>NC_064825.1:86324479-86966979 GCF_024166365.1 Elephas maximus indicus
GAGTAGAACTGCCCCATAGGGCTTCCAAGGAGCTGCTAGTGGATTTGAATTGCTGACTTTTTGGTTAGCAGCCAAGCTGTTAATCACTACACCACCAGGGCTGACAGAGGCTAGAGAAATCCCTAAGACTATGGGCCCCAGATACACTCCAAACATAGAACTGAAGCCCCTCCTGAAGTCCACCTTTCAGCCAGAGAATAGAACAGGCCTATAAAACAAACAATAGTACACATGAGGAATGTGCTTCTTAGTTCAACCAAGTATACAAGACAAAATGGGCAACACTTGCCCAAAAGCAAAGACAAGGAGGCAGGAAAGCATAGAAAAAGTGGACAAATGGACACCAAAAACCTAGGGTAGAAAAGGAAAGGAGAGTGCTGACACAATGCGAGGATTGCAACCAATGTCACAAAACCACTCGTGCATAAATTTTTGAATGAGAAATTAATTTGTGCTATAAACTTTCACCTAAAGCACCATAAAAATTTTAAAAAGAAAAAAACAAATCTCTTTAAAGTGTTAAAAAGCAAATATGTCTCTTTGAGGACTAAGGTGCACCTGACCAAAACCATAGTATTTTCAATTCCATCATATGCATGCACACAAAAGTTGGACAATGAATAAGGAAGACAAAAGAAGAACTGATGCCTTTGAATTATGGTGTTAGTAAAGAATATTGAATATGCAACGGACTACTAAAAGAAAGAACAAATCTGTCTTGGAAGAAGTACAGCCAGAATGCTCATTAGAAGTAGGATGGCGGGACTTTGTCTCACATACTTTGGATGTGTAACCAGGACCAGTCCTTGGAGAAGCAGATCAGGCTTGGTAAAGTAGAGGATCAGCAAAAGAGACGAAGACCCTCAATGAGATGGACTGACACATTGGCTGCAGTAATGGGCTTAAGCATAACAAGGGTTGTGAGGATGGCACAGGGCCTGGCATATTGTGGGGTCGCTACTACTCAGAACCAATGCGACAGGTATCTAACAATAAGAACACGTTGTTGTCAGGTGCCGTCGAGTCGGTTCTGACTCATAGCAACCCAATGCACAACAGAACGAAACACTGCCCGGTCCTGAGCCACCATTACAATCGTTGTTATGCTTGAGCTCATTGTTGCAGCCACTGTGTCAATCCACTTCACTGAGGGTCTTTCTCTTTTCCACTGGCCCTGTGCTCTGCCAAGCATGATGTCCTTCTCCAGGGACTGATGCCCCCTGATAACATGTCCAAAGTACGTAAGTTGCAGTCTCGCCATCCTTGCCTCTAAGAAGCATTCTGTCTATACTTCTTCCAAGACGGATTTGTTCATTCTTTTGGCAGTCCATGGTATATTCAATGTTCTTCACCAACACCACAATTCAAAGGCGTCAATTCTTCTTCGGTCTTCCTTATTCATTGTCCAGCTTTCACATGCATATGATGTGATTGAAAATACCATGGCTTCGGTCAGGCGCACCTTAGTCTCCAGGGTGACATCTTTGCTCTTCAACACTTTGAAGAGGTGGTCCTTTGCAGCAGATTTACCCAATGCAATGCCTCTTTTGATTTCTTGACTGCTGCTTCCATGGCTGTCGATCGTGGATCCAAGTAAAATGAAACCCTTGACAACTTCAATCTTTTCTCCGTTTATCATGATGTTGCTCATTGGTCCAGTTGTGAGGATTTTTGTTTTCTTTATGTTGAGGTGCAATCCATACCCAAGGCTGTGGTCTTTGATCTTCATTAGTAAGTGCTTCAGGTCCTCTTCACTTTCAGCAAGAAAGGCTGTATTATCTGCACAGCGCAGGTTGTTAATAAGTCTTCCTCCAATCCTGATGCCCTGCTTTTCGTATAGTCCAGCTTCTCGGATTATTTGCTCAGCATACAGATTGAATACATATGGTGAAAGAATATAACCCTGATGCACACCTTTCCTGACTTTAAACCAATCAGTATCCCCTTGTTCTGTCCAAACAACTGCCTCTTGATCTATGAAAACTTTCCTCATGAGCACAATTAAGTGTTCTGGAATTCCCATTCTTCGCAGTGTTAACCATAGTTTGTTATGATCCACACAGTCGAATGCCTTTGCATAGTCAATAAAACACAGGTAAACATCCTTCTGGTATTCCCTGCTTTCAGCCAGGATCCATCTGACATCAGCAATGATATCCCTGGTTCCACGTCCTCTTCTGAATCTGGTCTGAATTTCTGGCAGTTCCCTGTCGATATACTGCTGCAACCATTTCTGAACGATCTTCAGCAAAATTTTGCTTGCATGTGATATTAATGATATTTTTCTATAATTTCCACATTCGGCTGGATCACCTTTCTTGGGAATAGGCATAAATATGGATCTCTTCCAGTCAGTTGGCCAGGAAGCTGTCTCCCACATTTCTTGGCATAGACAAGTGAGCACCTCCAGCGCTGCATCTGTTTGTTGAAACATCTCAGTTGACATTCCATCAATTCCCAGAGCCTTGTTTTTCGCCAACGCCTTCAGAGCAGCTTGGACTTCTTCCTTACGTACCACCAGTTCCTGATCATATGCCACCTCTTGAAATGGTTGAACATCGACTAATTCTTTTTGGTATAATGACTCTGTGTATTCCTTCCATCTTCTTTTGATGTTTCCTGCATCGTTTAATATTTTCCCCATAGAATCCTTCACTATTGGGACTCAAGGCTTGAATTCTTTCCCCAGTTCTTTCAGCTTGGGAACACTGAGCGTGTTCCTCCCTTTTGGTTTTCCATCTCAAGCTGTTTCCACATGTCATTATAATACTTTACTTTGTCTTCTCGAGACGCCCTTTAAAATCTTCTGTTCAGTTCTTTTACTTTATCAATTCTTCCTTTTGCTTTAGCTGCTCGACGTTCTAGAGCAAGTTTCAGAGTCTCCTCTGACATCCATCTTGGTCTTTTCTTTCTTTCCTGTCTTTTCAGGGACCTCTTGCTTTCTTCATGGATGATGTCCTTGATGTCATTCCACAACTCGTCTGGTGTTCGGTCACTAGTGTTCAATGCGTCAAATCTACTTTTCAGATGGTCTCTAAATTCAGGTCGGATATACTCAAGGTCATATTTTGGCTCTCATGGACTTGCTCTGATTTTCTTCAGTTTCAGCTTGAACTTGCATATGAGCAATTGATGGTCTGTTCCACAGTCAGCCCCTGGCCTTTTTCTGACTGATGATATTGAGCTTTTCTGTCCTCTCTTTCCACAGATGTAGTCAATTTGATTTCTGTGTGTTCCATCTGGCAAGGTTCATGTGTATAGTTGCCATTTATGTTGGTGAAAGAAGGTATTTGCAACGAAGAAGTCATTGGTCTTGCAAAATTCTATCATTCGATCTCCGGCATTGTTTCTATCACCAAGGCCATATTTTCCAACTACCCATCCTTCTTTGTTTCCAACTTTTGCATTCAAATCACCAGTAATTATCAATGCATCTTGATTGCATGTTCGATCAATTTCAGACTGCAGCAGCTGATAAAAATCTTCTATTTCTTCATCTTTGGCTCTAGTGGTTGGTGCATAAATTTGATTAATAGTCGTATTCACTGGCCTTCCTTGTAGGCGTATGGATATTATCCTATTACTGACAGCATTGTGCTTCAGAATAGATCTTGAAAAGTTCTTTTCGATGATGACTGCAACACCATTCCTCTTCAAGTTGTCATTCCCAGCATAGTAGACTATATGATTGTCTGATTCAAAATGGCCAATACCAGTCCACTTCAGCTCACTAATGCCTAGCGTATCTATGTGTATGCATTCCATTTCATTTTTGACGATTTCCAATTTTCCTAGATTCACACTTCGTACATTCCAGGTTCCGATTATTAATGGATGTTTGCAGCTGTTTCTTCTCATTTTGAGTCGCGCCGCATCAGCAAATGAAGGTCTGGAAAGCTTTACTCCATCCATGTCATTACGGTCGACTCTACTTTGAGGAGGCAGCTCTTCTCCAGTCATCTGTTGAGTGTCTTCCTACCTGGGGGGCTCATCTTCCAGTATGAGGGTGGCTAAAAAGAGATTGTTGGTTTTTTTGTTTGTTTGTTTTAATCTCAGTTTAGTGTTGGTTTAGTACATCAGAAATGTAATTTACTTAAGCTATTGTATAATGTCCAAAAGTGGGGAACAAGGGTCAGATGAACATCAACTTTTCATTGATTCTTTTGGTTTATTTCAGATTTTTACCATATGCAGGATTTTTTCATTCAAATTAAAACATAAATAACCGTATGCTCAAAGATGAAAGAAATTTAATCTGAAGTTGCACAAAATGAAGTTTTACCTGGAAATATAAGTTAAAGCACTGGTTTTTCTGTAGCATGTTAAAATTTGGTACATAACACTTAAATATCTGATTTTACTACAGTCCTCTATATACTTTAATATACACCTGTGTGTATGTATACATCAAGTTCATTCCAACTCATAGTGAACCTGTAGGACAGAGTAGAACTGCCCCATAGGGTTTCCAAGGCTGTAATCTCTATGGAGGCCGACTGCCACATCTTTCTCCTGTGGAGTGGCTGGTGGGCTCAAACTGCTGACTTTTCAGTTAGCAGCCAAGCTCTTAACCACCATGGTTCCTATATACATATATACGTGTGTGTGTGTGTGTGTGTGTGTGTACACATATGTATGTGTATTCATATGAATATATTTAAAGAAATCAATGTTTGTGTAACACTTTAGGCATAAACTTTATAAATGTCAATGTAAGGCATTCTTTCCATCTAGCATACCCCTCTTATTACCTCTCCGACAGTCCATATCCTTTATTTCCTTCATGACAATAAAAACTAGACCTCTTCTATAAAGACTATCCTGATTAAACCCTAAAGTAGATCTTTCTTTCATTCATTTAACAAATACTTGTTGAGAGCCTGCAATTTTCTAAGCACTGGTCACATAGTGAAAGAAAAGGCAAACAAAGACTCTACCCTTATCGAGCTTACTGTCCAGCAAAGCATATGAATTAGAAAAGACCAGAAGAATGATTTCATGACACTTTTGGTCAATGCTACAAAGGAAAGGGGAGATGTAAACGTAAAAGCAGCAGCCCTCACCCAGCTTTGGAAGGCCTTGTCTGAGAAACAGACATATCATGTTGGAATTGGATTAGGTAGAGTTAGTTATCCAGGTGAAAGAGGGGCAGGAGAAGCATTCTAGGCAGAGAGAACCCCATGTGCTGGGGTGGTGAGGGGCTTGGGTGTTTGAGTAAAAGAAATAAGACCAACGTAGCTGATAAGTATGGAATAAAGAGGAAAACGATGTGAAATGAGGCTAGAAAAGTGGGCAGAAGCCTTGTGTGCCATGTTGTTGTTGTTGGGTGCCATCAAGTTAGTTCCAACTCATAGACAACCTATCTATGTACAACAGAACAAAACACTGCCCAGTCCTGTGCCATCCTCACAACCATTGCTATGTTTCAGCCCATTATTATTGCAGCCACTGTGTCAATCTATCTCTGTTATTTCTTTTTAAAGTGGATATAGGTGTTTTTACTATAATATATTTTTCTTTATTAATATAAATTTATCTTGGGAATGCTGATATTGTCTTTTCAAGTAAATTACGAGGTGCTACAGGACAAAATTATATCTAACTATACCTAGGACAAGGTGCTTCTCTCAACAGTAAAGTGATGGCAGTAATAGTGCCTACCTTTAATTGTGAGAATTAAATGAGTTAATAACGTAAAACACTTACAACAGTACCTGAAACATAGTGTTAGCTATTTTTTTTTTTTATTGAATTACTCAGGGATCCTTGGGAAGAACACCTAGTCCTATTCATCAGAGAATATACTTTAATACACATAATATATATAATATATACTAAATATCTATTAAATATACTACACATGGAAACCCTGGTGGCGTAGTGGTTAAGCACTACAGCTGTCAACCAAGAGGTCGGCAGTTCGATCGACTTGACGGCAGTGGGTTTTGTGGTGGGTTTTATACTAAACATACTGAATATGAAATATATACAGTATGTTCTAAAAGAATACTCATTAAACAGGAAACGAGTTGTTTAATCCCAGTCCTTACACTCCTTGCTAAAATATGAGGTACTATTTTTTTATCCAGGTTAGGTTGTATTGACATAATTTCTGCCTCTGAGGGCTTATTACCAAGGATATACTAAAATCACAGAACAAAGTCTAAGTCTATAAAACTGGGAACTAGCCCAGTCTTCCAAAGTTCCTCAAACTCCTGCCATTTCCTACTCAGAGTCTCTCCTCCTCCTTTTTCCAGGTCAAAAAAAATCAGTTTTTCCCTTAGACATACCCTGAACTGCTTCTGAATGTTTAACTATCCCTGAAGAATTCCACCCAACCCTCAACAATGAAATTGGGATGCAAAATCAGAGACTACTGAGTTCTAGTAAGTACCCAAAAAATACATTGGAGGCTATGAAAGAGATTAAGTGGCCAGGATGCCCCTTTTGACATTTTCCATGAGTGGAAAAAGGCAGGAGCAAAGGAAGAAAGGAGAACCATCAGGTATCTTCTTTTGGAAACTAAGCCAATATGCCACCAGTTGATGATGGAGCTATATGCTGAAATAATATACTGTTCTCAGCTTTTATTTGTAAGCTAATTATCACTGATTATTCATTGGCTTATTTTAGAGAAGAATTTGAAGAATGTTCTTTGCAAGTGTCAGCAGCCACAGATTTCCTTAGGAAACATTTTCTTGAAGAAACAGTGTCAGAAAGCGTCAACATTTTCTCCATATCACAAGAACGATCAACCTTTTTTCACAATTACACTTTCTGATATTTCTACTGAGGCATTATTGGCAAAATAATGCACCAAGCTGGCAGAATTTCATAGTATCCTGTCAATCCCTGGAGACTTGTTTTTCGCCAATGCCTTCAGTGCAGCTTGGACTTCTTCCTTCTGTACCATCCATTCTTGATCATAGGCTACCTCCTGAAATGGTATAGTGACTCTCTGTATTCCTTCCATCTCCTTTCCATGTTTCCTGAGTCATTTAATATTTTCCCCATAGAATCCTTCAATATTGCAACTCAAGTCTTAAATTTTTTCTTCAGTTCTTTCAGCTTCAGAAATGCTGAGCATGTTCTTCCCTTTTGATTTTCTATCTCCAGATTTTGCACATTTCATTATAGTACTTTGTCTTCTCAAACCACCCTTTGAAATCTTCAGTTCAGTTCTTTTACTTCATCATTTCTTCCTTTTGCTTTAACTGCTCAGTGTTCAAAAGTAAGCTTCAGAGTCTCTTCCAACATCCGTTTTAGTCTTTTCTTTCTTTCTTGTCTTTTTGATGACCTGTTGCTTTTTCATGTATGATGTTATTCCACAACTCATCTGGTCTTTGGTCATTAGTGTTCAACATGTCAAATCTATTCTTGCGATGGTCTCTAAATTCAGGTGGAATATACTCAAGGTGATACTTTGGTTCTCATAGACTTGTTCTAATTTTCTTCAACTTCAATTTGCATATGAGCAATTGATGGTCTGTTCGCAGTCGGCCCCTGGCCTTGTTCTGACTGATGATGTTGAGTGTTCCATTGTCTCTTTTCACAGATGTAGTCAATTTGGTTACTGTGTATTCCATCTGGCAAGGTCCAAGTGTACAATCACCATTTATGTTGTTGAAAAAAAAGGCATAAAAAAGTTGTTGGTCTTGCAAAACTCTATTATGCAATCTCCAGTGTCTATCACCGAGACCATATTTACCAACAACCAATCCTTCTTCTTTGTTTCCAGCTTTCACATTCCAATCGCCAGTAATTATCAATGCATCTTGATCGCATGTTTGATCAATTTCAGATTGCAGAAGCTGGTAAAAATCTTCAATTTTTTCATCTTTAGCCTTAGTGGTTGGTGCGTAAATTTGAACAATAGTCATATTAACTGGTCTTCCTTGTACATGTATGGATATTATCCCACCACCACGTGTCTGTCAGTTTGTCATACTGTGATGGCTTGCATCTTGCTGTGATACTGGAAGCTTTGCTACTAGTATTTCAAATACCAGGAGGGTCACCCTTGGTGGACTGGTTTCAGGGAAGCTTCCAGATTAAGAAAGAATAGGAAGAAAGACCTGGCAGTCTACTTCTGAAAAAATTGGCCAGTGACAACCTTATGAATAGCAGCAGAACACTGTCTGATATAGTGACAGAAGAGGAGCCTCTCACGTTGGAAGGCACAAAAAATATGACTAGGGAAGAGCTGTCTCCTAAAGGTAGAGTTGACCTTAATGACATGGATGGAGTCAAACTTTTGGACTTTCATTTGATGATGTGGCACAACTCAAAATGAGAAGGAACAGCTGCAAACATCCATTAATAATTGGAACATGGAATGTACAAAGTATGAATCTAGGAAAACTGGAAGTTGTCAAAAATGAAATGAAATGCATAAACACCAACATCTTAGGTATCAGTGAGCTGATATGGACTGGTATCGGCCATTTTGAATTAGAAAATCATATGGTATACTATGCCGGGAATGACAAATTGAAGAGGAATGATGTTTCATGCATCATCACAAAGAACCTGTCACGTAGTAGGTGATTAATAAGTTTGTTTCAAAGAAAATGAGAGGGATGGATGGAGGGAGGGAGAGAGAGAGAAAGAAGAAGAAGGAATGGAGGAGGAAGACCAGGAGGCAGGAGGAGGAGAAAACAAATACACCAGAATTACAGTTAACCCATGTGACTTTCTCACTAACAGAACCCTGGGCAACATGCCTGATTAGAACACTAAATTCCCCCAGCTTCCTTTGCAAACAAGAATGGTCAATAAAATGTAAATATGAATTGTGGGGCTTCCAGGAAAGATCTTTATGCCCTTCCACACTTTCTCTTTCTTGCTGCTTGGAATATACATGATGACTAGAGTTCTAGTAGTAGTCCTTGGACCATGAGAAAAAGGCCAGAGAATCTCAGAGACTTCAACTGTAATATTCTTGAGCCTCTGAACCAATACAAGCAACTCTTTCCCTCTAGACTTCTCATCTTATGAATTAAGGGACAGTGAGGTAGGTTGTTTGTGATATTGAACCCAAGTCTAATACTAGCTTATACAGTCCATGCAATATATGTCATGAAGTTCTGTAAGAGGAATTATTATGCAACTATATTTCATTCTATTAGTGGTGAGAATGGAGTTGGAAAAGGAGACATAAATTTGTTGAGGCATAAACCTAAGAAAAATTATTGGATACCCAAGCAAATATATCACGAAAAGAAATATACTCGTACCATAAATCAATATGAGATTTCAAAATCATCAAAAAATCAGTAGTCACAAATGTTGACTTATTGAAAGTTAAATGTTAGTTTTTTAGTAGTTAAATGTTGTTTTTATACTCCAACATTACCCTAAAAAAGCTTAATAAGATATTTTCATTTGCCAGGAATTTGCCACTTAATTTCTTGGATTCTTCCTTTTTCCTCACCCTTCAGATTTTACAGATCAGCAAGCCTTTGTGAAAATTCTCAGATTATGCCTTTCTTATCTATTTCAGCATTCCCCATGTGCCTGTCAGTTTGTCGTACTGTGGGGCCTTGCGTGCTGCCGTGATGCTGGAAGATATGCCACAGGTATTCAGACACCAGCAGAGTCATTCATGGCTGACAGGTTTCAGCAGAGATTCCAGACAAAGACAAAATAGGAAGAAGGACCCACAGCCTACTTCTGAAGAGAATTATCCAGTGAAAACCTTACCAATAGCACAGAACATTCTCTGATATAGTGCCAGAAGATGAGCACCCCAGGTTGGACGGCACTCAAAAGATGACTGGGGAAGAGCTGCCTCTTCAAAGTAAAGTCAACCTAATGACATGGATGGAGTCGAGCTTTCAGGACCTTCATTTGCTGATGTGGCATGACTCAAAATGAGAAGAAACGGCTGCAACATCCATTAATAATCAGAACTTTGTACAAAGTACGAATGTAGGAAAATTAGCAATCTTCGAAAATAAGATGGAATGCATAAACATCGATATCTTAGGCATCAGTGAGCTGATATGGACTGGTATTGGCCATTTTGAATCGGATAATCATATGGTCTACTATGCCAGGAATGACAACTTGAAGAGGAATGGAGTGGCATTCATTGTCAAAAAGGACATTTCAAGACCTATCCTCAAGTACAACACTGTCAATGATAGGATAATATCCATATACCTACAAGGAAGACCAGTTAATATAATTATTATTCAAATTTACCCACCAACCACTAAGGCCAAAGATGAAGAAACTGCAGATTTTTAACAACATCTGCAGTCTGAAATTAATCGAACATGCAATCAGGATGCATTGACAATTACTGGTGATTGGAATGTGAAAATTGGAAACAAAGAGGGATCAGTAGTTGGAAAATATGGCCTTGATGATAGAAACGATGTCAGACATCACGTGATAGAATTTTGCAAGACGGATGACTTCTTCATTGCAAATACCTTTTTTCACCAAAATAAACGGCAATTATACACATGGACCTTGCTAGATGGAATACACAGGAATCAAATAGACTACACCTGTGGAAAATTGATGATGGAAAAGCTCAGTACCATCAGTCAGAACAAGGCCGGGGCCGACTGCAAACAGACCATCAATTGCTCATATGCAAACTGAAGTTGAAGAAAATTAGAACAAGTCCGTAAGAACCAAAGTATCACCTTGAGTATATTCCACCTGAATTTAGAGACCATTGCAAGAATAGATTTGACATGTTGAACACTAATGACCAAAGACCAGACGAGTTGTGGAATGACATCAAGGGCATCATACATGAAGAAAGCAAGAGGTCATTAAAAAGACAGAAAGGAGAGAAAAGACCAAAATGGATGTCAGAAGAGATTCTGAAACCTGCTCTTGAACATTGAGCAGTTAAAGCAAAAGGAAAAAATGACAAAGTAAAAGAATTGAACAGAAGATTTCAAAGGGTCGCTCGAGAAGACAAACTATTATAATGACATGTGCAAAGAGCTGGAGATAGAAAACCAAAAAGGAAGAACATGCTCAGCATTTCTCAAGCTGAAAGAACTGAAGAAAAAATTCAAGCCTCCAGTTGCAACAGTGAAGGATTCTATGGGGAAAATATTAAACAATGCTGGAAGCATCAAAACAAGATGGAAGGAATACACAGAGTCATTATACCAAAAAGAATTGGTCGACATTCAACCATTTCAAGAGGTAGCACACGATCAGGACCTGACTATACTGAAGGAAGAAGTCCAAGCTGCGCTGAAGGCACTGGCGAAAAACAAGGCTCCAGGAATTGATGGGTTACCAGTTGAGATGTTTCAACAAACAGATGCAGTGCTGGAAGTGCTCACTTGTCTATGCCAAGAAATTTCAAAGACAGCTACCTGGCCAATTGACTGGAAGAGATCCATATTCATGCCTATTCCCAAAAATGTGGTCCAACCAAATGTGGAAATTATTGAACAATATCATTAATATCACACACAAGCAAAATTTTGTTGAAGATCATTCAAAAGCAGCTGCAGCAGTACATTGACAGGGAACTGTCAGAAGTTCAGGCCGGGTTCAGAAGAGGATGTGGCACCAGGGATATCATTGCTGATGTCAGATGGATCCTGGCTGAAAGCAGAGAATACCAGAAGGATGTTTATCTGTGCTTTGTTGACTATGCAAAGGCATTCGACTATGTGGGTCATAACAAATTATGGATAACATTGCAAAGAAGGGGAATTTCAGAACATTTAATTGTGTTCTGAGCAACCTGTACATAGGTCAAGAAGCAGTTGTTCAGACAGAACAAAGGCATACTGATTGGTTTAAAGTCAGGAAAGGTGTGCATCAGGGTTGTATCCTTTCACCATACCTATTCAATCTGTATGCTGAGCAAATAATCTGAGGAGCTGGACTAATTGTAGAAGAAAGCAGCATCAGGAGTGGAGGAAGACTCATTAACAACCTGAGATATGCAGATGACACAACCTTGCTTGCTGAAAGTGAAGAGGACTTGAAGCATTTACTAATGAAGGTCAAAGATCACAGCCTTCAGTATGGACTACACCTCAACATAAAGAAAACAAAAATCCTCACAACTGGACCAATGAGCAACATCATGATAAACAGAGAAAAGTCTGAAGTCAAGGATTTCATTTTACTTGGATCCACATTCAACAGCCATGGAAACAGCAGTCAAGAAATAAAAAAAAATGCACTGCATTGGGCAAATCTGCTGCAAAGGACCTCTTTAAAGCGTTGAAAAGCAAAGACGTCACCTTGAGGACTAAGGTGCACCTGACCCAAGTCATGGTATTTTCAATCGCATCGTATGCATGTGAAAGCTGGACAATGAATAAGGAAGGTCAAAGAAGAATTGACACCTTTGTGTTGAGGTGCTGGTGAAGAATATTGAATATACCATGGACCACCAAAAGAACGAACAAATCTGTCTTGGAAGAAGTACAACCAGAACGCTCCTTAGAAGCAAGGATGGCAAGATTATGTCTTACACACCTTTGACATGTTTTCAGGAGGGATCAGTTCCTGGAGAAGGATATCATGCTTGGTAAAGTAGAGGGTCAGCAGAAAAGAAGAAGACCCTCAATGAGATGGATTGACACAGTGGCTGCAACAATGGGCTCAAGCATAACAACGGTTGTGAGCATGGCGGAGGACTGGGCAGTGTTTCATTCTGTGGTACATAGGGTCACTGTGAGTCAGAACCAACTCAGTGGCACCTAACAACGATAATAACATCCATTTTCATAAAAACCACCCTCATCTAAGCTTCAATCTCCTAATCCGTAATTACTACAAAATTGCTTTCTAAATAGTCTTTCCAAGTCTCCCTTCTCATCCATCTACCTCTTCTCAAATCCTTCTGTTTCATTATGCTGTTTTCTGCCCATAGACCACAGACCATAGACCTTTGATTATATTTATTTTACTCTTGTATGTCTCCACTACATGGTAAACTCTTTATGAGAAAACACTATGCCCATACTTCTCCATAGCTATTAATCCTGACTTTACAGTAGAATCATCTCTTGTTGTTGTGTGGCCTCAAATCAATTCCAACTCATAGTGACCCCATATGACAGAGCAGAGCTGCCCCATAGGGAGCAGATCACTAGGTCTTTTCTCCCATAGAATGGCTAGTAGGTTTGAATCAGCAACCTGTCAGTTAGCAACCCAGCATGCCAGGAAAACCCCTAAAAATTCTGATTCAGTTGATCTGGGTAAGGCTCAGGCACCCATATCTTTTAAATCTTGCTCCCTATCAATGCTGGCAATACAATAGTGAACAAGCAGACAGTATACATCTTATACTCCAGTCACTTCAAAGGATGCCCTGGATAGATATGTATGTGTGTGGTGTGTGTACATGGACACACACTCCTACAAATAACCTCCCCCAAATATAATTACCTATCTTTGAGTTTGAATTCAAGTCCCACTTCCTTTGTGAATCATTGTTTGATGACAGCTGTCATCACCCATCTCCCTTTCCTCTAACTCCATTTGATGTATACCTCCCATGCCCTCCCCCCCTCCCCCATCTCTTTAAACTCCTTTGGTTGTTATTTTTTCTGTATCACACAATTAGCACCTCACTATATGCTGTCAAGCTGGTCATCTGTAAAACAAGTACAATGGCCTAGTTGACCTCAAAAGTCCCTTCCTTTGACTCTAATAGTTTATGAATTTATGATTTGTTTCACTGCCTGATTTAGCTGTCATTGCACATGATTTTTGCCACTGATTATTTGTAAATTTTCTCTTGCCAACTTATGTACAGGTTCCTTAAAGATAAGGAACATGGTTTTATAGCTCTATGGTGTTTTCCTATCCCTGGCACAATGCTAGATGTTTAAATGTATATTGACTGATATGTTAAACCAGACCTGACATAAGAAAATGGAGATGACTGAAGGGAAATCCTTTTAGGAAGGAGTTTTCTATGAATTAGGGGTGTGGGCTTTGAGGACAGACTGACTGGGTTAATCACCCAGCACTTACCAGCGTGGGTATATGTAAGCATTGGCTGCTAACCAAAAAGTCAGCAATTCAAATCCACCAGCTGCTCCTTGGAAACCCTATGAGGCAGTTCTACTCTGTCCTATAGGGTTGCTTTGAGTCAGAATCAACTCAACGGCATGTAGGTTTTGGTTTTGGTATGTAAAACTTAACACAGTGCTGGCACGTAATAATTATTTAATAAATGTTAACGATTATTGCTTGGGCAAGAACAATGAAATAAGTGGAAAAATATGAAGTGACAGTTCAAAAAACTTAAGTGCCTACTCAGAGAAAGGCCCTTGCCTCAGGCTCGGTAGTCTAAAACAGAGAGAACCAAGCCAGAGAACAGGTGACATATTGTACCTTTGTACCCTTTTCTCTCTTTGAAGTCACCCATTCTGAAAACGGCAATTGAGTTGTTTATTCATTCAATAATATTATTATTTCCAAGATACTATACTTTTATACTAGATGCTAAAAGAATTATAAAAATTAAATGCACCCTCACGAATTTATGGTATAGTGAAGGAGATAAAGCACACATATAAACAAAGCAGAGAACAGAAGGCACAAAGCTGTACTTGTGATAGGAGAAATATACATAAATCTTGCAGAAGTTTAGAGAAGGGAGAAATAAAGGAGGACTTCAGACAAGAGGTTACAACCAAACTGGGCCTTGGAGAGGCAAAAACTTGAGTTAGGGAGCGCCCTTGTCTTCCTTGGAGCAGAAATAGCATAAGCTAAGGATCAAAGAAGGAAGATGTGGGATACGCGTGGGGAAGGCTGAGTTTCTCTTTGAAGCATAGGATGAGTGAATGTGAGTGGCGAGAGATCTACTGGAAACTAAAGTGGGGCTACATTATGGGGCCACTGAATGCCAGTTTGTAAAAGAAAAAAAAGAAGTGAGATGCTATTCAAAATTTCAGAGATAGGCTCCAGAAAATAGGGAGCACAAAGCTTGATTGGAAATAAGGGAAACTGGAGGACAAGTTAGGAGATACTGCAATAACCCAGATGAAATGTAATAAAGACCATGACATAGAGTAGGTTCTTCATAAAACATATAAGCATATAATGGTGTCATCTTGGCCCACCCGCCCACTTCTGTTGGGTTCAAGTCATCAGACAAGGAAAAATTTGTCTTTTGGGGTTCTTTCCAGTTTTTTCTGCATCCCTCAAAACCATAAGCTTAAAAAATTGTATTGCAGATCACATTTATATTGTTATAGCTCTTGTGTTGATGCTGAAGACTCCCAGGGGATAGAGGTAATGACCAAAGCTATCATTGTTTGAAGACTTGGTTAGGACATCTTGGACCTTCTGTTCTCTAAACCTCTTGCTATAATGGGTTGAGACTTCGGGAAATGCTGACATGGGGTGAATATATGTTACATGTGGGAATGGATGTGAATCTTAGTGGGCCAGTGGTAGGTTGAATAATATATCCTCATCCTAATCCCTGGAGCCTATGAATGTACTTTATGTTGACAAAAATAAATTTTGTAGAGGTAATTAAGGATTTTGAGATGGGAAGATTATCCTGGATTATCTAGGTGTGCCCCAAATGCATTCACAAGTGTCCTTATAAAAGAGAGGCGAAGGGAAATCTAACACCTCAGAATAGGGGAAGACAATATGACCATCAAGACAGAGAATAAAATGACATGGTCATAAGCCAAGGAATGCCACAGCCACCAGAAACTGGAAGAGGCAAAGCAAAAATTCTCACCTAGAGCCTCCAGGAGAGTGTTGTCCTGCCAACAACTTGTTTCCAGCCCGCTATTCTGAATTTGGACTTCTGACCTCAAGAACTGTGAAAGAATAAATAAATTGCTGTTCCTTTAAGCCACCAAGTTTGTAGTAGTTTGTTACCATAGGAAAATAGTACAGTGGCTTAAAACAACATACGTTTATTATCTCACAATTTCTGTGGGTCAGAAATTTGGGCAAGGCTTAGATGGGTTTTCTCCTCAGGGTTTCACAAGTGAGGTACGTCAGCTAGGCTGCATTCCTTTCTAGAACGGTGATCCTCTTCCAAGCTCACATGGTTGTTGGCAGAATCCATTTCTTGTGGTTGTAGGACTGGGGTCTTCATTTACTTGCTGGCTTACAGCTGATGGCCACAATCAGCTACTAGAGGCCATTCACAGCTTCTTGCCATGTGGCCCTCTCACAAGACCTCTCACAAAATTGCAGTTTACCTCTTTAAGACCAGAAGGAGACTGCTGCTTCTAGATCCTCTTTTAAAGGGATCACCTGATTAAATAAGGCACACCCAGGCTAATCTCCTTTTTGTTAGTCGGCCCATTAGGAGCCTTTATTCCACATGCAAAAATCTCTGCACTTTTGCCAGATAACACATCCTAATCATGGGGGTGACAGTCATCATACGGCAAAACCTACAAAAGCTGGAACCTGGGTTAGGTGGAAACCTGTCAGAGAAGAAAAACTCAAATATTATCCACTAAAACGAGTGATAGAAAATTGGTAAGACTGCACCCTGTCAAAGGCTGAAAACTAGCGAGACATGTAAAATAAGGCTGTCCCATTGAGTCCTGGCTCTCACAGTTTTCACTGTATTTACAGGTACTGCTCACTCCCAAGGGGAGGGAATTACATCACAGACTTGTACATCACAGAGTAGAAACTTTGGGAGCCGTCTTAGAATTCTGCCTGTCATACAATGCCAACCAATCAAACATTCTGTCAACAACCAGTGAGTTTGGAAGAGAAAGCCAAGCCACAGATGAGATCGCAGCTCTGGTCAACAACTTGGTTTCAGCTTGGTGAGACCCTGAGCAGACCAACCCAGCTAACCCATGCCAGACACCTAACCTACAAAAACTATGAGGTAAATGATGTGCATTGTTTCAAGCCTCAAGCTTACGGTGATTTGTTATGCAGCAATAGAAAACAAAGCCAGAATTTGAGGGGCTGTAGGCAAACTTTTTCTATAAAGGGCCGGACAATAAATGTTTTTAGGTTTACAGAACACACAGTTTCTGTATGTACGTATATAACTGCTCAATTCAGCTGTTATATAGTAAAAGTAGCCGCAGACGATACGTAAATGAATGGGCATGGCTGTATTTCTATAAAACTGTACTTACAAAAACAGGTGGCAAGCCGATTTGGTCTTTGGGTTGTAGTTTGCCAACCCTTGGTTATAACAACAGATTTATTTCTCTCTCAACCTACATGTCCATTACAGGTTGACTGGATACACCATATCCTGTACTCCAGGGCTCAGGCTGATGGAGCAGCCACCATCCCGGACATCGTCAGTTACAGTGGCAAAGGGAAAGAAGCTCTGAACGATCTCAGACTGAAAATCAAATGTTCCATCCTAGAAGTCACAGACATTATTCCCATTCAAAACTTACTGACCAGAACTAGTTGCATGGTCCACTCAACCACAAGGGGCCTTTCTAATGCAATTCTACAATGTCCAGAAGGAGGAGAGCCTGAAATATTTGCCAAAGAATATTAGTAACTATCAGAACCTAGTTTAAATTGAAGATTGCTTTAGGAAAAGTTTTCTTTCATTCAAACAAGTTTCATGTCTATAGTACTGACAAATTGTAGCACATCAATGTAAGCTTACAGGCATTTCAACTGATCTAATAATCATTGTAGATAGATATGGTTGAAAGACTCATGATCTCTCAAAAGATTTATTCTTCTGTGAGAAATTCCTTTGGCATATTTCCCTTTATATAATACACTAAGAAAGAGTAATTGATAGAAGAGAAAACAAGTGATTGAATGAAAACTCTGATGGTCAGACTGACAGATTTCCATCATGTAAAAGGTGCAAAATAGCTTAGATATGCATATTCATAATGCGATTATAGATCTGTATTATGCTTCTTAATAATAGTATTTTAAAATTATATATTTTCTCTATTATCTAAACTTCAGATCCAAGATGATACCTTCTAATACCTATCAACCAGATTTTCTTTTGTAATATTTTTAGAAAAAAATTATCAGCTTCAGTCTAAGAATTCTAAGATTATTTTAATTATATGAATAGATACCAGGCGTTGTATCTTCATTTTTTAAAGAACAAGTGAAGTTTCCAGGAAATATCTTTTATAGTTAAATTATTCAGATTAAGGTCAAAATGTCTTTTTTCATGTATATTATTTCCTACTTACTGGCATTAAGTATCAACAAGTCCATAAAATAGTGGTTACAAAAAAGAACTTTCTCAATTGCACATACTCTTGACACAAACAGTAAAATTCCAAAGGAATGATGCGCATACAAATGGAATTATAGACTCGTGGTGCAGTGGTTAAGAGCTCGGCTGCTAACCAAAAGGTTCAAATAGCCCAGCTGCTCGTTGGAAACCCTATGAAGCAGTTCTACTCTGTTCTGTAGGGTCGCTATGAGTCAGAATCGACTTGACAGCAACAGGTTCTTTTTTTGGTTAAGAATTGGAAGAGACCTTAAAAGTAATCAATCCAATCATCTACACCACTTAATTCCCAAAAGAAAAAATGGAGATTATATATAAATGCCTGAAGGATAGAGGTTGATTTACTTTGCAAATCATTGATATTATAATTTTAAATTTGGAAAACCTTATGTTTTCACAATAAAAACTACAAAAAGTAAATTTACATTGCAAAGAGATAGGGAGATAATAAAGCGAGGGAGAATTTGGAGTGAGCCTACCACTTAACTCAGTGAGCGACACGACATCACCTGATGCTCATTCACACAGGAATGGTACAATTTGGAATATTATTTACACTGCATTTCATCATCAAAATAAGAGTTTTACATTTTAAGGTGAGTTTATAAAAATCAACCACCACTGTCTGTCAGTTTGTCATACTGTGGTGGCTTGTGTGTTGGTATGATGTTGGAAGCTATACCACCCAGTATTTCAAATACCAGCAGGGTCAGCCATGGTGGGCAGGTATAAGCAAGCTTCTGGACTAGGAAGAAAGGTCTGGCTGTCTATTTCCAAAATTAGCCCATGAAAATATTATGGATCACAACAGATGAACCCTCTAGGTTGGAAGACTCTGCATATTAGCTGCAACAATGGACTCAGATATACCAGCGATCCTGAAGATGGTGCAGGACCAGGTAACATTTCATTCTGTTATACATAATGTTGCCACGAGTCGGGGCCAACTCAATGGCAACTAACAACATAAAAATCAAAATTGATTCTCTACTTATTGCAGTGCAATAGCAGAAAAGAAATTTCAAGTTCTCCAACACTTATTTCTGCAGCAACCTCTATTTCATTGAATCAAATTTTATTCTACTGCCAGATTGTGTAAATCAGCAGATTTTCAAAGTAAAATCATTTCTATCTGTTCTCAGGCACCATTTCAATTGGCATACAACAGGTCACTAAAGTAGATGTACAGAAAATAAGCAAAGATATAACTTACTGGGGAACAGGCTTTACCTAGACACTTGGAATAGCCTCACTTCTCAACAACGGCCATCGGCCTTGTCCAAAATCTGAAATGACTATAATCAGTTGTGTAAGATTTCCCCTACACTCCCCTACATGCGCACTCCCACATGCACCTTTTTAAATAGCTGAAGACAGTAGCCAAAAGGAAGAATATCCGAGCAAGTTTTTATCAGGTTAGGATGTGCATCTTCTGTAATGAAGGCTTCAGTATCATTAGTGTGCTGTCTACCTATGTATGCTTTGAAATGGCATTATGTGACCCTCTTAATTTGAATGCTATTTTATTCCAAATCTCAAAGATGTCATTTTTTTAGATAGATTTGGGATTTTTACTCTTTAACATATAATTTTCCATGCCACTCCAGGTTAGAGAGCATATCATCAGCACATAGCACAAAAATTGTGAACTTCTTGTGTAAAACTGCCTTTTGAATCAGAAAGAATGCTAAGAACTCCCACCAATGGAAAAATTCTCAAAAACTCTTGCAAACTAGGTGGTTCCAAAAACTTTATTTGGAGAGGAAATTGAAGAAAAAAATGTTCCAAGACAGCTATTTAATGCTAAAGTTAAATTTTAAGTTTTGTGAAAGATCATCACACTTTTTAGCTGTTATACGTGATGATGAAAATTACACTTATATTTGTGTTCTGTGTTCTGTGGCTAAAGAAACCAGGCAAGATAGGGGAGACCATCACAACAGCCTCCAGCTTTGAGGTTATAACAAAATTCATTCATTTTCTTAACAATATTATTGACTATTAATTTAAAAAAAAATTTTTTTTTTACACTAACCCAAGTGCTTGGAACATGATAGTCTCAGTAGTGGATTTTTTTCTTTCTTTTTTAGTTATCTAACATCTAAGCCCCCTTTAAATTTGGGGGCAATTTAGTGATAATTTCCCCACTGAATGCAGTATTGATATGATGTAGTGCTCTGTCTCCCTCGTTGTGAGCCAAGGGGGAGAACCCTTCCCTGGGAGCACGGGATATAGACACATGAGCAAGATTTAGTCCCATGAGGTACTCCTACTTCGACTTAAAACCTGGAGTGACTCAAAAACAAAAGCAGTTATTATCCTCTCTTGCCCCTTCATTTTCTGCCCATTTTCCAAGCCTGTTCTTTAACTTCTGTTAACTCTCTACCATCCCAACACTTTTTGTTTTATTTTGTTTAGGGCAGCCAGTTGGATTTTGTGTATGATAATATATAACCCCGATTAATACTTTTTGAAGAAAATGAACAGCAATTCTGAGTTCCCAATCAAGGTATTTAGTGACAATCAGTAAATAACACTTCCATATTTAAAATGTTCTACATCATTCACCACCAACCACTAGCTTCCAAAATTCTGCTCAGCAACCTACAAGAAGACTTTGGACTCATTATTACAGTAGTCAGTTGTGTGGAAAATAAAATAAAATGGATGTCAAAACCTGGTTATCTGTCTTGCCTTAAGATTTGCATGCCAATCAGAAACTTATGTTCCATACCGAGTTTTGTTGGTTGTCAAAGGGAAAACAGCATGGTTGATGAAGTGAAAACTAGAGTTACTCTCTATTTGAAATGCCACAGAAAAGAACAGCTGCTTTGATATTTCAAAAACTGATCACCTTGGAAGAGCTTGGGTGTTTAGCAGATAATCTGAAGCTGTTAATATACTGAATCTGATGCTTCAAGGACAAGCATCAATGTCATTGGTCCTAACAATAAATATACCAAGCATTTTTCATCAAAATTCAACTATAGGCCTTCATTTTTCTCATTTGGATGATTCTCTCAAAAGCAAGGTTCTTGAATGCAGTTTCAAGGGAAAAAAAATCAAATCTCAACCAGCCTATCTGCAGAATGAGTTCAGGATATTTGCTAGATGTTGTGGCCGAAAATCCCATTCCAAAAATGTGAGGAATCCATTTTTCTTACTGATGCTCAGTCTTTGACTAGTATTTCTTAAAAAAAGAAAAAAAGAGGCTCCAGAATAAAGTTTGATTCATTGGCCAATAGTAACTTCCAGAATACAACTTTGGAGAACTTGAAGTAAACTGTTTTGATCTCTTTATCCCAACAATCCTACTGAGAGAGGAGACTTTGTGCCTCATCATCCCATTGTCATTGTAACACATTTTTTCAAAGCTACTTCTTTTACATTCTGGCTTTGAAAAGCAAACATCACAAACAGATGTTGCAAGTGACCTATGTGGTACTCTTTTTCCACACCTACCCACTCGTGTTAAGCTAGCAGACAAACTTCACATTGGCCTCCCATAATGGAAGTAAAAACATGTACTAAAGTCGACTAAGATAAAATCATTTTCTTTAAAGATGTCTTTGCTTCAATTAGTGTTTAGACATGATATTTAATTTATTTTGAAATCTTATGTAGCATTAAGGGAGAGAGGAGATCATTATTTTTCTCAATAAAAAAAAAATTTTCTCAATAGGGAGATATAAATTAACACATGTCAAGAAGCCCTGGTCTACGCAATATATGAACTCTCACTAAATCTTCTCTAAGTGTTCAAACACATATTGAGGTTAGACAATAAGCCCACAGGTGGTCCAAATATATCCATCTGATAGGGTAACGATGAGTGTTTCTCTAATTAGGATATCTAGCTTTATAATCCTACTTAATACTTTTAGTTTTCTCCAGTAGATTATAATCGGACCAATGTTCACATAGCAAATGGACCTCGGTGAAGAATTTCTTGGAAAAGAATCCATTAAAAACTGCTTTGTATTTAACACAGGAGATTTCAGAGCAATTCTACTTTCAAAACATATTCTGGTTGTGTACACTTCTCTCCCTCTGTACTGCTACCACCATAACCTGTGTGATCTTCTACAAATGTCTCCTCACTGGTCTCCCTGCTTCGGCTCCTACACACCTAATATCCATTCTCAGCAGAAGATCAAAGGAGATCTTCCTGAAATACAAATCAGTTCATTTAATTCCCTTGCTTAAGATGCTCCAAAGACTTTTCACCACATTTACAATAAAATTCAAACTCCTCAAGCACTGGTCTTGTCTACCCTGTCCCATATGGCCTGGCCCCTGCCTGTTTCTCAGAGGTCAGCCCCTTTCACTCTCTCCCTTGCATCAGACACTTCATGCTCATTCTATCTGGGATCTTTTGCACTAGCTGTTCCCTATTATTACAGCATAGCTAGATTATTTTTGCCTTTTGGGTGTTGGCTTAACACACTTCCTCACAGGGGCCCTCCTTGGTCAGCTACACAGATATATTCACTATACAACTTAACTGTAACTGGATGAACCCACGAGGTTCACCTACCCCCTATCCCTTGACACCCTGGGACCTCAGTCACTTGCCTTGTTTCTCTGCCAAACAGACCTAGCGACAGCTCATTATAGTACCCCCAGTCATAAAGCCCTGACCACTGCCACCACTGTGGCCTTCAGAGGCCAGGAATCACCTCACATGGTGCCAACCAACAATGAAAGATGACCAGACCCTGGCTGGCCCAGACGCTGGCTTCTGCTTCCTCAGAGGCTGCCTGGAAGGAAGTGTAGGGTAGTTAATACCCTGTGGGAGAGACTGGAGGTAGCAAGGAAACAGCAGATCAATTGCTCAGCCTTACTTCCTCAACTCTCCATATGATGTTCTGAGAGGCAGTAACTTCATACGGCTTCTCTAGAGATATCATGCAAGATGAATATCTGGCTATATTTGTTGCAAACCTGTGGCCCATTTTGTAATGCATCCCTGGGAATTGGCTTTCCATTCTTCCCTGCTGCATCCCGCTTTTCCCTCACTTTTCCTTCCCTGGTATGTGTATCTCCAGTAAAGCATATTCATGTAAGCTTTACCTCAGGTTTTGTTTTCTAGGGAGGCCAGAGTAAAACAATGGCACTATTTTAATTCATTCAAGATATTTTATTAACAGGTCACCTCTTTGTTTTACACAACCGTTACCTACCTCCAATTTCCCTGACCCCTGCTTCCTCCAACCTACCTATTCTGAATACGAAAGCTTGGAACTCATTTGAGTACAGACACTTTATCTATCTTGTTCACTAGGACTTTGAACAGTGCTTGACACAAAACCAACACCAACCAGTTTCCATCAAGTTGGTGCTGACTCATGGTGACTCCATGTGTGTCAAAGTAGAACTGTGCTCCATAGGGGTTTTCATGGCTGTGACCTTTCAAGAGCAGATCGCCAGATCTTTCTCCCAAGGGGCCTCTTGGTGGTTCAAACCTTCAATTTCCTAGTTACTAGTCAAGCACTTAACCAATTGTGCCACCCAGGAACTCCATTTGAAAAGTATGTTCCACCAAATCAGTATAAAGAACACTATATAGATCACTTACCTAATGTGGGGAACATAGCACATCCTTTACCCCACCAGTTAGCTATGAATGTCATGAAGAGTTACCATTTCCTGAAAGTCTATCTGTGCCAGTTCCATGCAAGGTGATTAACATATCATTTAATCATCTGAACAACCAGGGAGGTTAGCTATATTATTTCCATCTACAGATGAGAAGCTGAGGATTAAAGAGGAAAAATAACTTGTTCAAGGTCACACAGTTATAAAATGATGGAGCAAAGATTTGAACCCAGATGTGGCACTGAAAAACCTCTGCATTCTCTCTTGTGCTATACACTTCCAATCTGTGTTCTACCTACAGATCAATGTGATACCTGTGTCAGTAACTCCGTAATTCTCTTTCATCTTACTGCAGAAGACATGCTGATAATTACATTATGATTTACATATTCTGCTCATGGACAAAGAAATTTGATTTCATTCAGTGAGTGGGCTTGTGTGAACAGAACTCCTGGGAAGGAAAGACATTTTGGAGAAGTTTTTGCCATTTAGAGATTGACGGTTGGGAGTCACAAAGGCACTAACGAGGGTATGATTCTGTCTCATCCTTATCTGTTAGACTTTCAGCAACACTCTATGTTTCAGACTGTGATCAGATAACAAAATATTGGCTGTGTTCAATCTATAACACTTAATAGCAAAAGCAAAGTGCGAGCAACAATTATTCAAAATCATGCTAATCACCGCGTACATTCAATTCATTATCAACAGGCAGAATAATATTTAACTCAATTTATCTATCCTAAAAGCAGTCTCCTATTATCGAACATTTAGGTTTTTTCCAAATTTTAATTGCAAACATTGCTGTAATGAATGACACTGAGCATCTAGCTTTAAATATTTGTTAAAATAAATCCATGTTTTGATCTGTACATCCAAATCACCCTCCAAAAAGTTGGCCTTGATATATACTCCCACTAATAGTGTAAGGAAATATCTATTTATTCATATTCTCTTCAACACTAGATATGAGAAAAACTTTTCATCTTTTCAGGCTGCTAAGTAAAAAAATTATATCTTGTTTTGATTTTCATTTTTTTAATTATCTATGAGCTCAATTAACATTCTTCCATATTTTTAATGGTCATTTGTGTTTCTTTTTTTCTGTAAACTTATTATTTATATCCTTGGCTCAGTTTTCTATTATCTATTTCTTATTCACTTGAAAGAGCTCTATATATTCAGATTAGCCCTTTGTCATATGTGTTGCAAATATTGTCTCTAGTCTATCATTTGTCTTTCAATCTTTCTTTCCTCCTTTAATGATAATCTCCTAGTAGTATTCCATTTAGCATGATGATGATGTAGGCTTATGCTTTGTGTGTGTATGTGTGTGTGTGCGCATGCATATATAAAAAACCCATTGGCGTCAAGTCGATTCCAACTCATAGCAATCCTTATACACACATAAAACCATGCCAGAGAATCCATGCTATCTACCCAATTTTACTAAGTATCTTTTAAATCACAACCAGATATTTACTTTTGACAAATGCCTATTCAGCATCTATTGAGATGATCATAAGGTTTTTCTCATTCGATGTTGTAATATTATAAATTATAAAAATAGGTTTTCTAATAAAACCACCCTATAGCTTCTGGAATAAACTCTACTCAGGAAGGAGGGTCTTGGGGTATCTAAGATACTCAGTTCCTGCTGTGCCACTGCCTTGCTCCTTATTTGTTGTTCTTAGGTGCCGTTGAGTCAGTTCTGACTCATAGCAACCCTATAGGACACAGTAGAACTGCCCCATAGGGTTTCCAAAGTGCGGCTGGTAGATTTGAACTTCCGACCGTGTGGTTAGCAGCCAAGCTCTTAACCACTACACCACCAGAGCTCCTGCTCCTTACTTAGCCCCTGTCATTTAACAGAGGCTAATTTTTTTTTTCTACTTTTTTTTTTTTTTGGTGTGAGGTAGCCACCCAACTTCCCAGACTGGGCCAGGCTAAAGAATGATGTGCAAAGGTCCTGTGTAGGCTACCAACCTCATCTCACACCACAGCCCCCTCCCTGCTTGCCTTCCAGCCACACACAGTCTTTTAATTCTGCTGCTGTGCTTGGCTCCCTCCAAACACAGGGTCTTTCAACTTGATGTTTTTTTGTGGTTAGAATTTGCTTCCCACCCCGGCCCTGCTTAACAGTTAGCTCTCCCTCATCATTTAGATCTCAGATAAATCATTATTTCCTCAGGTAAGCCTTCACTGAAGCCCCTGATTAGGTAATGTTTCCCTGTTATACACTCTTATGGCCCCTCCATGTGGAAGTACGTAATAATATTATGGTGTTACAGTGATTTGTGTTATGCTTTTGACAAAAATCTAGCTGTTTCATCTCAGACTATAGATTCCGTCAGCCTACGTTAGGATCTCCAACTTTAAATGCTCAGCCTCTCTCTCTCTTTTAAGAAAAACCTGGTGATGGGACACTGAGGAGATAAATGGAAAAGGTCTGAAAGCAAGAGGTAAGCTTTGGATGAATTTATAAAGTTATAGAAAAGGGTGGTGTAGAGTAATAAGAATAAAAAGCCAAACATGACACAAACTTAGAAGGAGGAATAAAAAGGACATCGTGATTGATTATGGGGGTAATTAAGGAGGGTAGATGGGCAAATGGTATTAACATCAGCAGAAACTAGGAATTCAAGTGGAAACTTGAATTGCCAGGGGTATGTTCAGGTTCTGGGTATTTTAAGCTTGAGGAGTTGGTGGAACTGCTTTTGTGGGGAATGTAAAAGAAGGTTAAAAATAAGATGAATAAAAGACTGCTCTGCAATAGCAAGGACTCGGGAGAGGCTAAATGACGTATGTAGGAGTCCACTCAGCACAGCTTTGTGGCTTTCCCTTTGTGACTTTTTCTTACAATGTTTAGAAATACAGAGAAAGTAAAGACAGGAGTAATCCAGAGCTGTGAATTGGCACTACAAACAGGAGACTGCAATGTTAACATTGCTCTTGTCCCCAAATGTGGGAAGTAGGCCAAGAACTCATTGGAGTTCAACCAAGTGGTTTGTGTACAGGTGCCACAGAGAGTTGTCCTGCTTATGAGCAGCCCTGTTCATATTATTTACAGTATGAAAAGTCACATACATATGAAATAAATACATGTTAAGGACATAACAATATAATATAGGTAGTTCCATTTTGAGACAAAGTCTAGAGAGGAACTGGGGGTGGGTATTTGTACAATGGAAAAAGGCTGCAATTATATAAAATATGGCCCTGAACTGAAAATGAAAATTGATTGCTTTTGTACCCAGTCTGTGAGCTCAGAAATCTCTTGGGTGCTTCAAATCTACTGTCTCTCCTCATAATGAAGTAGCACAATCAGTGAATAAAATATTTTAATGAGTCTACATGCACTTCTTCTGCCTGGTGGTCTTTGCTACAAGGAACAAGATCCCAAAATTAGAATATGGTAGGGTGTATGACAGAATTTGAAAAAGTCTGGATTTAGGAAAATTGCACAGGTTTTCATGCAGCTTAAGAGTTTAGGAGTAGAGAAGTTTTCAGTGAAAAATCGGGTTCAGCGAAATTTAAATGCTCAAAAGAATTAAAGACATCAAGATATTCTGAAATTAATGGAAGAGATATAACATTCTTTTTGAAGTTCTCAAGGATAGTAGTAGAACATGGATGAAGAGAAAATTTGTGAAACAGGTGAAATTATCAAGGAAAATGGTAGGTGCCCTAGAGATCTGTAGACAATGTCAAAAAATATGGAAACAGTCGTATAGATGGGTGGTGTGAACTTAAAAAGAGAAACTTAGTTGATACATGGTGGAACAAGATTAACAGGTGACTCTATAATGTCCATCAGCCCCTATCATATAGTAAGTGTGGGGGCAGGGGGAAGATGAGCAGATAAAAGACCAAACTCAAATGGAGAAGACCATGAAAGAAAGAATGATGTCTGAGGAGGGTGAGGTTTCAACTGAAGCAAAGAAACGAAGGGATGAAGGATGGAGAGTGTGAAGGCTTTGCTCTAGTCTAGTAGGTCTTCTCACAGTATTGCGAAATCACCATATTCATTCCCAACTATATGCCTTTGTTTGACCATACATTTTTCTTCATCAAGTATGCCCCTTACATTCTATTCAACTCGTTCAATATATACTATTGTAATCTGTGAAGCATCTCATCACATGGATGAATCTGGAGAACATTATACTGAGTGAAATATGTCAATCACAAAAGGACAAATATTGTATGAGACCATTATTGTAAAAACTCATGAAAAGGTTTGTACACAAAAAGTAACAATCTTTGATGGTTATGAGGGAGGGGAATCGTGGGGATGGAAAAACCCTAAATAGACAATAGGTAAGTGATAACTTTGGTGAAGGGTAAGACAGCACACAATACTGGGGAAGCCAGCACAACTTGTACAAGGCAAGGTCATGGAAGCTCTATAGATACATCCAAACTCCCTGAGGGACCCAATTACTGGGCTGAGGGCTGTGGGGACCATGGTCTCGGGGAACATCTAGCTCAATTGGCATAACATAGCTTATAAAGAAAATATTCTACATTCTACTTTGGTGAGTAGCATCTGGAGTCTTATAAGCCTGTGAGCAGCCATCTAGGATACTCCACTGGTCTCACCCCTTTGGGAGCAAGGAAGAATGAAGAAAACTAAAGGCACAAGGGAAAGATTAGTCCAAAAGACTAATGGACCACATCTACCACTTCCTCCAACAGACTGAGTCCAGTACAACTAGATGGTGCCCAGCTAACACCACTGACTGCTCTGACAAGAATCACAATAGAGGGTCCCGGACAGAGCTGGAGAAAATGCAGAACAAAATTCTAACAAAAAGAAAGACCAGACTTGCTGGCCTGACAAAGGCTGGGGAAATTCTGAGAGTATGGCCCCCAGAAATCCTTTCAGCCCGGTGATGAAGTCACTCCTGGGGTTCACTCTTCAGCTAAAGATTGGCAGGCCCATAAAATAAAACAGACTAAAGAGGTACACCAGCCCAGGGGCAAGGACTAGAAGGCAGGAGGGAACAGGAAAGCTGGTAATAGGGAGCCCAACATTGAGAAAGGAGAGTGTTAACATGTCGTGGGGTTGTTAATCAATGTCATAAAACAATACGTGTACTAACTGTTTAATGAGAAATTAGTTTGTTCTGTAAATTTTCATCCAAAGTAAAATAAAATGTGTGTGTGTATATATATATATATACACATAGAAACATACACTATTGTAAACAAGAACATATTGCAAATAAGCAGAGGCTATTTTTTTTTAATATATTTTAAAACTTCGTTGTATCTCCTGGCATGTCTAGCACATAGTAGGTCCTGTATACATAGACAGGTTTCTCTACATAAGTAAATGCATAACCTGGTCACAGAAACCAGGGAGCCACACCCTGCTTTTCCTCACTCAGACAATCACAAAATCCCACCAACTCTGGCTCACCAAAATCTCTCAAATTCTTTCCTATCCCTTAATTTTCACTCTCACCATCTTATTTGGGGTCCTCATCATTTCTTACTTGGATTATAACAATAATCTGTTAACTATTCCTTCTACTTCCAGAATTAGTCCACTATGGTTTTATCCCCTCCCATACTGACAATCTTTTTTCCTAGAAATTCAAATTTAAGTCTGTCATTTCCTAATCAAAACCCTTCAGCGGAAAACCTCTTAGCATGGCACACAAGGATCTGATATTCCAGTGTCTGCCTGCCTTTCTAGCTGTGTGTCCCGCCATCCCTCTACACTGTACTACATACTCCAACTATCTCAACTATTTACTTAGGGGTCCCCACACACAACACTGCTCCACCAAGCCACTATTCCCCGGCATAAGAAGTTCCTTCTGGTAGGAATTCCCTCCAATCTTGTCTAAGGCCTAGTAATGCTTCTCAATTCCGCTTAAACATCGTCTCTAATAGAAAACCTTCTCTGATGGGTAAACACACACACACACACCCTATACAGACACGAAAAATGTGTTAGTTCCTCTCCTGTACTACCATAGCACCTTATTCAGATCTATATTATAGCAATTGTTACAGCATATTGAATATGTTTATTTACAGGATTATCTCCCCATCTAAACTATTAGCAACTCAGGGCAAGTCCCATAATTTATATGTTTGCATATTTAGCTTCTTACATTGTACATACCTGGCACAGAGTAGGTTATCAGTAAATATTTATTGGATGAAGTAATGCAAGAATATTTGTTGATTAACTTATTGAGCCTCTCACCTTTCTACAACCTTCCTGAAAGGTAAATTTCTGAAAGGGAACTCCTCCCTCCTGCCCCGTGCCAGAGTTTATTAGTGTCCATGGCCAGTTACAGCAAGGAGAAAGAGAACATAAAGGAGAACAATCCCATTTGCACCAAAACTCTGTCATATTCTGGCATACTCATTTCCACACCAGTAAGCACCTCAAGCTAGACAATAAAATGTTACATGTGAGCTTCCCTGGGTAATTGTAAAGCCTTGCCAGAGATTCAGAATGTTTGTGGGGAAGTCATGACGGGTGGAAAACAGGAACAACAGAAAGCTATTTTAAGGATTCCACAGACAAGTTTAAGGGACATGAAATTTTCTAGTTGCTCAATATATCTCAGGGTCATGGAATCTAGAGAGTAAAATTACAGTATTAAACAAGAGGAGGGAAGGCTACATCTAAGTGTTTGGGTCACAAGTAAAAGGTACATGACTGCAAATATTTTGAGAGTTATGTACATAAATGCTATTGAAATTTTGGGTTTTAAGACCAAAGTGGCAGGGTTTCTAGGCCTCTGATCAGAAAACATTGACCATAAACTCCTGAAGGAGGGGGCCTTGTATTTGCCACTGAATTTTTGTCCAAGGTCTAAAAAAGGAAGTAAAATGTGAAAGTTGATAGGAATTTAGAAAAAAAAATTTTTATTCCTTTTTCAGCTTTTGTTAATAATGGCTGCAGTTAATCCTTTATGCACTAGACTATTTTAACGTATACACTCCTGATCAACAAACCTAAAACAAGAAAATAATTACATCTTCTAGGGTCGCTATGAGTCGGAATCAACTCGACGGCACTGAGTTTTTTATTTTTATTTTTTAAGTATTACTATGATGTACAGCCGTGGTGGCACAGTGGTTAAAAGCTTGGCTGCTAAGCAAAAGACTTGCAGTTCTAATCCACTGGCCGCTCCTTGGAAGCCCTATGGGGCAGTTCTACTCTGTCCTGTAGGGTCACTATGAGTCAGAGCTGACCTGACAGCAACGGGTTTTATTAATATGACAGAAATGCTACCAACATGAGTGAGGTTGAAAACTGCCCTAGAGGATAATTCCGAGAACCCAGCTGATCAGAATCTAAGGACCCATCAATGACTAGAGATGGCTAACCCTATGTTGTTAATTCCCATTAATCACTGAGGCAAATTCTTGGCTGAAAAACACTTCATTCTGTACAGTCACTTCTGCCACACCTGGACCATTTGAGGAAATGATGATGCAGTGGAAAGGGTATAGAGTTCAACATGGGCCTCAACACTTACTGGTCAAGTGATGTTGGAAACCTTACTTAAGTACTTTAAGCCTATTTCATCACCTCTAACATTGACTAATGCCTACTTCACTCTTCTTGGAATTAGTTGACATAATGCGCATTATGAGGTATAATGTCCTAAAACTATGTTTTTTATATCACCACCATCAAAATGAGCATTAATAAGGCCCTCAAGTATTACTGAGAGACATTGTTATTATTCCCCATGCTGCAAAGCTATGCAATAATCTACCACTATCACCAAATTTTATCTGTAAGAGTTCATGGGGTCAATCATTGTTCACCCAACCACTGCATTTTTAAAAATATAAAAAAATTTAGCAATGGTAAATTCCTAAAACATGGTTTCTTTGACTCAGCTATCAGACCATCTCAATCAATGGTGGATCCAGAATTTTGCATAGAAAATGTTGATGATGAGATTTTTTTTTTTTTAAGGCAATTTTTGGCTTGCAACTGCGTACATTTACTTAGAATGTTATAAAACAAAAACAACAAATTCTAAAGATGCTCTTTTTTTCCACTTTTAATAATGACAAAAAATGTCAGCAGTCCATATCAAAAGAGTTATTATCACTATTTGGGGACTCATGGAGATAACAGGGGGCTAAATCTCTGTCACTGAAGTGCCCACCAAAACAAAACAAAACAAAAAACAAACCCATTGCCGTCGAGCTGATTCTGACCCATAGCGACCCTATAAGTCAAAGTAGAACTGCCCCATATGGTTTCCAAGGAGCAGCTGATGAATCTAAGGTGCCAACTTTTTGTTTAACAACCCAACACTTGCCTAAAATTCCTGCGTCTATTCCTGCTGTCATTCTCTTGGCCTCCTCTTCTCTCTACCCTTCTTCCCTTTTCTCTATGAAAACATAGGCAAAATGTAAGAGTCGATTTCAAAGAAATTTTTTTAACTAAAATCTCTACATCCAATTTTAATTACTCTTTCCTTCATCAATGATTCACATTTATTGAACATCCACCAGAGTGATGTGGGACCAGACCATAAAAGCTCTTACTCCATAAGATATTATAAAATAGCTGAGAAAGCCTCTGGAGTACCAACGATCACAAACATCCATAAAGCAAGTCACTTTGTATTACATGCACTCAGAGAAGATGAAAATTTATCTCTATAATAAGCTGGACACTAGTTTTTCTAAGTGCATCAATAATTTACCATTTAAGGAAATTTGGAGATCAACAAAACTTAAGAATCCTGGCCAGAAATAATGCGAGCAAAAGCTCAAGAAATTTTCCACCAAACTTAGAAGAGTACTTTATCTTTTCAGCATGCCTGGAACTTAACAGAAATATAAGGCAGGGCATCGAGACTGTCACATGGCAGATACTAATTGTTACGATTAAAGTCTAACAAGCTTGCTTCCCTGCTGCTCCGAGAATGTCTCTGACTTTTGATCCTGACATCTGTGTCTTACAAGAATTTCACTCTGCTCTGACATTCCTTCTGATGTTGATCCAGGAATTAATGGATTGTGAAAAAGCTGGCAGGATATCATTTAAAAAATAGAACTCCTAGTGTACAAGTGATGAAAAGGTATCAGAATCCACATACTTTGTATCTGATACCAACATAATTCTCAGGTTTGGGTGCTTGGATTTTTTAATGTTAGTACAAAACAGGACTGAAAATACAATTTAGATTAAGAGTTTTCAGGACACAACAGTTATTTCAATGCTCTTTAATTATGTAATAAGAATATATGTTTTCACAAATACCAAAGCAAGTTCTATATTAGATAATTGAATGACTACTTTTAATCTATACAGTTGATCACCTTTTATAAGGAATTTAATGTCTTTCTACAATGGAAATTTTTACTTAGAAAATCAAAAAGCATTAAAAAAAATAAAATAAAATGACCTGACACTTGCCCTGATAACACTTACTCCCTCTCTCTAATAATTTATAATACATTTGGAGACACAAGTCTCTAGAAAACTATTGATCAAAAGAAGAACTTTAATTAAGGAAAGTAGCTATAATTTTTAATAGCAAAAAAAGTTTAAATTAAAACTGTCTAAAGATGTGTTTTAAATGAAGGAATTCTCTTGAGGATTGAAATTTTACACATCAGAAGATACTGCCTTCATTTCATGGTTCTGGATAATTACTAGATGCCAGTGGATAACTTAAACATAGCTTAGAGTCATTGACATTAATGTGTGACAGGCATTACAGAACATATTTAGTAATTTTAAATGTAAAAGTAAAAGGATTTTTGAAAAACCAGGGAAAAAGTGCCACGGTGGCAACAATATATTTTTTTAAGCAAAGAAAAAATTCTCCTTTGTGTCATAATAATCAGAAATTCAACAAGTTAAAAGAAACGCAAGCCAATTTAATTGTTAGAGCTATAATTAATGTGAAAATTAATAAGATTAGATATTTTATTCACCTATTCAAGCAAATATCTAATTTTCACATTAAAAGGAGCATCATTGTTTTTAAAAAGCCATGCATTTCTAATCATTTTGTTTAGATTGTAATTTTTTATACCTCAACTATTATTTTAAGAAATAAGGTGACAAGTTCATTAAAATAAGTAAAAATGATTGAGAGTATGCTATCATTGGCTACTAATAGCCTACTTATATGTTTCTGTTATTATCTCATAATAATATTTAATTATTTTAATTTTTATATATTACCTTTTTATTACATGTCTCTCTCCCAAGCACTCCTAATGAAGAAGTATATGAACACTAGCAAATTGAGCATTACTTGCTCTTAAGAGAAAGGAAGACTTTCTGGTCTCCCAAATCTCCTCCAATGGGGCCTTATACATCCATTATAAAGTACTTTCCACACCTCACAAGTACAGATGATTGTTACTCTGTCCCATTAGACTGTAAGTTCCTTAAAGGCAAGGACCAGACCTATCATCTTTGTTATTATATCCCTGGACTAGATAGATGGAGGAGGATGGATAGGTAGATGATAGACAAACAGAGAGATATATTGATAGACAGACGGATGGATACCATTGAGTCAACTCCGACTTGCAGCGACCCTACATATAACAGAATGAAACATTGTCTAGTCCTGTGTCATTCTCACCATTGCCTGTACGCTAAAAAAAAACCTAGAGTCCATCATTCAGCTATCGTGCCAGTCCACTTCATCAAGTGTTTCCCTCACCCTTGTTGGCCCTCTACTTCATCAAACACTCTGTCCTTCTCCAGCGATTGATCCCTCCTGATGACATGTCCAAAGCAAGCAAGTTGGTCAATGTTGTGTTATAATCCATGAGATTCTCACTGGCTAGTTTTCAGAAGTATCTTGTTAGGCCTTTCTTTCTAGTCTGTTTTAGTCTGGAAGCTCCACCAAAAACTGTTCACAATGGGTAACTCTGCTGGTATTTGAAATACCAGTGGCATACCTTCCAACATCAGAGCAATACATGAGCCACCATAGTAAAACAAGCTGACAGACAGGTGGTAGATCCCTGGATTAAAAAAATGCCAATGAATAAATGAATGAATGTGACTCTTACTAATTTATTATTTGAGTTCTTGTTTCTTTGTATCTGTCTTTTATTGTATTCTGCCTCAAATACTTTTTGAATGAGAGAAGGGTATAAAAATACAAAATATACATATTTAATCTTATTAAACTAAAATTAATGTTACTGAAATTAAATAACATCAATATTATTAATAAACACATGAGCTGTGTATTTTTTCTAGATGGTCATTTTATAAAAGTTGTACATCTGTTGTACTAATTAACCACCTGCAACTTGGCTGTCTTAAGAAAAGTGCTGGATACATTTAAAGGATGACAAGTTTAGAAAACGTGATATTCACATTAGGAAAGAAGTGTCACAATATCCACAGTTACCACCTGCACCCTGAATAGATTCTTAAGTCTCCTGGCATATGTCCTTTTCACCCAGTATCTTTTTTTCTCATTTTTTCAATCATTAAATAAAAATACCATCAGAAGTGGTGCCCAAACTAAGAAACAAGACAGGAGAGAGGAAAAAAGACTATAAAATTCAGATGAAGAAAGGGCTTGGGCACATTAAGAAAAATAAGGCTATGAAATTAGCAAAAGTAAGGCACGGGTTTAAAAGTATGATATATGACAGGTGGGATAAAAATAAGACAGTTGGGAGGAGAAGAATGAAAACGAAGAGAACAAATTAGACAAGCCATTCATTTTAAACCTTTGAAAGACGGGAGCCCCCCGTCATCAGACAGGATATGTCAGACCCAGCACATTTTGCTTTATGCCTTTCAGGTTTCTCGTGTGTGTGCGTGTGTGTGTGTGTGTGTGTGTCTTAAAAATATAAAGTGGTATTTGCTTTTAAATAAATCATTTTTAGATTTCCAAGTTACTCCAGTTTGATGGGGGAAATGAAATATACTGACAGTGAATTTTGAATCTATCCCCACAATGCATCCACGTTTCAAAAACCTCAGAAGTGGTTAGAACCATAAAAAAAATATAAGGCGCTCAGGATTCTGCACTCAGGGACCCAGTACCTCAAGTCCCAGCTCCAGCCACAAGTCTTGCATGTTGGAGACTGTGGTCCTCTTCAACACTGGCCATTCTCCTTTAAATATTTTTTTAAAGACTGAATAGAAGGTACTGTAAAGTAATGAGATTTTACCAAAGTTATTCACACTAGGACAAACTTGTACTGCTCCAAATTTATAGCAACGGCAGATAAAATTAAATTAAAAACGAAAAGAAAATACAAAGGACATCACCAAGCTCAAAACCAAAATAAGCGAATATTTCTTGTTAGGGATAAGAAATAATTAAAGTTCTCAGCCTATTTCCTAATGTGGAAGCAAACAGAGGCCATCGAGAGTTTGGATCCTGTGGAATAATAAGGATTAAGTGTTCCGTTAATTCTTCTTTGGTCTTCCTTATTCATTGTCCGGCTCTCCCATGCATATGAGGCAACTGAAAATACTATGGCATGAGTCAGGTGCACTTTAGCCATCAAAGTGACATCTTGTGATTTTTAACACTTTAAAGAGGTCTTTTGCAGCAGATTTGCCCAATGTAATACATCATTTGATTTCTTGATTGCTGCTTCCGTGGACATTGATTATAAATACAAGTAAAATGAAATTCTTGATAGCTTCAGTACTTTCTCTGTTTGCCAGCATATAAACGAAGAAGAACTTCCAAAGAAGAATTGATGTATTTGAATTATGATCCTGGTGAAAAATACTGAATATACCATGGACTCCCAAAAGAACAAACAAATCTGTCTTGGAAGTACAGCCAGAATGCTCCTTAGAAGCAAGGATGGCAAGACGTTGTCTCATGTACTTTACTTTGGAAATGTTATTAAGAGGAACCAGTCCCTGGAGAAGGACATTATGCTTGATAAAGTGGAGGGTCAGTGAAAAAGAGGAAGACCCTCAATGAGATGGACTGACACAGTGGCTGCAACAATGGGCTCAAACATAGCAGTGATTGTGATGATGGAGCGGGACTGGGCTGTGCTTCATTATGTTTCACACAGGGTCCTATGAGTTGGAGCTAAGTGGACAGCACCTAACAACAACAACAACAGCAAGTGCTCCATATAAGCAGGAGGTCAGCGAGGGCATTTCCCTGGAAGAGGCTAGAAAAATAAAAAACAGCAGCTAACCTACCATCTTGAGATATGATTTTATGGGAAACTGAGGGCATGGGCTGGGGTGGTGAAAGGAAATAGACATGGTCTTGTGGCATAAGAATTACAATATGCATTAAAAGACTGGGTTGAGGACTCCCTGAGAGGCCAGATGAAGGCAATCATAAAATTGCTTCACAGCGATGATGGGTGAGCACAAAGAGAAGGGGGAGAGAAACAAATCCCAAAATGTCCACTTAAAATGAACAAGCAAACAAAAATGCCAGGAAAATAGCCAAAACTTTTTTTCAACAATGAAAATAAGTAATCTAGGATGCTGTAAAAGATAAATGAAGGAAAAAATTTTACTTATAAAGAACAAAAATATGAAAACCACAGGCAAAAATGAAACAAGAACAAGTAGGTACTAAAGAGAATCAATTCCAGGTTTCTAATGGTGGTGTAGTGGTTAAGAGCTATGGCTGCTAACCAAAAGGTCAGCAGTTTGAATCCACCAGGCGCTCCTTGGAAACCCTATGGGGCAATTCTACTCTGCCCTATAGGGTCACTATGAGTTGGAACTGACTCACCGGCAATGAGCTTGGTTTCGTTTTTTGGTTTAATGCCACCCATTGACATGACCTGATGAAGCCTCACCTCCATACCTAGCCATATACCTCTCACATCCTATCCTGTGGCTTCCTTGTTAATGTTCAGACATAGGACACCATGGGAACCTATTAGGTGCTCCCACATGCACGACTCAGAAATGCAGAAGAGTTGATATCCTATCATGTGAATCTTTGAACAATAAGAAAAAGGAAACCATTGGATAAATTCTTCACCCTCTCTCTTCCAGACTGAGTCCTAAGATGTAGTTCATACAGCTGTTCAAGGGAGCAGCTCAACAAATTGAGCAATCAGTCACACTTAATGATAGCAAACTGAATAATTCATCTTTGTGTTCATTCTTCCTCCTTCTCTGCCTCTTCTTATCCCTCCCTCCTGCTCCTAGAATTATCCTCACTAATAAAATAACAATACAGAAGTCCTCTCCTTCATGCTTTGTTTTCCAGATAATCCAGACTAGGATGTAGACAACACTGTCTGATCAAAAAAGCAATTAAAAATCATCAGTTAAAAGACAATTTAAGGGAAAAATGCCGTATATTTGAAATTTAAAATACATTCCTAAATAAATTGTGGGATAAAAGGGACATCACCTTACGTTACAAAATATTTAGAACTGAACAAAAATGGAAGTACTACACAGTGGTGTGCTGATAAATATTTAACAATAAGCTTTCAAAAAAAAAAAACTGACTTTTACCATTTGCTGATTCCTTTGGTGCAAATACTCCCATTACAACCAGTTTCAAGATACACAATGTGAATGTGGCTTTGGGAAAAAATGTGCACAGCTGGCTCCCATGAGCTGCTACACACCAAATGTAGCACACCACACATACTACAGATCGAAATTTGTGGGAGGCACCAAAACTTTACTTAGAGAAAATAAATACTTTAAATATATTAATTGGTATTAAGAAAGACCTAAAATAAGTAATTTAAGTATTAAATTTAAGAAGCTAGAAAAACTACAACAGAGTGAATCTAAAGAAAGCAGAAATTCAAGAAAGAGAAAAAAAGATACCAGAGAGGTCAACAAACCTAGACTAAATCTTTGTGAGGAAAATGTTAAAATAGATCCAATCCTAGAAATATTGATCCAGCAAAAAAGAAGTTATAAATTAAACATATTATGAATGACAAAAGACATTACAAAAAAAGAGCAGAGATTTTTTTAAATCATAATCAAATGCTAAGAATTTATACCAACACATATGAAAATTTATTTTAAAATAATTTTCTAGATATAAATTATCAAATAAATTATCCAAGAGACATTAGAAAAATTTGAGGAAGGAAACTATTTTAAAATTGATTTTGTAATCAAAAGTTTCTGTCCAAAAAAGAAAAGATAGTTTTGATAAACCTGTAAAGAATAGAACACATAGAGGTAGATTTTCATTGATAAGAAGAGATAATAGCCATCAAAAACCTGCATAAAACATGATTTTGAATCCTGGCATTTTAGAAGAACTCATTCCCATTAAAGACAATACATCACTATTTCTGCTTCTATTCCATATTGCACTGGAAGACGGAGCCAGTGCAATAAAACAAGAAAAATAAAAAGTATACACACTGAAAAGTTTTAAGAACTCTCCTCATTTTCAAACAATACAAATTCTGTGACCAGGAGCATCTACAAACTATTAGAGCCAGCATCAACATTCAGAAATGTGTGGCGTTCCTAGACATCAGTAATAATCAACTAAAAAATATACTAGTAATTTTTTTAATCCCATTCATGGCAATATCAAAAAATTCACATACCTAAGATGAAAATCCCACACATCTGTCAGTTTATTGTACTGTGGGGAATTGTTTGTTGCTGTGATGCTGGAAGCTATGCCACCAGTGTTCAAACACCAGCATGGTCACCCATGGCAGACAGCATTCAGCTGAGCTTCCAGACTAAGACAGACTAGGAAGAAGGACCTGGCAGTCTACTTCTCAAAAGAATTAGCCAATGAAAACCTTATGAATAGCAGCAGAATACTGATACACTGCCAGAAAATGAGCCCTTCAGGTTGGAAAACACTCAAAATATTACTGGGGAAGAGCTGCTTCCTCAAAGTAGAGTAGACCTAAATAACGTGGATGGAGTCAAGCTTTCTGGACCTTCATTTATTGATGTGGCATGACTCAAAATGAGAACAAGCTGCAAAAATCCGTTGATAATTGGAACATGGAACATACAAAGTATGAATCTAGGAAAATTGAAAATTGTCAAAAATGAAATGGAACGCATAAATATCGATATCCTAGGCATTAGTGAGCTCAAAAGGACTAGTATTGGTCATTTTGAACCAGGCAATCATATGGTTTACTATGCCAGGAATGACAACTTGAAGAGGAACAGTGTTGCATTCATCATCAAAAAGAACATTTCAAGATCTATCCTCAAGTACAACACTGTCAGTGATAGGACAATATCCATACGCCTACAAGGAAGACCAGTTAATATGACTATCATTCAAATTTACATACCAACCACAAAGCCCAAAGATGAAGAAAAGGAGGATTTTTACCAGCTTCTACAGTCTGAAATTGATCGACTATGCAATCAGGATGCACTGATAATTACTGGTGATTGAAATGCAAAAGTTAGAAACAACGAAGGATCGGTAGTTGGAAAATATGACCTTGGTGATAAAAATGATGCCAGAGATCACACGACAGAATTTTGCAAGACCAATAACTTCTTCATTGCAAATGCCTTTTTTCAGCAACATAAATGGCAACTATACACATGGACCTTGCTAGATGGAATACACAAGACTCAATCTGACTACATCTGTGGAAAGAGGTAATGGAAAAACTCAGTATCATCAGTCTGAAAAGGCCAGGGGCCGACTGTGGAACAGACTATCAACTGCTTATATGCAAGTTCAAGTTGAAACTGAAGAAAACTAGAACAAGTCCACGAGAGCCAAAGTACAAACTTGAGTATATCCTACCTGAATTTAGAGACCATCTCAAGAATAGATTTGATGAGTTGAACACTAATGACCAAAGACCAGACAAATTGTGGAATGACATCAAGGACATCATACATGAAAAAAGCAAGAGGTCATTAAAGGGACAGGAAAGAAAGAAAAGGCCAAAATGGATGTCAGAAGAGACTCTGAAACTTCCTCTTGAATGTCAAGTAGCTAAAGCATAAAGGAAGAAATGATGAAGTAAAAGAGCTGAACAGAAGATACCAAAGGGCTGCTGTGCAAAGAGCTTGAGACAGAAAACCAAAAGAGAAGAACATGCTCACTCAGCATTTCTCAAGCTGAAAGAACTGAAGAAAAACTTCAAGCTTCGAGTTGCAATAGAGAAGGATTCTATGCAGAAAATATTAAATGATGCAGGAAACATCAAAAGAAGGTGGAAGGAACACACACAGTCATTATACCAAAGAGAATTGATCAACATTCAGCCATTTCAAGAGGCAGCATATGATCAGGAACCAAAGGTACTAAAGAAACATGTCCAGGCTGCACTGAAGACATTGGTGAAAAACAAGGCTTCAGGAATTGTCGGAGTATCAATTGAGATGTTTCAACAAACAAATGCAGTGTTGAAAGTGTTCACTTGTCTATGCCAAGAAATTTGGAAGACAGCTACCTAGCCACCGACTGGAAGAGATCCATATTGATGCCTAGTCCCAAGAAAGGTGATCCAACTGAATGTGGAAATTATCAAACAGGATCATTAATATCAAGCACAAGTAAAATTTTGCTGAAGATCATTCAAAAGCAGCTGTGGCAGTATAAAAACAGGGAACTGCCAGAAATTCAGGCCGGATTCAGGAGAGAATATGGAACCAGGGATATCACTGCTGATGTCGGATGGGTCTTGGCTGAAAGTAGAGAATACTAGAAGGATGTTTACCTGTGTTCTATTGACTATGCAAAGGCATTCAACAGTGTGGATCATAACAAAATCTGGATAACATTGCGAAGAATGGGAATTCCAGAACACTTAATTGTGTTCATGAGAAACCTGTACATAGGCCAAGAGGCAGTTGATTGAACAGAAAAAGGGGATACTGTGTGGTTTAAAGTCAGGGAAGGTGTGCGTCAGGGTTGTATACTTTCACCTTACCTATTCGATCTGTATGCTGGGCAAATAATCCAAGAAGCTGGACTACATGAAGAAGAATGGGGCATCAGGATTGGAGGAAGGCTCACTAACAACCTGTGTTATGCAGATGACACAACCTTGCTTGCTGAAAGTGAGGAGGACTTGAAGCATTTACTGATGAAGATCAAAGACCACACAGCCTTCCGTATGGATTACATCTCAACATTAAAAAAAAAAAAAATCCTCACAACTGGATGAATAAGCAACATCATGATGAACAGAGAAAAGGTTGTAGTTGTCAAAGATTTCATTTTATTTGGATCCACAATCAACACTTATGGAAGTAAAAAAAAGCAGTCAGAAAATCAAGATGCATTGCATCAGGCCAATCTGCTGCAAAGGGCCTCTTTAAAGTGTTGAAAAGCAAAGATAGCACTTTGAAGACTAAGGCGCATCTGACCCAAGCCATGGTGTTTCAATCAACTCATATGCATGTGAAAGCTGGACAATGAATAAGGAAGACCAAAGAAGAATTGATTCCTTTGAATTGTGGTGTTGGAGAAGAATATTGAATATACCAGACTGCTGAAAGAATGAACAAATCTGTCTTGGAAGAAGTGTGACCAGAATACTCATTGGAAGCAAGGATGGCGAGACTACGTCTCACATGCTTTGGACATGTTGTCAGGAGGGATCAACCCCTGGAGAAGGACATTAAGCTTGGTAGAGTAGAGGGTCAGTGAAAAAGAGGAAAACCCTCAATGAGACAGATCGACACAGTGGCTGCAACAATGGGCTTAAGCATAACAACCATTGAGAGGATGGCGCAGGATCTGGCAGTGTTTCATTCTGTTGTACAAAAGGTTGCTATGAGTTGGAATCAACCCGACAGCACCTAACAACAACAAGATGAAAATGGCATAAGATATGCAAGTCCTTTTTATTGAAAATACTAAAATATTATTGAAGGATATAAAAGATGGTCTGAAAAAAAATAGGGAGATACTTCATATTCCTGAATGGAAAGTTCCAATATCATAAAACTATTGCCTATTCACTTTAATATATAAATTAAATGCAGTTTAAAAACTGATATTCTTAAGATGAAATTTTTCCATCTATGAACATAGTATATCTTTCTACTTAGTTTTAGGACTTCTCTTACGTTCGCCTATAATGGCATTTGAGTCACTTTTCTATTGCTGCTGTAACAAATTACCACATACTCAGCAATTTAAACAAAGCAAAATTATTATTGTACAGCTCTGATAAATGGAGGAAATATTGAAGTTGTCAATGACTTCATTTTACTTGGATCTACAATCAATGCCCATGGAAGCAGCTGTCAAGAAATCAAACGACATGTTGCATTGGGCAAATTCGCTGCAAAAGGCCTCTTTAAATGTTAGAAAGCAAAGATGGCACTTTGAGGACTAATGTGTGTCTAACGCAAGTTAAGACATTTTCAGTGGCCTCATATACGTGTGAAAGCTGGACAATGAATAAGGAAGACCTAAGAAGAATTAATGCCTTTGATTTATGAGGTTGGTGAAGAATACTGACTATACCATGGACTGCTAGAAGAACAAACAAATCCGTCTTGGAAGAAGTACAGCCAGAATGCTCATTAGAAGCAGCCAGAATGCTCATTAGAATCAAAGATGGTGAGAACTGGTCTTACACACTTGGGACACGTTATCAGGAGGAAACAGTCTCTGGAGAAGGACATCATGCTCGGTAAAGTAGATGGTCAGTGAACAAGAGGAAGACCCTTGTCTTAGTCATCTAGTGCTGCTATTAACAGAAATACCACAAGCGGATGGCTTCAACAAAGAGAAGTTTATTCTCCCACAGCCCAGTAAGCTACAAATCCAAATTCAGGGTGCTGGCTCCAGGGAAAAGCTCTGAAGGAAGGTCCTTGTGATTCATCAGTCTTCCCTTGGTCTGGGAGCATCTCAGCACAGGAACCTCGGGCCCAAAGGATGCGCTCTGCTCCTGACACTGCTTTCTTGGTGGTATGAGGCCTCCATATCTCTCTGCTCATTTCTCTCTTTTATATCTCAAGAGAGACTGGCTTAAGATGCTACCCTAATCTTGTAGACCTCATCAATATAATTGTTGCTAATCAATTTTATCACATCATAGTAATAGGATTTACAACATATAAGGAAATCACACCAGACAATCATATAAGGGAATCATGACCTAGCCAAGCTGACAGATATTCTGGGGGGACACAATTCAATCCATGATAGTCCACCCTTTGGCACCCCAAAACTCATGCCCTTGCCACACATAAAACATATTCACCCCGTCATATTAGAGCAAAAGCCTTAAACCAACTCCAAGTCCAAAATCCAAAAACTCTTCCACACTGTGAAATCTAGAATACAAGTTATCTGCTTCCAAAGGTACAATGGCAAAATAGGCACAAGCTAGACATTTCCATTACAAATGGGAGAGACTGGAGGGAAAGAAGGAGTAACAGGCACCAAGCAAGTCAGCAGGACCCATTATATTAGCCCTCAAGGCTTTGAAAATAATCCTCTGTTCTCTGAGACAATTTACACAATGGCCCTGCCCTCCAGATCCTAGGTACTGGCCACACTTGTAACCTGACACTCCAAGGCTGTGAAGACACAGGGAGCTGAGCGGAGCAGATGAAAGCAAAAGAAGAAACTTTGTTTAGTCAGCCAAGTAAAGGAGCACACAGAGACTCAGGTCACCAAGGTGTCTCCCAGAACAATAGCCCAAGGGGTTTATATGGATAAAGTAAATCGGGTCTGGGGTCCCCAGGAGCACCCCAGGTTGGGGCCCACTTGCTGACTGGTTTAACATAAGAGGGCATTCTCAGGGCAGTCCAGTCTTCTATGCCTGTTCAGTCTGAAAGGGGGGCTACAAAGATGGCATTTTGTCCACATCTGGGGTGTAGATGGGGGTGTGTTTTTCAATCTCTAAAGTCAGTAAGATGTCTGAGGGGCAAGGTCATCAGTGGTGCACAGTTCAGGAGGGCCTGCATTGATTCAAGATCCATTTTAGCTGGGCTGAAAACCCCAGTCTCTTGTTTTCTTTAACTGAGTCAGAACAGGAAGTATACCTAAATAAGGAGATACTCTAAAAGCAGATTTTTTGCCTAACAAGGCGATAGCTTCCACGTGGGAGTTATCACGCTATGTTACTGAAGATGGCAGGCTCAGTCCCTTGGTAGGACCCCTTGTTTATTCAACGTGGACAGTGTACTGCCGGTCTCAAACTCTCCGGATTCTGAGTGGAGGCCCCTGAGCTCTGAGCTTCAGCTCCGCCTTCCAGGCCCACTGGAATGACAACTTTGCTCCTGTGGCTTTAGGTGCACCATTCTCCTAGTCTATCTGAGTGGTGACTCTGCCCTTAGAAACACCAGAGGACATGGCTTCACCCGTTGAAACTCCAGAGGTCGTAGCCATACCTTTTAAGACTAAGGCAGCTCGGCTGGTAGTGTTCCTTGTCTCTTCAGCTTCTGCTTCCTGGTTTCTTGGCCTCTCAGCCCTCAGGCCTCATGCCTGCAAATGCCCTGCTGGGGGAAGTGTTCCAAAGCTCTGTAGCTCCACTTGTAAGTGCCTAGAGGCATCCCACTCTGCCAGTAAACTTTGGCCAGAAGGCACTCAGCTGTCTTGCTCCGCGGGTTGGCAAGCCTAGCTCCACCAAAAAAGTGCCCGGAGGTACCCCACTCTACCAGGAAACCTCCTGAGCACAGGCACTCAGCTCTCTGGCTCTGTGGGTCAGCTTCAGCTCCATCTGCCGGACCTCTGCTGCTGCCGCTTCTCTGCTACTTCTGGTCCTTTACTGCAGCCGGTCCGCTATCCATTCACAGTTTCAAAACCACTTTCACATTTTAGGTATTTGTTAGAGCAGCACCCCATTCTTGGTACCAAATTCTGTCTCAGTCATCTAGTGCTGCTGTAACACAAATAGCACAAGCGGGTGGCTTCAGCAAAGAGAAATTTATTTCCTGACAATCTGAGTAATGTACCACAGAACAAAAAACTACCCAGTCCTGCACCATGCTCACTATCATTGTTATGCTTGAGCCCATGGTTGCAGCCACTGTGTCAATCCATCTCGTTGAGGGTCTTCCTCTTTTCCACTGACCCTCTACTTTACCAAGCATGATGTCCTTCTCCAGAGACTGATCCCATCTGACAACATGTCCAAAATACGTAAGACGTCGTCTTGCCATCCTTCCTTCTAAGGAACGTTCTGGTTGTACTTTTTCCAAGACAGATTTCTTCGTTCTTTTGGTAATCCATGGTATAGTTAATATTCTTCACCAACATCATAATTCAAAGGTGTCAATTCTTCGGTCTTCCTTATTCTTTCTTTGCTATTCAATTATCAGTGCCTGGCACTTGGTTTGTAGGCCACAAGTATTTCTTAAACATTAAATGAATTAATGTATGTGAAGAGACTAGAACTTAGTTGGGGAAGGGAGTTTTATCAAAAGACAGTAGCTGTTATCTTTCTAAGAGAATCAACATTGCAATCGTGCATGTTTTCTGATGATAGCAACATAGGAGTTATGCACACCTCTGGTCAATATGATCCTCCAGTCAAATTTAAATCAACTTCAAATTGCTCCATTTGGAAGGTTCCTTGAGGAGAGCGAAAGACAGGAGGAAAACTAGGGCTCTGCCTAGTTTCATGAATATGTTGTGACAAGTAAATTCTGCCCTTGTGCAGTTCGGGAGCACAGGTGGTGTTACTATGTGCTCAGCTGCATGAGACAAGATCCCCAAGATATATTTGTGATGGTTGTTGTTCTATTTCAAAGCAATAAAACTATAAAATTTGTAGGGTGTAATTTTTCATATAAATCAATACAGATGAATCTAGAAAGTTACTTTAAAAGAGTCAGTGAAAAAATTATAGAAATTTTCTTATAAAGCATACATACCACACGAAAAACTAGTAACCAAATAATAAATTTTAATATAAGAAAGGCAGGGTTGCATGATGGTTAAGATAGAGACTCTGGCGCCAGAAGGATTGGGTTCAAATTTCTAGCTCCATTGTTGCGTGACCTTGAACAAGTTCCTTCCATGAGCTGATAAATATTCCTATTACCTTGGCATTTGCTCCTTTGTCCTAGGCAGGCAAGTTGCAAAAATTCTCAGGAAGCTTATTTCTCAAAAGGCCTAGTTTGCTTGGTTGATCCATGAGCTAGTCCAGAAAACATTTTTGACTTTTAAATTCTAGACATAGGAATTGTGTTCATCTATAGATCATCTTCTATGACTCAATGAGCATATTCAAAAGTTCATCTTTATCAATCAAATTGAGTTTGAGAATCAGAGCTAGATTTCCCTCACATCCTCAAGCTTTTGTATTTATTACTCACAGGACATTATTCAAACTATCCTAACAATAAAAATCTACTAATGTGTAATGATAATTACAATAATGGAGAATATATGATATCTCAAAGATAATTGAGATAAATTCGGATTCACTTATTCTTCCATTAATTTAAGATCATCTGTATTTATCAGAAGGCATCCCTGGGTGGTGCAAACAGTTAAGGCACTTGGCTCCTAACCAAAATGTTGGAGGTTTGAGTTCACCTAGAGGCACCTCGGAAGAAAGGTCTGGAAATCTACTTTCAAGAAATCAGTCACTGAAAACCCTATGCAGCGCAGTTCTACTCTGACACTAATGGTGGGGTGAGTTTGTCATGAGTTGGTATCGACTTAACGACAACTGGTTAATATATTTATCAGGAACATAAATATATGTACACAATTGGATCCCCCAAATTAGTGACTATTATCCATATTGCCAGAAACACTGGTGGCGTAGTGGTTGAGAGCTATGGCTCCTAAGCAAAACATCAGCAGTTCATATCCACCAGGTGCTCCTTGGAAACCCAATGGGGCAGTTCTCTGTCCTATAGGGTCACCATGAGTCGGAACCAACTCAGTGGCAATGTGTTGTTTTTTTTTTGGTGATCCATATTGCCTACTTCTTAATTTTTTTTTTTAAATTACTTCCTTACCCTCCTTCCACCCCCACTGTTTTAAGTTGTGAAGCCTTGGGATTTGAGAGTTCATTTCAACCTGAGATTAATCAAACATGCTTCTGGGTTCAAGATTAGGTGAGTTCATGCCTTGTGGACGTTCCTAGGTACTTTGTTATTTAATCAGAAAAAAATCCAAATGGAATAATCGCTTTCAATGTTTTTAAACCCTTCTATATAAAAGCTAAGGAATCCTGTTGGCATAGTGGTTAAGCACTTGGCTGCTAATCAGATGGTCAGCACTTCAAGCCCACTAGCTGCTCCTCTGGAGAAAGACCTGCCTATTTACACCTTGAAAACCCCATGGGGCAGTTGTATTCTGTCCTCTGTCCTATAGGGTCGCTTTGAGTCAGAATCGACTCAACAGCAATGGTTTTGGGTTTTTATATACAAACTGTGAATGATTCACTTTCCCTTTTTGTATTTTCTACTAAAAGAATTCATAATGTGGAATCTATAATCAGTCCTACTCTAAATTCAATATAAGGTGTCATGGAATACCTACACCTCCAGAGTAATTCATTAATGAGTTTGGAAAAAAAAAAAAAGGCCAAGCACAGTTAAGTAATACTTTTTTAAACCTCTATAACACAAAAAATGAATTAATCTTTATAGTATAAACATATGGGCTTTTATGCTCCTGGCACAATTACAAGAATAAATTCCATATGAATTCAAGATTTAAATGTAAAAAATAAAAGCATAAAAGTACTAGAGGAAAAGCATTCTTAAAATCTTAGGATATAAAAATTCTGTTTGGCATAATACAAAACAAAAAATAAATGTGCATATTCTTATTCTTTGCTCTAATAGTTCCAAGAATTCATACTCAGTATTTTTTTTTTTATTACTAGCAGAGGAAACCCTCGTGGTGTAGTGGTTAAGTGGTACAGCTGCTAACCAAAAGAGCAGCAGTTCAAATCTACCAGGTGCTCCTTGGAAACTCTATGGGGCAGTTCTACTCTGTCCTGTAGGATCGCTATGAGTCGAAATCAACTCAACGGCAACTGGTTTTATTACTAGCAGAAGTGTACAAAGCTATGTGTACAAGGATGTTAACTACAGCACTGTTTGTTATAAAAGAAAATTGAACATAAACTAAATGCCTATCAGTAGTTGTTTATAACTATTATATGCTGTTGTTAGCATGCTATTCTCCAGGGAAGGTGCAAAGTTCTTCAGCTACTTCACAGGGGAACGAGTGGGCGTTGCCTGTCCCGTGCCATCTTTACAATCTTTGATATGTTTGAGTTCATTGTTGCAGCTACCGTTGAGTGCCTTCCAACCTAGGGGGCTTCTCTTCCACCACTATACTGGACAATATTTTGTTGTGATCCATAGGGTTTTCACTGGCTAATATTTGGAAGTAGATCACCTGGCCTTTCTCCCTAGTCTACTTTAGCCTGGAAGGTCTATTAAAACCTGTTCCACATAAGTGACCCTTTTAGTATTTGAGCCAATGGAATACCTTCCAGCATCACAGTGACATGCAAGCCACCACAGTACAACAAACTGATAAGCAGGTGGTGGAAATTATTATGTAAGATATGGTAAACCTGCACTATGTGAAAAGGGAACTCTTCTGAGCGCTTCTGCCCTCCCAGAAAGAAGCTTCAATCTTTCTCTCTACCCCTCACTTGCTCTTCCCCATTAGAGAATCAGAATACAGACATGTTCATTGGCGAAACTGTGAGAAGTGCACCGTCTATCCATAGGCCAGTTTCTATCTCACACTCTCTCTGGCTGGCATGCTTTCTCCTTCTCTACCAGAGCAGTGATTTGCTCTTCTCCAGGGAAGGTGTGCAGTTCTTCAGCTACTTTACCAGGGAACGAGTAGATAAGTTCAATTCAGGAGCAAGCCTTGGATCAAAACATCTTCTCAAATTCAGTCTTATCAGTAGTAAACTGGACACTATATTTTAATTCCTGTCTGGCTCCTGAGTCTATTTATTAATTGGCTCAACATCTAGAAGAAGAATTATTACATCTCCAAAGCCTAACACAGTAGAGTATATACATCTATTGAAATAAATAAGAACTATGTACTGACATGGAAAGAGGTCCATGGTACAGCAAATAACAAAACAAATAAACCAATAAATTAAAACAAATAGCAGAATACTACTTGTGCATATATGTTACTGTGTGCCCTCAGGTCGATTTTTGACTCACAGCAACTCTAAATGACAAAGTAGAAGCTGTTCCACAGGTTTTCCTAGGCTGTAATCTTTACAGAAGCAGATCACCAGGTCTTTCTCCATTGTAGTGGCAGGGTGGGTTCAAATCTCCAACCTCTCAGTTAGCATCCAAGCATTTAACCATTGCACCGCCAGGGCACAGTGCCCCACCAGGGTGCTTTGTATGTGTGCGTGTGTGTGTGTGTGTATGTGAATATATATATATATATATATATATATATATATATATATATACATACAAAACAAAAAAAACAAGCCCACTCATTCCGACTCATAGCGACCCTATAGGACAGAGTAGAACTGCCCCATAGAGCTTCCAAGGAGCGCCTGGTGGATTGGAACTGCTGACCTTTTGGTTAGCAGCCGTAGCACTTAGCCACTACACCACCAGGGTTTCCATATATACACACACACACACACACACACACACACATATATATATATAAAATGAACAAACCTAGAAAATGTTATAAACGGCAGTTATCTCTGGAGAATGGTTTAGTAGGAAAGGCATCCATTTTACACTTTATAAATTTCTGTAATTTTACAAAGATCATTTGTTCACTTATGGGTCAACTCATATATTAAAAAGTGGATAAAAAATATTAATTATTGTGAAAAAGAACTGTGTTCATTAAGATGACCACATGGGACCTTGACTTTTTTTTTTTTTTACTATTGCAAACTCTGTGTCTCCATAATTAGATACGTGTGCATAAATCATCCCCCAGACTATTACAAATAAGGTCATTTGCACATGGAATTACAGAAGTGAAAATGCTGGGACAGTGGTTAATATTTGAACTATAAGAAACTTTCATAATGAGGCATAAAATATTGAACCCCCCCCAAAAAAGCCTAAATTTCAAACTGTATGTTGTAAAAGTAGACTTAAACATTTAAAATAGCAGTTTAATTTTTAGATTACTTTTGAAAACTCACATTCATTCTGCTTCACAGGTCCAGGACCCAGTAGGATTAACAAAGGGCCCGGATTGGGAAAGAATGTCAGTACCACGGGGAGGGGAGGTGCCTCCCGGCCACGCCCCCACTGAGCATTATGCAGATCAGAGAGAGCCACACAGCTCTGATTTCCCCCAAGGATTGATGAACAAGTACAAAATAATAGGAAGTGACAGGAAACAGACGACTGAGGTCTAATTTAATGTCATTTGAAAAGACAATATACCTTAAATTGGTCTTCAGAAATTACAGGTTATAAATAAGATAACGGAAATGTGTTTTTATCATTTTAGTTCTCAAATATAAGTTTCCTTGCAAAAGAAAAAAGATTATTTACGCTATAATATAGCTCATTTTAAAAGATATGCTGATTTAGGGTAATATCTGCTTTTTACAGTAATTAATTAATATAAGAAAAAGGAACCCTTGTGGCACAGTGGCTAAGCCCTCGGCTGCTAACCCAAAAGTTGGTGGTTCGAACCCACCTGCCGCTCTGATGGAGAAAGATGTGACGGTCTGCTCCCATAAAGATTACAGCTATGGAAATCCCACGGGGCAATTCTACTGTGTCCTATATGGATGCTATGAGTTGGAATTGATTCGACTTGGCAGTGGGTTTTGGGTAATATAGGAAATAAACTACTATAAACACTGAGGCAATTAACATTATAAAGATGCAAATTAATACTTATGTATGTATTAATATTTTAAAATATTTATGTCACACGAATCAAAGTTAAATAGGATATTTTAATAGTTATGCATTTAACTGATGTATATGCATGTATATGGGTGAGTTCTTTCATCAAATTCACATCCCAAGTAGGGTTAGAAACCTCACATTTTAAAAATAAAATTTGTCTAAAGCAAAATCAAGCATGTCCAAAAAACGAAAATATAAATTTTTACTCAATATGAGCAATCAAACTAGAGACTATTATATATGGTATGTGTGTATAGAGATATAATAAACTCACATAACATATATATGTTTGCTGTGTGTATATGTACTCAGAAAAATCCCCAGGTAGCCGAAATCTTTTAATCTTATTTTTAGCTGCCATTTGAAACTTGGAAGTTACTTCGCTGCCTAAAAAGGGAGGTAGCAACTCTTCTTAGAGTAGGCCTGGAAAGAAGTTCTAGAGTGTCCCTTGTTAGTAAATATAAGACAAATACACATGCTTTGCTCTGGGGGAAGGGTGTCATAGAGTCTTATCTGTGGCCTGACAAAACTGCCTGTCCCATACCTCTGCCGTCCAGAGTTTAGAGAACTCTGAAGTGGAAAGCATACTAGCATAGAAATCGAGGAGTATTTAGGGCAGAAGATGAAGGAGTTCCTAACCCCTTCCCTTTAGAGGTATATTAGAGCTGTAGTAAAGGAGCCCTGGTGGCACAGTGGTTAAGTGCTCGGCTGCTACCTGAAAGGTTGGCGGTTCGAACCCATCAGCCACTCCATGGGAGAAAGACATGGCAAGTCCGCTTCCGTAAAAGATTTAGTCTTGGAAACCTAATGGGGCAGTTCTACTCTGTCCTATAGAGTCACTGTGAGTCAGAATCGGCTCTACTGCAACAGGATAATGCTTCACTAATACAACGAGATAGTCCTGACTGAGATGTGTTAATAGGAAAAGAAACAAAGAAACTTCTAAAGGGGAAAATCCCAGAGAAACATTGGAACTCCTACTAATCCGGGCAGGAGGGTTCTGCCCATTAATATGAATATTATTTTCCCCTTGTGGCAAGAGTCATAGAAGATATACATGCATGGATAGACAACAGATGCTAGATAAACAGGTAGAGGATAAGATGCACAGATCAATTTCCTAATGCTTATAGATTGGAAAGTTTTAAATGAATTATTAGTCTATAATACATGCATAAGAAACCTTGGATAAAATCTGTAACAATTGAACTTAAATTTCAGAATCCACAACAGATGTGTTGAAATACTATTCTGCACCCTTATGAACATCATCTATTTGTGAAATTGGCAATGGTTGCCACAGAGTTCAAACAACTAAATAACCCTAACTTAAGCTATTTAGTCCTCTGCAGACCTCACTTCTGCTGAAACGACAAGTGGGTGCCATAAAACTAAACTGGGTATTCACATGCCAGGCCAGATAAGGCAGCTGGATGCATAATTCCAAGGCAGGTGCTCCATGTTTCATGCAACAGAAACCATCTCCAGCCACCCAGCACTTACCTAGTAGAATACGCAGATACTGCTAGCCGTTTAAAGTTTGCTGTCCTAATATGAGGCAGTGATGGTTTGCGGTCCTTGGTTTTAAAGCTGTTGTCAGGTGCCATTCAGTCAGCTCTGACTCATAGCAACCCCATGTCTAACAGAATGAAACATTGCCCAGTCCTGTGCCATCTTACAGTGATAGGTATGCTTAAGCCCATTTTTGTAGCCGCTGTGTCAATCCATCTCACTAAGGGTCTTCCTCTTTTTCGAGACCCTCTACTTCACCAGGAAACCCTGGTGGCATAGTGGTTAAGTGCTATGGCTGCTAACCAAAGGGTCAGCAGTTCAAATCCGCCAGGCACTCTTTGGAAACTCTATGGGTCAGTTCTACTCTGTCCTACAGGGTCGCTATGAGTCAGAATCGACTTGATGACAATGGGTTTGGTCTTTTTTTTGGTTTCTACTTTACCAAGCATGATGTCCTTCTCCAGGAAAAGGTCCCTCCTCATAGCGTATCAAAGTAAGCAAGACGAAGTCTCTCCATCTTCACTTCTAAGGAGCATTCTAAAACACCTACCCCATTTTCCATCCCCTGAGCCTTTTAACTTCTGAGCCCAGCCTTTGTGCTGATTGGGTTTCCTGCTTCCACTATCAGAGCAGTCAGAGTGGTCTTTCTAAAGCATAAATCAGATCACATTGTTTCCGGCAGTAAAATAATTCCATTCATCCCTCAATCTTTGGTTTCTAAATCTTAATTTTTTTTTAATTACAAATTAATTTTGTTTCAAAAATGTTTTTATTAATTGGTAAGATTCAGAATACATTTCTCTCAGAAATAATGTTATAAATACGGCAAGAAGGACTATAAAGGAGATTCCTCTCTCCTTCTCCCACACTGAGCCTGCAACTAGGAAAGGGGAGGAGACAGCAAAGGGATGGGGAATACACACTCAAACTTTAGCATTTCACAGAAGTGCCAAAAGCAAGCAAATCTCATTTGCACGAATAAAGAAATGATGGCAAGATGTGGGTGAAATGTCTTCACTTTAGGTCTGTGCTGATTTGCACATCTAAAATGGGTAGGTCCATTTGTAAATACAAGCTAAAGAATATGGACTTCAAAGAGATTTTAAGTCAATTTAAGAAAAAATTGAGTTCTTAGATTTTCTGACCTGAAGAGCTATAAACAACTCAAGCCAATTTTGAAAACCTTTCTTAGTGAATGCATTCACCAATGGGTAAAGTGCCTCAGTATGCAAGGAGTAACACAAAGTAATCCATATAATCCATCTGCAAACTAAACATATGATGAAAAACCAAAAGTTAGTCTACAAGAATCCAGATTCTATTAACAGAAAATATATATTACATGGAAAAATAATGCATTTCTATACGTGCTATTCCAATGCTTGTACACTGAGACTACTCCATTTAACACAAGGGTATGCTTGATTCAAAAGGGGACTTAATTACTATAAGACAGGATACTTTCAAAACAAGAAATAGTAAAAACACGTAGTGTTATAAATGATTCAACATTTAATCATATACATGTGCTATATGGCTTTCTTTCTAATTTTAAAATGTAAAAGTCACCAAAGTAATACCATTTCATTTCTGTAGAAAACAATTGTCAGAGAAAGAACAATTAAGTGGAATTCAGCTAAAAGAATGGTTCTTTTTAAATGCATACTCTATACCTCTGCCCATGTCCCTTAACAAAGCCAATGTGTGTTCAACCTGGATTTGTCAATTGGCTATTATCTGAAAATCTGTTATATATCTCAAAGAAAATATCAGCATAACAAAAGGTAGAAGTATCTCCTCTCTAAAGTAAGTTTCCACTAGATGGAGAAAGCTCTCAAAAAGCATTTTTTGTCTTTTAATGTTTTACTTTAAAAAAAAAAAATCAGTCATAAAGACTGCCAAAATAGAAAATACACAGGTATAATTAAAGAAAGTATTTTTTAAATTAATGAGAACATGCAAGAGAAAGAAGAGATAACATTTCCAACACATGATGAAATCCTAACAAAAGCCAAAACACCAGGAAATTAATGCAATTGGTACACACATTAGTATAAAATATAAGATACTGTAATTACTATCCCCATTGCTATTCTTCTCCCCAAAAGCTTTTCTCTTGATGCTCTAAGAAAAAATGTCTAAAGAAAAAAATTAAAGCAATAACTTTCCTTTTAAAATTCTATTATCTGTTTCTGTTTCATCTCACTACGTACCTAAATGCAATAAAAGACTCTGTTTTCCTTAAATAGAGATCACTTTTTAAAAACCACTGTCATTAGAATATTGCCTTGATTTTTATTTTTCCTGACATCAGGTTATTTGGACTACATTTAATGTCCAGTGCTCAATGACATTTGCAGTGCTTCAAAGAGTAAATTCTATTTTACATGATATTGGAATAAACATACTTTTATATAAAGGACAAGGGCCACAATAAGATTAACAGCTAAATGTCAGAGAGATGATGGGTTTGAAAGGATTAAAAATTCAGAGGAAAACTTTGTATAACATTAATAAAAATTCAGAGAAGTGTTTTAAAACTATATTCTGACTTTCAACTTGAAAGCTTTCGGCCCTCATTCTCCTTCCCACACTCCCTTCAGCTGGTATATCGGTTGTTCACCAAACCTGAAAAACAACCCAATTCTATGACAAGGTTGTGAATTTTAGTAAAATTTGGTGGCCGACAGATAATTTTGATGAAATTAAATAGCAGGATTCCCTGGGTATGTGATGTACCACTCTGAAGTAATAAGGCTGCCTCATCATGGTTTGAAAAAGCAAGAAAGGAGTGATCATGGCAAGGACAAATCTAAACAAGCTTTCACCTGGGGCAACAGCACTCTGAAGTCTGGCCAGTCCGTGCCAGAAACAGTGCTAAAGAAAACCATGTATACACTCATACACACGTGTTGTTGTTGTTGTTCTTCTTAGGTGCCATCGAGTTGGTTCTAACTCATAGCAACCCTATGTACCACAGAACTAAACACTGCTCAGTCCCGTGCCACACTCACAATCATTGTTAGGCTTGAACCCATTGTTGCAGCCCCTGTGCCAATCCATCTCACTGTGGGTCCTCCTCTTTTTCACCGACCCTCTACTTTACCAAGTGTGATGTCCTTCTCTAGAGATTGATCCTTCCTGACAACATATTCAAAGTATGTAAGATCCAGTCTCGCCATCCTTGCTTCTAAAGAGCGTTCTTGTTGTACTTCATCCAAGACAGGTTTGTTCGTTCTTTTGGCAGTCCATGGTATATTCAATATTCTTCGCCAACACCACAATTCAAAGGCATCAATTCTTCTTTGGCCTTCCTGATTCATCATCCAGCTTTCACATGCTTATGAGGCAATCGAAAACACCATGGCTTGGGTCAGGCACACCTTAATCTTCAAGGTGACATCTTTGCTTTTCGACACTTAAAAGAGGTCTTTTGCCTCAGATTTGCCTAATGCAATGTGTCTTTTGATTTCTTGACTGCTGCTTCCATAGGTATTGACTGTGGATCCCAGCAAAATGAAATCCTCGACAACTTCTATCTTTTCTTCCTTTATCTCGATGTTGCTTATTGGTCCACTTGTGAGGATTTTTGTTTTCTTTATGCTGAGGTGTAATCCATACTGAAGGCTATGGTCTTCACCAGTAAGTGCTTCAAGTCCTCTTCACTTTCAGCAAGCAAGATTGTGTCATCTGCGTAATGCAGGTTGTTAATGAGTCTTTCTCCAATCCTGATGCTGTGTTCTTCTGCATATAGTCCAGCTTCTCCAATTATTTGCTCAGCATACAGATTGAATAGGTACAGTGAAAGGATACACCCCTGATGCACACCTTTCCTGAACCATGCAGTATCTCCTTGTTCTGTCTGAACAACTGCCTCTTGATCTAAGTATGGGTTCCTCATGAGCACAATTAAGTGTTCTGGAATTCCCATTTGTCATGGATTGAATTATGTCTCCCAAAATATGTATGTATCACTTGGGTTGGGCCATGATTCCTTGTATTGTGTGATTTTCCTATATGTTGTAAATACTGCCTCTGTGATGTTAATAAGGGAAGATGGGCAGCAGATGTGTTAGTGAGGCAGGACTAAACCTACAAGATTGGATCGTGCCTTGAGGCAATCTCTTGAGATACAAAAGAAAGAAGCAAGCAGAGAGGCAGGGGGACCTCATACCATCAAAAAAGCAGTGCCAAGAGCAGAGCGCATCCTTTGGACCTTGGGTCCCTTCACAAAAAAACTCCTAGTCTAGAGGAAGATTGACGAGAAGGCTGACAGAGAGAGAAACCCTTCCCCTAGAGCTGACGCCCTGAATTTGGACTTTTAGCCTACTTTACTGTGAAGAAATAAATTTCTCTTTGTTAAAGCCATTCACTTGGGGTATTTCTGTTATAGCAGTACTAGATGACTAAGACACCATTCTTTGCAATGTTATACATAATTTGTTGTGACCGACACAGTCAAATGCCTTTGCATAGTCAAAAAAACACAGGTAAACATCTTTATAGTATTCTGTGCTTTCAGCCAGGATCCATCTGACATCAGCAATGATATCCGTGGTTCCACGTCCTCTTCTGAATCCTGCCTGAATTTCTGGCAGTTCCCTGTCAACGTACTGCTGCAGCTGCTTTTGAATGATCTTCAGCAAAATTTTGCTTGCATGTGATATTAATATTGTTCAATACTTTCCACAGTTGGTTAGATCACCAATTTTTTTTTGAATAAGCATAAATATGGATCTCTTCCAGTCGATTGTGCAGGTAGCTGTCTTCCAAATTTCTTGGCATAGACAAGCGAGCACTTCCAGTGCTGCATCCATTTGTTGAAACATCTCAATTGGTATTCCACCAATTCCTGAGCCTTGTTTTTTGCCTATGCCTTCAGAGCAGCTTGGACTTCTTCCTTCAGTACCATCCGTTCCTGATATATGCTACCTCTTGAAATGGCTGAACATCAGCCAATTCTTTTTGGTATAATGACTCTGTGTATTCCTTCCATCTTCTTTTGATGCTTCCTGCATCGTTTAATATTTTCCTCATAGAATCCTTCACTGTTGCAACTCGAGGCTTGAATTTTTTCTTCAGTTCTTTCAGCTTCTTCCCTTTTGTTTTTCTATCTCCAGCTCTTGGCACATGTCATTATAATACTTTACTTTGTCTTCTCAAGATGCCCTTTGAAATCTTCTGTTCAGTTCTTTCACTTTTTCAATCTTCCTTTTGCTTTAGCTGCTCAATGTTAAGATCAAGTTTCAGAGTTTCTTCTGACATCCATTTTGGTCTTTTCTTTCTTTCCTGTCTTTTTTATAATTTCTTGCATTCTTCACGTGTGATGTCCTTGATGTCATTCCATAACTCGTCTGGTCTTCAGTCATTAGTGTTCAATACATCAAATCTATTCTTGAGATAGTCTCTAAATTCAGGTAGGATATACTCAAGGTCGTATTTTGGCTCTCATGGACTTGTTCTAATTTTCTTCAGTTTCAACTTGAACTTGTACATGAGCAATTGATGGTCTGTTCCACAGTTGGCCCCTGGCCTTATTCTGACTGATGATATGGAGCTTTTCCATCACCTCTTTCCACAGATGTAGTCAATTTGATTCCTGTGTATTCCCTCTCATGAGGTCCATGTTTCTAGTCACCGTTTATGTTGTTGAAAAAACGTATTTGAAATGAAGAAGTTGTTGGTCTTGCAAAATTCGATCATTCCATTTCCAGCATTGTTTCTATCACCAAGGTCATATATTCCAACTGCCAGTCCTTCTTTGTCTCCAGCTTTCACATTCCAATCACCAGTAATTATCAATGCATCCTGGTTGCATGTTTGATCAATTTCAGACAGCAAAAACATAAAAATCTGCAATTTCTTCAACTTTTGCCTTAGTGGTTGGTGAGTAAACTTGAATAATATTCATATTAACTGGTCCTCCTTGTAGGCGTATGAATATTATCCTATCACTGAGAGTGTTGTACTTCAGGAGAGATCTTGAAATGTTCTTTTTGATGATGGATGCAACACCATTCCTCTTCAAGTTGTCATTCCCAGCATGGAAGACCATATGATTGTCTAATTCAAAATGGCCAATACCAGTCCATTTCAGCTCACTAATGCCTAGGATATCAATGTTTATGCATTCCATTTCATTTTTGATGATTTCCAATTTTCCTAGAGTCATACTTTGTACATTCCATGTTTCGATCATTAATGGATGTTTGCAGCTGTTTCTTCTCATTTTGAGTCATGCCACATCACCAAATGAAGGTCCTGAAAGCTTGATTCCATCCATGTCATTAAGGTTGACTCTACTTTGAGGAAGTAGCTGTTCCCCATTCATCTTTTGAGTGCCTTTTAACCTGGGGGGCTCATCTTCCAGCACTATAACAAACAGTGTTCCACTGCTATTCATAAGGTTTTCACTGGCTAATTCTTTTCTGAAGTAGACTGCCAGGTCCTTCTTCCTAGTCTGTCTTAGTCTGGAAGCTTAGCTAAAACCTGTCCGCCATGGTAACTCTGCTGGTATCCAAATACTGGTGGCATAGCTTCCAGCATCACAGCAAACTGACAGACACATGGGAGCATATTTTTTTTTTTATATTTAAAAAAAAAAATTATGGTACATACACACAATGGAATACTATGCAACAATAAAGAACAATGATGATCTCCAAAACATCTCACAACATGGATGAATCTGGAAGGCATTATTACGCTGAGTGAAATAAGTCAATTGCAAAAAGACAAATACTGTATGAGACCACTATTATAAAAACTCAAGAAATGGTTTAAACACAGAAAGAAACAATCTTTGATGATTACAAGGGAGGGGAGGTGTAGGAAGGGAAAATCACTAACCAGACAGTAGATAAGTAGTAATTTTGGTGAAGGGAAAGACAGTACACAATATAGGGGAAGTCAGCACAACTTGACCAAGGCAAAGTCATAGAAGCTTCATAGACACACCCAAACTCCCTGAGGGGCTGAGAGGCTGTGGTCCATGGTCTCGGGAGAAATCTAGGTCAATTGACATAACATAGTTTATAAAGAAAATGTTCTACATCTGACTTTGGTGAGTAGCATCCGGGGTCTTAAAAGCCTTCAAGCAGCCATCTTAGATACAATCTGCTGGTCCCATCCCATCTGGAGACAGGGAGAATGAAGAAAACCAAAGACACAAGGGAAATATTAGTCTAAAGGACTAATGGATCACAAGTACCACAACCTCCACCAACCAGAGCCTAGAAGAACTAGATGGTGCCCAGCTATTACCACTGACTGCTCTGACAGAGATTACAATAGAGGGTCCTGGACAGAGTGGGAGAAAAACGTAGAACAAAATTCAAATTCATAAAAAAAGACCAGACTTATTGGTCTAACAGAGACTGGCCCGGACACCTTTTTAATTCAGAACTGAAGCCACTCCCAAAGTTCACCCCTCAGTCATAGATTAGACAGGTCTACAAAACAAAAAATAACAGGTGTGAGAAACATGCTTCATAGTTCAATCATGTATACGAGACTAAATGGGCACACCTGCCCAAAAGCAAAGACAGAAGGCAGGAAGGGATAGGAAAACTTGACAAATGGAAATGGAGAACGCAGGGTGGAGAAGAGGAGAGTGTTGACACATCGTAGGGTTGGCAACCAATGTCACAAAACAATTTGTGTATTAATTGTTAAATGAGGAACTAACTTTCTCTGTAAACTTTCACCTAAACCACAATAAAAAAATAAAAATATTCACCACATTTACAGTAAAAATTTTTTAACTGTATATGAAATTAACACATGACCCTTTAAAAGAAACTGAAGAAGATAAAGCTATGTCAAAAATAAGATTTTTTTTAACTGATCTCAAAAATATTGTCAAGAAAACAGAAAAGATTCTCATGTTGCTTCAACCTAGCTGAGTATCAGAATCATCTTTAGAGCATTTTCAATAAACCAGACTCCTGGCCCCATGCATATCTGCTGCCTATGAATTGACCAGGGGCAGGATCTAAATGGCCTTGATGCTGTCAGGCTTAGAAACCACTTATCTAAAGACAGACAATGTTGAAGGTGTGATATTTAGTGCATCCAAATAGATAATTGAAAGATTACATTAAAGTGTTAAAAAATGTAATCAAAGAACCAAAGTTATTCTTAACAAAATTGAACAGGGTTTCCACCCTTTCACTAGTTTACTAACGAAAATGCATTGAGTGCTAAGAACAAAGCATTGTGCTTATAAAAGTAGACTAAGAAGTGCATTGGCAACTGATTAGATATGAGAAAGAGAGGTGATAAGATAATAATAATAACGGCATCTAACATTTATTGTTTTCTATGTGCCAAGCACTGTTCTAAGCACATGTAGCTATTACCATTTTTAGGTATTATCTCATTTTTAAGTATTTAGAGGTATTATTTCACAACAACTGTCTCACTATATCCATTTTACAGATGATAAAACTAAAAAGCAGAGGTTAACTAACATATCCAAGGCCACAGAGCTGTTAAGTAGTATAGCTGGGACTTGAACCCAGGTAATCTGACTCCAACACCCATGTTCTTAAGCTGTGTAATATAGTGGTTTGGTCAGAGAATTTTAAAAAGTTGCTCTGAAGATATGCCATAAATTTTGAATGAACAGAAACAGTGAAGACTTGATACTGATATCTCTATAATCTAGGAAACCCATGTCAAATCACGAGTGAGCATAGTTTTGTTTCTTTGACATAAATGACAGTATTCAAACAAAATTCACACTACAAGATAAAACACTCCATCAGAATTTTTATGCAAAATTGAGATATTTGAAAGATTTTTTGCAACATTAATGGTCAATATTTACCTAATAATTAGTTGCTAATAAAAATTCTTACTCTTGTATGTTTTTTGTGAAACTATCTTTAATAGTTAACACTAAGATTTTCACCATATTTTGACAAAAATGGATTTTAGTATTTCCAAAAATTTAAATTCAGCCTACAAAGATGAAAATATCACATTGAGGATACCCAAAAGAATACACTTAAGATAAACCCAAAATATTTTTAACCTTTTTGTGACCCATTGTCATGGATTGAATTGTGCCCCCAAAAATATCTGTCAACTTGGCTAGGCCATGATTCCCAGTATTGTGTGATTGTCCACCATTTTATCATCTGATTGTTTTTTTTTTTTTTTTGTAAATTCTCTCTCTATGAGATTAATGAGATGGGATTATCAGCTGTAAAGTTAATGAGGCAGGACTCAATCTATAAGATTAGGTTGGATCTTAAGCCAATCTCTTTTGAGACATAAAAGAGAGAATCAAACAGAGAAACATGGGGACCTCCTACCACCAAGATACAAGAGCCAAGAGAACAGTGCATCATTTGGACCCAGGGTTCCTGCACTAAGAAGCTCCTAGAGCAGCAGAAGATTGATGACAAGGACCTTCCTCCAGAGCTGACAGAGAGAGAGAGCCTTCCCCTGGAACTGGCACCCCAAATTCGGACTTTTAGCCTCCTACACTGTGAGAGAATAAATTTCTCTTAACACCATTCATTTATGGAATTTCTCTTACAACAGCACTAGTTAACTAAGACACTCGTGATACATATAGCTACCACTTACTTTTTCTGCCTCTGGGGCTTATTGGGGAGCTATTGTATCACTGACAGTACATGCTGCCAGCAGGCAGAGCCCTATATAACTGTCTGAAGGAGAAAAAACGAGTATGTGCCACAAATAACTGTTTTTACAGGGTATTGTATGAGATGGTTCTGAATCATTGAATTTTGGGTAGGAAAAACACAAATTTTGAAAATTTTTATTTGGTACACTTATGTACCTCTGGACTCTAAGCGTAGAATTTGGGGTATCAAGGGGTACACATATGTACCTCTGGATTCCAAGGGAACGATTTATGGGATGAGGTATGAAACAAAAAGCATATTACCTACCAAAAATTCAAACACATTCAATGATTCAGCATGAATCATTACAGAAAGCATAGTATCCACAAAAAATTAAAAGAAAAAAATATTAGGGTCTTGAAAGCAGTATTGTTGAATTAGCCTCATAAGACTGAAGGCTTTATGCTATATACACCCTGTGTAATTTCTGATTTTTTTAAATCAGATACCTTCTGTTGAAAGTATACTTTGAATTTTGTATTAAAATTAATTTCATATAAGACAAATTAGCTTTTTAGAGAATCAACACAAGTATGACTTTTGTATTGCTGTTAAAAATCTATTTTTAAATGCACAAAGGATATAAACAGACCACTTGAACAAAACGATATTCAGTTAATTAACAGGTATATGAAAAAATGTTTATCCTTAAAGGTAATAAGGTAAGTTCAAATAAACACAACCAAATATTTATACATTAAACTACCAAAACTTAAACTATTAATGCTGGATCCCGAAACTGCTACAATAATGGAACTTCTCTGAAGAATTTATCTAGAGCTATATACTCATAAACTTAGACTTAATAATTTTCTTTCTGGGCATTATCCTAAGTAAATAATTATAAAGAAGTTTTTATTTTTATTTGGTACATATATGTACCTCTGGACTGTGGAAAAATGCAATGTAATTGTACAACAATAGGAGAATAGTTATTAAGTAAGAATATGATACAACCTCTTTAGTATTGCTCAGGAGTATCCTTAACTACTGTTAGACAAATAACTCACAGAAGGATTTGGTATGTATATATGTGTATATGTTTGTATGTGTATAATATATAGAAGTCCTGCCCTCATGGAGCTTACATTCTGATGGGGGAAGAAAAACAATAAATATAACGAATGAATAAAATATATAGTATTTTGGAAGGTGGTAAGAGCTATGGAGAAAATAAAGCAGGGAGAGAGGGTAGGGAGTGTTGAGGAATTTCAATTTCTGATACAGTGGTCACCGAGAAAGTGACATATGAGGAATGAACCGTGTGAATATCTAGGTGTAGATTTTTCCAGGAAGAGGAAACAAGAAACAAAAGGGATCTGGGTGGAAGTGTGTCAAGCATGTTCAAGAATACAAGGGTGTCTGAAGGAGAGAGAGTAATATGAGATGAAGTAAGAAAGGAAGAGGGCTTTGTAGGCCATTCTGATTGCTCTTCTCATGAAAGAGAAAGTAAGGTCATTGGCTAAGGGAGGAGATGATGGTTGGAGCAGAGAGGAAAAGTTATTACATAACCCTCTAGAAAAATGAGAAAGTGAATGCACTAGAAAACATAGTAGCAATTTCAGGCATTTAAATTGAGATCAATCAGCATGGTTGATTTAACTTTGGGTTGAGGTCCTGCAAGGTAAATACAAGGAAGGGACAGAGAGATCACTGAGGTGGCAGTTTGCTGATTATATAGATGGGCCACGGAATCCAAGACGAGTAAGAAGGGAAGAGAGGATAGAGGAGGGTTAGGAAGAGTGAAAGGGTTGCAATGGGATCAAAAACTGTCAAGGATAAGATACTAAAAAGAGTTTACTTGAAAGACAGGAAGTGCTGGTAAGAGACTGGAATGTTTAAAATTTAAATTATGGAAGGAGCATAGCGATCGGTAATGACAAAGTCTAGGCAGGCTATGACTGGGAGACGGAGGTTGAGGAAATATAGAAGCTCAGCTCATTGAGGAAAAGGTTATTTCCAATTCAAGAATATTGCAAAAATGGCCATTTGGATATGGAAATCATCAGCATTATGACAGAAGTAATAATAGAGAGGGTAACAGTGGTCCAAGAGCTAAACTTTCCAAGGAATGGGGGAGAGTGACCTAGGAATCTGTTGTTGTTAGATGCCATCGAGTTGATTCTAACTCACAGTGACTCTAGGCACAACAGAACAAAACACTGCCCAGTCCTGCACCATCCTCACAATTTTTGCTATGCTTGAGTCCATTGTTGTAGCCACTGCATCAATCCATCTCATTGAGGGTCTTCCTCTCTTTTGCTGACCCTGTACTTGACCAAGCATGATGCCCTTCTCCAGGGACTGATCTTTCCTGATAACATGTTCAAAGTATGTGAGACATAGTCTCTCCATTCCTGCTTCTAAGGAGCATTCTGGTTGTACTTCTTCCAGGAAAGATTTGTTCATTCTTCTGGCAGTCCATGGTATATTCAATATTCTTTGCCAACACCACAATTCAAAAGCATTAATTCTTCTTCAGTCTTCCTTATTCATTGTTCAGATTTCACATGCATATGAGGCGACTGAAAACACTGTAGCTTGGGTCAGGTGCACCTTAGTCCTCAAGGTGACATCTTGCCTTTCAACACTTAAAAGAGGTCTTTTGCAGTCGATTCGCCCAATGCAATGTGTCTTTTGATTTCTTGACAACAGGAAAAATAGCAGTTCAGCATTTTTCATGTATTTAATCGCTAGTTAGGTTTACTCTTCTGTGTCTTTACCATTTAAATCCTTCAAAGATTTTTCCTATTTGAACGTAAGTATTTTTCTTACCGATTTGTAAGAGTGTTTTATATATCCTGGATAGTAAAATTTTATCTGGTATATCAATGTCATTTATATAAACCAATCTGATTCAGCTTGTCTTTTGGGGGGGTTGGGGTGGAGGTACGGTGTGAGATAGTAGTCTAAATTAATTTTCTTATATAATCAAACATCTAGCAGTATTTATTAGTCTATCATTTTATCACGATTTGTTAGGCCATCTCTGTCATACTTCACAGATTCATATATGTATATGAATCTATTTCTATACATTCTATTCAGTTCAATCATCTATTTGCCTATCTTTTTTTATACTATTATTGAGTCCTGGTTGCACAATGGTTAAAGTGCTCAGCTGCAAAGGTCAGCAGTTAGAACTCACCAGCTGCTCTGTGAGAGAAATATGTGGCAGTCTGCTTCTACAAAAATTTACAGTCTTGGCAGAAAGGGCCACATGAACCAGAGACCTACATCATCCTGAGACCAGAAGAACTAGTTGGTGCCCGGCCATAATCGATGACTGCCCTGACAGGGAGCACAACAGAGAATCCCTGAGGGAGCAGGAGATCAGTGGGATGCAGACCCCAAATTCTCATAAAAAGACCATACTTAATGGTCTGACTGAGACTAGAGGAATCCCGGCGGTCATGGTCCCCAAACCTTCTGTTGGCACAGGACAGGAACCATCCCCGAAGACAACTCATCAGACATGAAAGGGACTGGACAGTGGGTAGGAGAGAGATGCTGATGAAGAGTGAGCTAATTATATCAGGTGGACACTTGAGAACGTGTTGGCATCTCCTGTCTGGAGGGGGGATGGGAGGATAGAGAGAGTTGGAAGCTGGCAAAATTGTCACGAAAGGAGAGACTGGAATGGCTGACTCATTAGGGGGAGAGCAAGTGGGAGTACAGAGTAAGATGTATATAAACTTATATGTGACAGTCTGACTTGATTTGTAAACGTTCACTTGAAGCTCAATAAAAGTTAATAAAAAAAAAAATTTACAGTCTTGGAAACCCTATGGGGCAGTTCTACTCTGTCCTATTAGGGTCGCTATGAGTCGGAATCAAGTGGACGGCAGTGAGTTTGGTTTTTTCAAACACTAATACCACACTACTGTAATGATTATGACTTTCTAATAATTCCTCATTAAAGTAAGACAGTTCGTCTTCAAAATTGTATTAGCAATTCTTCTCTCTTTGGTTTCCCAAATGGATTTTGAGATTTGCTTACTAATTTCCATGGTTAATCCTACTTGATTCTGAGAGGAATTGCATTGAATTTATAGATTAATATAATGGAGAATTTATATCTTTATGATATACAGCCTTTGCACTTAGAATTTAGTATATATCCTGAAATAGCTTATGAATTTTTAAACAAAAGTATTGTATATATTTTGTTAGGTTTACTCCTAGGTAACCTGTACCATTTGGTTGATTCCATAACTGATTGTTTTTGACATTTTAATTCTTTGAAATGGAATGCCTCTTTTAATAGATGTTATCATACAAACAGCAAAAAAAAAGACTATTTTTAAAGTCAATAGTTTATTAAATTTACCAACATATCTTATAAAAAAAATTTTTTTTATTTATATCTTATTACTTTACGTGGTCACCACTGTTTCTTCAAATTGTTGTATTCATTCTGAAATCACTTTTCTTCTTAAGGAAGTATATCCCTTTACAATTAATTCTTTTGGTGCGGTGATAATCTCTCTTAGTTGTGTGCCTGAAAAAGTCGTTATTTGCCATTGTTCCTGAATGCTAGTTTAGAAGAGTATACCATATTAGAAGAAAGGACCTGTGCAAATAGTATTTCACTGGGTTCTCACTTCTGTGGTTTTGATGAGAAATCTTCTATTAGTCTAAATAGCATTCCTTTATAAACAATCAGTTTTTTCTCTCTGATAGTTTTAAGAAATTCTCTTTTCACTTGATAGTTTACATTTTCCTATGATGTGTCTAGGTGCGGATTTATCTGAATTTATCCAGCACACAATTCTGATTTTACTTTTGATTTAAAGGTTCACATCTTTCTTCAATTCTAGAAAGCACTCAATGATAAACCCTTCAAATATTGCTGCTTTATCATGCCCTCCATTTTCTTACAACATAGTCTTTTAAAATATTCTCCATGTGTCTTAATGGCTATTTTGTAATTTTGTTTCTTGGTCTTTTGTTCTGGGTAAATACCTTTATGCAATTTTCTAACTCATAAATTCTGTCTTTAGTTTTAAGATTTAAAATTCATCTATACATTGATATTTTCATTGTAATAACCATACTTCCGTTTTCAAGATTTCTAATCAGTTTTTTATATCCTCATGTTCTTATTTCACATCTGTCTAGTTTTGTTTCAGGTTCTTATTATTTTTAATGAGTGTGAGATCTTTATTTATCTCTTTGGTTATTCTTAATATTCTGAAGTTAGAGTCTTTGCCAGATTGTTTCAATTAAATTTACCTGGAGTAAATTCATGTTCTGATTGTCGATCTTATGGTCTGTCTTTCTTAGCATTAGATTCCTTCATATATTTTTGCATTTTGCTTTACAGGCTTTCTCTCCTTCTTGGGTATGCCTCTCTCCCTGTCGCCCCAGAACCCCAGTACTGTCGAGTCGATTCCGACTCATAGCGACCCCATAGGACAGAGTAGAACTGCTCCATAGAGTTTTCAGGGAGTGCCTGGCAGATTTGAACCGCCAACCCTTTGGTTACCAGCTGTAGCACTTAACCACTATGCCACCAGGGTTTCCTCTCCCTATCCACGAGTTTTCAATTGTCTTCACCTAGCTCACAGATTTCTGTGGAGAATCAAGTCTTAAAAGATTGTTTTGGTGTCCCTACTTTCTGGTACTGTAATGCATAGTACTTACATATCTAGTCACAGAAGCATCAGGTGATTCTCTCAGTTCTGAGAAATCACACCATGTCTTTCGGCTCCCCTTCACTCAAGAGGCCCAGAAGTCTCTATAAATCCATAGGTCCAGTCGGTAGGTCTGCATATTTTTTCTGCCTTCATGAACTAGACCAAGATGGTGTTGGGGGGTGGGATCAGGAGTTCTTGTGTCTGGCTTTACACAGTGACCCAGGTCCCAGCTTTCCATCTCACATAAGAGCCCTTTAAGTTCCTGTCATCCTGTAGTAGGAACACTGCTTACTTCCAACCGGGAGCCCAGCAGGCCTGTGGTTTTAGTTCTGCTCATAGCTTTGTGTTTCTATTCTCCCTCTGGTTCATAGTGGTATTCAAAATATTTAACAATTGAGCACATATCAGGTGCCAAAATAATCAGAGTGTACGCCAGCTTGTAAAAAAAAAAAAGAAGGAAAGAAAGAAAAGAAAAACATACATGATGTCTGAAATTTACTTTGAAATGCATCAAAAAAAAAATCATGGTTTGATTGTTAGATAGATGGATAGCCATTTGATAAAGCAAGTATAGTAGATTCTAAGTGTTAAATATATGGGTGACAAGTGTAAAATTCTTTCAACACATCTGTACATCTGAAATTTTTAATAAAATATTAGGGAAATTTTTTAATTAAAAAAGCCATATTAAGAAAGAAATTCAACAAAGATACAGAAAATCTAAAGGCCACAATCAGTCAACTTGATCTCATACACATATATAGAACACTCTAACTCAACAATGACAAAGCACACATTCTTTTCCAATGCACATGGAACATTCTCCAGAATAGACCACATCTTAGGTCACAAAGCAACCCTCAACAAAACCCAAAACACTGAAATAATGCAAAGTATCTTCTCTGATCACAATGCCATCAAAGCAGGAATTAACAACAGAAAGACCAAGGAAAAAATCAATTACATGCAAACTGAATAACACCCTGCTTAAAAACCACTGGGTAACAGAGGAAAGTAAAGATGGAATCAAAAAATTCCTAGAATCAAATGACAATGAAAACACTTCATATCAAAACCTTTGGGACACAGCTAAGGCAGTGCTTAGAGGCCAATTTATAGCCATAGATGCATACATCAAAAAAAAGAGAGAGAAAGGCAAAATCAAAATGTTAGCTACACAGCTCAAACAAACAGAAAAAGAACAGCACACGTAGTCCACAGCCACCAGAAGAAAGGAAATAATAAAGATTAAAGCAGAAATAAAATAGAGAATAGAAAAATGATAGAATCAACAATACCAAAAGCTCATTCTTTGAAAGACAAATCGACAAACTACTGGGCAAATTGACAAAAGCAGGAGAGGATGCAAATAATCCAGATAAGAAATGAAATAGGGGACATTACAACAAACCCAACTGAAATAAAAAGCATCATAACACAGTATTATGAAAAACTATAAACAAATTTGAAAACATAGAGGAAATGGACAAATTTCTAGAAACACACTACCTACACACACACACACACAAGCACACACACAAAAAAAAAAAAAAAAAAACCACATTAAGGTATATAGGATAGAATACAGCCCTGAATACATGTTGGTAGGCTGTGAAATCAATAGCATTTTAACAGCACAGATTTGAACTGCTGACCTTTTGGTCAGCAGTCAAGCTCTTAACCACTGTGCCACCAGGGCTCTGCCTAACATGTAGTGAGGTTAAATCTTATTTTTAAAAAGCTACTGTTGTCTCTTTATCGAGGGCGGAGCCAAGATGGCGGACTAGGCAGACGCTACCTCGGATCCCTCTTACAACAAAGACACGGAAAAACAAGTGAATCGATCACATACATAACAATCTACGAACCCTGAACAACAAACACAGATTTAGAGACGGAGAACGAACTAATACGGGGAAGCAGCGATTGTTTCCAGAGCCTGGAGCCAGCGTACCAGTCAGGTACGGCACAAGCACAGAGACCTGCTCCACCCCCCTGAACTAACCCCGGGAGGGGGACCAGCTGGTTCCACGGGCGGCGTGGGACGCAGCCGGTAGGAGAAGTCCCCGGGAGGCAGTGACTGATCTTGGAGCAGAAAGAGCAGCATCCGAGCCGGGGAACCGTCCCGCAGGGATTAGGACTGCACGCAGATTTTCTGGAAAAACTAGTTTCCCAGTGATGGCTCGGAGACAACAATCCATATCAAACCACTTAAAGAAGCAGACCGGGACAGCTTCTCCAACCCCCCAAACAAAAGAATCAAAATCTTTCCCAAATGAAGATACAATTTTGGAATTATCAGATACAGAATATAAAAAACTAATTTACAGAATGTTTAATGATATCACAAATGAAATTAGGATATCTGCAGAAAAAGCCAAGGAACACACTGATAAAACTGTTGAAGAACTCAAAAAGATTATTCAAGAACATACTGGAAAAATTAATAAGTTGCAAGAATCCATAGAGAGACAACATGTAGAAATCCAAAAGATTAACAATAAAATAACAGAATTAGACAACGTAATAGGAAGTCAGAGGAGCAGACTCGAGCAATTAGAATGCAGACTGGGACATCTGGAGGACCAGGGAATTAACACCAACATAGCTGAAAAAAAATCAGATAAAAGAATTAAAAAAAATGAAGAAACCCTAAGAATTATGTGGGACTCTATCAAGAAGGATAACCTGCGGGTGATTGGAGTCCCAGAACAGGGAGGAGGGACAGAAAACACAGAGAAAATAGTTGAAGAACTTCTGACAGAAAACTTCCCTGACATCATGAAAGACGAAAGGATATCTATCCAAGATGCTCATCGAACCCCATTTAAGATTGATCCAAAAAGAAAAACACCAAGACATATTATCATCAAACTCACCAAAACCAAAGATAAACAGAAAATTTTAAAAGCAGCCAGGGAGAAAAGAAAGGTTTCCTTCAAGGGAGAATCAATAAGAATATGTTCTGACTACTCAGCAGAAACCATGCAGGCAAGAAGGGAATGGGACGACATATACAGAACACTGAAGGAGAAAAACTGCCAGCCAAGGATCATATATCCAGCAAAACTCTCTCTGAAATATGAAGGCGAAATTAAGATATTTACAGACAAACACAAGTTTAGAGAATTTGCAAAAACCAAACCAAAGCTACAAGAAATACTAAAGGATATTGTTTGGTCAGAGAACCAATAATATCAGATATCAGCACAACACAAGGTCACAAAACAGAACGTCCTGATATCAACTCAAATAGGGAAATCACAAAAACAAACAAATTAAGATTAATTAAAAAAAAAAAATACACATAACAGGGAATCATGGAAGTCAATAGGTAAAAGATCACAATAATCAAAAAGAGGGACTAAATACAGGAGGCATTGAACTGCCATATGGAGAGTGATACAAGGCGATATAGAACAATACAAGTTAGGTTTTTACTTAGAAAAATAGGGGTATATAATGAGGTAACCACAAAAAGGTATAACAACTCTATAACTCAAGACAAAAACCAAGAAAAACGTAACGACTCAACTAACATAAAGTCAAACACTATGAAAATGAGGATCTCACAATTTACTAAGAAAAACGCCTCAGCACAAAAAAGTATGTGGAAAAATGAAATTGTCAACAACACACATAAAAAGGCATCAAAATGACAGCACTAAAAACTTACTTATCTATAATTACCCTGAATGTAAATGGACTAAATGCACCAATAAAGAGACAGAGAGTCACAGACTGGATAAAGAAACACGATCCATCTATATGCTGCCTACAAGAGACACACCTTAGACTTAGAGACTCAAATAAACTAAAACTCAAAGGATGGAAAAAAGTATATCAAGCAAACAATAAGCAAAAAAGAAGAGGAGTAGCAATATTAATTTCTGACAAAATAGACTTTAGACTTAAATCCACCACAAAGGATAAAGAAGGACACTATATAATGATAAAAGGGACAATTGATCAGGAAGACATAACCATATTAAATATTTACGCACCCAATGACAGGGCTGCAAGATACATAAATCAAATTTTAACAGAACTGAAAAGCGAGATAGATACCTCCACAATTATAGTAGGAGACTTCAACACACCACTTTCGGAGAAGGACAGGACATCCAGCAAGAAGCTCAACAGAGACACGGAAGATCTAATTACAACAATCAACCAACTTGACCTCATTGACTTATACAGAACTCTCCACCCAACTGCTGCAAAATATACTTTTTTTTCCAGCGCACATGGAACATTCTCTAGAATAGACCACATATTAGGACATAAAACAAACCTTTGCAGAGTCCAAAACATCGAAATATTACAAAGCATCTTCTCAGATCACAAGGCAATAAAACTAGAGATCAATAACAGAAAAACGAGGGAAAAGAAATCAAATACTTGGAAAATGAACAATACCCTCCTGAAAAAAGACTGGGTTATAGAAGACATCAAGGAGGGAATAAGGAAATTCATAGAAAGCAACGAGAATGAAAATACTTCCTATCAAAACCTCTGGGACACAGCAAAAGCAGTGCTCAGAGGCCAATTTATATCAATAAATGCACACATACAAAAAGAAGAAAGAGCCAAAATCAGAGAACTGTCCCTACAACTTGAACAAATAGAAAGTGAGCAACAAAAGAATCCATCAGGCACCAGAAGAAAACAAATAATAAAAATTAGAGCTGAACTAAATGAATTAGAGAACAGAAAAACAATTGAAAGAATTAACAAAGCCAAAAGCTGGTTCTTTGAAAAAATTAACAAAATTGATAAACCATTGGCTAGACTGACTAAAGAAATACAGGAAAGGAAACAAATAACCCGAATAAGAAATGAGAAGGACCACATCACAACAGAACCAAATGAAATTAAAAGAATCATTTCAGATTATTATGAAAAATTGTACTCTAACAAATTTGAAAACCTAGAAGAAATGGATGAATTCCTGGAAAAACACTACCTACCTAAACTAACACATTCAGAAGTAGAACAACTAAATAGACCCATAACAAAAAAAGAGATTGAAACGGTAATCAAAAAACTCCCAACAAAAAAAAGTCCCGGCCCGGACGGCTTCACTGCAGAGTTCTACCACATTTTCAGAGAAGAGTTAACACCACTACTACTAAAGGTATTCCAAAGCATAGAAAATGACGGAATACTACCCAACTCATTCTATGAAGCCACCATCTCCCTGATACCAAAACCAGGTAAAGACATTACAAAAAAAGAAAATTATAGACCTATATCCCTAATGAACATTGATGCAAAAATCCTCAACAAAATTCTAGCCAATAGAATCCAACAACACATCAAAAAAATAATTCACCCTGATCAAGTGGGATTTATACCAGGTATGCAAGGTTGGTTTAATATCAGAAAAACCATTAATGTAATCCATCACATAAATAAAACAAAAGACAAAAACCACATGATCTTATCAATTGATGCAGAAAAGGCATTTGACAAAGTCCAACACCCATTCATGATAAAAACTCTTACCAAAATAGGAATTGAAGGAAAATTCCTCAACATAATAAAGGGCATCTATGCAAAGCCAACAGCCAATGTCACTCTAAATGGAGAGAACCTGAAAGCATTTCCCTTGAGAACGGGAACCAGACAAGGATGCCCTTTATCACCGCTCTTATTCAACATCGTGTTGGAAGTCTTAGCCAGGGCAATCAGGCTAGACAAAGAAATAAAAGGTATCCGGATTGGCAAGGAAGAAGTAAAGTTATCACTATTTGCAGATGACATGATTATATACACAGAAAACCCTAAGGAATCCTCCAGAAAACTACTGAAACTAATAGAAGAGTTTGGCAGAGTCTCAGGTTATAAAATAAACATACAAAAATCACTTGGATTCCTCTACATCAACAAAAAGAACACCGAAGAGGAAATAACCAAATCAATACCATTCACAATAGCCCCCAAGAAGATAAGATACTTAGGAATAAATCTTACCAAGGATGTAAAAGACCTATACAAAGAAAACTACAAAGCTCTACTACAAGAAATTCAAAAGGCCATACTTAAGTGGAAAAACATACCTTGCTCATGGATAGGAAGACTTAACATAGTAAAAATGTCTATTCTACCAAAAGCCATCTATACATTTAACGCACTTCCGATCCAAATTCCAATGTCATATTTTAAGGGGATAGAGAAACAAATCACCAATTTCATATGGAACGGAAAGAAGCCCCGGATAAGCAAAGCACTACTGAAAAAGAAGAAGAAAGTGGGAGGCCTCACCTTACCTGACTTCAGAAACTATTATACAGCCACAGTAGTCAAAACAGCCTGGTATTGGTACAACAACAGACACATAGACCAATGGAACAGAATTGAGAACCCAGACATAGATCCATCCACGTATGAGCAGCTGATATTTGACAAAGGACCAGTGTCAATTAACTGGGGAAAAGATAGCCTTTTTAACAAATGGTGCTGGCATAACTGGATATCCATTTGCAAAAAAATGAAACAGGACCCATACCTCACACCATGCACAAAAACTAACTCCAAGTGGATCAAAGACCTAAACATAAAGACTAAAACGATAAAGATCATGGAAGAAAAAATTGGGACAACCCTAGGAGCCCTAATACAAGGTATAAACAGAATACAAAACATTACTAAAAATGATGAAGAGAAACCCGATAACTGGGAGCTCCTAAAAATCAAACACCTATGCTCATCTAAAGACTTCACCAAAAGAGTAAAAAGACCACCTACAGATTGGGAAAGAATTTTCAGCTATGACATCTCTGACCAGCGCCTGATCTCTAAAATCTACATGATTCTGTCAAAACTCAACCACAAAAAGACAAACAACCCAATCAAGAAGTGGGCAAAGGATATGAACACACATTTCACTAAAGAGGATATTCAGGCAGCCAACAGATACATGAGAAAATGCTCTCGATCATTAGCCATTAGAGAAATGCAAATTAAAACTACGATGAGATTCCATCTCACACCAGCAAGGCTGGCATTAATCCAAAAAACACAAAATAATAAATGTTGGAGAGGCTGCGGAGAGATTGGAACTCTCATACACTGCTGGTGGGAATGTAAAATGGTACAACCACTTTGGAAATCTATCTGGCGTTATCTTAAACAGTTAGAAATAGAACTACCATACAACCCAGAAATCCCACTCCTAGGAATATACCCTAGAGATACAAGAGCCTTCATACAAACAGATATATGCACACCCATGTTTATTGCAGCTCTGTTTACAATAGCAAAAAGTTGGAAGCAACCAAGGTGTCCATCAACGGATGAATGGGTAAATAAATTGTGGTATATTCACACAATGGAATACTACGCATCGATAAAGAACAGTGACGAATCTCTGAAACATTTCATAACATGGAGGAACCTGGAAGGCATTATGCTGAGCGAAATTAGTCAGAGGCAAAAGGACAAATATTGTATAAGACCACTATTATAAGATCTTGAGAAATAGTAAACCTGAGAAGAACACATACTTTTGTGGTTACGAGGGGGGGAGGGAGGGAGGGTGGGAGAGGGTTTTTTATTGATTAATCAGTAGATAAGAACTGCTTTAGGTGAAGGGAAAGACAACACTCAATACATGGAAGGTCAGCTCAATTGGACTGGACCAAAAGCAAAGAAGTTTCCGGGATAAAATGAATGCTTCAAAGGTCAGCGGAGCAAGCGCGGGGGTCTGGGGAACATGGTTTGCGGGGACTTCTAAGTCAATTGGCAAAATAATTCTATTATGAAATCATTCTGCATCCCACTTCGAAATGTGGCGTCTGGGGTCTTAAATGCTAACAAGCAGCCATCTAAGATGCAGCAATTGGTCTCAACCCACCTGGAGCAAAGGAAAATGAAGAACACCAAGCCCACATGACAACTAAGAGCCCAAGAGACAGAAAGGGCCACATGAACCAGAGACCTACATCATCCTGAGACCAGAAGAACTAGTTGGTGCCCGGCCACAATCAATGACTGCCCTGACAGGGAGCTCAGCAGAGGACCCCTGAGGGAGCAGGAGATCAGTGGGATGCAGACCCCAAATTCTCATAACAAGACCAAACTTAATGGTCTGACTGAGACTGGAGGAATCCCGGCGGCCATGCTCCCCAGACCTTCAGCTGACACAGGACAGGAACCATCCCCGAAGACAACTCTTCAGAAATGAAAGAGACTGGTCAGCGGGTGGGAGAGAGAAGCTGATGAAGAGTGAGCTAATTATATCAGGTGGACACTTGAGATTGTGTTGGCAACTCTTGCCTGGAGGGGGGATGGGAGGATAGAGAGAGAGGGAAGCCGGCAAAATTGTCAAGAAAGGAGAGACTGAAAGGGCTGACTCAAGACGGGGAGAGTAAGTGGGAGTAGGGAGTGAGATGTATGTAAACTTATATGTGACAGACTGATTGGATTTGTAAACGTTCACTTGAAGCTTAATAAAAGTTATTATAAAAAAAAAAAAAAAAGCTACTGTTTTATACACAAATGGAGAAGGATGTGTATAATACTGGATTATAATATAGAATGTATTTTTATTTGTACATTGTGGATTTTAAGTCGAAATGTTTAAAAGCCTCCACTGTAGAAGAAGCAAAAAGCTCACCCTTTTTGGTCTTAAGGGGTTATGGGGTAAAGTGAGAAAAAGGGAAGGGTGGGGAAGTTGAGATACACAGGACTTGGTCTGCTATCTCCTAGCTTTAGTCCAGAGAGGGTCAGGTGTGTTAGGTAAGTTGAAGAGAATGCTACGGTTAGGTGGATTCTATCTGAGTTCTCCTGTGATATTCTGGGAGGTGACTGTATTGAGGCTGCTCCCCCCTTCAACAACCCTGGACACAGGTGGAAGATAAAGTCATAGAGTAAATGCAATGACACAGTGTAGGGGGCAGAAAGAAGACCATAGTCTAGCTTTCTTGAGCTGCTTTCAGTAGGGGTGTGGATGAAACCCACAAGTTCCCACATGGCCCCCAGAGAACTAAAAGGCAGCCAAGTTATAAGCCAGAAGAGCCACAAATTAAGAGTCAAAATGCCCCCAAATGATTGCACTGCAGAGGCTGCAGGGTGGCCTGCTTAGGTCAAAGGCAAGATGGAGGATATGGCAGACACTCAATGAGAGCCGAGCTCAGGATAAAGCTTCCAGGGAGCGATCTTAACTGAGCAGAGAACAACCAGCGGGCCAGTAGTTACATCAGCTGCAGGCCTCAGCAACAGACTTGTAACAGAGCTCCAGGTACAAAACCAGTCATATCTTAGCAGTTGGAGGCTGTGTGGCTCAAAGGACAACATTTCTCTCCCTGACACCATGAAGACTCCAAAGTATTTTACTTACATAACCCATAAAAGAATTTATACGACTATGTACTCCTCACTTTGAAAACCATGTACTAACATTTTCAGCCAACATTTAAATTTTTTTATTATTAGCTTTTAAACAATTGCAAAGGATGTAACTTCTGGCATATTATAAATCTTGGCATTTCTAAATAAAATTTTAAATTGTTCTTTTAAATATATACAATGAGATTAAATACCAGAATAATATTATATCGACTGTCATCTATTTTTAAAAACACATGAAAAAGCTCTTCTTTAACTATCAGAAATTTTACATTGGTTCTTTTTCTCCTCAACTTATTTCCACCTCACTTCTTCCTTAACAGAAACATATACCAAAACCAAACCCACTGCCGTCGAGTCGATTCTGACTCATAGCGACGCTACAGGACAGAGTAGAACTGCCCCATAGAGTTTCCAAGGAGCACCTGGCAGATTCGAACTGCCGGCCTCTTGGTTAGCAGCCATAGCACTTAACCACTATGCCATCATGGTTTCCACAGAAACATACATATAATGACAAAATGATTCAAAGTCCTAATAGAAGTTGATGGTACAGACATTTCAAGCTGTGCCTTTGTTTGGTGTCCTGGAGGTTCTGGCATACCAGGGTGAAACACCAGAGTATGGCTCAGGATGAGGGAGAGGTATGCTTTTCCTAAGAGTGAATGGAAAATGGGAAAGGAGAAATGCCACACATCTTCATTGCAGGTACATCCTCAGACAAATTATGTTAGTAAAAAGAACATACGGAAATTGAGAATCTAGACATTAGTTCTTTTAAAACTATCCCTCCTGCTTTTTGAAAAGTTTTTGTGTACCTTAACACCCCCTCTCCCTCATAAACCCAGATGCCTTCTTGAAAGGAGCACAAAACCAAAAAACCAAACCCAGTGCCATTGAGTCAATTCCGACTCATAGCGACCCTATAGGACAGAGTAGAACTGCCCCATAGAGTTTCCAAGGAGCACCTGGTGGATTTGAACTGCCAACCCTTTGGCTAGCAGCCATAGCACTTAACCACTAAGCCACCAGGGTTTCCGGAAGGAGCACAGAAGGGCAGAAATATGAGCATCTGAGCATCTTTAGCCAAAAGGATGAGCATTGCCTAAAAGAACTGTTTAAATTATTTGGCTCAGATCAAATTTGGTTTTCACTCCCCACCTTATCCCACTACTATGAGCGGCAGTTTGTGTGGAAGGTCAAATCAGAAAGACTTAGGCAAAGTAAATATTCCTTTGTCCATCACGTGTAATGTGAATGAATTTACTTCCTTGCAATATGTATCTCATTTCCTAAAGCAAACCCTAGCAATGCTTCCCAAACTACTGAATGATTTTCCTTCCCCATCCATACTCCTCAACCCCTCTAAGATCTCAAATACCTCAGTCCTGAGGTTTAAGAAGGTCTTTGGCCTTGGCTTTTCATTCAAGACAGGTCGCAAATTTAGCCTGAAAAAACTAAAGTGGCACATACAGTCAAAGAGATATTCAGGGTCAAATGAAGAAGATAGTCATTATAAAACCTTTAACCCATCACCAAACCATGCCACCTGTATGGATCATGAACTAATACTATTTTAAAATCTTGTAATTATCATGTGAATACAGCAGTTATAGCATATTGTGCGGATTTGTTGTTGATAGGGTTAATTTTAAATATAAACATGTAAAATATATCCAGTGTTTATAAAATCTTATTTTGGCATTTCTTTTTTATTTAATATATCGTGAACCTCAAAAAAATAAGCTATTCTCAATCTCTGAGGGGTCCTGTCTATACCCACCGCCTTTATTTTCTCAACACCAATTATTTCTGTAACTCTCTCATTCTCTCTAAAGTTTCATTATCTTCTAAAGATCACCAATAACCTTTTGTTACCAAGCCTTGCTCACTCTCAGTTTCATGCCATTGCCTGCCTGAATCTCCTTTTGAAGCCTTCCTCATATTCCAGTTAATGAAGCATGCCTTACCTACTCTAACAGTAAAGACTGCCTCTGGGTCTTATCTCGTCTACAATATTAATAACGATGAAGATGATAGCTAATACCTACTGGTTCTATTTTTTTTTTAAGAGTTTTACATACATTGTATACATTAACTATTTAATCCTAACAACTCAATCAGGTAAGTATTCTTATAGCTGTTATTATTGTTGTTACCATACACACGAAGTGAGAGGGCTAGGTTAGAAGGCCTCTAAAGCTCATTTCACCTTTAAAATTCTTCCATTCTATTTTTTCACTAAATTTTCTTTCATCTAAATTCCTATAGTACACAGAACCTGTAAAACATATTTTTAGCACTCAATTACATACTGATAAGTATTTTTCCTAATAGTTACATTTGGGTATGCTTTGTCTCCAAAAAAGAATGTAAGTTTTCTGAGGGCAAGGTCTTTGATAGTTCTCTTGTATGTTCAACCCTGGTTAACACACAGACACAGCATTATAAGAAGTCTTCAAATCTTCATCACTTGAGTTTGTCTTGTTTGGTTTCCTAATTATTTGTTTTTGAGGGGCATGAGGAAGGTCTTTTCTTACCAAACAAGACCAGATTAAATCAGCAACTGCCAGAGTCATTGTTCCTAAGGATACCACACAGTATAGTTTATTTACAGGGATCCTAAGAGACACTGAGGAAGGAGCCCTGATGGCACGGTGGTTAAAGCACTCGGCTACTAAGCAAAAGGTCGGCAGTTTGAACCTACTAGCTGCTACACAGGGAGAAAGATGTGGCAGCCTGCTTTTGTAAAGATTTATAGCCTTGGAAACTCCTTGGGGAATTCTGTTCTGTCTTACAGGGCCACTATGTGTTGGAATCCACTCAACAGTAACAGGTTTGGGTTTATTTTTATTTTTTTGAAGAGACACTGAAGGGCCTAAAGATGTCCACCTGGTGGTTAAAAAAAAACACCATTGCCATCTATAAGACAGAGAAGAACTGCCCCACAGAGTTTCCAAGGAGCACCTAGTAGATTCAAATTGCCGGCCTTTCGGTTAGCGGCCGTAGCTCTTAACCACTACGCCACCAGGGTTTCTACCTGGTGGTTATATAGTGAATATTTTGTGACCTATGTAAGGTTTTTTGTTGCAATTTTGTTTGGTTTTGTGAAGACTAGATTACCTTATGTACACAACACTGAATTAAACTCCAGTCACATTCTTTCTCATTTTGTTAGTCATAGAATGAGGGCTCCAATTCCACAAGTATAATTGGGGTATCTGACTGAATTTCTTCCTCTACAACCAAAACCCCGCTGCCGTCAATTCTGACTTATAACAACCTTACAGGACAGAGTAGAACTGCTGCATAGGGTTTTCAAGGGGCAGCTGGTGGATTCAAATTGCCAACCTTTTGGTTAGCAGCAGAGCTCTTAACCACTATGCCACCTGGGCTCCTTCCTCAGTGTCTCTCAGGGTCCTCTACAACAGCACTGTCCAATAGAAATTTCAGTGATGATGTGACTGGCTATTGAGCACTAAAAACGTGAATAGCTAGATGAAGGAACTGAATTTTTAATTTCTTTTAATTTTAACTGATTTAAATTTTAAAAGCCACATGGGGATAATAGTATCATACTGGGCAGCACAGTTCTAGACTATATAACTCATCTAAGGTTTGCCAAGCCTGAGGGCTTGGATTTTTCCAGCACCTTTTATTTATGCTAGTATATCTTTCAAACTTTCCACATTTACTTGGCAGAGATGTAAATTAAGTGTTGATAAATAGACTCCTGCAATATCATTTTTCCATGCATGATTGGCTATCTTTAGAAACTTAAACTCTTTTTAAAATGTAAGAGGATTCTGATGAGTTTATTCTTCAGGAAATTATGTAAAATTGATTTTCTGCCATAATTAACTTGACAAAATTTGACTGAAAAGAGCAATAAATTAATGTTGTATTCATTCCCATCTTTTGCTACACATATAAAATATGAGCAAATTATGAATTATATTATTTTAAAATCAGCAATTTGTTGTAATGATTGATGTTTACTCACGCTAATGCTACTAATTAACAAAAACAACAGGTAAGAGGAAATCACTATTTGTCTCTGAATAAAATAAAGCAAGGCAATGAAGTCCAAAATGTTTACACTAAGAGTCTCCCTTTCGTCAATTCTTAGTCCGACTTCCTAATAATCAAAGACGTTAACTAGCAATCACTGACAACAGTGATCAATTTGAATAGCAAATAGGAAATAATAGTCAATCCTCCAGGCAGTCGGTTTTCCCCCTTCCTAAGGATGTGCTTTCAATACCATTTTAGTTCTTCAAGGGAAAAAAAAATTCATATTCTTGTCCATTCACACAAACCTCTCAGTGAGCATTATGGTTTTGGAAGGAGGGGCGGCAGGCAGGGGGCCCAGGATGTTGACAGAACAGATAGGATGTCAGGTGAAGATAGAATGCTCTGCCCTCTCTAACCAGCTGAAGACTTGGCATGATTGTTTTCTTACAAATAATACCTGTGGGTGTTGAAACTGCTCAGGGAATCTATCAAACACACTTTCACTTTGCTGCTGTAACTCTATAAAATTTATTCTCATTTCAAAAGAGTCATAGACAATAATACCTGTAGGTGGTTGAGTAATTTAAAGAAAATTTGTCAGGTCTACTTTCACTTACTTTACCAGAACAATTCTACGTTTCTTTGGGGGCTTTAAAATGCAACATTTCTGCTCAGTATGATTAAAAATTTCAAAATAAGATTTCTTCATCTAAAGAATTATCTTAAATATAAGTAGAGTGTTATAATGTTAGGATTTTTGAGGGTAAAATTTTGGTCAGGAAAGGAAAATAAGTTACTGTTACAATCATTTCCTTTTTTTTCAATTGCAGGAATCATTCACACATAGATTACTGAGAACACAAAATACCTAAACAGTACAATATTAGAAAAAACGTATTACTAATAATGCTAAATTATTCTCCTCAGTGAAACCTGAAGGCCTATGCCTATAGACTTACAAAGACTGGCTGCACAAGTGAAAAATAGATAAAATGGAAGAATAAAAGATTTAACACTCCCCAGATGACTTAACTTTCCTCATGAAGTCAATCTATACTCATATCTTTTACCATATATGTATTAAATATTATAAAATGCTTAAATTCAGAATTTTTTTAACTTTTCTATTATAATTTTTTTTATTATTATAAGACTGGTATTTTCAGTGTCAAGTTTAGAGGCAGAAAGAGTTCAATAATGCTTAGCTTAAAAATGCATTTTTCCATATTAGTGCCGTCAAGTCAATTCCGACTCATAGCGACCCTATAGGACAGGGTAGAACTGCCCACATAGAGTTTCCTAGGAGCGCCTGGCAGATTAGTTCATTAAAAAGTATTATAACACAAAAAAATTTAAGTCAGTTTATAATTATTAAAAATAAAGTGACAACTAATACTTTTTAAAGTGTTTATTTAAAAGATGAAGACATCTTACTAGACAATCCCCAAGTGCAACTTACTGTAGTTGTTAGCTGCCATCAAATTGATTCTAACTCATGGCGACACTTGATCAAAAATGTTATAATTACTGTATATGAGTAGAAAATCTATCTTCCTTTCATACATGTTGCAGGGAAAGTTCAACAGGTTTTTAGATAAAATGTATTTACGAATAAAATATATTTATTTTAAAACGCTATTTTAAAGTAAGTTAGCTCTTGTTTTTTGAAGAAGTTGATAGTAATTAAGAATGATGATTATTAATAAAGGTGATTAAATAATTTTAAAAGATGATTATTTTAAAATTGAAAGGCAACCCTACTGAAATGTCAACAAAGCTCTCTATTATTATATAACTGAATCACCATGCCAAAAAAAAAATAATCTCTAAGCTTAAGTTTTTTCCCAAAGTGAGTTATTTAATAGTTTTCTTGATAAAAACTTTCATTTTGAGCCAAGATGCATATCAGACATTTGATAGTATAATCCTAAGCGAATTGGAGAAAAATACAGATTTAAAATTTTTTCTCCTGAGCTTAAACAGCTTTATGACAAGTCAAATGAAATGTCGCATAAAGATAAATGTGTCATGGATAAATAAATGATGGAAAATACAGTATTTCAATATCATTCATGTTTTAGTCAACTGTCTTTTTCCCCCCCTTCTTCTTCCCTTTAATAATTACCTATGCACCAACTCTAGATGGCAATATTGCACTTACTGTATTTTCAAGAAAATTGTCACAGTCGGTCCCCACATATCCTCTTTATCAACATTTTATGTGCCACGGATCTATAGCCACTTATTATAAGTGTAATGAAGCAGAAGTTATTGAAGCATTTTATTGATTGCTCAGATCACAAGTTTACTGCCATACTGAATTGGCACCTTACTCGCTGAAGCAAACTGCTGACACCTTTTTTAAAAAGTGACAACTACATCTATTTCATGACCAGAAATCCATTTTCATCTCTATCAAGACAAGAATGCAATTTTCACTTCATTTAACTGATGTTAGGCCTGCTCAAAGCATGACACTTAGAAACAGACACAAGTTCGAGGTTCTTAAAATACTTCAAGTAACTAGAATGCAGTTTTGTTTCAGGGGAAAAAAATTCAACAATCGCTCAAATCCACAAACCACCCAATATTCTAAAAAATTACTTATCAGAAACTTTAGAAGTAGTTTTCATTTCAAAATTAATGAAACACTTTTAATAATAAGTTATATATATATTACAGATTTTGTGCCAAGGTTTCAACAGACATCAAGAAGTTTGTTCAAAATTGAAGTATTTGTGGTATTGACCCATGAAGGCTGAATCAAGAAAACAGCTCAATTTTTGAAGTATGTATATAAAATGAAATAGACATAGTTATTCCTTCAGTAATGTTAGGATCAATAAATGATTTTGATTGACCTAAGACATGGGATCTAAAAGACAAACTTTCAACACTTTTATGGGAGATTAAAAAACTAACATTCCTTTAAAAATACTTTTTGCAATAAACAAGTCTGTCAGCACTAAATATAATTCAAGCATATTTTGAACTAAATCTATTTCGAATAGAATTATATTGTTATTATTGGTTTAATATCTAAGCATCACATTTCTTGAAAGTGGGTAAAGTGAGCCAACATTAACTTATACAATTTTTTAACAAAATCCAGGTGCTTTGAGAGAGCTTGGTAAAGTATAATAATAAAATACATTTCAATATTAAGCTGCGAAACCAATATATGCTGAAATTAGATCATCCATTCTTCATTTAACAATATTCCTGCAAACTAAAGCTACAGTATGGTTCCAATCTTAAAAGTAAAACCTAATTTTGAAATAGCAATTCAATATCTGAGATTTCTAAACCTAATGCATCAAATATAGAACTTTCAGAAAAAGCATATAATAGTATTCAAAAAAGAACCACATAGCCCGTCCTCAAAATTTAAATCACTTAAGCAGAAACATACATAGTTTTCAACAAATTTTATTAAGTGATTATCTGTTACAAATAAATATATATTTCCAAATTAAAATTATAGAAATAAAAAGTTTTCCCTGGAGCTACAGACATAAATAGAAAATGTCAGCATATCTCCACTCCTTGCCAAAGTTTAGAATACGCCCCAAGATTTTAAGACATATTCTTTTGATGTTGTTTGCTTTTTTTTTTTAAGTACTAAAATAAGCTAAAATTTAGTAATCACGAAGTGGATCATTTCTTTCCAAAGTACTGAAAATCAGAAGTATGCTAAAAAGTTTCTTCAAATTTCTTAAATCCACAGTAGATGCTTTTTTTATGTCTTTACTACAGAGACTATGATTCTCTTCATAATTAAGATGGCGGTTATCAAAATATTACAGTTAAGTGCTCATTTTCTTTGCTCTCAATTCCAGAAATGACTATGTAGTCTATAACAACTCACAAGCTGTACTGTGAACAGCTCTAAATGATTAAATCTGTAAGTTTATAAGCTTTTTAAAAAAAAAAAAAATGTGCTTTTTTTAAGTGTTATGCAATCGTTATGTAAAATTCCCCGGGAATTTTGTTGGTTGGGGGAAAAAAAAACAAAATACTCAGAAGAGTCTCTAAATTGGGAAGACATTTCCAGAAATGAATCTTTCCTAAAAATCATGCTTGTACTTAAGACTGCCCATCAGCCATCCCGAATCATTATTTATATATTTATTTATATAGCTGCCTGGCACCATTCCATGGACTTCTAATCCATCTCTACAATGTTTCTGAACAGACTGACATATATTTTGTTTACTGACAGCAACTAAAAGCTCTATGTGGGATCATAAATAGAGAAGATCATGTTTAAAAATCACTAATATCATTTTAAAAGGTAGTGCAGGCTTGTGTTTTGGCCTGTTTGGCTGTGTTAGGCCTATGAATGACAGCTTCCCTGCTTGAAGCACACAGAAAGCACAGCCTTCCTCATTCACTGACAGGACTGTGGCCTTTTCACACGTTCCTTCCACAGCAGTGTTTGTCCCCAAACACTGGAACTCGACACAATGGCATTCCTACTTCAACACCCCCACCAACAGCACCACTACATAACAAGAATGCTAATGAGACGGAACAGACCCCGTCACTGAAAGTGTTAACTACATTGCATAGGAACCCGTCTACGCTATTTCAAAAATTACCAATTAAATAAATTCTGCTTAGCTGTGAGCAATTTCTAAGATGTTTTCAGTTTTAAGGAAATAAATGTGATGAATGTAAGACTAAGTGACTTTATGCTGTCCTAAATATAATATCTCATTTTAATATACATGAATCAGTATATACTTAAGACCACCCTAATGTAGTGTGCTTAATGCAGTGGCATGCTGTAATAGCCAAGCTAAAGTTAAAAACTGAAAAATGAACAAGTTTGTAAACATAAGATCAATAGTTCTGAGTTTTCTTTTAAAGTTACATTAGCAAAATTTATTTAAAAGAAAGTTCCTTTGGGAATGCTTAAGCATCAATTTAAAGACTATAATCTTTTGACAGAATTCAAACAAAACAATATTGTTGTTTTTGTATGTAATCTCAGAAGTGTAACACATGGAAATGATATCAAAAGTATTATCCTTTAATATATAAACTCAGATTTGTTAAGGACATAGGAATTCACATCCATCTCCCTTTTACCTATCTAATAATTCCTTGACATAATCATATGTAAAACGAAATAGAAAAGGCTATCCGTAAGGTCAAAGGAAGTAAATGCAGTTCAAATAAAGTTCATTAATGCTAAGAGGGAGATTTGCTAAGAAATCCTACTCTCAAATAAAGCTACTGCCAGGCTTAACACTTAACCATTGATGACCTGATAATGGTACCACTACAGTGACTTTTCTAAGCATTGCAAATAATTTTAAATTAAGTCATGGCGTAACAATACAAAAGAAAAGAAACTCAAGAATACATACAATTGTGCTTGCCTAAAGGAAATTTTTTTTTAAAGGAAACAGAAATTTGTGTGGAAATGTTTATTAGGCAAATTTCTTTTTGCTCAATTTTATATTTTTTAAAATAGAACAAATATTAAACTGAAATTCTTGTGTGCAAAGCTTTAAATTATTACAATTTACTGGGGAAAAGAAGTTTAGATAGGAATGGCAGAGTCTTGGTTTTTAAATATCCTTAAATTTGGCATAATGTAAGTCTTACTGACTGATCAAATAGACAAATTCTGGAACGCGAAAAGTGTTCATTTATATTCATGCTTACACTTACTATTTATTTTATTTTTCATCAATTTGAAACCATAAAGAAATTTTCTAAATCAAAGCACTAAGCACTTCTTAAAGTATTTCTTTTTCTTTTTTTTTTTCTCACCATACACAAATCTGGCACAGCTGTTTAAATTTTAAACATTTAGGACAGTGGGAGAAAAGCACGCCACCGTTCCTTTTCTGAGCGGCTTCTTATCTCTAACAGCCTTACTTTTAATAAAAGTAGAAAATGTTTAAGATTTTTTTTAACATATATATTTGATTTAACATGCTTTTCTTGTACAGGAAAACGGTGTCATCCCATGTTTTCTTTAAATAATTCTAAACCCTCTAGTAGTGGAACCAATAAATAATTATGATTCAATTAGCCATAATCCATTTTATAATATCATTATGTCTTAAAATCAGTGAACGAATAGTCCAGATAAAATAATTTAAGAAAAACTACACTGGTTTTATATATGATACCAGCTTAATAAAGAACATTAAAAGTAAATGTGGATTTTTTATTCTTTCATATGTTTTATTATAAATAGCCTTATCAGTAATACCTAATAATCGCATTCCTGGATCCTCTGAAATTAATTAATTGGGCAAACCAACCACATTTTCGGAATAAAGATCTTTCTGCAGGGAGATGTTGCTTGCTAGCTTCTGGGTGGGTACCTTAGTTCAAGACTTTCTTCCAAAGTCAATGCAAGTTGTTCTTTTCTGAACAAGACAGCAGGAGGTGCTGTGTGAACACTCAGACTGACATCCCATTCCCAACCCCCCCACCCCCTGCATGCAGAGAATAATAGCAGGGTGCTTTCAAAATATTCATTTTTCAACAGCTTGTGGCCTGAGATAATAAGCCCAGTTCTGAACTGGAGCCTCCCAGTTAGAAATGTAAAACGTAGTCCTTATTTAACATGGTAAAATGTATGGTTAACTTCCTAACACCAAGTGCAAAGAGGCTTTTAAAAATGTGGTAACTCCGTTTTTATTTTATAAATGACATCAATTATTTGGCTTCAGGATTTAAATTCTATTTTAAGGTAAATCAAAGTCCTTATGAGTATTTATTAAAAAACACATGAAAAACAAACCCACTGCCATCGAGCTGATTTCAACTCAAAGCGACCCTATACACACATATAATTATTGAATGGATATATAAAAATTAGAAGACAAAATCAAGTTCAACTTGATTCAAACACGTTACTTCTGTTTCTATACTTTTGATTCTCAAACACGCAAGCTAAATATGCATAAATGAAGTAAGTTATCCTCAAGATGAAGTTAATTCACAATTCTATGTCTCAAAATAAGATTTCTTATATTTTAGCCCAAATTCTACAATAGCAATTCTAATTTCATCCTAAAAAAAAAAAAAAAAAAACAAGGAAAGAAAGCTGAACAGTTAAACTTTCAAACGCCTTAGAAGCTATTCATTTTCTTATTTAAAGTAACTGTCTATAGAATTTCCACATAAGGAGTTGCCTTCGCTTTGCACAGTATGCAGCAAGAAAGATGAGACATATGACATCCCATACCAAAAGACAGATACAATTAGGCCCATTATTGTTGGCTTTGAGATTACAGAATAAGCATTTTGGCTCCCTAACGGGCACTGAGCTCACGAAATGCATGTCACAGTTCTCTTATGACACTATGCCAATCATTGCCTGTATACAACAAAGAACATTTTTAAAAAATATAATAAAGCAGTTTTTAAAGAGGGGTGACTCACCTGTTTATAATATCTTTTTGCAGACTTTAATCGTTGGTACAAGGCCAAAAGTACTCCTTGGATGTACATCTTAACTCCTGACGGGCTGAAACCTTCTCCCTTAGAGACCCAAACTGGTCCCCGCAAAGGTGTGATGGAATTTTGCAGGCATTTTTGAAGCAGAGGAACTATGCGAGAAAAGAAGGGAAAATAAATTCTTTTGACCCAACCGAAATACATTGCCTGGAACACAGTCGCCGTACCAGGGCTAACTCTTATCATCTATTATTTATATCTGACCTGGGTTAAGTCTTAGAGAGGCAATTCCTGCATTACTAGTGGCCACCATGAAGGATGTATTTATATTGAGACACCCCCCCATGCAAGACTCATAAGCTTTGTGAGCACACCTGAATAGTTCTGAAGTGTGCCTAACTAGCTGCACAGAGTGTCATGGTGTGCACTGATTGCCTTATCTTCTCATTTATCACAGATGAGTTGGAACCAACCTTGCTGAAATCTACTTGCATTGTCCTGATAAAATTGTAAGATCCATGTTGTTTCTGCGGATAGCTTCCCTGTAGAGGAGCCTGTACCCCTAAAACATCACATTTGGAAATTATTCATAAAATATGATCTATACCTTTATAAACCATTCCAGGATTTTCATTGCCATTGCTTAAGTAACCCATAAAACAGGGTGGCAAAGCTGTTTAAAAATGAGGAGAATTTAAGCAAGCCTTTTGTCATACCTTGTTTATTTTTAAGTTTCTGGGATACAAACTAGTCAAAGATTGAGGAATGCTATTCCAGCATGCGTTTTGTAAACAGACAGAAGATATTTGCTTGTGGGGCTGTATTGCAACATCCATATGGACTTGACAGACATGTTTATACACTTTTTCACACGATTAGCTTAGAAAGTCTTTCTAGTGTAAAATAGTCAAATAACATGGCAGCCAGCTAACATTTTTCAAGATTTAATTTCTCCCTGAAAGGCAGAAATAAAGAAATAATAAAATCTTAGATACACTTGGAAACCCCCCAAAATGAAAAAATATGTATATTTTTTAACTTGATCTTTTCTTAGGTGTATACTTTTCTTTATACCTATAACACATATATAAAGGTACAAAATAACTATATGGCTTGGATACCTTATTCTCATTTATATTTCTATTAGAAATGGAATTAAATAGATCACCAGCCAAGAAAATAGGTCTGTGCCATTGGTTATGTTATATGTTGCATATTTTATGCAGGGAGGCCTAGCATAGCAATCTGGAAATTGAATTACAATTAGGTTCGGCTGAGCTGCTGAGAGGCTGAGTTATGCAAATGGCCTTTGCTAGTATTCTGCTGAATTTTGCTCTCAGAAAAGAAGTTATGCATTTTATGGCACTCAGTTTTTTTTTTTTTTTTTTAGTTCTACAACTCACTACCAAAGCACAATTTAAAGTCTGTCCGATATATTCAACACAAAGAAGAATGCTGAAAATAGAGCTTAAGATTTTCTAAGACTACTATAAATAAAGTTAAAAGGAAATTATCCTCAGTCGTGTGCATGAAATTCACTCACCCAGCCCGAGGAATTTATTCCTAAAATTCACCTAGCAATTCCATTTTTATCCTGTTGGAGCAGTTGCTTTTCTCTGTAAGTTTTATCATCAACTAATGTCTCAGACTTTTTAAAAATGTAAAATCATATGTTACAGTAGAAATAACAAGTAAAAGAGAAATGAACTTACTTTCAGAATTGTTTCCAATCTTTCAAAGTATTACGATACAAATCAACCTTGATTATAATTTTTCCTAAAGAAACCTAGCTAAGAAATCATCAGTGCTTTTAGTTTACCTCCACAACATTATATACTGCTATGTACTAGATTTTAATCTGTACACTTTTAAACGGTACACTCATTGAACCTAGCAGTTTTTACACATGGAAAGGCATTACATAAATAGCTGTTGGATGGAAATAAAGTTAAATAAATTGAAAAGTAGATAATAAACTTGAATAATTTATAACCTAAATTTAATCTTGAATTTAAACCTGAGAAAATTTTATCAGATTGTCCAGTCTTATACTTACTCATCTACGCTTATCACAAAATTACTTTCAAATTCTTTGTGTGAGCCCAACGGATACCAAAGAAGCATTTACTAGCTCTTCTAACACAATATCCTACTTTTCTCAGAGTTTTCTACCCTCCTTAAGAACTTAAGAAAAAACACAGCTTAGGAAAAAAAAAAAAAGAATTATACCAAAACTCAAGCAGTGTCAGAATTGATATGGGATAGAAAATAGCTCCCATGCTCCACATGATTTATGTAATTAGGAATACTATGGAAACCAGAAACAGCAAAGCAAAGAAAGCAGTATTCACAAGCAGGTTTTATAAGGGACTTCAGAATCTGCTCTGAACTTGTTGAATAATCTGTTCAGTATTCCAGAATCTCCCTGCTGGAAGCAGGGCCCTCATTATAACCATGAGAGCACTAATAAAGGTTAGCCTCTGAACTAGGGATTAGAACGGCTCTTTCTCTTTGGAAGCTGCAAACTAGTAACTTTGATGATCTTCATGAAAAGCAAGACAAAGCACACTCCAAGAACAAACAATGTTTCCACTAACTAGGAAGGTACAGAAAACATAAGAAAATGATACGCCTAAATACTTGGAAAGGAAGTACAAATCAAACTAATGTGTTGTATTAAAAAAATAAAATTTATTAATCAGCAGAATTAAAGAACTCTCCATAAAAAGGAAGTTAGCCCAGAATGATAATTTGGAAATATAATTGGATAACTTATTTCTTTACAGAGTCATTTGACTTTTAAACCCCAACCATAGGTTTTAACGTGGTATGAATTATTAAGTGTTTTCCTGGGTATTTATATATTCTATTTATACCAAAGAAGAGCTCGTAAGTGTTCTTAAGCAATGGCTTCCTTTTTTGTGTTAAATTCTTTTCTCAAGCAAAGTTTTATTCTGTTCGAGGTAACTATTTCGTAAAGATATACAAGAAATAAGAGCAATAATTTTGAAATTTCCAGGGAATGGACTCCAGGATATTATTTTCCTTGTCCTTCCAAACCATGTCCTTCTCTTTCTTCAAACTGCCTCTCAGAAACATTGCCTAATTCAAGAAGGTTGTGGTTGTTGTTGTTAGTTGAGTCAGGTCAAGAAGGGTAGCTGGCTCCTATTATCCTATGTTCCTTTACTTGTGTATATAACTACACATAAGCATTTCTAGGTTTGAGGTCTTTTTATGAGTGTTCTACCTAGTTTCTCCTATTTACATGATTGTAACAAGAACTCTGCTTTTCTGTAATTCCAGTATTTTCACTAGGGGACCCAACATTTTTTAATAAGATAAATGGCATGGAAACCAATCACCCTTTAAATTTGTTATTATACATTTAAAAAAAACCATTGCCATTGAGTCAATTCTGATAAATGTGATCATTTCAGTTGGGATAATTTCCACCACTAGAAAAGTAAAAAGTTATGTGGATGATTCCTTTTTATCCATTTTGCTGATTCTCAAGTTAGGAATACAGGGCAAATTGAAAATTAATCCACCAGTTTGAATTTGTTTGGAGATAATACTGAGGATGATGGTGAAACAGATCATATGGCCAAAAGTAGTAGCTATATTAATTTCATAACTATCAACTGACACCTTTCATACTTGTTCTATTCCATTTCCTTTGCATCTCTTTCCCCCTTTTCTTTACCTGTTAACACAGTCTTGGCCTTCAAGGCTCTTATCAAATGTTACCTCCTCTGGTAAAATATCCCAAGTTATTTAGGCAGAATTAATTGTTCTTTTCTCTATGTTTCCATAACCTTTTTTACACTTTCATTTTTGCCTTACTGATTTGTATTAGTCCCTATCTTCTGCCATCCCTCTCCCATACCCCAGTAAGTCAGGAAACCTTTGGCGTTTGAGGTCATGGTGTTTTTCAGCTTCTTAAAAGAGATGCTCGATAAATGTTATCTGGATAAATAAATGGTACTTCAGATATACTGTGGAGAGTCTTTTAGGTAAATTTTAAGACCATTAGCCCAACTATACACAATCTCTTAGAGCCTGTAACTTTCTAAGATCTAATGAGAATTTGATCAAAACTTGATCAATGAATATACTGTACTGGAATTTCAAAGTACATTTAGTATATGTGATCATTTTCTCTTCTGAAAAATCTGACTTATTCTATGAACGACTGTTTTATTTTAATTTTCCTTACAAAGTTATTCTGAAGACTAAGGAAAAAAAAATACAAAAAGAAAACCACAAGATTTGGCTATGAAGCAGTAACTAGCCAGGAGAGGACCAGAAACGAGCATTTAAAAAAGGCCTTACAAAACCCTAATGTATTCATTGATTATGTCAAAAACATGTTACTATGGGCAAAGGTACCAATAAAACTTAAATAATAGAGCAATAATATTAGATGAGCATCAAAATAACTATTTTAAATAATAAGGTAATTCCCTCTATGCAAACACAATGAGTTCAAATGTTAAATAATGCCTTCAAAAGGACCTTATTTAAAACCACTTGCTAATCACTGATAAGAAACTTAAACTTACTTGGGTGCATGATGAGGGTTGCCTGTGACAGGAACATAAAAATCTCTCTAAGGAGAAACCACAAAGTTAATGGAACCTATCAAGTAAATATAGACTTGAATGTCCAGTCAAATCCTATACCTAGGGAATATATACCCCTCTCCAAAAACATCTTGTGTTAAAAGAGCCATTTTTCATGTTACATTTGAATCTACTATGCAAAGCTTAAAAGATCTGAATGTTTCATTAACATATTTCAAAAAAAGCACTAGAAATAATCAAAGGCTTTAATAACCTGCTTCCAATTCAAAATTAAAATTCATGCCGATTAAATATCCAGAACCATAATTTACTTAACACTGTAATTTTCACATTTCAGTCAGAGTACATGATACAGTGAAAGAAAAGAGCACTGCCCAGAGCAAAGTTAACTATAAAGAAACTTCTACATGCCCTTTGGCAGCAAGGTTCATGTTTCAGCCCTTAAAATACTCAGCTATTGTTAGCTGGACAACACTTAGAAATACATTAGGACTTTGGGAAATTTACCACATGTTCAACTGGACTTTATTAAAAAATAAAGTTGACCTACAAAGTCTTCTTTGGAAGAAACCAAGTGAGTTTTAAAAGATGCTAAGATTTGACTTTCTCCCAGTTCAGGAAGTATGCCTGAAGGAAGTCTGAGCTAGTGCCAAGGCATGTTGTGTTTTAATGCTCCTTATCCAGCCTTGGTAATAGTTGCAAAGCTCTGGGTCCCAGAACAACCAGCAGACGCCACTCAAAAGCATGGTCTGCTGGGAAGATTGAATGATGAGAGCGTACTGTTTCCTATGTCGCTTGACTTATATCAGTGTATTTTTATTCAAATAAAACTAAACTAACAGCTGCTGTGTACTTTTGTTTACATGCTCTATGTCAAATCTTATTGTCCCTAAGGTGCTTATGAGAAAAGAGTTAGTCGTTTTCTTAAATACTGATGCCTACCCAAATTTGGGTTTTTCCTCCACTGAACAAAATGACAAGCACACGATTGTTATACTTAGAGCAATCTTTCACAGCTGCTTTAGTTTTTCAGTGATCCTATTAAACTGACGGCATATTGCCTGTGGGGTCTGCAGTGTTATAATACAGCTGTAAGAGACATTGATATGTATGATCAGATAAAAAAGAACAGGGATGCATTGGGGGAAAGAGTTTCATAGGTCATATTGTTTTTACCTGAGTAAAATTTAATTTTGACATTGTGACCTTTATGGGGCACCTGGTTATCTTAATTGTTGATATGTGGGTGAACGTTGACACTAGGGACTTAAGAAGTAGGAAATCTTAGGAAGTCCCCTCTGTTTTGAAAATGCAGCCTGAGTCATGTCTTTTCTTCAACTGAACGAAGTAGCTGTGCATTAAATATGCTGGCACATCTTCTGCTTGAGCAAGTGGACCGAAATGGTGTGAATTGTTAATGCCTTGCTGCTTTGGTTCACGGCTTGTGATTGATCATTTGTAACTATATCTACTCCTTGTTCCATGAAATCAAGTATGGAGTAATGGGTTCATCAGATTTTGGGGTTAAATTGAGAGTGAAGAGGTACTGTGTGTGGAAATAAGAGTTGCCATGTTCAGGGCTGGCCTTGTAACAGCATGGAATCTAAAGGCGATATTCAAAACCACTTCACTCATCATACGCTTACTGATTCTGAATAGGGCCCATTTGCAGGGGACATTTGGTAGTTTTCCAATACGCTTTATGCCTCTTTCTACTTCCACCACCATGCACATCTTTTTTTCATACACCCCCAGTCGCACATTGGTTAGAACAGGTCAGCATACACAATTCATTTATTTAAATAACTTGATTTATACAAGTAGGAATAAGCTGGGATTCTATTGTCTGAATCTTGCCTGTCACCTCAACAAAAACAATAGTTGGTGTCTTTGAAAATCCTAGTATTTTTTTTTTTTTAATTCGAACACTTTGGTATCTAAAATAGTTGATATTTAGTAATGGTGTAAAAAAACTTAATAGGCACTGATATACATGCAACTTTAAGGTTACTTTGGATTAGCTATACCTAGTCTACTTTTATGTTGCAGTGATCTATTCCAATACACAATAGTTGAAAATAAACGGTGTGCTTTTGTAAACTTTCAAGTGCTATACGAAAATTTAAAGTATTATTTTTAAGGTAAGTTTTAGAAAGTACAGTGCATGGAATTCAATAAATACATCTAACAAAAACTAAAAGTAGAGGCCTTTAGAAATGTGATTATATAAGTGCTTGCTGTAATAACTGACTTTTCTTTACAATATTGTTCTTTATTTACATTAAGAAAAGTTTAACCCGTGTGGTGTTAAATGAGGCACTAATTAAATTTTGACCCAGAAGGAAAAGATGAGATAGAAAACATAGTGAAACTTATGGAAAAAATCAAATATACAAAGCACTTACATATATGTATATATTTATAATATTCAAAAGCAAGCTAATTATAAAATGTCTCAAAATATAGCTGGTCTGTTTCTTTCTTTCAAGTCTCAAAAGCAGGAATAATATCTGGCACACACATGCCTAATTCAGAGAGATCTAGGAGTCAGATAAGTTGATAAAGTTGTTGGTAAAGTTTGCTAGTCAAAAGCTAGATCAACATATCACTTACATTTAAATCTTATTTAGGACATAAAATACACATGCCATGAAAGATATCTATTTTAAATGTGATAAACTAAAAAAGTCTTGATAGTTTTAGTTATTACAATGGAGAGTTCCCTTTTGACATTTCATCCCTCTGGTTTGTTTTACAAATACAGAATCTTCTATAATATGCATTTTATATATTCTTGTCTACTATTCCTTCTCTCTTCCCAAAACTCTTAGGAGGAAGAAAACCAATCTCTCCTGAGTCATGTTCTTTTACATGGAAAATTTTGTAAGAAATTGTTTTATAACAGGTAGTAACAATTTGGCTGTTTGTTTTCATTTTATTATACTTATCATAGTGCTTTTTATAATGAACTTCTAGGATCTATGGAAGAGTGATTAGAGCCAGAGTAAGATTTTTGTTGTTAGAGTTCAAAGACTTGAGAATAAAAAATATAAAAACTGTAAAATAGGAAGACAAACTCAAGGGGAGGAAAGAGCAAGAACTTGGTTTAAAAATTACATGAAATACTGAAGCAAATTTAGTCTGACAAAACATAGGAGTGATGATCATATCTCCATGAATATAAGTAAGAGTCTATGTTTTAAAGATTTCAAAAGGGAGTTTCTAAGGGATACTAAAAAGTATACAAATAGATCAGAATGCTTTGTGAATGTTCATATCACACAGCTCTGCATTCACACATTTAATAAAAGATGACAGTGATCCAATTATAATGGAAGGTCTCCAACTGCCACCAAAAGAATTCTTTTTAATCAATCCTTAACAAAATTCTTCATATTCTCTGTAGATCAACAGCATAAATATAAACCAGTGGCCACTTAGAACAATCTGTTTTTTGATCCAAGAGAGAAACCAAAAACCAAACTGAACCAAACCCACTGCCGTCGAGTTGATTCCGACTCATAGCAAACCTATAGTACAGAGTAGAACAGCCCCGTAGAGTTTCCAAGGGGCGCCTGGTGGATTCAAACTGCTGACCTTTTGGTTAGCAGCCGTAGCACTTAACCACTACGTCACCAGGGTTTCCCCAAGAGACAAGGATAGCCCAAATGTGATGACTGGGAGTCACTAGGAGACACCAAGGGCCTAATGAACCAAGGCAAAGTCACATGGAGCCCAAGAAGGTCTGAATGCTTCTGCTGAGAGGTCACTTTCCAACACAAAGGGGTTCTTAACTGGTTGCCTTTGTATATACCAACTCTTGCCTTAGAGAGTTTGAAGGGCAAATTAGTGACCACCAGCACCTGACTTCCTTCTTCAATTAGAGACCAAAATTTTTACATTTCATTAAATTTGAAGAATAAAGGTAATGGGAAAGGTAATCAAGGATTGAAGAGAGGCAAATGTACTCAATTTTCAAGAAGAAAATTATCCATAAGCTTGATCTTAATTCCCTGAAAAGTTCTAGAACGGATTATAAAATGAATGGCTTGGGAGCTCATAGAAAAATAAGCAGTATCATTAGGATCCAACATCGAGTCATTCACATATTAAATAACTATTTAATTAGTAGAGGGAAACTCAAGAAAATCCCCTACATAGAACATGAGACCTCCAACACCAGCATATTCTTTCCAGTGGGAAGCAGGTCCCAGCAGACTGTGGCTATCACTTACTGTCTGTAAGTAGAGTACTGCTAAATCTGTATTCCCCTTCCCAAATAAACCGGAATATCTAAAACAAGGTAGGAGAACAGGTAATATCTGCAAACCTCAAGTTTAAATCCTCTCTTTTGAACTCATAATTGCTTGCTTTTAAATGTTTCTATTTAAAAATCAGAGAGAAATATATGACTTAGTATCCAAGATAAGGCAAAAGAAAGTTGTGAAGTGGATGCTATACTGGGCTCACAATTTCTTTCCTGGAGAAAGGAATCAAATGAATGCACACTCACTCACACACGTACACAAAGTTGTCCCTGTGTGGGGACTTGGCTGTAGGCTGTAGGCCATACCCTTCTGAGTTATCCACCTTGTAATGCCAGTTCCAGGCCAAGATCTGTCCATTGCAGAGTCCCACATTTGGCAGAGTAGGAGCAATACTAGTAATGCAAGGGCAACACTAAGCAATTTTAGGACCCAAGGAGAGAAAAGCTTTTTGATCAGTTCCTCAGTGTCCCGATATTTCTACTTACATCAAAAGGAATCAATGTATAATGTTTCCCAGAGAAGGACCGCATCCCATCTACTGTATATTATGTAGCACTGTGCTAAACATGAGAATACAGGGAAGAAGGAGACAATCTCTGCCCTCACGGAGCTTACAATATAGAGGACAGATAGCCATTAAACAAATGACTACTAAGCAGTTTTATTAACTACCAACCAAAAAAAAAAAAAACCAAACCCACGGTAGTCAAGTCAATTCTGACCCATAGTGACCCTATAGGACAGAGTAAAATAGGGTTTTCAAGGCTATAGTCTTTACTGAAGCAGTCTACCATATCTTTTTCTTGTGGAGTGGCTTGTGGATTCAAACCACCGACCTTTTGATTAGAAGGCAAGCACTTTAACCCCTGTGCCACCAGGGCTCCTTTTATTAACTACAGGTGTCATAATTGCTATATACAGGGTGCTACCCATGTGACACAGTGGTTAAGTGATATGGCTGCTAACCAGAAAAGGTCAGCAGTTCAAATTCACCAGCCACTCCTTGGAAACCGTATGGGGCAGTTGTACTCTATCCTCTAGGGTTGCTATGGGTCAGAATCGACTTGCTGGCAACGGGTTTTTTTTGTTTGTTTACTCATCCAGTCTACCCATCCTAGAAAAAGGGAGAGAGAAGAATGGGATCAAGGCATCTCAAGTCAGGAAAGTTTCCCAAAAGAAAGAATATTCAAGTAAAGAGCTTAAGATGAATAGGCACTAGCTTGCAAGGAGGATAGGGCGAGAGAGAATCAAGCAGAGGACATATACTAAGCTATTGGAACATAAAGGAGAGTAAAGCATTTGAGGAACAGAAAACAAAGCTTAACAAAAACAGGTGACTTGAGTGCAGAGAAGGGGACACTAGTATTAAGTGAAGATGGAGAAGTAGGTAGGGACCAAATCATGAAGGCCCTTCTGGCCATGATAAATATTTAAACATTGTTTCAGTATGAAAACTTATGACATACTAAAATCACTTTATTTCATAGTGTTGCTAGGGTGATAGGTTGATACAGTGGCTGCAACAGTAGGCTCAAACATAGCAACAATTGTGAGAATGGCACAGGACTGGGCAGTATTTTGTTCTGTTGTACACAGAATCACTATGAGTCGGAACTGACTCAACGGCACCGAACAACAACAACACTAGAGTGGTGCAATCAGAAGACATGTGTCTAAATTGGAGATATGTGAGCTTGTAAATTCATAACTAAGTGAGCAAATATATCCAGGGAGGATTAATACAAATCCTAAGCAAGGATGTTATTAGCATGCTAAAGGTCCTTATCCCCAATCACAGCTTAGTGAACATTTTTATCAGTAAATTGGACACAGGTAAAGTTGGTATTTATACCAAATTCATACTAAAAACAAAGATGGTAGAAACTGTTAATTTCTGGATGACAGATTAAATATTCAAAAGATTTTGACAGGCTTAAACTACTAAATAAAAATCCAATAAGTAGAAATTTAGTAGGAATAAATATGTGAGGTTCTCTTCTAACATCTAGAAAGTCAGCAGTACAAGTACAGGAAAGGAAAAGTAGCTCAAAAGCAAATTGTGAGCAAAAACTTACAAGCTTTAGTTGACTGCATGTTCATATAGGTCAACAGTATGACATGCCTAATAGAAACAACAATGCAATTGTAGGTTACACAGTGGCCTGAAAAAAGAGGAGGTAGGGCTGCTTTACTCTTCTTTGACTTCAAGACCTGGAAAACTGTGTACAGTTTGGAGTACCACAAAGAGAAACACTGAAAAAAATCTAGACAGAACAGAGCACAGTGGCCAAAATGGTGAGGGTCCAGAGAAATAATTGGAGAAACCAGGGATATTTAACTTAAAAAATATTTAAATAATGGTTGATACCCTGTTGCTGTTGATTTGATTCCGACTCATAGCAGCCCTACAGGACAGAGTAGAACTTCTCCATAGAGTTTCCAAAGAGCGGCTAGTGGATTTGAACTTTTGGTTAGCAGTCAAGCTCTTAACCACTGCACAATCAGGGCTTCCATAATGCATGATAACCAAAAAAACCAAACCCACGGCAGTTGAGGCAATTCTGACTCATAGTGACCCTATAGGACAGAGTAGAACTGCCCCGTAGAGTTTCCAAGGAGCGCCTGGTGGATTCAAACTGCCGACCTTTTGGTTAGCAGCTGTAGCATTTAACCACTACACCACCAGGGTTTCCATAATGGATGATAGCTATGTTCAAATATTTGAAAGGCAGTCATGGACTAGGAAACAGTTTGTATTGTGTAACTCCAGAAGGCAAAGTCAGGGCCAATAGTAAATGTTTAATGAAACAGATTTCAGTTAGCTATTAGATTTTTTTTTTTTTTTTTTTAATTACAGCTGTCAGAAATGAAAAAAAAACAGCGACTGGATGGGCACTGGTGGCACAGTGGTTAAGAGTTCAGCTGCTAACCAAAAGGTCAGCAGTTGAAATCCACCAGGCACTCCTTGGAAACCCTATGATGGGGCGCTTCCACTCTGTCCTATAGGGTCTCTGTGAGTCGGAATTGACTGGATGGCAACAGCTTTTTTGTTTGTTTGTTTTTGGTTTGGATGGGCACTTCCTAGAGGTAATTTAGAGGGGATTCACAAACAAGGTAATGTTTTGTGTTGATCACCAAAGACTAGTCTGATGCTGAGACCCAAAGTAAATCAATCAATAACACTATTTTAAAGTAGATATAGAAAAAGACAGCCCTTATCATTTGTTTACATATTGCACTAAGCATCTAATGAGGGGTCTAGCTTTTAAAGCTCCATGTAATATGACAAAATGCTACTCAGAGTGGTTGCTGCAACATTAAGTGACATCAGTGAGAACTACCAAAAAAAGTAATTAATAGTGGGTATTTCATTGTAAATTTAATTCAACAAGGAATTTTTACATTTTAATTCATTTAAAAAGTATTTCCCATCACTTACTAAAAGGTCCCTATGAGTCAGAATCAGCTCGACGGCAACGGGTTTGGTTTGGTTTTTGGGTTACTATGTTTCAGGCACTGTAACATAGGACTATGGTTAAAAATCGAGCATTTGAGTATTAATTTTTTGAGAGTCTACTATATGCCCAGATCCATGCTATATATTAGGACACTTTTTTAACTATGAGACAAAATCCCTCTTTAATTAAAGAGATAAGTCCTATACACAAAACAGGAGATACAAAATAAACAAATGTTATGGTATATGGTATAGACAGGTCAAAAGAAGTTATAGAAGGAGGTATTAGTAAGCAAATAAAGTAATTTATTTAAGTAATATATTAAAACTTTGCAGGCTGACATCTTAACTGCAGTTTTGTGAGAGATCCAGACTCAGAAGGCCCAGAAAAGCCATCCAGGAATTCTTGACCACAAAAATTATAAAACAATAAATGTTTGTTGTTTTAAACTGCTAAGCTTGAGGAGTAATTTGTTGAAGAGTGATACGTAACTAATATAGATTTTAGATGAAGGATAGCACAGTATATTCCATTATTGTTCAAAACATTTGCTAAGACGACTGAGGGGAATAAGTTCTGCTCCACTTCTCTTTTATTCTTCATGCCAGTGATGATAATGGCAGAGGGCAGGAGTACACGTAAGTGAACAAGCACTTTTCAAGCCTCTGCTTGCTTCACATTTTCTAACATCTCATTGGCCAAAGGAAGTCATATGGCCAAGTTCAGAGTCACAGTAAGAGGCCCTTAGAAAGTTAAAAGGCAATGAGGTGAGTCCAGGAAGAGGTGAAGAATGGGGGTCATTAATGCAATCAATCTATTACACTAACATTTACTGAGCTCTTACTATATGTCAGGCACTGTTCTAAGTACTTTAATGTACTAACTCATAATTCTCTCAACCACGTTATAAAGCAGGCACTATTATTACCCCCATTTTACAGATGAAAAAACTATAGCACAGAGAGGTTAAACAACTTGCCAAAAGCACACAACCACTGAGTGTCAGAGCCTGGATTTACACCAAGTTAGTCAGGTTCCAGAGCCTGTGCTCCTAAACCACTGCATTATCCTACTTCTCAAGTAGAAAGAACATGAATAATTTTTGAAGTCAGACAGACATAGTTTCAAATCTTTGGTTACGAAACTTGTTTGCTTTGTAACCTCGGGCAAATTACTTAATCTCTCTAAGCCTCAATTCCCTCATCAGTCAAATAAAAATCATAATAACTACCTTTAGAATGATTGTGAGCAACAAATTATATTAACTTAGATATGCATAGCAGGTACCCTATAAATAATAGATACTTCCATCTCCTTATTATCTGCTTGGCTAACTTCTTCACAGGGATTTTGTGTAAAATGCTACATACAGACTATATTTTTTTAATAATTTTTATTGTGCTTTAAGTGAAACTTTACAAATCAAGTCAGTCTCTCACATATAAACTTATACACACCTTACTACAGACTCCCATTTACTCTTCCCCTAATGAGTCAGCCCGCTCCCTCCTTCCAGTCTCTCCTTTTGTGACAATTTTGCCAGGTTCTAACCCCTCCACCCTCCCATCTCCCCTCCAGACAGGAGATGCCAACATGGCCTCAAGTGTCCACCAGATGCAAGTAGCTCACTGCTCACCAGCATCTCTCTACAACCCATTATCCAGTCCAATCCATGACAGACTATATTTTGATAAAAGTAGAATTCTCCTTCAAGTTGTCCTGAAGTTCTAAAATGTTGTTTTAAATAATTTTTATAAATCAAAATATTAGCTTAAAAGTATATACATATACACACACATGCATGCACATCTCTGTTACTTTAATGTAAATTTTAGGAAAAATATGAACTGATAATAAAATATTCATTTCATAATGCTCAATTTATAGGGCATAAAATGAAAGTAACCCTTCTTCTCTCCTTTACAGAAGAAATTTTGCTGGTTGTGCATTGCCCCAACCAAGTCTTCCATGAATCACCTCCAAACCAAACCAAAACCAAACCCAGTGCCATCGAGTCAATTCCGACTCATAGCAACCCTATAGGACAGAGTAGAACTGCCCCATAGAGTTTCCAAGGAGCACCTGGAGGATTTGAACTGTTGACCTTTTGTTTAGCAGCCGTAGCACTTAACCACTACGCCACCAGGGTTTCCATCACTTCCCAAAAAAAGGCACTAGAAATTATCCAATGACCACCTGCTCCTTCTCTGAGTATGGCATTTTGGAGTTGTGTTTAGGGGAAGCCAGAGAGCTACTTATTGGTCCAAACACCTAAGACATGGGTCAGGACCCCTGAGAAATATGTAAGAAGTGATTTTGGAGAGCAAATAAGGCAAAATGATTAAGGCTTATGGAGGGGCCTTTACTGGATAACTTAATGCTTTGATGGTGTTTAATGAGTAAGGGCTCCATGAGTTTTTTCTTTTGAGTCTTACGGTTTTGTAGTTTTTAAATTTTATTTTATTGTGCAGTGTTTGTTCTGTTGTACATGGGGTCGCTATGAGTCAGAGCCAACTCGACAGTACCTAACAGTGATATATATAGATATAGGTATACCAGAAAAACCCATTGCCATCGAGTCAATTCTGACTCATAGCAACCCTATAGGACAGAACAGAACTGCCCCCATAGGGTTTCCAAGGAGCACCTGGTGGATTTGAACTGCTGACCTCTTGGTTAGCAGCTATGGCTCTTAACAACTACGCCACCAGGGTTTCCAGATATAGGTATAGATATAGATAAATATACACGAAACAAAAACTTGCCATATTAACCATTTTTAACTAAACAATTTGTTATGGATTGAATTGTGTCCCACCAAAACTGTGTGTCAACTTGGCTAGGCCATGATTCCCAGTATTGTGTGGTTGTCTTCCATTTTGTGATCTGATGTAATTTTCCTATATGTTATAAATCCTCATCTCTGCCTGTGGTTAATGACACAAGATTAAGTTATGTTAAAGAGGCTTAGGGTGGGATGCCACAGCCTTAATCAGATCATAAACCTGATCAGATGTAAGGGTGGTTTCCCTAGGGTGTGGCCTGCATCACCTTTTATCTTATAAGAGATAAAAGGAGAGAGAAGTGAGCAGTGAGCAAGGGACCTCATGCCACCAAGAAAGAAGTGCTGGCAGCAGAGTGTATACTTTGGATTCATGTTCCCTGCACTGAGAAACTCCTAGACCAGGGGAAGGTTGATGACAAGGACCTTCCCCCAGAAAAACAGAGAGAAACTCTTCCCAGGAAGCTGGTGCCCTGAATTCAGACTTCTTGCCTCCTAGACCGTGAAAGAATAAATCTCTGTTTGTTAAAGTCAACCATTTGTGTTACTTCTGTTACAGTGGCACTAGATAATTAAGACAGAATTCGATCACATTAATTACATTTATCATGTTGTACAACTATCACTACTATTTCCAAAATTTTTTTATTACCCCAAAAAGAAACACTGTATTCCTTAGGTAATAACTACCCATTTCTCCCTCCCCCTGGTAACTGCTAATGAACTCTGTGCATTTCCCTATTCTAGATATTCCATATAAGTGCAATCATACAATATTAGTCCTTCTGTGTCTGAATTATTACACTCAGCATAATGTTTTCAAGGTTTATCCATGTCATAGCATGTACCATGATTTCATTTTTCTATATGGTTGAATAATATTCTATTGTATGTATATACCACATGTTTATCCATTCATTTGTCTGTAGGTAACGTGATAGTTTGGGTTTTTGAAATTTAAAGTCATGGTCAAAATGTACATGGTAAACAATTTTAGAGCCAATTTGGAATTGATGGAGGTTACTTTAAAAGCAATGGACAAACCATATAAATTTAATGTTAGCTTGTCCACGTTTTTTTTGGGCGGGGGGAGGTGTTGGTTCTGAATGAACTTAAAATAACATAATGAAGAATAGAATTTGAGGCAGCTGGTCTAGTGCTGCTTATCTAGGCCTGGTCCTAACAACTTAAAGCTAGAAACTCACTAGTATTCTATAGCACATGAAGACCTCAGCTGCCTTTATAGTTTCAGTCCTGGTCTGTAGATTTGGCTGCAGAACATAGAAAAGGAGCAAAAACTGTTCCACTAGCAATGCTTAAAATGATCTAACCCTAGTTTTAGACTTGTCTGCAGTATCAGGTGAAGTTCACAGCGTGATTCAAGAGTAAGCAGCAGCAGCCAGCACCATCAGCCAGACATGGCGAGCTACGGATGCTAAGGCCTCCACAGCCCACCTGACTGTACTGCAGCCATCCCCCACTCTCAAGCTGGCACTTTCTAAAAAAAAAAAAAAGGCCAAGTCTATTAGAAAATAATCCCAGCTGTGTTTAGTAGCTGTGACCCATCAAGATCAAAATTCTATGTGGCCCATACTTATTATAAAATTTAAGACCAACCTCTAGCCTCCACGTACAGGCCACATGAGTATAACGCCAACTACAAACATAATCACAGGGCCTATGCCTAAAACCATTTGCCTCTTGGAATCAGATTTGCTAGAGGAATCAAGGAGGAACTAAAGTGGTTTGAAATATGCTTCAATCTTATGATCAGAATAGAGCAATGTACGCATAAAAATAAAATAAAAGAAGACAGGTTTCATTTAGCTGGAGGAAGAAAAAGATTCTTTATAATAAAGATAGACATCTGATTTGAGCATACATATCTGACAGATATGAAAGGGAAAAAATGAGATCTTGAAAGCCAGGTACAAGAGTAAAAGAGATGTATCCAAGTCTAACTACTCTTAAAGAGGTTATGATAAAAGAGGAAGAAGCTTTAACTGTTACAAACACAGGAACAGAGTCTGAGACCCAGTAAAACCTAACAGACAAATTAAGATCTCAGAAATCTGTCTCAGAGCAATGCCTCAGAGAAGCCAGAATTCAAAATACTGTTGAGAAGTGACCTTTTATATTACATATGAAGTTCACAGAGCAATTAGACAATCTTTTTGGAGGATGGCACAGTTATACAAAGAATATACATAAAATCTGAACAAATTTGAGAGGAGAATATTAGAAAGATTAGTATAAAATACTTAAAACTAGTGGGTGAACTTCAAAAATTTATGGGCTTAAGGCTAAGACTAAATATTGAAGTTGTCAGCGATTTCATTTTACTTGGATCCACAATCAACACTCACGGAAGTGGCAGTCAAAAAATCAAACAACGTATTGCATTGGGCAAATCTGCTGCAAAAGACCTTTTTAAAGTATTAAAAAGCAAGGATGTCTCTTTGAGGACTAAGGTACGTCCGACCGAAGCCAGGGTGTTTTCAATTGTATCATATGCATGCGAAAGCTGCACAGTGATTAAGGAAGACCCAGGAAGAATTGATGCCTTTGAATTATGGTGTTGGCAAAGAATATTGGATACACTTTTTTTTTATGGACTGCCAGAAGAATGAACAAATCTGTCTTGGAAGAAGTACAGCCAGAATGCTCCTTAGGGGCAAGGATGCTGAGACTAAGTCTCACGTACTGTGGATGTGTTATCAGGAAGGACCAGTCCCTGGAGAAGGACATCATGCTTGGTAAGTTATAGGGTCAGCAAAAGAGAGAGAGATCCTCAATGAGATGGACTGGCACAGTGGCTACAACAATGGGCTCAAACACAGCAACAATTGTGAGGATGGCGCAGGATCGCAGAGTATTTCCTTTTGTTGTACATAGGGTTGCTAAGACTCAGAACAGACTCGATGGCACCTAACAACAACAGCAAAGACTAAGGGAAGACAAAGGCAAGACGAATTTTATTATAGAACAATAATAGATCAAGGACTCCGGATCTAAATTAGATGTATGGTCATAGGGGAGTACATCTTGAGTGGTATTATTTAACTTAAAAACTAGGGAGGTGAAAATGGGTAAGGTTGACTTGAACAAAAGATGCTATTGACAAACTTGGAACTTATTGACTTTCTATCTCTATGAGAGACCCTGTAAGGCAAAAACAAAAACAAAAAAAACCTCTAGTGGCATGTGTTAGAGAAAACACCATATGCACCATAAAGCAAATGGAAACTAAAAGAAGATACTCAACTGCAGCAAACGATGCTAGCTCCAGGCCTGTTTGAGGAGGGAACTTCCCAAAGCAAGTGATATTTACAAACCCAGTGGTGTCTTTCTGAAAGAAACAAGAGCACAGTAGAGGCACACCCCAGTGGGAAATCCTAAATACCACAAAGAAAGATACGCCAATCAGAAACATAACCGAAGACCAGAAGCATTGGAAATCTGAGGAAAGACCATGTTCAGAAGGACACAAAGAACTTCTTTATTTCAGAAATCCACTGAAAGTTATTCTCCAATTGGAATGTAGAGACAAGGGGAAAAGTGTGCCCATGAATTAGGGTTTTTTGTGCCTGGGGTGAAATTTGTCATTTGAACCATTTTTAAGTTTACAATCCAATGGCATTAATTATATTCATGATGATGTGCAACCATCACCACTACCTATTTCCAAAACCCCTTCCTTACCCCATACAGAAACTGTATGAAGTAGGTTTCTCAGACTTAAAAAATTCTCTAGCCAGAGGCCATTACAGCAGTCACTGCCACTCAGGATTGAAAATGACAGCTCACAAGATAAGGTGGATGTTATGTCACCAGACAGCACCCACCCTTAGTTCAGCATGGTGCCCAGAAACACAGGATTAAAAGGGACAAGAACATTAAGATGTTCGGAATACTTTAAAAAGGGAAAGAACAGTATCTCAAATAAGACTGTGACTGGGGCTGCCACAAATGCAAATTTCCAAATGTTGCAAGAATGCAACACACTCTCAGTACCTTATTTGGAATAACGATATTGTTAACAACAAAAATGACGACAGCTAACATTACATAATGCTTACCAAGTGTCAGGCATTTGTTCTAAGTGCTTTATAGATAATTCACTTAATCCCAGCAACAATCCATTAAGGTAAGTATTGTAATTTCCCCATTTAACAGATAAGGAAATTGACTCTCAGAGAAGCTAACTAAATTGTCCAAGGTCATAAAGTAAATGACATAGCTGGAATTTGAACTCAGGCTCCAAAATCAGAGGGGCGTAACCACTACATTGTACACCCTCAACAAGAGACAGTATACAGTGTTTGCTTTTTCCCTCAAGTTATGGTAAATATGTTGTTGTTATTGTTAGGTGCTGTTGAGTCAGTTCTAACTCATAGTGACCCTGTGAGTAACAGAACGAAACACTGCCCGATCCTGCACCATCCTCGCAATCATTGCAATGTTTGAGCCCATTGTTGCAGACACTGTACCAATCCACCTTGTTGAGAGTCTTCCTCTTTTTGCTGACCCTTCACCAGGAAACCCTCGTGGTGCAGTAGTTAAGTGCTATGGCTGCTAACCCAAATGTCCACAGTTTGAATCCACCAGGCGCTCCTTGGAAGCTCTCTGAGGCAGTTCTACTCTGTCCTGTAGGGTCGCTATGAGTCAGAATTGACTTGACAGCAATGGGTTTATGGGTTTCAGTTTACCAAACATAATGTCTTTCTCCTGACAACATGTCCAAAGTGAGAGGAAGTCTCCCCATCCCCGCTTCTAAGGAGCGGTGTGGCCATACTTCTTGCAAGACACATTGTTCCTTCTTTTGGCAATGTTATGGATTGAATTGTGTCTCTCATAAAATATGTATTGCAATTCCTAATCTCTGTTCCTGTGGTTACAATCCCATCTGGGAATGGGTTGTCTTTGTTATGTTAATGAGGCAGGATTGGTGTAGGGCGTATCTTGAGTCAGTCTACTTTGAGACATAAAAAAGATTAAACAAGCAAGCTAAGAAGCAGAGATGGGGTAATATAGATGCCAAGACACATGGAGATCTCCAAAGAACCAGGAAGCAGAAGCTGAAGAGACAAGGACCTTCTTCCAGAGCCAACAGAGAGAGAAAACTTTCCCCTAGACCCAACACTCTAAATTCAGATTTCCAGCCACCTAAATTGTGAGAAAACAAATTTCTTGTTTGTTAAAGCCACCCACTTGTGATATTTCTGTTATACCAGCATTAGATAACTAAGACAGGAAGTCTATGGTATATTCAATATTCTTTGCCAACACCATAATTCAAATGTATCAATTCTTCTTTGGTCTTCCTTATTTGTTGGCCAGCTTTCACATGCGTATGAGGCCAGTGGACATACCATGGCCTCAGTCAGGTGCACCTTTGTCCTCATCTTTGCTTTTTAATATTTTAAAGAGGTCTTTTGCAGCAGATTTGTCCAATACAATGCATCATTTGATTTCTTGACTGCCGCTTTATGGTTAAGAGCTACAGCTACTAACCAAAAGGTAGGCAGTTTGAATCCACCAGGGGCTCCTTGAAAACCCTGTGGGGCAGTTCTTCTCTGTCCTGTAGGGTCACCATGAGCCGGAATTGACTCGACGGCAACAGGTTTGGGTTTATTTTATTTATTTATTTATTTTGGCTTTCATGGGCATTGATTGTGGATTCAAGTAAAATGAAATCCTTGACAACTTTATTCTTTCCATTTATCATGATGTTACTGGTCTAGTTGTGAGGATTTTTGTTTTCTCTACGTTGAGATGTAATCCATACTGAAGGCTGTAGTCTTTGATCTTCATCAGTGAGTGTTTCAAGTTCTCTTCACTGTCAGCAGGCAAGGTTGTGTCATCTGTATATTGCAGGCTGTTAGTGAGTCATCCTCCAAACCTGATGGCACAATCTTCTTCATATAGTCCAGCTACTTAGATTATTTGCTCAGCATACAGATTGAATAAGTATGATGAAAGGATACAACCCTGACAAACTGGGAGTTGTCAAAAATGAAATGAAATTCTTGAAAATCAGTATCCTAGGCATTAGCAAGCTAAAATGGACTGGTATTGGCCATTCTGAAGCAGACAATCATATGGTCTACCACGCCAGGAATGACAAATTGAACAGGAAGGGTGTCATATTCATCCTCAAAAAGAATATTTCAAGATCTATCCTGAACTACAAGCCTGTCAGTGATAGGATAATATCCATATGCCTACAAAGACGACCAGTTGATATGACCATTATTCAAATTTACACATTAACTCCTAATGGCAAAGATGGTAAATACATACTGCCATTATTAATGCCTGTGATGGTTAATTTTATGTGCATCTTCACTAGGCTACAATGCCCAGTTATTTGGTCAAATGCTGGTCTAGATATTGCTGGGAAGGTATTTTAGATGTGACAACATTTACAGTCAGTTGACTTTAAGTAAAGGAGATTATCCTCAAGGAGGTAGGTGGGCCTTATCCAATCAACTGAAGGCATTAGAACAAATACTGAGGTTTCCTGTAGGAGAAAGAATTCTGCCTCAAGACTGTAATATAGAAATCCTACCTGAGTTTCCAGTCTGCTCAACTGTCCTACAAGTTTCAAACATGCCAGCCTGCACAACTACATGAGCCAATTCCTTAAAATAAATCTATCTATCCATCCATCTATCTATAGAACTCTGACTATTACAATGCCTTAATGGGAGATTGCTTACCAATGAATAGTATCACAGGTCAAAGACCCTGGTCAATAGTATAAACCAACTGGCATTTTGGAGAGATTGACATGAGGGATGTTTTCTCTTCTCAGCCTTTCTTCACTTAGTGTCTGCTATGGTCTTTCACAACAGTCACATGGATCTGATTCATGAAAAACACAGGACCCTGGGAACATTTTGCTTGGAATAGCCACATTTGCTTGAATCAGCTTCTATTCTGGATGTGTTGGGTGTCAGCCGATGTTGTGATCATTTTTTGTTGGGTTGGAGTTGATGTGAGTTAAATGAATTTATGAGGTCCTGAGAGATGACATTCATTACAGTAGTCCAGAGAGTAACTGCTGGAGGAATTCCAGCTAAAACCAGCCTCCAGAAACCATCTGGCTAACACTGGGAAGAATAAAAATTAGGAAGGACTTTAATTTCTTTGGACTTCAACTTAAAGAATTTTGATTTTCTTTTGAGACTTTAGCTTACGCAGGTAAGATAATTTTATTTTGGAACTCAGTTCTTAAGTACTTAAAGCTTTTGGATTTAAATTTCTTTGGGACTTTATTTTTTGAATTTTAATTTCTCCACAAATAAAACTGATACTGGGCAAGAGTTAACTTTCTAATTTGGGGTATCTCTATGTTATTGAAATTTATTGGTTGAAATAAAAAAAATCCTGTCATTTAATCTCATCGTGGAATCTCAAAAGAACTTGTGAGAAAAAATATGGCTATTTTGGACTGTGTTTCTGGGCATAATTTGGGAGGAAAATAAGATAGAAAGTGAATGTTCAGCATGTCCTAGCATGGCCTTGTAGTCAATTCAATTAATGTACTGTTCTAACTCATTTCACAGACTTCTGAGATAAATTTTACACTGCCCATCATGATCCACAAAGGACCAAAGGTTGGTTATTGGAATAGCAGCCTCAAAATGGTCCTAAGAGACTGCTGATCTCCTCCATCAAGAGGGAGAGTGACTGGTCTCAACAAAAACTTGAGGAATACTAGGGGGAATGAAGTGATATTAAATAATTCCTTCAAAATCCCACACTATATACATCTGTTCTGCCACAGTTAAGTGCATCTACAACATCAAGTAGCTCATATATGATTGGTAAGTAGGGGAACAATATCAGTACAATTTGGAAGTTTGGTTGGTGAATATGTGCTTTTTCCTAGGTAAAGGAAACCAGAACAGAAGTAGAATTCTATCCCTTAGCAGGAAATTGAAAAAAAAAAAAAAAATAGCCCCTTAGCTTGGCCACTGTACTAGGGTACCCTCACCCTGATTCTAGGATTGTAAAACTTTCACTTCCTCCTGTGCCTTCCTTAATGGAAGCTCTACTGACTCAAACCTCCACTTCTATCTGCATTGCCTCACACCCTATTGTTTTTGTGTAGCTTTAACACCCCCTGACGCAGCACTCTGAGATGCTTTCCCAGGCTGTTCACGTTATATCCTAAATTAATAATTATTATCTTAGTTAGTGTCTGGTTATAAAGTTGCATAGGTTTGAAATCGTCTGCCCCAACCCTATTTTCCCCATAAGCTCTGTTATTTTGAGAGGTGTAATTTTGCAGGATGTATTTTTCAAGCACATATCATGTTCTAGCAGAAATGCCCATACTAACCTGTACTAACCAACTGGCCACATATAGGAGTGTGGCATTTGTACACAGTTGGCCGTTCTATCCTACTCTAGAAGGGATAGATATTTATAGGAGCCACGATTAAAGAACTTTTCCACATGTAACAATATAAATGTCTTTGTTAAAATCTTCTATGCTGTAGGAATCCAAAAACGAGCAATTTGAAAATCCTGTGTCTTTTTTTTTTTAAGGTTTTATTAGACTTGGCAAAGTAAAAGTACTTTAATATCATTTCAAATGTTTCCATTTCTCATAACATAGGAGGAAAATTGGAAAATATAACTAATTCCAAAAGGGAAGCAGCCGGTAAGAGAAAAATGATTTCATTGTTTTGTACATGTCACTTTTAGTCCTTGGTATTTCTAATCTGTGCTTATAAGTAAAAAATAATTGCTATAAACTTAACATTTTTGTTGTTGTTTCTTGCCATTGTGTCAGCTCCAACTCATGGTGACCCCATGTACAACAGAACAAAACATTGCCCAGCCCTGCGTCATCTTCACAGCAGTTAGCATGCTTGAGTCCATTGTTGTGGCCACCTTATATTTTGAATGCCTTCCAATCTAGGAGGCTCATCTTTCAGCACTATATCAAATAATACATTCTACTGTGATCCATAGGATTTTTATTGGCTAATTTTTGGAAGTAGATCACCAGGCCTTTCTTCCTGACCTGTCTGAAACCTGTCTACCACGGGTGACCCTGCTAATATTAAATACTGGTGGCATAGATCCCAGCACTACAGCAACACGCAAGCCACCACAATACAACAAACTAACAGACTGGTAGTGGATCTTAATGTAGGAATTATTAAACTACTTTTTCTGACTTGATACAAAAAAAGTTAAAAAAAAAAAAAGAGTCATACATCAACATATACCGCTTGGCCTTTCAGAAGACAATCAAACATAAAAGTGTAGGGACTTCAATTACCTGATGCACAAAACCATACTAACAAAGAAGAGTAGAAATGCAAAAGCCTAATATTAAGTGACTAGGGTGCTACAGACTGGAAGTTCCTCCAACAGGATTATCTTCTTTAAGTATTTTTAAGTCCAGTGAACTTGCTATGCTTCCACATGTTAGTAGTTGCGTAGGCTAATTTCAACTGGCATAAGCTTTTATAAGTATGCAAAAAGACAAGGCAAGGGCATGCATTAAAATGTGATAATAGCACACTTCTGGGATATGTGAAGCATGAGGCATGAAGCTGAATGCCTCTGGCATCCATGAAATATTACGCCTCAGAGTCGGTACTTTTCTGTTCTGATAAGTAGTTCTGTTATACCATATTTGGAAGGGAGAAAAATCAGCTTTCTAAATATAAATCTTTTAATGTTAACCAGGGTTTCTTTTAGTTTCAATTCTAGCAGTTAAATCAAATCCAATTTTTGAATTCCAGGTGAGTTGGAAATAATTCAAAGCTAGATAGTGTCTCAAGAAAATGTGTAGATTATTTTTTTTATTAATGCAAGTTTACAATGTTCTGCTGCTATTCATAAGGTTTTCACTGGCTAATGCTTTTCAGAAGTAGACTGCCGGGTCCTTTTTCCTAGTCTGTCTTAGTCTGGAAGCTCAGCTGAAACCTGTCCTCCAGGGGTGACCCTGCTGGTATTTGAATACCTGTCGCATAGCTTCCAGCATCACAGCAACACGCAAGCCCCCACAGTAAGACAAACTGACAGACAGGTGGCGGCTTGCATGTCTGCAGCAGTATATCAACAGGGAACTGCCAGAAATTCAGGCCAGCTTCAGAAGACGATGGGGAATCAGGGATATCATTGCTGATGTCAGACGGATCCTGGCTGAAAGCAGAGAATACCAGAAGGATGTTTTTACCTGTGTTTTATTGACTATACAAAGGCGTTCACCTGTGTGGATCATAACAAATTATGGATAACATTGCGAAGAATGGGAATTCCAGAACACTTAATTGTGCTCATGAGGAACCTTTACATAGATTAAGAGGCAGTTGTTCAGACAGAACAAGGAGATACTGATTAGTTTAAAGTCAGGAAAGATTCGCATCAGGGTTGCATTCTTTCACCATACCTATTCAATCTGTATGCTGAGCAAAGAATACGAGAAGCTGGACTATATGAAGAAGAACAAGGCATCAGGATTTGAGGAAGACTCATTAACAACCTGAGTTATGCAGATGACACAACCTTGCTTGCTGAAAGTGAAAAGGACCTGAAGCACTTACTAATGAAGATCAAAGACCACACAGCCTTCAGTATGGATTGCACCTCAACATAAAGAAAACAAAAATCCTCACAACTGGACCAAAGAGCAACATCATGATAAAAGGAAAAAGATTGAAGTTGTCAAGGATTTCGTTTTACTTGGATCCACAATCAACAGCCATGGAAGCAGCAGTTAAGAAATCAAAAGACGCATTGTATTGGGTGAATCTGCTGCAAAGGACCTCCTCAAAGTGTTGAAGAGCAAAGATGTCACCTTGAAGACTAGGGTGCGCCTGACCCAAGCCATGGTATTTCCAATCACATCATATGCATGTGAAAGCTGGACAATGAATAAGGAAGACCAAAGAAGAACTGACGCCTTTGAATTGTGGTGTTGGCAAAAAATATTGAACATACCATGGACTGCCAAAAGAATGAACAAATCTGTCTTAGAAGAAATACAACCAGAATGCTCCTTAGAAGCAAGGATGGTGAGATTGTGCCTTACATATTTTGGACATGTTTTCAGGAGGGATCAGTCCCTGGAGAAGGACATCATGCTTGGCAAAGTACAGGGTCAGGGGAAAAGAGGAAGACCCTCAATGAGGTGGACTGAGCTCAAGCATAACAATGATTGTAGGGATGGTGCAGGACTGGGCAGCATTTTGTTCTGTTGTGCATAGGGTCACTATGAGTCAGAATCCAACTTGACAGCATCTAATAACAACAACAATGCAAGATTAAGAGTGATTACAAATAATTGTTGGTCATAAAGAAAATATTAGCCAGCAGGGAGAAACATGCAAGAAATCAGCTTTAATAATGATATTCTATTCTTCTGTCCCTCACAAAGATAATAAGAAAGAATTCCCTTTTTTACATACATATTACAAGTAAATGACTTTATCTAATGCTTTTAGATAATGAGTAGGAAAAGCTTTGAAATCTTCAGATGAAAATTCCTAATTAAATGAAAAACAATCATACCTAGTACAAGAATTAAAAATTATAAAGAACAAATAGTTTTACTGTCTAAATGTATATATAAAAAATATATAGTCAAAAAATTGTTTTAAACAATAAGTATCAATATATCATAGTGTTCACTCAATAAGTGTGACTTAAGGATGATAAAGCAAGATAATCATTTGCTTTTATATAGTACAACCATGAAAACTTGAAACAAATGGGAGCCACATCATTTATAGTTGCCTCGGCCAAACCTGGCACTTAAAGGTGTGCTTTTTAATATCTCTGCCCTCCTTAGGCATGGAGTCGAGGTCTAGATGGAGTGACAGTATTATCTCAGTAGCACATTGAAAAACTCACAAATACAAAATTCATGTGATTTTTCCTTTTAGAAACTAGAAATTAGTGCCTTTCAGAGATACCGATGGAGATCTCACCTTTTGACAAATCAGCTATGGATTGAATTGTGCCCCCACAAAACAGGTGTCACTTGGCTAGGCCATGATTCCCGGTATTACATGGCTGTCATTCATTTTGTGACTTGATGTAATTATTCTATATGTCGTAAATCCCAACTTCTATGATGTTAATGAGACAGGATTAGAAGTGGTTATGTTAATGAGGCAGGTCACAATCTACAGGATTAGGTTGTATCTTTAATCAACCTCTTCAGAGATTTTATAAAAGAGAGAAGAAGAGGAGGGGGACATCCTACCCCAAGAATGAAGAACCAGGAGTGAACTGTATCCTTTCAACCTGGGGTCCCTGTGCTGAGAAAATCCTAGGCACAGGGGAAGATTGATGACAAGGACCTTCCCCCAGAACCAAAAGAGAGAGAAAGCATTCCCCTGGAGCTAGTGCCCTGAATTTGTATTTCTAGCCTCCTAAACTGTGAGAGAATAAATTTCTGTTTCTTAAAGCCATCTACTTGTTGGATTTGTTATAGGAGCACTAGATAATGAAGACAGTCATATAATAAAATCATTTTAAAGCACATTTCATGCCTTAAAATACCCTCTACAAACTGACCAAAACATTTTAAAAATCTGTATCTTAGCATACGGTTAGTGCAACTTCTTGTTTTTCTCTTTAAAAAGATGTATTCCACAGAAATTGGCTGCTGAATTATGAAAATGTATCAGTTATTTTTGTTTATTTAGTTATCATTTATTATGTTCAAATAGTCATTCATTTTTAAAGAAAAATCTAAGCTTGTGCTGAAATAAGATTACTAAAACCTCAACGCACTTTCATGATTTCTCTCCGTATCAGAATGCTGTATTTAACTATGTCATACTTAAACTCTGTTTTATTACATCTGTTTTCCTTTTAAATGTATACGAACAAAATTATTTGTTTTCAAAATAATATCACATGGTTTACAAAATCTTTGCTACTTACCTTTTGAAATATCTACAATTTTCCTGCCACACAAATCATAAAGATATCTGGCTGGTGAATTTAAATTCATTTTCATTGTGCAAGTATCCAAAACCTACATAGGAAAAAAAGAACATAAATAATTTATTACAGTCAACTCTTGTTAAACAAAACACACATTAAAAGACTTTTCTATACTACATGGCTATTAAAAATTAGATTGTAAAATAAAAATTGATGATTTATAAAATGTATCTAATAGATGAAGTAAAAAAAGCAGTTAAAATTGTTAGATCTCATTGTATTTAAAAAACACACACTCAGGTGTAAATTAAAAAAAAAAGGAGTTGCAACAAATACTAAATAGTGGCTGCCTACTATTTAATAAAGAGGAGAACTCAGGGAGATTTTTATTTTATTCTTATTGTTTTTTATATTTTCCATTTATTTTCTAAGAGAATAATATTACTTTTTTAATTCATATGTTAAAGTACTTTCTTTAGCTCTTAAATTCTTTCCAAGTGTCCTAAAATAAATTATAAATATAATCTTATATATAGAAAATTCCAAAGAGTCCACAAGAAAACTTCTACGGCTAATAGAGGAATTTAGCAAAATTGGAAGGTACAAAGTCAACAAACAAAAATCGGTTTGATTTCCATACACCAACAATGAGAAATCTGAAAGAAATTAGGGAAACAACTCCATTTACAACAGCATCTAAAAGAATAAAAATGCCTAGCAATAAATCTAGCCAGGGATGTGAAGAACTTATACAATGAAAATTTTAAAACAGTGTCATAAGAGATTAAAAAAGACTTAAATAAATGGAAAGAACTTCCATGTTCATGGATTAGAAGACTTCATAGCGATGCCAATACTACCCAAAGTGATCTATAGATTCTATGTAATCCCAATCAAAATTCCATCAACTTTCTTTATAGGAATGGAAAAACCAACCCTCAACTTCATATGAAATGGCAAGAGGCACCAAATACCTAAAGCAATGTTGAAAGAGAAGAAGAAAGTAGGAGGATTCACACTTCCTGATTTTCAAACATGTTATACAGCTACAGTAATAAAAACAGCTTGGTACTGGTATAACAATAGATACATAGACACATGGAATAGTATTGAGGGGCCAGAAATAAATCAAAGGTGCTAAGCCCGTTCTATGGGAAAAGAAGACTCTCTTCGATAAATGGCGTTGGGAAAACCGGGTTGAAAATGAAATAGGATCCATGCTTCACACCACACACAAAAACAAATTCAAAATGAATTAATGACCTATACGTTCAATTGGGAAACCCTGGTGACATAGTGGTTAAAAGTTTGGCTGCTAACCAAAAGGTCGGCAGTTCAAATCTACCAGGCACTCCTTGGAAATCCTATGGGGCAGTTCTACTCTGTCCTATACGGCCACTATGAGTTGGAATTGACTCGATGACAACAGGTTTAGTTATTTTTTTTTAATGTTCAATCGAAAGCCATAAAATTCGTAGAAGAAATTGCAGGAGCAAGGCTTTCGGGCCTAAGTTTTAAAAATGGATTGCCTAATATAACAAAAGCACAAAAGGCAAAAGACAAAATAAACGGGACTTCATAAAAATTAAAATTTTGCTCATCAAAAGACTTTGCCAAAAAAGTGAAAAGACAAGATACCAACTAGAAGAACATCTTTGAAAATTATATGTCTGATGAGAATCTAATACCAAAATATACATAAAATTTTGGCATCTTAATAACAAAAATACAAATAACCCAATCATAAAATGGGCAAAGGACTTGAATAGACATTTCACCAAAGAGGACATTCAAACGGCCACCAAACACATGAAAAGATGCTCAACATTATTAGCCATTACCAAAACTTGTTGTAGTCAATTCAGACTCATAGTAATCCTACGGCACAGAGTAGAACTGCCCCATTGGGTATCCAAGGAGCAGCTGGTGGACTCAAACTGCCAGTTTTTCAGTTAGCAGCCATCGCTTTTAATCATTACTCCACCGGGGCTCCGAAACCCAAACCTGTTGCTGGTGAGTCAATTCTGACACACAGCAACCCTATAGGACAGAGTAGAAGTGCTCCATAGTGTTTCCTAGGAGTGGCTGGTGGATTCGAACTGCTGAACTTTTGGTTAGTGGCCTGAGCTCTAAACCACAATGAGATTCCAATTCACTTCCAATAGGAGCCCTGGTGGAGAAGTGGTTAAGAGCTAGGCCTGCTAACCAAAAGTTCAGCAGTCAGAATCTACCAGCTGCTCCTTGGAAACCCTATGAGGCAGTTCTACTCTGTCCTGTAGGGTCACTGTGAGTCGGAATCAACACAACAGCAATGGGTTGACAGGTTAGGATGGCTAAGATCAAAAAAGAAACTAACAAATGTTGGAAAGAATGTGGGGAAATTGGAACCTTAATCCATTGCCGATGGTAATGAAAAACTGTACAGCTGTTATGGAAAACAGTGTGGTGATTCTTCAAAGCACTACAAGTAGGATGGCCATGTTGTTATTAGGTGCCATCAAGATGGTTCTGACTCATAGCGACCCTATGTAGAACAGAATGAAACACTGCCCGGTCCTGCACCATCCTCAAATCATTGTTATGCTTGAGTCCATTTTTGCAGCCTCCTTGTCAATCCATCTAGTTGAGGGTCTTCCTTTTTGTCGCTGACTCTCTACTTTACCAAGCATGATATCCTTCTCCAGGAACATGTCCCTTGATAACATGTCCAAAGTATGTGAGAGGAAGTCTTGCCATCCTTGCTTCTAAGAAGCATTCTGGCTGCACTCCTTCCATAACAGATTTGTTCGTTCTTTTGGCAATCCATGGTATAGTCAATATTCTTCACCAAGACCATAATTCAAAGGCATCAATTCTTCTTTGGTCTTCTTATTCACTGCCCAGCTTTTGCATGCATATGATGCAATTGAAAACATCAAGGCTTGGGTAAGGCACACCTTAGTCCTCAAAGTGACATGTTTGTTTTTTAACACTTTAAAGAGCTCTTTTGTAGCAGATTCGCCCAATGCAATAAGTTGTTTGATTTCCTGACTGCTGCTTCCATGAGCATTGATTATGGACCCAAGTAAAATGAAATCCTTGACAACTTCAGTCTTTTCTCCATTTATGATGATGTTGCTTATTGATCTAGATGTGAGGATTTTTGTTCTCTTTACGTTGAGGTGTAATCCATACTGAAGGCTGTTGTCTTTAATCTTCATCAGTAAGTGCTTCAAGTCCTGTTTGCTTTCACCAAACGAGGTTGTGTCATCTGCATAACACAGGTTGTTAATGAGTCTTCCTCCAATCCTGATGCTGGGTTCTTCTTCATCTAGTCCAGTTTCTCTGATTATATGCTCAACATACAGATTGAATAAGTATGGTGAAATGATACAACTTGACATACACATTTCCTGACTTTAAACTACACAGTATCCTTTTGTTCCTGTTTAACTGACTGCCTCTTGATCTGTGTACAGGTTCTTAATGAGCACAATTAAGTGTTCTGGAATTCTCACTCTTCACAATGTTACCCATAATTTGTTATGTTCCACACAGTTGAATGCTTTTGCATAGTCCATAAAACACAGGTGAACATATTTCTAATATTAACTGCTTTCAGATAGGGTGCATCTGGCTTCAGCAATGAGATTTCTCATTCAACATCCTCTTCTGAATCTGGCTTGAATTTCTGGCAGTTCCCTATCACTGTGCTGCTGCAACCGCTTTTGAATGACCTTCAACAAAATTTTGCTTGTATGTGATATTAATGATATTGTACAATAATTTCTGCATTCTGTTGGATTACTTTCCTTTGGAATAGGCATAAATGTGGATCTCTTCCAGTCAGATAGCCAGGTAGGGGTCTTCCAAATTTCTTGGTATAGACAAGTGAGTGCTTACAGTGCTGCATACATTTATTGAAACATCTCAGTTGCCATTCCGTCAATTCTTGGAGCCTTGCTTTTTGCTAATATCTTCAGGGCAGCTTGGACTTCTTCCTTCAGCACCATTGGTTCTTGATCATATGCTCAGTACCATTGGTTCTTGATAATACGCTACCTCCTGAAATTACTGAACGTCAACCAATTCTTTTTGGTGCAGTGGCTCTGTATTCCTTTCATATTCTTTTGATGCTTTCTGCATAGCTCAGTATTTTGCCCCTAGAATTCTTCAATATTGCAACTCAAAGCTTGAATTTTTTCTTCAGTTCTTTCAGCTTGAGAAATTCAGAGCGTGCTCTTCCCTTTTGATTTTCTAACTCCAGGTCTTTGCACATTTCATTATAATACTTTGTCTTCTCAGGCTGCCCTTAGAAATCTTCTGTTCAGCTCATTTACTTCATTATTTCTTCGGCTTGCTTTAGCTTCTCAACACTCAAGATCAAGTTTCAGAGTCTCTTCTGACATCCATTTTGGTCTTTTCTTTCATTCCTGTCTTTTTAATGATGTCTTGCTTTCTTCACGTATGATGTCCTTGATGTCATTCCACAACTCGTCTGGTCTTCAATCATTAGTGTTCAATGCATCAAGTCAATTCTTGATATGGTATCTAAATTCAGGTGAGATATACTCAAGGGCGTACTTTGAGCTTGTTCTAATTTTCTTCAACTTCAACTTGAACTTGCATATGAGCAATTTATGCTCTGTCCCACAGTTGGCCCCTGGCATTGTTCTGACTGATGATATTGAGCTTTTCCATCCTCTCTTTCCACAGATGTAGTCAATTTGATTACCATGTGCTCCACAAGGTGAAGGTCACTACCAAGTGACCCAGCAATTCTACTCCCAGTTGTTTATCCACAAAACTTGAAAGCAGAGATTCAAACAGAGATTTGTACACCAGTGTGCACTGCAGCACTATTCGCAATAGCCAAAAGGTGGAAACAACCTAAATGCCTATCAACAGATGAATGGATAAACAAAATGCGATACACAATGGAATACTACTCAGCCAGTAAGAGAAACGAAGTCTTGATACATGCTAAAATATGGATGGAGCTTGAAGACATTATGTTGAGTGAAATCAGTTAATCACAAAAGGACACTATTATCTCACTTTTATAAAAAAAAAAAAAAAAAAAAACAAGAAAAGGCAAATGTATAGAGACCAAAGTTTATTACAGTTTACCAGGAGTGGGAGGGAGCAGAGGGTGAACAGTGACGGAAAAACTGCATCGAATAAGGGTAGGGTTGCACAGCCCGTTATTGTAATTTCTGTCAATAAGTTGTCCAATTGTCAATAAGTTGTACACCCAGCCCACGGAGTGAGAAAGTGGAGTGCCTTTGGGCAGGAGGCTTGTTGGCAAAGTAGGGTGTATCTGGGCACTTCTCAGCAGAGCTAAAAGAGCTTTGTAACACTTGCCTGAGCAGGTCAGAGGCCTAGGGCCACAGGGAGGTGTGCCTGCAAGCACAGCTAAAAACAGGCTGCCCTGATGGAAGAACTGTACCCTGAGTGTTCCTGAGCCTGAACTGTAACCAGTTACTTCCCTACTTCAATCGTGAGTATGTCTATGAGTTCTGTGTGGCCATTGTGGATTGTACAAACCCAGTACAGAAGTAAAGAGTGTTGTAGAAGGGACGGTTGGTGTTAAAATTGGTAAAGATGGCGAATAGAGGAAGCATGTCTGAACATTGCCTAATAGGAATCAATCTTGGGCTGTTAATCTTGATTCTCCTCCCCCATTTTGAAGTTATAGGAGGTCAGACACCACTCCCACGCCATTTATACAAAGATCTATCCTGAAGTACAATGTTGTCAGTGATAGAAGGATATCCATACACCTACAAGGAGGACAAATTAATCTATTATCTGAATTTACGCATCAACCACTAATAACAAAGATGAAGAAATTGAAGATTTTTACCAACTTCTGCAGTCTGAAATTGATCAAACATGCAATCAAGATGCAAGATATTACTAGTGATTGAAATGCAAAAGTTGGAAACAAAAAAGAAAGATCAGCACTTGGAAAATATGGCCTTGGTGATAGAAATGACACCAGAGATCCCATGATAGAATTTTGCAAGACAAATGATCTATTTGTTGGAAATACCATTTTTCAACAACATAAATGATGACTATACATGTGGACTTCACAGGATGTAATAGCCAGGCATCAAATCAAATCAACTACTTCTGCAGAAAGAGATGACAGAAAAGCTAAATATCATCAGTCAGAACAAGGCCAGGTGCCAACTGCAGAACAGACTATCAATTGCTCATATGCAAGCTTGAGCTGAAGCTGAAGAAAGTTAAAACAAGTCCATGAGAGCCAAATTATGACTTTGAGTATATCCCACGTGAATCTGACACATTGAGAACTAATGGCCAAAGACCAGACAAGCTGTGGGATAACATCAAGGACATCATGCATGAAGAAAGCAGGACATCATTAGAAAGACAGGCATGAAAGAAAAGACCAAAATGGATGTCAGAAGAGACTCTGAAACTTGATCTTGAATGTAAAGTAGCTAAAGTAAATGGAAGAAATAATGAAGTAAACGAGCTGAACAGAAGATTTCAAAGGGCAGCTCAAGAAGGCAAAGTATTATAATGAAATGTGCAAAAACCTGTAGTTAGAAAACCAAAAGGGAAGAACACACTCAGCACTTCTCAAGCTGAAAGTACTGAAGAAAAAATTCCAGCCTCCAGATGCAATACTGAAGGATTCTATGGCCAAAATATTGAACGACCCAGGAAACACCAAAAGATGATGGAAGGAATACACAGAGTCACTGAACCTAAAAGAACTGTTCAACGTTCAACGATTACGGTAAGGAGTATATGATAAGGAATTGATGGTATTGAAGGAAGAAGTCTAAGCTACACTGAAGGCACTGGTGAATAACAAGGTCTGGGAATTGATGGAATGTCAATTCAGATGTTTCAACACATGGATACAATGCTGGAAGCGCTCACTCTATGCCAAGAAATTTGTAAGACAGGTACCTGGTCAACCAACTGGAAGAGATCAATATTTGTGCCTATTCCAAAGAAAGGTGATCCAAAAGAATGTGGAGATTATCGAACAGTATCATTAATATCACAAACAAGTAAAATTTTGCTGAAGATAATTCAAAAACAGTTGCAGCAGTACACCAACAGGGAACTGCCAAAAAATTTAAGCTCAGTTCAGAAGAAGACATGTGTAATGGGTTGAATTGTGTCCCCCAAAAATATGTGTCAACTTGGTTAGGCCAGGTGTCATTGTCCTCCATTTCATGATTTTCCTGGGTGTTATAAATCATAACCTCTGCCTATGGTTAAAAGGTTTAGGGTGAGATGTAACACCCTTGCTCAGGCCACATCCTGATCCAATGTAAAGGGATTTTCCCTGAGGTGTGGCCTGTACCACTTTTATCTCTCAAGAGGTAAAAGGAAAGGCAAGCAAGCGGAGAGTTGGGGACCTCATACCACCAAGAAAGCTGCACCAGGAGCAGAGCACATCCTTTGGACCTGACGTTCCTGTGCTGAGATGCTCCCAGACCAAGAGAATACTGATGACGAGGACCTTCCTCAGAGCTGACAGAGAAAGAAAGCCTTCCCCTGGAGCTAGTTCCCTGATTTTGAACTTCTAGCCTACTGGACTGTGAGAGGATAAGCTCCTCTTTGTTAAAGCCATCCACTTGTGATATTTCTGTTATAGCAGCACTAGACAACTAAGACAGCATGGAATGAGGGATATCATTGCTGCTGTCAGATGGATCTTGGCTGAATGCAGAGAATACCAGAAAGATGTTTACCTGTGTTTTATTGACTATGCAAAGGCATTTGGCTGTGTGGGTCATAACAAATTATGAATAACATTGCAAAGAATGGGAATTTCAGAACACTTAATTGTGCTCTTGGGGAAGCTGTACCTAGACCAAAAGGCAGTCATTTGAACAGAACAAGGGAATACTGCATGGTATAAAAACCAGGAAAGTTCTGCATCAGGGTTGTATCCTTTCACCATACTTATTCAATCTGTATGCTGAGCAAATAATCTGAAAAGATGGGATATATGAAAAACACAACATCAGGATTGGAGGAAGACTCATTAACAACCTGAGATATGCAGATGACACAACCTTGCTTGCTCAAAGTGAAGAGAACTTGAAGTACTTACTGATGAAGATCAAAGCCTTTAGTAAGGATTACTACTCAACATAAGGAAAACAAAAATCCTTACAACTAGACCAATAATCAACATCATGACAAACACGGAAAATAATGAAGTTGTTAAAGACTTCATTTTACTTGGATCTACAATCAACACCCATGGAAGCAGCAGTCAAGAAAGCAAATGACTTATCTCATTGGGCGAATCTGCTACAGAAGACCTCTTTAAATTGTTAAAAAGCAAAGATATCATTTTGAGGACTGACCCAAGCCATGGTTTTTCAATTGCCTCATTTGCATGTGAAAACTGGACTGAAGAATTTATGCCTTTGAATTATGGTGTTAGCAAAAAATATTCAATATACCGTGAACTCCAGAAGATGGAACAAATCTGTTTTGGAGGAAGTACAGCCAGAATGCTACTTAGAAACAAAGATGGCAAGACCACATCTCACATATTTTGGGCATGTTATCAGGAGGGACAAGTACCTAGAGAAGGACATCATGCTTGGTAAGGCAGAGGGTCAGCAAAAAAGGGGAAGACCCTCAGTGAGATGGATTGACACAGTGGCTGCAACCATGACTCAAACAGAGCAGATTGTGAGGATGGTGCAGGACCGGGCATTCTGTCCTGTTGTGCATAGGGTCATCATGAGTTGGAATGGAGTAGATGGCACCTGACAACATTTGCCAGTGAAATTTCAAATATTTAAATATCCTTCAAAGTTATAATTAATTAATTTAATTAAGTAAAATATGAGGTGCTTACAGACAGTCCCAATTATGTTGACCTAATTTGTAATGATTTTTTAAATTATTTCAAATATTGCTGTCTTTGATTCTTAAAAATACCACTCAAGGAAAATTACACCACTTTTTAACTCAAACATTCTTTTTTCAGTGTGCTCAAACACTGGTAAAAACAAGTGATTATGCAAGCCAAGTTTCAAGAGTTAAATGAGTTGAAAAACCAACATAAGATAATCAGGTACTACAAATTAATAATGCATCAGCAACACTGTCATTCTCTTCTATTTTCATAATGAAAGATCTTTGCAGTGTTTAAGCAATGCCAACCTTCAATAAACGTTTTCTCAGAGTAAAGAATGAATTAGTATCTATATAAGTTTTTGTCAAAAGTCCTGAAATGAAACCTCTACTTGTAAGGTCATTCTTATAATTCACAACTGAAAAATATTTAACGTTGCCATCTTGCTGTAGTATTACGGTTAATTAAAATACCATTTCCACTGATCTGTACCTGTTAAACTTGTTAAAGTATTACTCTTACAAATTCACAAGTTGTTAAATTCTTACAGCTTAGGTAACTCTACTGATACTAAAATTCAAAACCATCATGGCCTGAAATCAGAATCTTCTTGAAAAGCACCTGGGAAGAGATTTTTCCACAAGTTCTTATCAGTTTAATCTATTTGTTTACAGTTCTTGAGGTCACTTGCACCCCATGGCACATCTGGTGTGGAGTTTGCAGCTCCTGGAATGGCCACCTACTGAGGAGGTATGGGTATACAGGCTACAACCTCTGGGTTTGGTTTGCCGCTAACTCAGTCAAGATGAGAGAGTAAGCTTGTTGAGCCAAGTCAACAAGCCGTCAGACCCAACAATGTCCACCCTCCTCAAAGACAAAAAACCTTGGTACTTTTTTACTTGCTCTTGTGAGTCATCTTCCAGAAGTGCATGCCCCAGTTTACACTCCTCAACACACCATTCTCAAAAGATTCTTTATTGTAGCCATATTGCAGAAGTCAGCAAACTACACCCATAAGTCATTTCCACCCAAGACCTGTTTTTGTATGGCTGGCTTGCTAAGAATTGTTTGTACATATTTCATTGCTAAAAATAAAAAAAATAATATTTTCAAACACATGAAAATTATATGAAATTCAAATTTCAGTGCCTATAAATAAACTTTCCCTGGAAAAGAGCCACACTTGCTTATTTACATATTTTCTATGGCTGCTTTCAAGCTACAACAGCAGGATTGAGTAGTTGCTAGAGACTTATAGGTCATAAAACTAAAAATATTTACTCTCTGACCCTTTACAAAAGTACTGTATTCATATCATTCTCATAAAGTTCTGTATTTTATTGTCCTGTATACATTAGCCTCAACTCCTTGCATTTCTAAAAGTCTTTCCTTGTTTGCTCTGGAAATGTTTCCCCTGATCAATAAACTTCAGTAGCTCTCAACCTTTTTTAAAAGAAACTTGGGTCTTCCTTGAGTTCATTCATTTCCCCAGAACTATCTCAAGTGGTGAATTTTTCTTCTCTCATATCACACAATCTAAAGTTTGGGAGGTGGTGTTGCTTAAAATTGCTATTTCAAGGCCATTACCCACCCCCCAACACTATTATTGAAAATAAATAAGGCCTTCTTGCTTGAAGATCTTGACTTTTGAGAACACCATCTTCCTTCACTCCAGCATTCTTCTCATTCATGAATAACTTTTTTTTTTCAATTCAAAAAAACTGTTTTTATTGAGGATGTAGCTTTTCAACTTTTTATTCTTTTTTATTGTACTTTAGATGAAGGTTTACAGAGCAAACTAGCTTCTCATTAAACAATTAATACACATATTGTTTTGTGACATTGGTTGCCAACCCCACAACATGTCAACACTCTCCCCTTCTCAAACTTAGGTTCCCCATTACCAGCTTTCCTGTCCCTTCCTGCCTCTCGTCCTTATCCCTGGGCTGGTGTGCCCATTTAGTTTCATTTTGATTTATGGGCCTGTCTAATCTTTGGCTGAAGGGTGAACCTCAGGAGTAACTTCACTGCTGAACTAAAAGAATGTTCAGGGGCCATGCTTTCGGGGTTTCTCCACTCTCTGTCAGATCACTAAGTCTGGCCTTTTTTTGTTTTAATTAGAATTTTGTTCTACATTTTTCTCCAGCTCTGTCCAGGACCCTCTATTGTGATCCATGTCAGAGCAGTCAGTGGTGGTAGCCAGGCACCATCTAGTTGTGCTGGACTCAGTCTGGTGGAGGCTGTGGTAGTTGTGACCCATTAGTCCTTTGGAATAATCGCTTCCTTGTGTTTTTAGTTTTCTTCATTCTGTCTTGCTCCAGATGGGCTGGGAGATGGGATACACCAGTGGAGTATCTTAGATGGTGGCTCACAAGCTTTTAAGACCCCAAATGCTACTCACCGAAGTAGAATGTAAAACATTTTCTTTATAAACTATGTTATGCCAATTGGGCTAGATGTTCCCAGAGACCATGGTTCCCACAGCCCTCAGCCCAGTAATCTGGTCCCTCACGGAGCATTCATGAATAAGTTTTTGCCACACACAGCCTGCAGAATCCTAACTCTGGGTGGCCCTTACTTTCCACTTCCTCTGTGCCCACACTTTGAAGCCAGGTGCTGCTGGACAGACAGCAGCACAAATGAGCATACCAGGCTTACTATTATTCATAATCAGCAACATCCATGGTCCCTCGATACTGTCCAGCCACTTTTACTTCATTTTTTTTGGTTGGTCAAATCTCTTTCCCACTATCCACAATGAGTATTTTAAACTATCTCCATTTTGCTTATCTCCGCTCTACCTCCCCTCCTCTATATTCCTTATATCTTCTGTCACTTTCAACAGGTGATATAACCTCCTACTTCAAAGAAAAAAAAAAATGAAGCTTCATCTTCCTGCTATTAAGCCTTTAAGTGTACCTACTTCTGAACCAAGCTTCTTCTCTTCTCTCTAATTACATTACAGGAGTCCCTGCTCCTACCTAAGGCTAATATTTCTACCATGCTTTCAATTATGTTCGCCCTCAGCTTTTGAAACAATATGTATAATCCATCAGTTCTTCTCTCTCATGTATATTCAACTATTCCTCCTCAACTAAATTTTTCTCTCTGGCACTTAAACATCCTCAAGTCTCTCTTATCTCAAAGAGTAAATCTGCCCTAGTTGTTTTCCCCCTTTACAGCTAAAACTCTTAAAAGATTTGTCCATGTTCTCTGTTTCTATTTCTTTTCTCCCCATTCTCAGACCGTTCCAGTCTGGCTTTGTCTCCATCATTTTACCAAAATAATTGTCACAAAGATTACCAACGACATCCACATTAACAAATCCAAAGGGAATTTTCTTAATTCTCAACTATTTTGACCTTTGAGCAGCATTTGACCACTTTCTCTTCCTTTAAACACTCTTTTCCTTTAATTCTAAGATACAATAATCTACTAATTTTTCTCCTACCTTTTTGGCCCTGAGTTTACTGTATTCTTCAAAGCCTTTTCCTCCTCTATTCATTCACTGGAGTTGTTCAAGATCAATCTTAGCCCTCTCCTTGCCTCATTCTATATTCTCCCTTAAGACATTCTCACAAATGCCTCCAAAGTTTCATCTTCTATCTACATACTGACAACACATAAACTGGTATGTCTACCCTGACCTCCTGCCTGAACACCAGACTGTATAATGCCTACTCGATATATCCACTTACACAGACTGAAGATCTCTCAAAATCATTATGTCCAAGACCAAACCCTTGTTCTTCCCTTTCAAATCTCCCAGCACTCACTAGCTCAGTGAAAGGTACCTCAATCCATCCAGATGTGCAAACCAGAAATCTCAAAGTCATGCTTAATACCCTTCACACTTCACTTCCTCTTACTCCATATATCCAAACTACCAGTGCCTGTTGATTTTATCCCCTAAATATCTTTCGAATCCATCCACTTTTCTCCATTTCCACTATTATTATCTATTGCAATTGTTAGCTAACAGTCTCCCTAAATCTACTTTGGCCCTATCCAAACTGTTCTCCACAAAGCAGCAAAGTTATCTTTTCAGAAACATAAATCTGTTACCCTCTAGCCCACTCCTAATTAAAACCTCTTAAATAATTTTCTACTGCTCTTAGGGGAAAAGAGAGAGAGAGAAAACTTTGCAAGACTTCCTACTAGGCAACTCTCTCCCTCATACACTGACTTCCAAGTCCTGTAATTTATCCTACTCACTCTGCCACGAAACCTTTTTCATATGCTGTGTTTCTGTTTGAAATGATTCCACACCCTTAATGCCCTCTGTATATATCCAGATAAATCCTGCTTGTCTTTCAGATTTCAACTCAAATACTACCTTTTCACAGAAGCCTTCCCTCTGCTACCAACTCCATATTCAATATTGTCTTTTTCCACTACTGGATGAACAGCTTCATGAGAACAGGACCATGGCTGATTTTGCTCACTACTACATGCCAGTGCTTGGCAAACATTGTTGTTGTTGTTAGGTGCCGTCGAGTTGGTTCCGACTCATAGCGACCCTATGCACAACAGAACGAAACACTGCCTGGTCCTGAGCCATCCTTACAATCGTTGTTATGCTTGAGCTCATTGTTGAAGCCACTGTGTCAATCCACCTCGTTGAGGGTCTTCCTCTTTTCCGCTGACCATGTACTTTGCCAAGCATGATGTTCTTCTCCGGGGGCTGATCCCTCCTGACAACATGTCCAAAGTATGTAAGATGCAGTCTCGCCATCCTTCCCTCTAAAGAGCATTCTGGCTGTACTACCTCTAAGACAGATTTGTTTGTTCTTTTGGCAGTCCATGGTATGGTATATTCAATATTCTTCACCAACACCACAATTAAAAGGCGTCAATTCTTCTTCGGACTTCCTTATTCATTGTCCAACTTTCACATGCATATGATGAGATTGGAAATACCATGGCTTGGGTCAGGCGCACCTGAGTCTTCAAGGTGATATCTTTGCTCTTCAACACTTTGAAGAGGTCCTTTGCAGCAGATTTGCCCAATACAATGCGTCTTTTGATTTCTTGACTGCTGCTTCCATGGCTGTTGACTGTGGATCCAGGTAAAATGAAATCCTTGACAACTTCAATCTTTTCTCCATTTATCATGATGTTGCTCATTGGTCCAGTTGTGAGGATTTTTGTTTTCTTTATGTTGAGATACAATCCGTACTGAAGGCTGTGGTCGTTGGTCTTCATTAGTAAGTGCTTCAAGTCCACTTCACTTTCAGCAAGCAAGGCTGTGTCATCAGCATAATGCAGGTTATTAATGAGTCTTCCTCGAATCCTGATGCCCCGTTCTTCTTCATATAGTCCAGCTTCCCGGATTATTTGCTCAGCATACAGATTGACTAGGTATGGCAAGCATTAGTAATCATAAAAAATATTTTGAATTAATGAGTGGAAGTTAATATATGTTATTTCTACTTTAACTCATCATGGATTTTACATTGTTGCCAAGAATCTGATAAACGTAGCAAATGAAATTTCTGATCAATTTTTTAAAATTAGGCTATAAACTATGCATCATTCCTCCTGTTTGGTTGTTTTCAAATACAGCTAATTCTTTTCATTACATAGGCACTGCCCTTGTGCTGTCCTTAGAAAATAAAACAAGAAAACCTCTTTACATTTGTAGTAATACAGTTGGTTGCTGTCTTAGTCACCTAGTGCTGTTATAACAGAAATACCACAAGTGGATGGCTTTAACAAAGAGAAATTTATTCTCTCACAGTCTAGGAGGCTAAAAGCCCTAATTCAGGGCATCAGCTCCAGGGGACGGCTATCTGTCATCTCTTGGTGAAGGTCCTTGTCATCAATCTTCCCCAGTCCAGGAGCTTCTCAGCACAGGGGCCCTGGGTCCAAAGGATGCGTTCTGCTTCTGGCTCTGCTTTCTTGATGGTATGAGGTTCCCATGTCTATCTGCTCACTTCTCTCTTTTATATCTCAAAAGAGATTGGCTTAAAACACAATCTAATCCTGTAGATTGAGTCCTGCCTTGTTAATGTAACTGCCTCTAATCCTTCCTCATTAACATCATAAAGGTAGGATTTTCAACACAAAGGAAAATCTCATCAGATGACAAAAGGTGGACAATCATACAATACTGGGAATTGTGGCCTAGCCAAGTTGGCACATATTTTGGGGGGACACAATTCAATCCACAACAGTTGCCTATCCGAAATCCATTCCTCACTTTTTCCTTCTTGCCCTGATTTTGTTTAGGGGTTCATCCTTCCCCCTTTTGACTCAAGGGAGTCTACAATTACATTGATTGGTCAAAACCAATTATGGTTGTCCCATGTCCCTTGTCAATGAATCCTTTGGAAGTGGACACAATCTATTTCTGACCAATGAAACATGGGAAGGGGCTTCTGGGAATGGTTTCTTCATTTGTAGGGAAGACATGGACCTTTTCTGCCTCTGAGCATAGTTATACCTGGCTGTGCAGCAGTCATCTTGTTATCAACATATGAAAGAGTACAAAATCCAGCGAATTGTAGAGAGCATACCTAGAATCCTGTCATGTCATCTATGGCTGCTACTTCTGGATTTCTTGCTTCCTTTTTGTTTTTAGTCTCTTTGAATTAGGATTCTCTGTTATTGGCAGCTAAAGTCATACTAAAAAACTAGCTAACAAAAAAAAAAAAATTGGGGGTCCACGTTCCTCAAACGATGAACAGTGTTTCAGCTAACTCCATGAGAATTTGTACGGCAAATAAGTTACAATAGCGTTCATTGTGTATACTTAAGTAGTAAGCCATTTAATAAAGAACCCAAAGAACAAGTTTTTAAAGAAATTTAGGAAGCAGAAAACCATGAAAACGAATGAATAATTATGAAATTAATTCTTTGAATTACTAAAAATATTGTTTCACCTTTAGTAATTAATTGTACTTGTTCAGTAGAAGAGAACTTACAATTTATCATGAATATTTTGGGAAAAGTAGTCCATTTTACAGAATTTTTTTTTTTTTTTTTGGTTAAGTGAAAGATGGAAACCCTGGTGGCATAGTGGTTAAGAGCTATGGCTGCTAACCAGAAGGCTGGCAGTTTGAATCCACCAGGTGATCCTTGGAAACCCTTTGAGGCAGTTCTACTCTGTCCTATAGGGTTGCTATGAGTCTGAATCGTCTCAACGGCAACAGGTTTTTTTATGTGAAAGGCTGTCAAATAGATTATGAATTTTCAAAGAATTAAAATGTAAAATTCACTTGACGTGAAGCTTTGCTGAGGCCAACATTTTACAATAATTTATAATTAAAATTATTTTTTTGATTTTAACCTGAAGATGCAAGAGATTGGGGTGAATTTGTACACATTAAGTAGCTGAAAAGTACTTTTCTGGATAAATCCTAGAGATCGATTTATTGGCCTGTTACTTATCTTCTCATAAAAGTAAGTGATAGAACACAAGCCAAATCTAGTTATTTGTTCTTGCTAGTAATGAACATGAATATGATTTGTAAAAGCAATTATTTCTTAGGAATTTGATGTTTGTTTTTTGGCTTTTTATTATAAAATGTGAATGAGAAGGAGATAACCAAGTGAGATTTCTAAGCATAATTCTTCTTGAATATTTTATCCTTAATTGATCTCTTCTTAAGAGTAATTGAAAGGTTCAGATTACTTTTAAAAAGTTTTTATACTTCTAATATTGTTATTTTTTGTTTGCTTTAGAAATCAACTATATTAATGTATAATTTACATGAAATAAACTGCCTATTTTAAGTGTTCAGTTCGATGCAGGTAGAAAAATACATACAGCTATGTAACCACCACCACAATGAAGACAGAGAATGTTTTCATCATCCTACAAAACTCCTCATGCTCCTTCCTAGTTACAGTTCACTACCACTGGATCTAGGCAACCACTGATCTGCTTTCTGTCATTAAAGAATAATTTTGTTCTACAATTCAGATAAATGTTCATTTACCAAATTGTTTGTTCCTTTTGATTGTTGAATAGTATTCCTTCGTATGGACATATCACAATTTGTTTATCCATGCACTTGACAGACTTTTAGGTTGTTTCTAGTTGTGGGCTATTATGAATAACCATAGTATGAACATTCACTTAGAATTCTTTGTGTTGCAATGTGTTCTCTTGGGTAAATACCTAGGAATGGGATTGTTGGATTTTATGGTGTGTGTTTAACTTCATAAGATACTCTCAAACTGTTTTGCAAAATGGCTGAGTCATTATCCATTCTCATCATCTATTGTGTAAGAGTTCCAGTTGCTCTACATTTTCACCAACACTTGGTATTATCAGTTTTGTAATGTTAGCCATTCTAGTGTGTATAGTTGTAACTCATTGCAGATTTAGTTTCCATTTAATTAATGATTAATAATATTGACCACCGTTTCATGCACTTATAGCCAGTTTCTATGTCGTCTATAGTAAAGCATTCAAATGTGTTTACCTTTTTTTTGAGTTGTTGTCTTACTGTTGAGTCGTAAAGATCTTTATATATATTATGAATATAAGTTTTTCAACAGATGTATGTTTTGTGAATATCTTCTCCCAGTCTGTCTGTGCCTTTTCATTTTATGTCTTTTGATGTTTCCTATTTTGAAAAGTACATTTAATCTTTTTTTTCTGGGGGTGGGGGTAGGGGAGTGTCATACTTTTTGTGTCCTCAAGGCTGCAAAGATTTTCTCCAACGTTTTCTTCAAGAACTATCTTAGTTTTACTTCTTATGATTAGATTGCTGATCAATTTTAAATAAATTCTTGTGAATGGTGTGAGGTAATGTCTTATCATTCAGATATTCAATTGTTTCAGCAACATTTGTCAAAAAGCCATTGAGTTACTATGGCTCCTATGTGAAGAATCACTTGCCCATATGTGTGTGGATGTATTTCTGAACTCTTTTGTTCCAGTATTTTTTTTGTGTATCATCATGCCAGTACCATCCTGTCTTGATTACTTTGGCTGTATAGTAAGTGTTGAAATCGGAGAGTGTAAGTCCTCAAAATTTTTTCTTTCTCAAAACTGGTTTGGCTATTCTAATTTCTTTGCATTTTAATACAAATTTTAGAAATACCTTCCCAATTTCTACCAAAAATAAAAGCTTGCCAGAATTTTGATGAGTATTTTCCTGACTCTAGATTGATTTACAGAAAATTGGCATTTTAATAATATTGAATCATCCAGTCCATGAACATAATATATCTCTCCACTTATTTAGGCATTTTTAATTTCTCTCAGCAGTGATTTGTTGTCTTCATTGTACATGTCTTATATATAATTTGTTAAATGAATAGCTATATTTCAAATCTTTGGATGCTATTGTATTTGATATTTTTTAAGTTAATTTTCTAATTGTTTGTCACCAGTATGTAGAAGTATAATCAATTGTATACTGACCTTGCAACCTGCAACTATGCTGCATTTATTCTTTAGTTCTAGTAGGTTTTACGTAGATTCCTTAGGATTTTTATGTTCACGATCACGTCACTCCCCAAAAAATAGTTTTAATACTTCCATTCTAACCTGTATGCTTATTTCTTTTTCTTGCCTTATTACACTGGCTAAGACTCTCAATATAAAGTTAAGCTGAAATGGTAATAGAGAAGAACTTACTCCTAATCTTAGAGGTAAACAAGTTAGTCTTTCAACATTAAGTATGAAGTTAAATCAGTATTTAGTACACAATCTTGGCAAGATTGAAAAGTTCCCTTCAATTCCAAGTTTGCTATAAGGTTTTTTGTTTTGGGTTTTTTTTTTTTTTTTTTTCATGAGTATTAAATTTTGTCAAATTATTTTCCTTTATCTACTAAGATAAACATGTTTTTACTCTTATATTTTCTTAAGGTGCTATCTTAGTTTTCTAGTGCTGCCATAACAGAAATACCACCAGTGGGTCACTTTAACAAAGAGAAATTAATTCTCTTACAGTCTAAGAGGCTGGAAGTCTGAATTCAGGGAAGTTTTTTTCTCTCTGTTGGCTCTGGGGGAATGTCCTTGTCATCAATCTTTCCCAGTCGAGGAACTTCACTGAGCAGGGAGGGACTCTGGCTCCAAAGATCACGTTATTCTCCTGGCTGTTGTTTCTTGGTGGTATGAGGTCCTCATGTCTCTCTGCTCACTTCTCTCTTTTATATCTCAAAAGAGATTGCCTTAAGACACAGCCTAATCTTTAAATTGTGTCCTGACTCATTAACATAATGGTTCATAATCCCACCTCATTAATATCATAGAGCTACGATTTAAAATACATAAGAAACTCACATCAGATGACAAAATGGTGGACAATCACACAATGCTGGAAATCATGAACTACCCAAATTGACACATATTTTGGGGGGAACACAATTTAATCCATAACACCAAGTATGAAGTCTTTTTCCAGAGACTTGTTCATCCTGATAACTTGCCCAAAGTACGTAAGAAGAAGTCTTGCCATTCTCACTTCAGAGGAGCACTCTGGCTATGCTTCTTTCAAAATAGACTTATTCGTTCTTCTGGCAGTCCATGGTATATTCAATATTCTTTGCCAACACCATAATTCAAAGACATCAATTCTTCTCAGGTCTTCTTTAGTCATTGTTCAGCTTTCACATGCATATGAGGTAATTGAAAATTCCATGGCTCGGGTCAGTGCACCTTAGTCCCCAAAGTGATATTTTTGCTTTTTAACACTTTGTTCTTGTTTGGTGCTGTTGAGGTGATTCCAACTTGTAGCAACCCTATGTACAACAGAACGAAACACTGCCCAGTCCTGCGCCATCCTCACAATCATTGTTAGGCTTAAGCCCATTGGTGCAACCACTTTGTCGGTCCATTTCGTTGAGGGTCTTCCTCTTCTTCACTGACCCTCTACTTTATCAAGTATGATGTCTTTCTCCAGAGGTTGACACCCTCTGACAACATGTCCAAATTACTTGAGACATAGTCTCGTCATCCTTGCTTCTAAGGAGCATTCTTACATTCCACATTCCAATTATTAATGGTTATTTGCAGCTGTTTCTTCCTATTTTGAATCATGCCACATCAGCAAATGACGGTTCCAAAAGCTTTACTCCAAACACATCATTAAGGTTGACTCTACTTTGAGGAGGCAGCTCTTTCCCAGTCATATTTTGAGTGCCTGCCAACCTGAGGGGCTCATCTTCCAGCACTATATCAAATAATGATTTGCTGCTGTTCAAAAGGTCTTCACTGGCTAATTCTTTCCAGAAGTAAACTTCTGGGTCCTTCTTCCTAGTCTGTCTTAGTCCGGAAGCTTAGCTGAAACCTGTCCACCGTTGGTGACCCTGCTGATATTTCAATACTGGTGACATAGCTTCCAGCATCACAGCAACATGCAAGCCCCCATAGTATGAAAAACTGACAAGATGCATGGGGGTTTAACACTTTAAAGAGTTCTTTTGTAGCAACTGTGCCCAGTGCAATACATTGTTCAATTTCTTGGCTGCAGCTTCCATGGGCATTGATTGTGGACTCAAGGAAAATGAAATCCCTGACAACTTCAATCTTTTCTCCATTTATGAGGATGTTGCTTATTGGTCCCATTGTAAGATTTTTGTTTCTTAATATTGAGGTTTAATCCATACTGAAGGCTGTGTTCTTTGATCTTCACCATAAGTGCTTCAAGTCCTCTTCGTTTTCAGCAAGCAAGGTTGCGTCATTTGGATATCGCAGGCTGTTAATAACTCTTCCACCAATCCTGATGCCATGTTCTTCTTCATACAGTCCCCCTTCTCAGATTATTTGCTCAGCATACAGATTGAATAAGTATGGTGAAAGAATACAACCCTGACACACACCTTTCCTGACTTTAAAACACGCTGTATCCCCTTGCTCTCTTTGAATGACTGCCTCTTGTCCTCCATACAGGTTCCCCATGAGCACAATTAAGTGCACACCTGGCGGTCTGCTTCTGAAAAAAAGTTGCCTAGTGAAAACCTTATTAATGGCAATGGAATATTGTCTGATATATCGCCTGAAAATGAGCCCCTCAGGCTGGAAGGCACTCAAAATACAACTGGGGAAGAGTTGCCTCCTCAAAATAGAGTCCACTTTAATGATGTGAATGAAGTAAAGCTTTCAGGTTCTTCATTTGCTGATGGGCCACAACTCAAAATGAGAAGAAAGAGGTAAAAATATCCATTAATAATTGGAATGGGGAATATACAAAGCATGAATCTAGGAAAATTGGAAGTCTTCAAAAATGAAATGGAACACACAAACATCGATATCTCTAGCATTAGTGAGCTCAAATGGACTGACATCAGCCATTTTGAATCAAGAGGAATGGTGTCACATTCACTGTCAAAAAGAACATTTCAAGATCTGTTCTGAACAACACTGTCACTGATAGGATAATATCCATATGCCTACAAAGAAGACCAGTTAATATAACTACTATTCAAATTTATGCACCCAACCACTGATGTCAAAAATAAAGAAATTGAAGATTTTTATTAACTTCTGGAGTTTCAAATTGGTCAAACATGCAATCAGGATGCATTAATAACTACTAGTGTTGGAATGCAAAAATTGGAAACAAAGAAGAAGGATTCATAGTTGGAAAATATGAACTTGGTGACAGAAACAACATTGGAGATCACATGACAAAATTTTGTAAGACCTGACCTATTAATTGAAAATACCTTTTTTCAACAATATAAATGGCAGCTATACATGTGGACTTCACCAGATGGAATATGCAGGAATGAAATCAACCACATCTGTGGAAAGAGACGACTGAGAAGATCCATATTATCAGTCGGAACAAGGCCAGGAGCAGACTGCAGAACAGAGTGGCAATTGCTCATCTGCAAGTTCAAGTAAAAGCTGAAAAAAATTAAAACAAGTCCATAAGAGCCAAAGCATGACCTTAGGTATATCCCACCTGAATTTAGAGACCATCTCAAGAATAGATTCAACACACTGAATACTAATGACTGAAGACCAGATGAGTTGTGGGATGACATCAAGGACATCATGCATGAAGAAAGCAAAAGGGCATTAAAAAGAAAGAAAAGACCAAAATGGGTGACAGAAGACACTCTGAAACTTGCTTTTAAACATAGAGTAGCTAAAGGAAATGGAAGAAATGATGAAGTAAAAGAATTTACTTCAAAGGAGATTTCAAAGGGCGGCTTGAAAAGACAAAGTAACATATTGTAATGAAACATGCAGAGACCTGGAATTATAAAACTAAAAGGGAAGAACATGCTTGGCATTTCTTAAGCTGAAAGAACTAAAGAAAAATTCAAGCCTTGAGTTGGAATTTTGCAGGATTCTATGGGCAAGATATTGAACAGTGCAAGAAGCATCAGAAGAAGATGGAAGGAATACACAAAATCACTGTACCAGGAAGAATTGTTCAATGTTGAGCCATTTCAGGAGATAGCACATGATCAAGAACCTATGGTATTGAAGGAAGAAATCCAAGTTGCACTGAAGGCATTGGAAAAAACAAGGCTCCAGAAACTGACAGAATGCCAATTGAGATGTTTCAACAACCGGTTGCAATGATGGAGGAAGGTCCTTGTCATCAGTCTTCCCTTGGTCTAGGAACTTCTCAGGTGCAGGGACCCTGGGTCCAAAGGACATGCTCTGCTCCTGGTGCTGCTTTCTTGGTGGTATGAAGTCCTCCTGTCTCTCTGCTCACTTCTCTTTTTTATATCTCCAAAGAGACTTGGCTTAAGACACAATCTAATCTTGTAGATCTCATCAACATAACTGCTGCTAATACATCTCATTAACATCATTGTGATAGGACTTACAACACATAGTGAAATCACATCAGATGACAAAATGGTGAACAATCACACAATACTGGGATTCATGGCCTAGCCAAGTTGACAGATATTTTGGGGGGACACAATTCAATCCATGCCACTATTGATTAGGAGTTCCCTCTAAGAAAAAGCCTAGTCAAACCACTCTCCAGTGAAACCCATCATTCAACAAGACATATCCGTGCTCACTTAGTTTTTAATTAGCCTTATAGTTGTTCACTTCTAAATATTAATAATGGTTTAACACATATTTAAGGAAAGGCTCTAACATAAAAGACAAAGGAAAAACAACCACTTAGAGGAAAAGAGAGTGCAAGGAGAAGAAGTGAAAAATTCATTGGGTTGAAAGATAAAGATAAGGAAATCTCCCGTTTAAGATAATTAGGAATTCAGTTCAGGAGACCAAACATCTGATAGTAGCAGTTCCATAAAATCTGAACAGAGAAAGTTGAGGATAATGATATTGGCAAAGAAATAATTCACAAAAACTTCCCAGAACAGTATGAGACTTTACAGACTGAAAATACATTCTGAGTACCAAGCATGCCTTGGAAAAACTTTTGAACACTGGGAACAAAGAGATAATTCTAAAAATTCTCAGAGAGGAAAAATAAAAAGCAGGTCATCCACAATAGAGAAATCAGTATGGTATCAGACTTCTCAACAACAATGGAGACAGAAAGGCATTTGGAACAATACCTTTATAATTACAGAGGAAAAAAAATTATTTCCCAAGATCTCAAAAAATACACTTGCCATGTTCTCTTTCTTGGGAAACCATTGGAATATGTGTGCAGTAGAGTAAGTGAAGAAAGAAGGAGACTAGGGAACAAGCAAAAAAGGACCCATCACTGGAGAGAGGGAAAAATTGTTCCCAGGTTGATGGTGAAGGGCAATCCCAGGATGGAGTGCATGGTGAGCAAACAATCAGTTCAAACTGCAGCAGGATAACAACGGTCTTTTTCATTGTTTCACTCATTTCTTATCTTGTTTCATTGTTTTCTTCCCCACTTTAATTCTGTGCCCATTCATGATAGTACGTAGAAAACCATGCTAAATAAATAGAAATATAATTGTGAACTACTGAGAAAACAAAAGGTTTTTCAACAAGATGCTACCTTGGATGTTACAATAATCCCCACAGCTTAATACTACTTCTCTGACAATAATTCCTAAAGATATTTGGTTAAGAATAAAACTTATCCATGACAGTGCTAACCTTAAAAAGTTATGTATCTGCAGCAGACATTTTTCAATTCCCATTCACTTTGTATCTTGTGCCCACAAATTTTTCTTAATGCCTTTTTCAACTCGTGGATATATATGTTTGGCCTGTGTCACAGAGTAGCAAGTGCTGTGTGATTACTAAAAACATTAAAAGTAAACCTAAAACCATCTAATTCAAGTTTCAAAGGGATGTGCCATAGTCGTGGTATTCCAAAGTTTAGTGAAGAAATATATCACTTTACCCTCATTTCAAATTTCTTAATTACTTAACTTCCTAAAATAAATACATGGATTTCCTTTTGATTTCCCACTTAGGATTATAACACAGTCTTCTCCCCTTGGCTCCATTCCAAGCGCAGGGAGGACTTTTAAGTTTTAGCTACCTTATTTTATTACCTGCAAACCCAGATGGCAGAGTGGTTAAGTGCTACAGCTGCTAACCAAAGGGTTGGCAGTTCGAATCCTCCAGGCGCTCCTTGGAATCTCTATGGGGCAGTTCTACTCCATCCTATAGGGTCGCCATGAGTCGGAATCAAATCAACAGTACTGGGTTTGGTTTGGTTTTTTTTATTTTATTACCTATCCTCAATAATTTTCCCCTTATCCCGCTGTGATAACCTTCATCTAATCAGAGTCCTTTACATTCTCCCCCCCTTTTTTTTTTTTTTTAGTAATAACCTAAAAATAGCTATTAACCCATTGCCATCAAGTCAATTCCAACTCATAGTGAGTCTACAGGACAGAGTAAAATTGTTCCATAGGGTTTCCAAGGAGTGGTTGGTGAATTCAAACTGCCGACCTTTTGATTAACAGCCAAGCTCTTAACCACTGTGCCACCTGGGCTCCAAAAGTAGCCATTAGTCCCTAACATTCCTAATATTTTATCACAAAAGAGAAAATAGTTTGTGTTTCTCCTGTGACTATGCCATCTTTCTAAACCTATCACTTATTTGGTATTTAATCTATAAATTGGGCCTTAAAAAATAAACAAAAAAAACCCCAAACCCATTGGCATCAAGTTGATTCCGACTCATAGCGGCCCTGTAGAACAGAGTAGAACTGCCCCATAGGGTTTCCAAAGGGCTCCTGGTAGATTCCAACTTCCAACCTTTTGGTTAGCAGCTGTAGCTCTTAACCACTATGCCATCAGGGTTTCCAAATTGGGTCTTATCTTGTGATTATCAACAAAGCTTTCAAATTTTATACTGTATTTCCAAAATAATTAGCTACTCTAATTTTTCTTTGCAAAAAGTTCTTACTGACAACCAAATATCAGCATTTGGGTGCCTTCTCTCCTTTACCTCATTCTTAAAAGTAATACTGTGATACTTAGATGAATATTTACAAATATATTTATCACCGAATCATATCTTATCATGAGTTTTATAAACTGAAAATTCTTTAACTCTACAAATTCTAAGAAGAAAAAGAATGAGCTAAGACTTCCTTGATCAGCTAGTTTTTAAAAAATTGCTTTCTAGAGTCAAAAAGCAAAATAGCAGTGACATTTTTATTTATACTCAACCTTTCATATATGAACACGTAACCTATAAGAGTGGCTATTACCTCAGTTTTACCACCGAGGCATAGAATTAGAGATTGAACCGAAGTGAACTCAAAAATTTATCTAATCTAGGTTCTATCTCCAAGAATGACTGCATTTTAACAATCCAGGAGATACATCCATCTTCTCTATTTTTCAAAATCTCCAGGGAGGATGTCACAACTTGCCTTAGCAATTTGCTGTGGTATGTAATATCCCTTGTTTTACTCATAATCCAAATCTGCAGATAAGAAGGCAACAAAACTTGGGTTTCCCAGATTCTCAGTAATTTATAGCTATCTCGATTTCATAATAAATGTTTACCATTAAAAAGAAAAACATATTCTAACTAGTAGATACATATTTATCAGTCCAAAAGGTAAGAATAGCAAACACTTATTGGGAATTTTTAGGTGCTGTGCGTGTGTTTTGTGCATTGTACTTTATGAATAATATGACAACTAATGCACAGCAACTCTAGGAGGTAGGCACTATTCTTATCCCTATTTTTCAGATGAAGAAATTGAAACTCAGAGAAGCTAAGTTGTCCAAGGTCTCACAGCTAATGAACGGTGAAGCCAGGATTCAAACTAGGAGAGTTTGCTTATGTTTTGCTATCCCACTAATACATTTTTAATAAATTTTAGTTATTATTTATTATTATGAAACTTCTTTAAGATTGGTTTAAAGTCTTTCTCTGTAAAAAAGTTTTTCTGTTTTTTCAAACTCCCATCAGTTCCTCCATATTTTTAATATCAAAGATGTAGGAACTGTAAGCATTATCTTAAAAATGAACTTATATGACAAGAAATACTTTTTCTTTTTAAAAGCTTGCTTATCGATTTTTCTTAGGTCAATGCATATTCTCTCTTTTTTTAAATTTATATGGATACTTTAAAATTGAATTTTAATTGTTTTCAACTTATTCTTTCAAAGAGCAGGGATGCTTTTAGGTCTTCTTAATGCTATTCTAAATGGAAGCAGGCAGATTTGAGATTTGCTGCTGGGTTAGATTGGCTTCAATCTAAATATCTTATAAAATACAGTAACAAACTAGAATGTTTAGCTCCACATAGACATAACCTTCAACTAGGTAAATTGCCAGCTACATTAGCCAAATAATTTCCAGAAATATCACAGCTGTGCTATGGTCATTTATGTTCTTAGTGCAATAAGCACACTTCTGAACAGCTGAGTTTTGAGTTCTATATAATGCCTTCTTAACATTTCACAGTATATTAACTGACATTGGTATTTAGAAAGGAAAAAAAAAAAACACGTCTAAATCCACTGAATTTAAAAAAGCCATAAAAACTTTGAAATTGACTTCACACTTCAGTAATGAACACAAAATTACCTTTTCCATTGTTTCCTTTCCCACTGTAATCTCACGCCCATCCTGCCCCATGCCGTTCTGAAAAAACAGAATTCGGACTGAAGTCTTCTCAGTAAGGTTCTTCATCCCAATAGAAAGAACAGGCTTGGTTTCCCGACTTCCAACATCAGTAGGAAGCATCAGCCCATTTGTTGTCCAAGTTACCTTCTTCATTAACAACAGATGGTCTAGAAGATAATTTTTTTAAAAAACCAAGTCAATATTTGGCTTCAGAATTAAAAATGGACACATCCTGCTTCCCCTCCCCCTCTTACCTATATCATATACACTGGCCAGTCTCCATTTAGATGCTGGTTTTCTGAAATGCCACCACCAGCTTCCCACTAACCGTGACATAAGCTGTAGCAAGCTGTCTGCACTGATAGCCTGCATAAATCATTATTTCTGAAGGGAACAGATGTTCAGGGTATGAAAGAGTAATACCACAATTTAGTCCTAATTAAAATTCACCTTAGCATGCCTCTATGAATGATCAGATGGACCTAGCTTCTCACTCATCAAAATGGTCCAATGTCCTTTGCTTATTATAAAACAACATGATTCCTGAACTTTTGTGTTCTTTAGGGTTGGGGAAACACTGTTTTCTTTTTACCATGATTTCTTATCCATGTCACCTTAAAGAGGAGCCCTGGAGGCACAGTTGTTAAGCGCTTGGCTGCTAACCCAAAGGTCAGTGGTTCAAACCCACCAGCTGCTCCACGGGAGAAAGATGTGGCAGTCTGCTTCTGTAAAGATTTACAGCTTTGGAAACCCTATGGGGCAGTTCTGCTCTGCCCTATAGGGTCACTATGAGTCAGAATAGACTTGACAGCAAAGGGTTTGTTTTTTGTTTCTGTTTTTGGTCACCTTAAAGATGTCAACCTCCAAATAGTAACTTTATACTATAATTCTTTTCCTGTGACTAGAATGAAGGTGCCTTCCAGGACATCTTTCTTGAGAGATTCAAACTATTTCACTAAAAATAAAAAATGGTTTTTCATTAACAGTTTACTTTGACCCATACATTTTCAAAGCTGTGTGCAGGAATTTAAGTTTCGAAACTCCCACTAATATTAATGGGAGTGCAACTAAATTCCTACGTATGACTTTGAAAATGTATGGGTAAGAACAGGAGTGAGGTATATTGCATACTAAGCTGCTGTCAGTAATTCTCTTTTCAAGAGGTTTCACTTCATAAATAAATTACGTGCATCTGAGCTATTTATTTTATTTGTACATTCAATTTATTTTGGATTATACATTCTTTTTACATAAATTATCAAAATACAACAATCCCTCCCTAGTCTGCTTTGTATTTGTCCTAATGAGCAAAACATAATTTTATTTACAAATAACTGGAAAAAGCTGCATTTTATTTGTCCAAATTTCCAAAGAACCATTCTCTCTTAGCACTTACCTTGAAAGAAGCATTGCCTTTTTGACCCGTAAATAGTACTTTACATAAAAGCTGCTTACATTGATATGAAATACAAGCAAATAACCTTCAAGTCCCAGAACAGCTATGCTAAATGCTCAAAACCTCACTCTCTCATTCCCTTCCTTCTCTCTTTCTCTCACACCAACACATACACAAGTGGGCAGAAGTATGAACAAAACTTACAGAATAAATTAAAAACTAAAAGATCTTAAGAATATAGATGTGATTTTAAGAACATAGAAAAAATGTTTTGTTTAAACAGATATAAACTCCTGTATTTTGTCATTTCATAATCTGAAATTGATAAAAATTAGAATCAGAAAAGTGAGCTGGCAGTTAATGAATTCTCGGACTTTGATAGCAGCTTAACCACAACCTGGATGTCCCCTAGATGCTTTTGAATAGTAGAAACATATCTAGGTTTGAATCCCAGCTTTGCTACTTAGTGACCCTGGATAAGTTATACTTCCCTGGATCTCAGATTGTTGTTGTTGTTGTTGTTAGATGCTATCGAGTTGATTCTGACTAACGGTGACCATGTGTGCTCCACAGACGGTTTTCAAGGCGCCTAACAGGCCTAACTTAACCATCTTATAAGTATTAAATAATATCTTGTATGTAGAAGTACCCAACACACTGAAGTGAATCATAATGTTAGCTCCTTGAAATCCCACTGCTTAGTACCAAGCTCAGAGCTCTGGTGGCACAGTGGTTGAGAGCTCAGATACTAACCAAAAGGTTGGTAGTTCAAACCTACCAGTTGCTCCTTGGAAACCTTATAGGGCAGTTCTACTCTGTCCTACAGGGTTGCTATGTGTCAGAATCTACTTGGCCGCCACAGGTTTGGTTTGGGTTTTGGTACTATCAAGCTCTAGAGTATATTAATCTGAAGGGAACAGTAGTCCAGGCAGAGTGGAACCAAGCCCAAAGGTTTTCAGGTGAGATGAGCTTGACATGTTTGAGAAAAAAAAATAAAGTAAGTTTGGATAGAAGAGGTAGGGAAGGGCCAGACTGTGCAGGCTAGGATAAAGGGCTTGGGTTTTATTCTGGAGGTCATGGAAAGCTATTGGAAGGTTCTCACCAGGATGCTGTATGAAGCATAGACGGTAGGAGAGTGTAGTAGATACTGTTGGTACCCCATTAAGATTCCTTTTACCAAGTTAGTGCACCCAAACTCCAATGAGTCCTTGCTGCTAACATCCCAAGTTGCACCTTTCTCCTGAGAATTTCCCTAGGGGTCAAGGGAGCCATCCAGCTCACCAGGAAATGCCTATGAGACTATGATCTTCTTTCTTTCTACCAGGGACACAGCCCACAGCCAATGTCTGACTGATTGCGGAACACAAACGGCCAGACCCTGTGCCTTAAGGAGCAGTAGACTTCAGCTGAACTCAGAGCTTTGCTGAGCTTCTTCCTCTGCTCTATGCTGCTTCCCTTACTCCTTTACAGGTTTCACCTGAGAGCATTCTTTCAGTAAGTTCCTTGCACAAAAATCCTCAAGTCTGAATTTGCTGCTAGGGAACCTGACTTGAGACAGAGTAAAAAAGGGAAACCTAACTTTCAGCTATTCTTTCTTCACAGTATCTCTTAAAATGATCATCCTTTTAATTCCCAACCAGATCCTATTTGTCAGTTTTTCTCATGTTGTTGCTGTGTGACAGAGATGATTCCAACTCATAATGATGGTATAGGACAGAGTAGAATCGTCCCATAGGGCTTCCTAGGCTGTAATCTTTATAGGAACAGATTGCCGGGACTTTTCTTTCACAGAGCCGCTAGTAGATTCAAACAACTGAACCTTCAGTTAGCAGCCAAGCACTTAATCATTGCACCACCAGGGCTCTTAGATTTCTCTCATTGCCTCCTGTTATCTGCAAGTACTTCCTAATTACATTTGATTCCTTACCATCACATCTGACATTCTATACTCTGAGCAAGGAAGGCCGAATTTTCCTAAAACATCAGTGCGGTGCCATTAATTACTTATGTGTGTGGCCTTTCTAGTCATGGTCTTGTGACTTCCACCCAGGTGATTTGGTGGGGCTAACCGAGGGGATTGGTCTGTTTTGCCTTAAAAAAGAGCCAATTCCAGAGCAGAGAGAAGAAGCCCACAACCACCAAGGAAGGAAAGATCAGAAGGAGAAACTCAGCAGGAGGAACCCAGCAGCAGGAAACAGCGCAGTGGGCTTCTCAGCCCACGGAGAGAGAAAGCTGAGTGTCTTTGGGCAGAGACTGAGGGCAAGGAAGAAGTGTGCCTGCAAGCACAGCTGAGGAGAGACTATCCTGATGGAAGAACTGTATCCTGAGTGTTCTTGAGCCTGATTTATAACTGTTACTTCCCTAATAAACCCCATAATTGTAAGTATGGTCTGTGAGTTCTGTGTGACCATTGCAGTGAATTTTCGAACCCAGCAGAAAGTGCTATGGGAGAGATGGTTGGTGTCAGAATTGGTAGAGATGGCAGAGAGAGAGGAGGTGTGTCTGGGCTCCACCTCACAAGAATCAGTCTTGGGCTGTTGATCTTGGTTCTCCTTCCCCCTTGTGGGGGTGGAGGAGGTCAGACACCTCCTCCCGTGCCATTTTTACAATTGATTTTTCATTGTCCAAAGAAAGCTCTTGAAGCTAGCCCTTAAAGTCTTCTACAAGCAAGCCAGCCTGTCAGCCTATCAGTTAAGCAGTCAACAAAAACGTATTGAGTCTGTCTACGTGCCAGACTCTGTACGAAAAACATGAAAAAGACACAGTCGTTTCCCTTAAACTTAAACTAACAGAGGAGTTTACTGACAATCTAACCACACGCCCCCGCCCATACACACACAAAATTTCTGGTCTTGTCTTACCCTAGTTTGTTCATTATCCCTTGGGTATACCATATTCATTCTTAACTCCACCCCTCACCTATTCAAACTTGAGTTCTTCTTCAAGATTCAGTTAAAAATTTTCCCTTATTACTCCAGCCCTCAATGACCTGTCATCTCTCTAAACTCTTAGTGCATCTGCAGACTGTACCACTCGCCCATACTTTCATTCATTCAATAATGTTTCAGAACCTACAATATGCCAGGAACCATGATAGGTGCTAAGGAAAGAGCATAAGCCACCTAGAAATTATTACAAAAAATGTTTTATAAATATATATCCTATTGCTGATTCTATACTTAAACCCTTAGAAGGTGAGAACAAGTTTTGTATTTCTTATTACTTTGCTTCAGGGTATGGACCATTTCACAACACATACTAGTTACTTCCACAATCAACACCCACTGAAGCAGCAGTCAACAAATCAAAAGACACATTTCATTTGGCAAATCTGCTACAAAAGACCTCTTTTAAAGTGTTAAAAAGCAAAAGTGTCACGTTGAAGACTAAGGTGCACCTAACTCAAGCCATGGTGTTTTCAATTGCCTCATACGCATGCGAAAGCTGAACAATGAATAAGGAACACCAAAGAGGAATTGACACCTTTGAATTGTGGTGTTGGCAAAGAATACTGAATACACCATGGACTGCCAAAAGAATGAACAAATCTGTCTTGGAAAAAGTACAAACAGAATGCTCCTTAGAAGCAAGGTTGGCGAGACTATATATTTTGAACTTGTCATCATGAGGAATCACTGCCTGGAGAAGGACATCATGCTTGGTATAGCAGAGGGTCAATGAAAAAGAGGAAGACCCTCAATGAGATGGATTGACACAGAGCGTGCAACAGTGGGCTCAAGCATAACAATGATTATGAGCATGGTGCAGGACTGGGCAACGTTTCCTTCTTTTGTACATGGGGTTCTATGAGTCAGAACCAACTGAACAGCACCTAACAAAAACAGCAGTGTAGTTACTAAATGTTAAGTCTTCTTGCGGATTTGAATATTTCAATTGATAGACATATAATTTAATACTGCTTATTATGAATTTGGAAACCCTGGTGGTCCAGTAGTTAAGTGCTACAGCTGCTAACCAAAAGATGGGCAGTTCGAATCCACCAGGCGCTCCTTGGAAACTCTATGCGGCAGTTCTACTCTGTCCTATAGGGTCACTATGAGTCAGAATCCACTTGATGGCAATGCATTGAGTTGTTTTTTTTTTTTTTTTCAATGAATTTAGGAGCTACAGCTGCTAACCAAAGGGTCAGCAGTTCAAATCCACCAGGCACTTCTTGGAAACCCTATGGGGTAGTTCTACTCTATCCTTTAGGATCATCATGAGTCGGAATCGACTTGATGGCAACAGGTTTGGTTTGGTTTTGGATTTATTATGAATTGATGGAGCCCTGGTGGTACAGTTGTTAGGAGCTAGGCTGTTAACCAAAAGGACAGCCATTCAAATCCATCAGCTGCTCCTTGGAAACCCTATGGGGCAGTTTTACTCTGTCCTATAGGGTCACTATGAACTGGAATTGACTTGATGGCAACGGGTTTGGTTTTTGGTATTATAAATTGAGTGTGTCCACCAAAAAGATATATTGAAGTCCTAACCCCTATACCTGTGAATGTGCCCTGTTCGGGAACAGGGTTTTTCTTCTGTCATGTCAACGAGGTCATACCAGAGTAGGGTGGTTCCTAAGCCTAATCCCATCTGAGAGAAAATACACATGGAGAGACACACACAGGGGGAAGACAGATGCCACATGAAGACAGAGACCTATTTATCTACAAACCCAGGACAGCCAAGGATTCCTGGCAACTATAAGCTGAAAGAGATAAAGAAAGACCTTCCCCTAGAGCCGATAGCTTGTATTCAAACTTCTAGCCTCCAGATCCTCGAGAAAATAAATTTCTGCTCTTTAAAGCCACTAACTTCTGCTATTTTTGTTACAACAGCACTAGCAAACTAAAACACTATTTTTCATAGACATAGCAATTATGCACAAAAAGCTTTATCACCTGTGTGTATGTACCTACCATTCTTTTTCCCTATCTCTCCTTACTATGACCTTAAATAGGATTGATTACTACCTTGATGCACACTGGCAAACAGAGTATGTTGTCAGCAAAAGAAGAAAATGTGCCAGGCAGAATTTCTTAGCAAAAGAATGTCTAGAAGGAGGGGAGATGTAGATTTTGAAGATAAGCATGTGTTTCCTGGTGCATGGTTTGTACCTAAAGTGGCATTTGGCTTATGTTGTTGTTAGGTACCTTCGAGTCAGTTCTAACTCAGAGACCCTACGTACAACTGAACCAAACACCACCTGGTCCTGCACCATCCTCACAATAATTGTTATGCTTGAGCCCACTGTTGTGGCCACTGGGTCAATCCACCACACTGAGGGTCTTCCTCTTTTCCACTGACCATCTATCAAGCGTGATGTTCTTCTCCAGAGAGACTGATCCCTCCTGATAAAATGTCCAAAGTGTATGAAACATAGTCTTGCCATCCTTGCTTCTAAAGAGCATTCTGGTTGTGCTTCTTCCAAGACAAATTTGTTCGTTCTTCTGACATTCCGTGGTATATTCAATATTCTTTGCCTGCACCACAATTCAAAGGGATCAATTCTTCTTTGGTCTTTCTTATTCATTGTCCAGCTTTCTCATGTATATGAAGCAATTGAAAACACCATGGCTTGGGTCAGGCGCACCTTAGTCTTCAAGGCAACATCTTTGTTTTTCACCACTTCTAAGAAGTCTTTTGGAACAGATGTATCCAATGCAATACATCTTTTGATTTCTTGACTGCTGCTTCCATGGGTATTGACTATGGATCCCAGTAAAATGAAATCCTTGACAACTTCAATCTTTTCTGTTTATCATGATGTTGCTTATTGGTCCAGTTGTGAGGGTTTTTGTTTTCTTTATGTTGAGGTGTAATCTATACTGAAGGCTATGGTCTTTAATCTTCATCAGTAAGTGCTTCAAGTCCTCTTCACTTTCAGCAAGCAAGGTTGTGTCATCTGCATAACGCAGGTTGTTAATGAGTCTTCCTCCAATCCTGATGTCCCATTCTTCTTCATATAGTCCAGCTTCTCAGGTTATTTGCTCAGCTACAGATTTAATGGGTATGATGAAAGGATACAACCCTGACACACACCATTCCTGACTTTAAACCATGCAGTATGCCCTTGTTCTGTTTAAACAACTGCCTCTTGATCCATGTACAGATTACTCATGAGCACACTTAAGTGTTGCGGAATTTCCATTTTCCACAATGCTATCCATAATTTGTTACGATCCACACAGTCGAATGCCTTTGCCTGGTCTATAAAACACAGGTAAACATCCTTCTGGTATTCTCTGCTTTCAGCCAGGATTCATCTGATATCAGTAGTGATATCCCCAGTTCCATGTCCTCTTCTAAATCCTGCCTGAATTTCTGGCAATTCCCTGTTGATATACTGCTGCAACTGCTTTTGAATAATCTTCAGCAAAATTTTACTTGTGATATTAATAATATTGTTTGATAATTTCCACATTCGTTTGGATCACCTTTCTTGGAATAGGCATCAATACAGATCTCTTCCAGTCGATTGGCCAGGTAGCTGTCTTCCAAATTTCTTGGCACAGACAAATGAACACTTCCAGTGCTGCATCCATTTGTTGAAACATCTCAAACATCCATCAATTCCTGGAGCCTTGTTTTTGCCAATGCCATCAGTGCAGCTTGGACTTCTTCCTTCAGTACCATCGGTTCCCGCTTATATGCTACCTCCTGAAATGGTTGAACATCGACCAGTTCTTTCTGGTATAGTGATTCTGTGTATTCCTTCCATCTTCTTTTAATGCTCCCTGCGTCGTTTAATGTTTTCCCCCATAGAATCCTCTGATATTGCAACTGGAGGCTTGAATTTTTCCTTCAGTTCTTTCAGCTTGAGAAATGCAGAGCATTTTAGTTTTCTACCTCTAGGTCTTTGCATATGTTGTTATAGTAGAACTTTACTTTGTCTTCTGGAGCCGCCGTTTGAAATCTTCTATTCAGCTCTTCTACTTCATCATTTCCTCCATTTGCATTAGCCACTTGACGTTCAAGAGCAAGTTTCAGAGTCTCTTCTGACATCTATTTTGGTCTTTTCTTTCTTTCCTGTCTTTTGAATGACCTTTGCTTTCTTCGCGTATGATGGCCTTGATGTCATTCTACAACTTATCTGGACTACAGTACTAGTGTTCAACATGTCAAATCTATTCTGAGATGGTCTCTAAATTTAGGTGGGATATGCTCAAGGTCATACTTTCACTCTCGTGAACTTGTTCTAATTTTCTTCAGTTTCCTCCTGAACTTGCATACGAGCAACCGACGGTCTGTTCAATGGTCAGGCCCTGGCCTTGTTCTGACTGATGATATTGAGCTTTTCCATCATCTCTTTCTACACATGTAGTCGATTTGATTCCTGTGTATTCCATCTGGAGAGGTCCACGTGTATAGTCACTGCATTGAAGAAGTCATTGGTCTTGCAAAATTCTGTCATACTATCTCTGGCATCATTGCTATCACCAAGGCCATATTTCCAACTACCAATCCTTCTTTGTCTCCAACTTTCACATTCCAGTCACCAGTAATTATCAATGCATCCTGAGTACATGTTTGATCAATTTCAGGTTGCAGAAATTGGTAAAAATCTTCAATGTCTTTATCTTTGGCCTTAGTGGTTGGTGCATAAATTTGAATAATAGTCATATTAACTGGTCTTCCTTGTAGGCATATGGATATTGTCCTATCACTGACAGTATTGTGCTTCAGGATAGATCTTGAAACGTTCTTTCTGATGATGAATGCAATGCCATTCTTCTTCAAGTTGTCATTCCCGGCTTAGTAGACCATATGAGTGTCCAATTCAAAATGGCTAATACCAGTCCATTTCAGTTTATAGTAGATGCTTAATAAATATCTGTAGATTTGCCAAATGTATCAGATCAGATCATAACTATTATTTCATTACATCAATATTGACTTATATTTATTCTGTATTTTGGGAAAAGAGTACATTTTTATACTCAGGATTAATTAGCTTTTTCATTACCATACCCTTTATTATGTTCACTGGGAAACCAAAATATATATCATGGAGAACAGCCTAGAGTAAGAAAAAGCAAAAAAAAAAAAAAAGAACCTTAAAAGGCTAGTGCATAGTATGCATTGGCTTCAGAATTGTAAAATTTGGGGTTGAAAGAAACTTTAGATATTATTGAATGTAACCACCCATTTAATTTATTCAATTAGTTACTCAACAAACATGCACTGAGTGTCTACCAGTAAGGACACTGCATAGAGACGACCTCAAAGAATTCTCAGTCTGTTCAGAAAGACAAGAAAGGAAAACAATCCACAATATGGCAGGTCAACACCCATAGAAGCAGCAGTCAAGAAATCAAACGACATATTGCATTGGGCAAATCTGCTGCAAATGACCTCTTTAAAGTGTTCAAAAGCAAAGACATGTCACTTTGAGGACAAAGGTATGCCTGACCCAAACCATGGTATTTTCAATCACCTCTTATGCATGCAAAACTGGGCAATGAATAAGGAAATCCGAAGAAGAATTGGTGCTTTTGAATTACAGCGTTGGTCAAGAATACTGAATATACCACGGAGTGAACTTCGTACCAGAACAAACAAATCTGTCTTGGAAGAAGTACAATCAGAATGCTCCTTGGAAGCATGGATGAGGAGACTTCATCTCACATACTTTGGACATGCTATCAGGAGGAACCAGCCCCTGGAGAAAGGCATCATGCTTGGTAAAGTAGAGGGTCAGTGAAAAAGAGGAAGACCCTCAACCAGATGGATTGACACAGTGGCTGCAACAATGGGCTGAAACACCAATTGTTGTGAGGATGGCAATGTTTTGTTCTGTTGTATTAGGGGCACTATGAGTTGGAACCGACTCAACGGCAGGTAACAACAGGTCAGAGATATGTACAGGGTATTGGGGTAACACCAAGTACAGGTGTGTGCTACAGCTTATGGTGTTCAAGAAAACTTCCCAGAGGAGGGACATGAGGTAGGACTTGAAGGGTAAGTGGAGTGGGCAAAGAGGGGGGGATCATAATCCAAGCGAAAGGAATGGTGTAGGTGAAGGCCCATAATCATCCAACATAATGGACAATTGTGGGAAGGCTAAACACAATTTTAGTGGCCAGAGGTGGAGCAAGTAGGGAGACAAGCAGCTATATCAGAGCCTCGTGCACAATGCCAAGAAGTTCCACACCCCACAAAGCAGACCATTCCATCTTCTGAACAGCTGGGACTATTGGAAAAGTCTTCCTTACCTTCAGGCAAAATCTATTTCTCTATGAAGCAACTCTACTGGGGTAAATGAGAATAAGGAAAGCCTTAGGGTGATGTTTCTCAAAATGTGGGCCACAGACCACCTACAGGAGAATCAACTGATGTGCCTAGCCAAAGGCTGGGAAGCCTCATATTAAAATCATGAGGGAATTCTTGGGTGTATCACAGTTTCATATGCCTGCATATCAAGAACTGTAGTTGGAGGACTGATGGCCTGGGTAAGCATTATTACATCCAAGGGCAAGAAAAGAAACAGAATCCGACTCTTCCACACCAGCACAGAGAATTTGAGGGTTCTCAGCAGAGACTTGGCTAGGATTTGGCCCTGGTGAGGAAACTGATTAATTTCAGAGGCTGGGAGTGGGAAGCGTGAATCAAATGGTGGTGAGACTGAAGGATATGTGGAGCAGAGTGACAGGTAGAATCTTAAAACAACCTTAATGCCATCTAACATCTAAATCCATTTGGAGCTCCTAGGGAAACATACTTGCCAGCCAACAAATACTTCATAGGTTTCTGCCCTTCATTAACTTTCTCAACTCAAAATTCTGGCATCCTCCCAGGCCCGAGGCTATCTGGTGCCTTTGCAAAAATTAGCAAACAGTACCTCACTCCCAGCTGTGAAACAAAGAAAGGGTGGATCCAGCCCCACACATCCCTCGGCAACACCCAAGGGTGGGCAGTGGCCCTGTACCCTCCCAAGGATCACATTATCTATTCTTTCCTCCTTACTTTCAAAAAATAGTTCATAAACATTTAGTCTATGCAAGGTACTACAAGGAATGCAAAGACAGGTATTAAATGAACAAGAAAGCCCCTCCCTATCCCCTAAAAAAGCGTAGTAGGGGTTGAAGAGGAAGAATGGCAAGAAAGGGCATTCCTGACAGAGGAGCTGTAGAAACGCTGAAAACCTCACATCCTGGGCATCTACAGGCCCATGGGAGAATCATTTATCCCAGCATTCCACTTTTGACCATTGTCTGGTCTCAGACAAACATTAGCATAACCATTAGCCTCACTGCAATGTAATTACTCTTGGGCTGGTTTACTCTGGCCCCCTGCCAAACAGAAACATTCACAAATCTACATATGAATTTGGGGCAGGAGATTTTTAATGTACTCCTCCTAAACGTCCACTTACTGTTTGCAGCCAAGCAGGCTGCTCTACTGAGGTCTTTTCTTTTCCACAGCCACCTCCTAGGAATACGGATGGTTCACCATGGCACCTATTTCATTTGGTCCTTCATTCATCCATTGAACAATATTTATTGAGCGTCTATTAAGTACCAGGCCCTGTGCCAGAAAATGATCGTGAACAAAACAGCCATGGTTTCTGCCCTAAAAGAACTTTGTCTAGAAGTGAATACAGACATTTCACCAGTAATTACAAATCTGATGACTATTACAAAAAGGGATGGATATTCAGAGCAAAGAGAAAGTATACTTACCAGTGGAAGTTTCCCCAGAAAGTGGGGCCAAAGGCAATGCCTTTCCCTGCATGGACCTCAACACCAGGAGCCTTGGAGCATCCCTGTAGTGTTCTTGAATCTCTACCTTGTCTACTGTACTCTCAGCAAAGTCTGTCCTTATACCCCCATTTGCCAAAGAAGGACCCTAACCTCACCTTATTACTTCATCCTCTCTTCTAAATTTGCTAGCCACACCTGGTGAGTTCCAAAATAGTAAGGACAAGACCCTTTCCAATCCCCCTCTCCCCAGGCATTTTTTAGTAGATTAAGAGAGGACTGGGGTGGGGGGAATGACTTCACTCTAGTGAGGCTCTAAGGGTTAGCATGACCTCGGGAAATAATTCCCCAAAGGGACACATCCCAGCTGCTCAGGGATTACCAAGTCTCCCTGTTTACTTATTCTTCTAAAGCATTGGGAGAGCATTATGTCTCAACCATAGGTTATATTTCATTTTGAAGAACCCACATACTATTTTAGTTTCATAGCTGTATTTTTAACCAAATCATTAAAAAAATAAAGCACTTTCTATCATGCTTCTAGGTCAAAAGTCTAGCTACATTATTATTACATTTAGTCAGTATACTTCAAAAAAGCCAATGCTTATCATAAAATTGAATAAATTCAGTCTCCCACATTGTAAATATCCATTTGCATATAACAGGCAGAAAGAAAACTGTCTCCTGCCACTAGGAAAAAGGAGCAAACTTGCAACTTCAAATTCATGAACTTATTAAAAATCCTTTTATTTTTTTAAAAACGCATTCTCTTGTAGTTGGGCAATAAACTTGAAAAAGCATTAATGCTCTGACTGTCAAATAGGTATAGATAATGACATTAAGTATGAAGAAGCACATCGTTTCATGGGCACAAGATAAGTTTATAAAATATAAATGCTTTGACAGTAAGAAAACATACTGCTCTATTCAATTATGTCATCTGCTCAAAAAACAATTGCTTCTATGTTTGGTAAATAGATAAAATCCAGGTCACATTCCTGCATTCAACTGAGTTTCTAGTCACTCCCTTTTCTCTAAATCCAAGAGTTCTTTGTTTCTGCATGTTCTTAAGTGTCATCATTTATTGCCATAGGCATGATGGCTATATTTAACTAATAATGACAGTGGTTGTCATTAGATTTTAACTCAGTAACACTAGTCTGACATATCATTTGAAGTATGTCTTCAATTTAAATTTGATTAAAATTACAAACATCCCATCTATTATGTCAATCAAAATGTTGTCACTCTTTGCCTGAACTTTTCTATGAACTTTCTTTAAATAAGTCATGGCAGCTTAAAGTTAAGGTTAGCCCTGGGCCATAAACATATTTTAAAATACAACTCTTGGAACAGACCACAGGAAGGGCAGTTGGGGCTCCTTTTATAAAGCCTAGATTTTGACCTGCACCGCTGAAAAAGGCTCTCAAGGCAAAAAACACAACATAGTGAGAGTCCAGATGAAGTGGTATACACGACTGCTCCACAAGGAATTTCATTTGCTTGTATATATCTCAAGATCACAGATCAAGCAAATACACAGATCTAGCTATTTATGCCCCAGCCTGTATGAAAAGGTAATAGAAACATGGCCAGAAAGGGAGGGAGGTAAGGAAGGAAAGGAGATAAATAACAAGTGGAAAGACAATTTTTTTTAAAATAATTTTTATTGTGCTTTAGGAAAGACAATATTTTAGGCACCTATTACATGCCAGACTTTTATACATATCATCTTATTTACTTCCCTTTACTCCTATTAGGATCAATTTACAGATGAGGAAACGGAAGCTGACCGAGGTTAGGTAACTTGTCCAGCTTCATGCTGTAGTTTGATTCCCTGGCAGTGATAAAGAAAGTAGAAACAAATGTTTTTGTCATCACTACGGTTGTTTTTATTGTTGCAGTTTTCCTGAACCCAGCCAGCTATTCTGGGAAACTAGGAGTGGACACTAAGTTCTGATTAATAGCCTGGGAATCTTAATAGCATTTGGAATCTTAGCTATGTTTATAAAATGTTATACTCAGTCTTCTGTTTGGAATCGGGCTTTATAGCCATCTAATTTGCAAATTATTTATCTTAATTAGAAGAAAGATGTGGCAGTCTGCTTCCATGAAGACTGCAGCCTTAGAAACCCTATAAGGCCGTTCTACTCTGTCCTATAGCGTTGCTCTGAGTCAGAATTGACTCGATGTCAATGGACAGTGGGTCTCTACCCCTGAGGATACCAGCCATAAGCTCAGGAGTTCCCAGTCCCCAACGCTTCTGACTTGCTGGCTCTCACTACTCGCTCAGGTTCAATAATTCTCTGGAACAACTCACAGAGCTCACAGAAAGCACTCTACTTAAAATTACATCTTTATTATAGCAAAAAAGGTCGCAAATGAAGAAATGCATAGGGCAAGGGTGGTGAGAAGGCAGAAGGGGACAGGAGCTGGTTGAATGGACACAGGAAATACAAGGTGGAAAGAAGGAGTGTGCTGTCATATTGTGGGGTGAGCAACTAGGGAATCACACACAAGTAAAATTTTGTATGAAAAACTGACTTGAATTGTAAACTTTCATTTAAAGCACAATAAAAAATAAAATAAAACATTATTCATTCCTATCATACCACCATTATAACACTATTATAACACTTAACATAAAATATATAATAAATATCAATATCACACGCAAGCAAAATTTTGCTGAAGATCATTCAAAAACGGCTGCAGCAGTATATCGACAGGGAACTGCCAGAAATTCAGGCCGGTTTCAGAAGAGGGCATGGAACCAGGGATATCATTGCTGATGTCAGATGGATCCTGGCTGAAAGCAGAGAATACCAGAAGGATGTTCACCTGTGTTTTATTGACTATGCAAAGGCATTCGACTGTGTGGATCATAACAAACTATCGATAACACTGCGAAGAATGGGAATTCCAGAACACTTAATTGTGCTCGTGAGGAACCTTTACATAGATCAAGAGGCAGTTGTTTGGACAGAACAAGGGGATACTGATTGGTTTAAAGTCAGGAAAGATGTGCATCAGGGTTGTATTCTTTCACCATAGCTGTTTAATCCGTATGCTGAACAAATAATCCGAGAAGCTGGACTATATGAAGAAGAACAGGGCACCAGGATTTGAGGAAGACTCATTAACAACCTGCGTTATGCAGATGACACAACCTTGCTTGCTGAAAGTGAAGAGGACTTGAAGCACTTACTAACGAAGATCAAAGACCACACAGCCTTCAGTATGGATTGCACCTCAACATAAAGAAAACAAAAATCCTCACAACTGGACCAAAGAGCAACATCATGATAAATGGAGAAAAGATTGAAGTTGTCAAGGATTTCATTTTACTTGGATCCACAATCAACAGCCATGGAAGCAGCAGTCAAGAAATCAAAAGATGCATTGTTTTGGGCAAATCTGCTGCAAAGGACCTCTTCAAAGTGTTGAAGACCAAAGATGTCACCCTGAAGACTAAGGTGCGCCTGACCTAAGCCATGGTATTTTCAATCACATCATATGCATGTGAAAGCTGGACAATGAATAAGGAAGACAGAAGAAGAGTTGATGCCTTTGAATTGTGGTGTTGGTGAGGAATATTGAATATACCATGGACTGCCAAAAGAACGAACAAATCTGTCTTGGAAGAAGTGCAGCCAGAATGCTCCATAGAGGCAAGGATGTTGAGACTGCGTCTTACACATTTCGGACATGTTGTCAGGAGGAATCAGTCCCTGAAGAAGGACATCATGCTTGGCAGAGCATAGGGTCAGCGGAAAAGAGGAAGACCCTCAACAAGGTGGATTGATACAGTGGCTGCAACAATGAGCTTGAGCATAACAACGATTGTAAGGATGGCACAGGACCAGGCAGTGTTTTGTTCTGTTGTGCACAGGGTTGCTATGAGTCGGAACCGACTCAATGGCACCTAACAATAACAACATAACACTTAACACAGTCAGAAATTGCCTTGTTAAGTTACTTATATGTTTATTGCCTATGTCCCCTTCCACCTCACTAGGACATAAGCTCTATGAGGTCTCAGTCTGGCTCACACTGTATTTTTAAGGCTTGGAGCAGTGCCTGGCACATTCTAGGGACTTGATAAATATTTGTTGAATGAATGAATGAGTGGTGTCTCTTTAACTCTATTCCTCCTGCCTCCTTAGACAAGGAAGCATTTTTTGTTACATCCGAACACAGACCCTCAGCTCTAGTCAGGGAGGTATTCTCTCTGTTCACCCTCATCTGCTAGCAAACAATGCAAGGTGAAAAGAACAATACTTACAGTCCTTATGGGTTAACACCTAGTGAGAATTAACTTGCCAGATTTCTTTGCAGCTGTGACAAAAGGCCCTTACGAAAACACTTAAGGTCAGATATGTTCCCATATTTAGAAATTTTTGAATTTCAGAACGTTAATATCATACTATCATACTAGTGCATATATGATGTTAATATCATAGTATCATACTAGTGCATGTATCATATATAATACTCCCAGGAGGGTCCAGAGTAGCACCCCATAATTAAGTGCATTAATTATTTTTCAACTGAACAATTAATTAGTCATATTAAGTAAGTTTCTGCTACCATATAAGTTATGAAAAGAAGTTCTCTGTGATTTGGGATTTGGGAATTGCAGATAAGAGATTATGGACCGGTAGCACTAACTCAAGGTTGTAAGGAGTAAATATAATATACTTAAAGCACATAGCTTAGTGCGTGACACGTAGAAAGCTTTCACTTTACCAGAGCACTTTTAGGTTTGCAGGCATCTTTATCAAATAAGAATAGCCTCTGTTCATATATACAATATATATATATGTCCAGAATTTAGGTGTTTCTCAATGACTTGATATTTTCACAGCATAGGAGATGCTGTCGGCCACATGCAAGCTCTAGATTTTCCTATTAGATAAGACATTTGTAGATTCGTGTGTGTGTGGCTCATCTCTTGCAGTTGTCTTCAGATCTACTTATATTTACAGTAAAAATACTCTATACACTTAGTTACAGGTTTAAAACTTTTGCAGTAGGAAAATGCATGACATACATGCCTATAGTTTTACCCTCACTTGTAGAAATAGATAGAAGAATCAAGTGTTGTCTCAGAAGAAAGCGTTTTGTTTTTTTTCCCCCCCTCTCTTTTTTTTTATTAAGTCATTTTCCTGCTTTTGAGTAAATGCAGCTGAGTGAGAGATAAGATGGATGGGTATAACACACATATTATTGAAATAACACATTGTTTAAATAATACAATGATACAGAATCTGGGAAAGACAACTCTAACTCCTTCTGTAGCTCCTCAAATTAAGTACTGATGACCCTACAGGTTAGCTTCATAAAGCCCAATATTTGCTTTGGCAGAACTGAAGCAGCCATTGGTGTGGGCAGCTCTGTAGAGTTCTGTCTTGAGATCCAGCAGCAGGAATAGCAAGGTGTGATGTGATGTGGGTAGTGGGTCACGCTTTGAAACTTGTGCTTTTAACACAAGCATTTAAAATTCAACAAACTCGGTAGACATACAATGGAACAGAATATAACGCATGAATGCAGGTTCATTAAACTAATGCATTTTTTGAAAAACAAAATATGACAGAACATTTCATTATTGACGCAGATATGAGAAAAAGTGTTATGCTGCTATTTAGAATGTGTCTTGTGTGTCGTGGAATTGAAATATTTCCAAATCATCAATAATTAAAATGATGAGAATCCATCATTTCACTGACATTTACTTCTATGTGAAAAGATGGCCTATTTTAACTGTGCTCACACATATTCTTGTCAATCACAAGCTGTCACAGCAAATTATTTCATTTTGTAGATAACATGGCAGTTAGCAGAAAATCTCAAGGTTTAAATTTAGATCTTAGGTGTAGTATCAAGAACTCTTTTCATCATTTTTTTTTTTTCCCCTTCCTGTAAGTACGTTTTCACAATGCAACATATAAAAACTGTAAAATCTTATTCACAATACTCAGTCTCATTTCTGGTTAACAAAACTCAGGACTAAAATGAATCACTGTAAATGGTAACTTGGAAGGACAAATAGAAGAATAGAATATGAAAGACCTGGTAAAAATATAAAACAAAATAATAAGAGCTTTATACAATGGGAACTCGGGTCTAATGAATTAGGCTCAAATAATTTTTTTCCCTCATTTTCTTAACACCTTTATTTAATTGGAGGCCAGGAACCATTTCTTATGCTATGTTTGCATTGCCTACAGCTCCTAGCAGTTATAAAGGAGCCGAACTCTTATAAAATCCACGGACATGATCTGAGAATTTTCACTGTGCCACCGTTAAGCAGAAGGTGGCGGAAACTTAATAAAACATAAACCATATGGCCATGAATTTGAAAACTTTTCAAATGCCTTTTTAAACAACTCATTAACTACATCTTCACAATTTCAGCACAATCATTAATAAATGTCAGCATCTTTAAATGCCAAAATTACAAGACATCTTCATCAATAGTCTAGAGGAAATTTTTTTTTTTATCTTTTCCACACACAATTAATCTTTCTGATTAGTCATTCAAAGTCAAAATGTAAGAATTATTCTAATACTGCATTTCAACATGTCAGTCTTGACCTTGGCCTGACCTCTACATGATAGCTTTGTGTTGAGATATTTGATGAATAGTTCTGGCTTTCTATTCAATCCAGTGCCACTGGTTGTCAGTAACAATGCTCAAGAAGGGTAGAAGAATAGCTCAAAAAAAAGTCAGAGATGCTGTGTAGGCTTTTTTCTACCTTGGTAAATCTAGAAATAGTTCTTAGGCAATCTTCACTATCTACACTGTTTTCCCAAGGAATAAGAAAACCAATGAAGTATGGAAATATAATTGCCAGAATACACATTGATTTATTTGGCCTTCCTGTGCCAGAAAGAAAGTAAATTTTCCTTTGGCAGAGTCGTTTGATTTACACCGTCAAATAGTGTTCTCAGTTTTAAGGATTTCTAACTTATTTATCCAGTACAAGTACCTCGAAGAGTAGAACTTCTATCTCTATGCCAGGGCTATACATAGTAGGTATTCAACAAATATTTATTAGTTTAAGTTTAGATCGAACTGAATTAAAAAGCAGAGCTGAAAGAATAATGATTAAAAAAAGAAAGACACCAGACTTCGAGCTCCTTGTTTCATCTCTGTGTCGTAGAACCGGCCTAGTACCTGGCCATAGTAGGCTCTCAGTAAAGGCTTGCTGAATGAATGCAAATCAATAATGAAAATAATGACCAGTTAATGACTCTAATGCCTTTTTAGAAAACTGCGTATAAAACATTCATGCCCATTTAGAAAAGATAACATTAGTAATACCCAATCCTGCCAGCTGTTTTCCCCCTCTTTAGCTTTCCCATTTAAAACTCGTGGTTGTTGAGTCAGTTCCGACTCATAGTGACCCTACAGGACAGAGTAGAACTGCCCTGTAGGGTTTCCAAGGAGCGGCGGGTGGACTTGAACTGCCGACCTTTTGGTCAGCAGCCAAGCTCTTAACCACTGTGCCACCAGGGCTCCTCTTTAGCTTTAGCATGTTCAATTTTCCAAATTGTAATAATGCTTCCTTACTCTAAATGTATCCACAATGTCCAAAGCTATACCCTACATGTTTTATTATTATGATAGACCTATGAAGACAAGGTGGCAAATTATTGGTTTATCTACAAAACATATATTCAGAAAGGTAATCTTATCCTGATTTAGAAGATTTGAAAGTGTATGTGAATATGTGGGTGAGATATGTATCTATAGATAGATATAGGTATCCATACATACACACTCCCTCAAATTATCTAAATCAAGATTATCTTTCATATATGTAATCTGTTTATTTACATTTATATTCTTAATGTTTTGAAAGAAACCAAATACCAGTGTATAGGCTTATCTATGAGTTTAACTGAGACCAAGTGGCTTTTTCCCCATTATACTTATCCTAAGTCTTTTTAATGGACATGTGATGTGCTAGTCTGTGTCCAAGCTCACCTACAATTCTTTTCTCAAAAGAGAAGGCACATCTGCCACCTGCTCTACTCCGTGTCCCAGCAACAACTGTCGAGCAGCATAAAGATTGATTATCAGTCAAAAACCATTGCACAACACCAGATTTTGGTGGGTTAAGCTTGCTGATCCAGCAAGAGATGGTGTGAAATTTTCAGGAGTGTGTGCCAACATTTTGGTGCTAAAAGAACAGCAGTGCATGTCACAGTGAAACACAGCCAAAGATATGCAGACAAAGCAGAGAAGTTTTTTGTTCTGGACATGGCTTTATAAAGAATAAAACAGAAAACAAAAAGTAGGAGGCAATTAGTTTGTACATTTAAAAATCATCCACCAAGCTTAGCTTTGTGTGTAACCTTGTTATTTTAAGTATACATGTCCAGGGGATATTCTAAGAAGCTTAGTTATAATAACATATATATATATATCTTCTACAACACCATTAACCATATAAAAGGTAAGTATTCATAAAAATAATTAACCATATAAAAGGTACGAATTTATTCATAAAAATAATTGAGGATCTTAATGATGCACTCACTACATAAATATCTGAATTTTTTTAAAAGTCACTTCTTAGACATATGTGCTCACAAGGATTCATGTTTTGATACAAGCAGGAGATTTACTGAAAACAAAATAAAGGCAATCATATTTTGAAGTTAAAGGAGAATTTGGCAAATATAAGGGTCTACACTATCACACAGGTAATTTTTACTGAGTATTATAGCGACAAGTTTCTTTACAATGACCAATTATCTTGAGCTTTATATTGAATTCGAGAATTTTTTTTTCCTGTAGATCAAGTATGATCAGAGAGAGAAATCTGCTATCATTTTACACAATATCATTAATAGAAAATGGATTTTCATCACTTCATCTGTAATGAGCTCCAAAATTAATTTTCTTCTTCTTATGCAATTATTGCCTAGACTTGCCTTTGATTTGCCAGCTTAATAGCAGTTGCAGACAAAAGTACTTCTAATAAAGTATAAAATGCATAGGGTAGTACAGCAGATAGATACTGAATCTTTAAGGCAAAGTTCTTAGGTCATTTAAATGTGATTACCATATATAGCACTTGATAACTGACACTGGATATGACATGCTTGGAAGAATATTCTTGGATAGCTGGGACTTTTATTTCTCTGTTAAAATGTATTCTTTCCCACTGAAGAAAAAACATGTGTAATTTAGAAAATCTCCACATTCCTGAAATGTTGAAATTTTTTTAAAAGATCTTACCTAAGATTTTATACACACACACACACACACACACACACATACTTCAAGTTTAAAAAAAAAAGTCAAGCTGCAGCAGTTACCTTAAAAAATTTGTATTAGGAAAATCATATGTATATTAAGAATTATACGTTCATTACTGGCCACATTTCCATAATTACGCTAATGTCATCTGAAAAAAGACCAAGAGTATAAATGAAGAAATGATACTAGAAACTTTGAACTGTTTTCTGAGAAAATAATTCTAATGAATTATGTCTGTTGGGTGTCACAGAAACTAAACAGTAAATTCAATAATCTCTGATTTAATTTATTATATTTTCACCATTTAACCTCCTGCAGGCTCCCTAATGTCTGTTCAGATCTATATTAAATTAAGCACCAATGCTAATGAAGGGCAATAAACGTGGCTGTCAGTGGATTTTTCTTTCATTAAGCACATTATCCTCTTACTGAGCTGTAAATGCGTAAACATTAGTTTTGTTAAACCATGCAAAAAAGACAGGATGAAAATCATTTTTTAATTGCACCCCTTAAGCAATTTACAGTGTGTGGGGGTAGGGTTTTTTTCTTTTTTACCTTTAATTTTTTGGAATGGATCTATAAAGGGCTCTCCAGTTGAAACATAAATGTCAGCTTCATGGGGTATATCTTTAGGTTCGAGGGCTTCAGTGCCGTCTGCCAAGAACACTCGTCGTGCAGTCCTGTTCAGATTCAGCTTTTCCGTGCATTCTTGCAGCAACTAGAAGAAAACAAGAGGTAAGATTTACTAGAATGAAAACAACACATTTCCACCAAACAAAAGGTTCTAACGATCAAAATAGAAATGCAATTGAGTCACTTGTCAAGTTAAGTAACTCAAGCAACTCGACCAATATAGTTATTTTCTAGCAGGTGAAAATATAGAAATAAAAGGTAAATAAATCACAGCCCTGAGAATACTTAATGATTGTCTAATTTTAGTCCTTAAGTGTTTTGTCATTTTAAAAGACATTGTATCTGTTTAATATATATATATATATATAGGTAAAAAAAGGAAATGAGTGAAATGTTTGTGAGATGTATGTATATATAAGAAATTTACAGGTTTGATTATTAAAAAGAAAATTTGAACACAATAAATGTCATCTTTTTCATTTTTTAATATTGTAAAGACAGCAAGGAAGAAATGAAGCAGTGAAAACTTTGGAGCACTAGTTACCAAGGTGATGGTTGGTACAATAACTTTGGCAAAGGCTGTTCTAGACCCATTTTTGTAAGCTGTTGCTCTAATCATTCTTGGTTGAAGCTTGAGTCTTTGAGACATTCTATGCCAGCTCCGGGCAGACTGAAATTTTGAAGAAGAGAATGCTGCAACTCTGAAGAAAATAAAACACAAGAATTAGTGCATGTTAGTAGACACTTTTAAATAAATATTATCCTGGATTTGTTTTACAGATATAAATCCCAAAGACTGTTCCTATGTATATAAATGTTCGCCAAAAAATTCTTTTTATAAGATATATTGTCCCTATCTAGTTAAATATTCCAAAAAATTTGAAACAGGGTAAGTATGTCAAAACGGCTCATGTAAAACACTTTTCTCAGAATAAATCATTTTTATCATTTTACTTATAAAATATAACACTCATTTTTAAAAATCATATATATTTCTATCTGCTACTCTCTGATAGAAAGCAAAATTATAATATGGTCTTATATTAATAACTATATAATTACAATATATAACAATAACAATAATAAATGGCTTTTTTCTTTTTTTCATGTTTATGAAAGTTCTTGATTTTTTTTAAAACCGTGAAATTCAAATAGATTATAACCAAAATTATGATGCTGAAGGTAATTATAATTGCCCTCATTTCAAATTGTTTGGGGGCAATAAGAGTTAAGATTCCTTTTATATGTGTCCTCACTCAAAACCAGTTTTGACCTTTATTATTTTCTAGGCAAAAGTATAAGGTAAAATTGACGAACTAACATGCCAAATTTTTAATCTCAGAGTTCTTTAACCATGTTAATTCTCAGTGCCACAGAAGCAAAGTAAACACTTTAAAATAAAAACTTCTGGTAAATTAAAATCACAATACACATGTTCAAACATCTGAAAATAATGGAATATGAGTTTCTTGAGGTGATTTTTATTTTTACCAACATTTTCTTCTGTCCATAAACTTTTAGGTTAACAGTTTCTGCTAACAATCTCTATGTGGAAAGCATATATACCAAAGTGGTTTTATAATAAATTCATTTCAATTCCATTTTGTTTCAAAATATTAAATATCAAAAGTATGCATTTCTATTCTTAAATATCCTGTAAGCAAAGATATTTCATGGCTTGATTAGCTTGATTCTGCTTCAAATATTCTTTTCAGAGTTTCAGATTAACCAGGTTGAAGTATATCTTACGTTTCCCACAAGTGTAATTAGTAACACTCTACTCTGGTGTTTTCAAAAAAACAAAACAAAACAAAGCAAAAACACAAACAAAACCCTTGAGATGTGCTACATTTTAATGTCTGAAACAGTCAATTGAATCATTATAAATTCCACTCAAAGGAAATAGCTTCAACACTCAGTTAAAAAGAACAGAGAACAGCTTTGATTACCTCAGTTGACCCATCGGAGCACTGACAGGTCTGTTTCCTTTGGATGCTGATATAAGGCAAGAATTGTTTTTACTGTTTGATTTGTAGCTATCTCGAGCTGATATTTCATCACGGCTGTGATCTGATACTGTTTGATGTGTGGAGCAATCCTGAAGTCCCGACCCTTCTGATACCACTGCTGAATGCAAAAGTTTGTTGGGGCCAAACTGAGTCTGCAAATAATCTTCAGGAGTTTTAATAACTGCTTTTGCCTGAGATGACATAAACTCCCTGAAAGAAGCAAAGCATGGACAAATACAATTAAATGATTTTTAATCACTTATTAACAAGTGCTATTTAATAACTAATTATGGGCTTTGTGCTAGACACGGTACTATGCACTTAACAGACATTATTTTGTTTAACCCTTACAATATCCTTGGGAAGTGGATAGAATTTTTATCTCTCTTTCAGATTTAAGAAACTGAGTCTCAGAAAGGTTAATTAACTTGCACAAGGTCACCTAATCAGTAGGTGATAGGGTAGGAATTCGAGCTCAAGCCTGTCCCAAAATAAAACCCATGCTCACAACCATTAAGATTCATTGCTTTCCTTAAACTAAGGAAGAAAGTTTGTGTAATCCTTGAAAGAATATAAGTACACATTTTAAACTATTCGAAGCACTTTTTAAAACACTAGCACTCTACTAAGCACTAAACCCACCAAAAAACCAAACCCGCTGCCATCATATAGATCCCAGCTCATAGAAACCCTATAGGACAGAGCAGAAGTACCCCATACAGTTTCCAAGGATTGCCTGGTGGATTTGAACTGCTGACCTTTAGGTCAGCAACCATAGCACTTAACCACTACTGCCACCAGAGCTTCCTATTAAGTACTAGAGAATACAAAAGTTAAAGCTATGGAACCTACCCTAAAGAAGCTTGCAAACTACCCCCTAATAAATAATTAGAGAATGTGTATTTAAACTGCTTGGAACTGAGTGTGTACTAACTTTGAATGCAAAAAGAATTCGTTGAAGGTGTGTTTGGTGCGGGCTGGAAAAAAGGTGGTAAAAGCTTCACAGCAGACCTGGGATTAGGGGAACCAACGTGTCCTGGTTTGCCCAGGACTGTCCTGATTTTAGCACTGAAAGACACTCATTTGGGGAACTCCCTTAGTCTCGGACAAACTAGGACAGTTACTAATCTTTCCTGGAATTTAAGACGGAGGAGTAGCATTTAGATGAACACAAGGGGAGAGAGAAAGGAATGCAAGTGGGAATAAGCACAGCCTGAATGATCAGGCCACTTAAGGGAAAAAAACAGAAGGTAGCTTGAGAGGGGACGGACGGTGGGAAGTCTGTCTACATAACATGGAGCTTAATCACGAGGAGCCTCAAAAGGAGAGTCAGCACACTGCCTAACTGCAGGCAAGTTATTTCTAAAATTGGTATCTTTATTTCTTCATCTATAAACTAAAATTTTTTAGAGCCGATGTTCCCTCTAATATTTTAAGTTGTGAGAAGGCAACTATGATGTGTCAACAGAGGACCACGTGACCCAGGGCAATACACCTATCTATGTAAATACTAGATTAGGTAGGTGGAATATATTGTTGAGTCATTTCCAACTCACAGCGACCCTACAGGACAGAGTAGAACTGCCCCCATAGGGTTTCCTTTTACAGGAGCAGATCTTCAGGTCTTCTCTTCTGCGGAGTCACTGGTGGGTTGGAGCACTTTATCCAGGTATAGAGTTCACTGGTATAATAAAACAAGCTTCAACATATTTGACAATACTGTGCTGTGTGGTGCTTAGGCATAGAGGATAGCTTCCATGTATTACTGTAATTAGGACTATTTTTACACAAATGAAGTTTGTATATTTTCCATTTGCTAGTTCCTCAATAGGTTTTGTACATAATATAACTCTTTCCCCTCAATTATGAACGAACATATGCTGGGTATTGAAAAGTTCTGCAGGGACAGCCCCTCCTCCAAATGTTTCTCATCCACAAATGTCATTACAATCACAAATATTTCTTTTGAACTGCCCTCTTTATGGTCAGGAGTGTGTAAAATGGTTAAATTTTTTCCTCTGAAAGAAAGGTAGTGACATGCCACAGGAAAATGTGCGTGTGTGTATGTACGTATGTTGACATATTCGGTCAGTAAAGTAAAACTCTGGAACCCAAGCAGTTGTGTTTTATTGTCATTGCTGTTGTTGTCACATTATTTCTATCCAGTTTTGTCCTGGTCTGAGCACAGTACTGGAGAGAGAAGTGACCTTCCCTATATGCTGAGGATCCTCCCAGGTTGAAAACTGTGGAAAACAGCATCTTGAATTGTACTTGAACTCTAGCTCTGACAAAGGTGGGACCTCCCTTCAGACCACCTGAGCTACTCAGGTTTTGCCGACAGTGGCGAGCGGTGGCATGTGGTAGCAGTTATGTCACAGTGGCAGCATTTCTACAGCAAGGGCAATGGGGCTGCAAATGGCCACCATGCTCTTGATCCTGGAGGAACCGCGATAAACAACCAGGAGAAAAGGTTTGCAGATCTCATGAACAGTTCTCAGAAATTACTCAGAGAGCAAAATCTTATGTGAAAAACAGAATTCCCTACTTAAAAGCAGAATGAAGTAGTCTTTTTTTTTTCTTTATGAATGCATTGTTCATCGTCAAATATTTTTACAAATAAACTAAAGGCTATTAATGTAATAATTCATTATCTCACCACCACAAAGCAAAAGGTTTTTACTTTTCCATATTCCAGTGTTTCTGCCTTATTATTACTGCTTCAATTATATACTTTGCCTTTTTTACTTAATGCTGTTTAATAGCCATTTTCCATGTTGGGATATGGTCATTATATATTTTACTGAAATGTAATCTTCTATCAACTATGTTTTGCCTCCCTCTAGTCATTGCAAGGGCTATGTATTAATTTTGTCTTCCTCTCATCTCTTCCCTCTGTCTTCTGATAATAGCACTGCCATCTTTTGGGAAATTCTCCATCCCCTCCCCTTCTTCACTCCATATAATTCTAGTAGGGTTAGGACAGTAATTACATGAGATTTACCTGGTAAACGGTAAAAAGAATTAAAGTAGATGATTCTACTATATATTTATTACCTGCTTTCATTTAGTAATTAAAAATTAATACCATAATGAAAAGAAAGGGGTAGTTTTTCATGTTAAAAAGTCACTATTGGTCCACCATTTGTAGTCTTCAGCTTTAATTTATCAGTGGTGATGGCAGGTTTGCATTAGTTCCTTACACATTCTCAAACTCTTCTTTCTTATAACAAACAAAGTGTGTTTCCTAGTCATCAGGTATTTAAGAGGATGACCACAGAACATGGCAAAGCTAACTTATACCACACGGGAATTAAATCTACACACTTGGTTTATTAAATAATTGATGCTTAAATTGAGGATGTTAGAATCTTTCAGCTTGCAAGGAACAGAGAGGCATTTGTGTTTCAGATGATAGAACTTATTACCAGGTTATATAGAAAGTTAAGAAAGGAAATAAAACCACTCCACCAGGCCACAGAGAAAATTGGAAGGTCATTCATTTCTGTCCAGGAAACAAGAGTGATTCAACAACATCTCTAGTAGTCTGCCATGTTTTTTGACTCAACAACCCCATCCCTCCTTCTGTGTCTATGTGCTTTCTTTTCCTGTATCATTATTGCCTAACCTCCCTCTGTCTTCCTCCTCACTCCCTCATGGCTTCCGCTAATTTTTTCTATGTGTCTCCCTACTTCTGTGCCATACTACTTTCTGCAAACTCTGTCTGTATGACTCACATCCAAATTCCCCAGAGTTTAGTTTCATCACTACCCAGTATAGGACCACTGTTGGGTAGAAATCTCAAGCCAGGCAACTTTAAAAGCTACTGGCAAGCCTGTGGATGGGAAGGTACCCACTCATCAGTGGTCCAACCAACTATGAATAAGGCAGCAGGATAACAAGGTTCAGTGAAGGTAGGGTAAGATGGGCTCTCAGATGCCTCCCAAAAGAAGAAACATATCTGGCAGGGGACTTGAATGGCCTATCTAATATACTGAGATAAGGAGAAATGCTCTATACTAATTGGTTGAAAAAATTACTCACTAAAATACATTACACAAATTAAATCACTATCAGAAATGTTTAATTTTAACAGCTATCAAATGCTGCTTTGATTTTTGTGATTATTTTAATATTAATCTTTCATTGCTAATCACAGAGGAACATAAGAATATAGTACTGCCATTGCAGGCCCAGTCTCTGGACCATCTGGCCCAATAGTTTGTTGGAAATGTTGGCCCAAAGGGTTGTAGGTTGCAAGACAGAATTGTTCTCCTTGATGTCAACCTTAACCCAGAGCCGTCGGGTCAATTCTGACTGATAGTGACCCTATAGGACAGAGTAGAACTGCCCCATAGAGTTTCCAAGGAGCACATGGCAGATTTGAACTGCCGGCCCTTTGGTTAGCAGCTGTATCACTTAACCACTACACCACTAGGGTTTCCTTATGTCAACCTCAAGAGTAAGGAATGACCCAAATGACTGCCAGTATGAATACTCCATCATAATGCAAGACTTTATTCCCCCTCAAAGTTCTCCCCTTTATTTATGAGTACCCCCAAAAGAATCCCCTTCTAGGAACTTTAGTAAATTCCTAAAAGTGCCTCCTAAGTCCCTATAAAAATGTATTGGTGAGAGTCACCAACTCTCTTCTCCCCCTCGCTGCCTCCCTGCTGGCCCTGTGCATCACATAACAATGAGGTTTATGCCAAGGTGCTGCCTTGAAATGCTCCCCAAAATTCCAGTGCTTGTGATGCCAGAACAGTTCACACAGCAGCAGGGAGAAGAGGTAACTACCTCTCCTCCCTATCCTATGCTAAGTCACCTAGACCCTGAAGCAGCTCAAGATGTAGGCAGAGTCCCAAGGAGATTTCCTTGAAAAGCTCCATCAGCTTTTGGGCTCTACCTGCCCAGTTATAGGGATTCTAACCAAGTCCACAGGCCAAACAAGGAATAAATGATATATAAATCTCATTGTCATAGAGCTGATTCTGACTAATCACGAGAACTGTCCCATAGGGTTTCCAAGGAATGGCTGGATAATGCAAACTGCTGACGTTTTGGTTAGCAGCCAAGCTCTTCACCACTGCACCACCAGGGCTCCAAATGATACATAGTATCCTCCATATTGATAATAAAAATACAAACATGACTATATAAGATTAAATTTTCTCATCACTTAATACACAGACCACACTGAAGATATTAAAAAGAAGGTGCCACAGTTTCTAATGCCAAATTCAAAGAAGAATTCAAAAAAAGTTTTGTGAAGTGGCATTATTATTAGAATAAACTACTTCCTAAAGTGGATATTTTAGGGGCAGGGGCACAGTCACTTACATTCACTTGGATGCAAACATTCTGGTATGTTTCTTTTAAAAACATCAGCTACATTACTTCTGAGTTACACTTTACTATCAGTTATTGGTAATTTTAACCATTCTTCAGGAATTGGGTATGTAAAATGAATAATATGGTTATTCGTATCTATATGGTTTGTCTTAGTCACCTAGTGTTGCTATAACAGAAATACCACAAGTGGATGGCTTTAACAAAGAGAAGTTTATTTCCTCACAGTAAAGTAGGCTAAAAGTCCAAATTCAGGGCATCACCTCCAGTGCAAGGCTTTCTCTCTCTCTCAGCCTTCTCATCAATCTTCCCCCCAGTAGGAGCTTCTCCGAGCAGGGAACCTGGATCCAAAGGACAAGCTCTGCTCCCAGGACTCCTTTCTTGGTAGTATGAAGTCCCCACTCTCTGCTCAATTTCCGTTCCTTTTATCTCTTAAAAGATAAAAGGTGGTACAGGCCACACCCCAGGGAAACTCCCTTTACATTGGATCAGGATTGTGACCTTAGTAAGGGTGTCACAATCCCACCCTAATCCTCTTTATCATAAAATGGAGGACAACCACACAATACTAGAAATCATGGCCCCGCCAAATTAATACACACATTTTTGGGGGGGACATAATTCAATTCATGACATGGTTATACATACATATACATATATATATAGTTATACATATAGCTATATAGTTATATGGGAAACCCTGGTGGCATAGTGGTTAAGTGCTACGGCTGCTAACCAAAGGGCTGACAGTTCGAATCCTCCAGGTGCTTCTTGGAAACTATGGGGCAGTTCTACTCTGTCCTACAGGGTCGCTATGAGTCAGAATCAAATCGACCACACTCGGTCTGGGTTATAGTTATATAGTTATATACACATATAGTTACATAGAGTTGATTCCAACTCATAGTGACCCAATGCGACAGAGCAGAACTGCCCCATAGGTTTTTTCAGGCTGTGATGTTTACAGGAGCAGATCGCCAAGTCTTTTCTCCTGCAGAGCCATTGAACAGGTTCAAACTGCCAATCTTTTGGTTAGCAGCCAAGTACTTAACCATTGCTCCACCAGGGCTCCTTACATGTATATAAAATATGTAAATATTTAAGGATTTTACGCGTTCTTGGAAGAGGATGAAGTAAAATTTGTCAAATTTAACCTTAGAGGGATAGACAACTATCACTTAATTTAAAACTATAAAACTATAGGCAAATAATTTTTACATATGATACAATGGGCATGATAAATCACAGAATTATAAACTTGGAAGGTGGAAGGCACATTAAGAGATTATCTAATTTCTTTTTTCCTTTTTCTCAAATAGGAAAATACCTCACCTACATTTGGCTTTTGAGTCTATTTAGTAAGATCCAAAAACCAAACCAAACCCACTGCCCTTGAGTCAATTCTGACTCATAGTGACCCTATAGGACAGAGTAGAACTGCCTCATAGAGTTTCCAAGGAGTGCCTGGCAGATTTGAACTGCTGACCTCTTGGTTAGCAGCCATAGCACTTAACCACTATGCCAACAGGGTTTCCAACTTAGTAAGATCATCAGGGATAAATCTACATGGTGGCACTTACGGTCCCACTTGCTATCCTAGACCAGTATTTAATTATGCTTACTCCCTGAGATTTTCATTAAATCTAATTTATAATTTTTCCTTTACAAAGCAACAACTAAGTAAAGATTAAAGACCTAAAAAGTATAAAGCAATATGCTCAGGGAGAAGGACAGAAAAAGCGGAGAAATAGACCATGATAAGATTTAAGGACATGACTCTTGTTTTGACAAGGGCAATTTTTCTTCTCATTTCATTTGCTTTAACAGCATTGGTGAACCTTAGTGACTTTTTATAGACATTTGAGGAAAAATTCTAATCAAAGTCATACTTCTTAATCAAGGGCTTTTTTTGCTTTATACTTCTACTTATGCTACTTACTGTCCCCTGTAACATCTCTCAGCTATAATTGCACCACATTGCCCTTCATAGTTTTCTTGCTTGCATACTTTTTGCCAATGGTGTTCATACCCGTTATTTATACCTTATCCATACTCATTACTGCACATCTTTAACTTCTTTAATAAATGTTAAGCTAACTCAAAGATTATATTTTCTAGAAGTTGGAGCCCTGGTGGCACAGTGGGTAAGAGCTTGGCTGTTAACCAAAAGGTCAGCAGTTTGAATTCACCAGCAGTTCCTTGGAAGCCCTACGGGGCAGTTCTACTCTGTCCTAGAGGATCCCTAGGAGTCAAAATCAACTCGACGGCAACAGGGTTTTTTTTTTTTTTCCCATCCATAATGACAATACATGTCTAGTGGAAAAGAGAAATGTTAAATAGTCACACGTATAAATTTATAATTACTGAGTAGGATTAGGGCTGTGAAGAAAAAGTCTGGCTACTATGGGGGAGAAATTCAGAGGTTGAGGCACACAGAAGGCCTCATCAAAGATATTCAAGCTGATCAGCAGATGAGAGTTAACTTCAGCAGATCCTAGTCAGTTCTTTATTCCAAATCATTTTCCTAGGTCCTGTGTATGAATTGATATACTGTTTTCCATATCAATGTTTGCTTTTTACTTGTTATGCAATTTCAAATGATGTCATATCCCACTTTCCAAGGGTAAGATCCTTATCTGACATCTTTTACACTCTCACAGGAACTCAAGCAGTGATTGATATGCAGTACTTATTCCTTGATAATTATGACATGGTACAAAAATGTGTCATTTATAAAAAGTGTCGCTGACAAGAAACAAACACAATTTAAGAAGTAAAATATAATCAAGCTAAAAGCTCTGGTGGGGCAGTGGTTAAGAACTCAGCTGCTAACCAAAAGGTCGACAGCTTAACTCCACCTTGGAAACCCTATGGGGCAGTTCTACTCTGTCCTACATATTTCGCTATGAATCAGAATCAATTTGACAGCAATGGGTTTGTTTTTTGGTTTAAAGCCAAATGTTATATAAGGCAATGTTGATTATTCCTCCCCAAAAGTCATTCCCCCCATTTTCCCTTAGATAAAAACGCTCAGTTATGTTTGGGGATTTATCCTTCATGTATGACAATGGAAGTTATCCCCTGATCAGCTCCAGTGCGTGAATCTTCAGTGGGCTAAAGCCAATCATGGTAATTCTATTTCCTTTGCTCCTGATAGGTTTAGAAATTATCTTGTGACCTAGTTTTGGCCAGTAGGACTTGAGGAAAAGTCTTCTGGGGAAAGGTTTTTTCCCAAATAAAAAGAGATATAAGTAAAGAAACATTCTTCTTCAGATGGACACTGTTGAGTGAACATGTGATGTCTGGAACCACAGGAGCCATCTTGCAAGCATAAGAGGACAATCCAAAGGATTTAGCCAGTATTCTGAGAATGGCAGAGGGAAAGATACAGAGACAAGGTTCTTTGGTAACACTGTTGACGCACTGAAATTAACCCTAGAAATGCCCTACCTCTGGAGTACTTGTTATGTGAGATCATGAATGTTCCTCATTGTTTAAGTCATTTTTGGTTAAGCTTTCTGTTACTTTCCACTGAAAGTAGCCTAAGTAGCCTAAGTTATTCAATCATCTTTCCACATTCACTGCATAGGAAAAATTGACTAAATTTAATGGACATTAGTAATATAAATTATGTTTCCTTTATTTTTAATTTTATTAAAATTTTTCCTAATGTTGACTAAATTCCGTAACAGGCTAATAGGTAAACTAACATGGTATTTTCTAAAAAGTCTACTTTTAATTAATCAGGAAAGTTTAATCAGAAATTTCAACATAAGCATAAAATGACACAGGGTTTTTATTTCCCCCCCTTTTTTGAGACACAAAGCAGCCTAGCAAAGTTTAGATTCTGTGACATAAATCCACATGTGGCAAATTTGTTCATAAGTAGGATGTGTGGCTACTTTGACAGACCACAGCTCAGGAACAAACATGCAGGTCTAAGTTATCACACAGTTTGGATACGACTTCAACAGCAGGATAATGACAGTTGCCAAGGATTTGTTCCTGCTGTCGCTTCATACCAGTGTTGCCTGTCAAAATGTCTCTTTTTTCTTATACAGAGCCATAGAATTTTTATGGATAGCAATTACTTACAATATACAATGAAGTACATCAAATCTAACAACCACTCTTTAGCCCTTCATTATTTGGTTGTCTCTTTGTTAAATGTAGTCACCCATTTTCATCTAAATTATTTATTTATACTGTATATTTGACAAGCATATATTTCTCGCTTTATATTCTTATGGCATTTAAACCTTCCTGAAGAGTTAGTGATTTTTTTAATACTATCATTTGTAAAATTTATCTTTATCCTATTAATGTTTTAATGGTAATTAAACACTCTAATTGGAATATATACAAATAAGAAAATATAAACCCAAAGAAAAATGACCGTAAGTATGTTCAATAATAAATCACCAACAGTTTAAAATACTAGAATGAGGCTGACAAAATAATAACGCCACATATGTTGCGTGAACGTGAACTGTTTTGAAATCTCTGGAGTACATAAAGCACAAAGATTTCATTAAACTTCATCCTGCCCTTTTCCCAACTTACCGTAATGAATAACCTCCAAAGACACAAATAATTTCCTACAATTGTTAGATTCTTGGATAAAGTGTAATTTAAACATCATAGAAAAGAAAAAGAAATATAATAAAAGTGAAAATTCCCCACAAATTTTATTTCCAACTCCAGAGGAAAATATAACTCTAATTTAGCCTAGATGTTGGTAAGGGAGAAATCCTGGTGGCGTAGTGGTTAAGTGCTATGGCTGCTAACCAAAGGGTCGGCAGTTTGAATCCACCAGGCGCTCCTTGGAAACTCTATGGGGCAGTTCTACTCTGTCCTATAGGGTCGCTATGAGTCGGAATCGACTCGACAGCACTAGGTTTGGTTTGGTTTGGTTTGGGTTGGTAAGGGCATCCCAGTTGCAGAGCAATTTTAGGTTCTTCTGTAACATATAATCTGTCTAATTTTACTTGTAACTTAATGACTGAACAATAACCACATATTATATTCAAACTACACGTATACCACTTAGGACTAATTCAATAAACGTTTGTTAAATGCTTGCTTTTGTAGAAGAAGGAATTATTTGAAAAAGAGCAGTTTCTGAGATACATAAAGGACCCATCTGAGTACAGGATTGGGGGCCTATACTATTCTACCTGAAAGAAAAAAAAAATACTTTTGCTGTGAAAAAGTACAAAATAATAAAAATAAGGCACATATTAAATCTAAAATTGGGGGAAGTTTATACACTATGAAATGTTTTCAAGAGGAAATTTAAATTTTTAAAAAGAAACAGTGATCTAATCTTTTAACATTTAAAAAAAGAAATAATATATTAACGCTTAGTTTATACAGATATAAAAAAGGCTTGAAGGAAAAAACAATTATGAACTGGAGAAAGTGTAATTTGTTGGGCAAAATAGAGGTCTAAAACAATGAATGGGGTGGCTCTGCATCACTATTACTGCCTCTTTCTCACTCCCTTCTGCCACCCACTCCATGCTGGGAATGGACAGCTTACTTTTGGTATGATGACATTACCAAATTTAAACCCTAGAAAAGGCTAGATAACCAAATGTTTATATTTCAAAAAGGGTCCAAGAATCGTTCCAATTAAAAACACCCAAGACAAGTAAAAAGATATTAAGAAGTAAGTAAATAGATTAAACTCATTGTCGTCAAGTCAATTTTAATTCATAGCGACCCTATAAAACACAGTAGAACCGCCCCATAGAGTTTCCAAGGCTGTAAATTTTCACGGAAGCAGACTGCCACATCTTTCTCCTGGAGAGCAGCTGATGTGTTCAAACCGCTGACCTTCTGGTTAACAGCTGGGTGCTTAACCACTGTACCACCAGGGCTCTTCCGTAAATAGACTGGGTGCTGTTAAAATCAAGATATGCCTGTGAAAAAACAATACAGACAATCCATCTATAACTAAAAATTGTTGGCATTCACTTTTTTAAAATTCACTTTACGTCGTCATTTAAAGTTTTACTGAAAGTAATTTGCTTTCTCAGGCACCTGAAAGAAGTGATAATACATTCAATTGCCAGCAGGATAAAAAAAACTCGGCAACTTCCTATTAAAAAAATAATGAAATTACATTCCTTAGTTGATCACCAGTCAAAAGTCATTAAAACAGAAAGAGATAATTGTTGTTTACAATATTCTCTTAATTTTTTAATGCAACTATAATTTGGAAATCTTCCACTTGAGCATTTGGAGGTACCTTCTATGAATTTATTTTTTTTCTATGAATACGGCGGGTCTGCTCCTGGATACTTGTCTTACTAATAAATAACTGATTTTTGCCACCCATGTCTCAAAGGTTGATTCCATGGCAGGTCACCTGGGAATACGTCAGAGAGCAGCTGGGTAGGAAAAGTTTCCTATTGTGCTGCTTTCAGGAAGGCAGCCACAGGAATGAAGCTACACTTTTCCAGTCATCTGACCTCCAACTGGTGAGTCATAAAATGTAAGGGTTGGAACTTCTTTGGCACAATCTACTGAACTCATCTTACACTATGATTAGTTTTTTTGTTGGGCGGAGGGTTCCTGGCACAGCAGGTTTTACTCTGTTACAAGGAAGTGCAGAAAAGAGTGACAGCAGAAAAGAAAAAGACCCCACATTGACAGAACACAAGAAAGAGAAGAAAGAAAAGTGGATGATGCAAATTTAATAAACAGTACATTAATAGCATCAGATAATAACACGAGAATAAAGTCACTGGTCACTGTATGGTTGCCATGAATGCATCTAATATGTGTCAACATATTTTGAAAAAAAAAAAAGTACAAGGTGCTAATTAGTGAAGATAAGCACAACCTCTGTGATAGAAGTAAAAGAAAAACAAATTGACAACATTTTAATAATTATTTCTCATAAAAAGACCACAAAGTTGGCGGAAGAAGGTGGCAAAGAAAACAAAAAGGAGACAAGAGAAATTTTAACCTCAATCAAGGGGAAAATGCCTTTACTCTTAGAGAAAATTGCCTCTCTCTGATAATCATATTAAAACCATCAAATCTCAGATTACCATTAGCCTTCATGAACTTGATTCCTTTCAGGTTGAAACTCATTATTTTGTTTTTTAAAAAGGTAAAAGACCTCTGGGCCTTGTCTTTTGACTTTCCATTCGATTGCCAAGAAGAGGGCTATCTAATTTTCTACATACTTCATAGCCAATGTTGGTGGTAACAGGCAGTAGTGACAGAACAGAAGTTAGGGTCTGACAAAGAAATAGAAGAAACACAGGGAAACAAACACTGCCAAAAAAAAAAAAACAGGCAGCAGGAAAGTGTCACATGAAAAGACTGACATATAACAAAAAGGACAAATTTTACAGCCAGAGTTAAACAGATTCAGAATCAAAGAAAGAAAATAATCAAGAGAAAAGAAGAAAATGAATGAGTAAAATACATTTATCTCTAACAACAACAACAAAAATTAAGTAGCTAAAAATGCATGAAAAAATAGTTGGAGCAAAAAGTGAATACAATGCCTTTTGAAATGGAAAATTTGTAAAAATAAATTCTAAAGGAAATAAAAATGCATGTAAAACATTATATTAGAATTAACTTCTCTATAAAGGAATATTTGAAAATTCTATTTAGACAATTTTTCCATCATCTTATTGGAAAGAACACTATCCCAAGGACTTACATCGCTACAATTTAAGACTTACATCCCTACGATTTATCTATAGGGTGTTCACTAAAAATAATATCCAGTCAGTGCACTGTGTAAAGAATCTTATATGCTGCTAATATGCACTTATAGCACAGAAGAATAAGGCAAAAAAAAAAAAAAAATTAGCTGATAATTTAGGTTTCACTTAAAACCAAAAAAAAAAAAGACCCCAAAGCCATTGCTGTTGAGTTGATTCTGATTCATAGTGACCCTATAAAATGGAGTAGAACTGCCCTATAGGATTTCCAAGGAGCTGCTGGTAGATTCAAACTGCTGACCTTTTGGTTAGCAGCCGAGCTTTTAACCACTGTGCCACCGGGACTCCAGGTTTCACTTAGAGACGCTAAAAAAAGATGGGAGGAAGTGTAAAAATAAGCAACCAAACTGTTCTAAAAAAGAAATATAACCTAGCACTTCAATAAAGACATTAACGTCATCTCCAATTTATGAATATTTTCTTTTGATGTTTTTACACTCTTAATTTTCTATTTAACCAAAACTATGGCACCACATTTAGCTAGCCAATAGTTTATTAACATCTGACAGGCACTTTGTAGTTTTTTCACTTTCTAATACAGACAAAAAAAAAAACAGAAAAAATACTCCTGTCTCCTCTGCTTTATACTCCTGAGAGGCACTGTGGAGTATAATGGTTAAGTAATGTACACAGTGGCTGCAACGATAGGCTTAAGCATAACAATGATTGTGAGCATGGCGAAGGACTGGGCAATGTTTCGTTCTGCAGTACATAAGGTGGCTATGAATCGGAACTGACTCGGGGGCACCTGACAACAGTAACAGCAATCTTGCTGTGGCATTAGATCCAGTTGGGTTCAAACCATGTCTTCTCTACTTACTAGCTGTGGGATCTTGGTCAAGTTAATTAACTTGTCTAGGTCTTTTCTTCCTCATTTGTAAAATGGAGGTGTTTAGAAAATATGTGCCTTATTATATATCCCTCCCAGAGTTGTTGAGAACTCAGTTGGTATGATGCAGGTTAAGTGCTTAGCATGTGTCTTGGTTATCTAGTGCTGCCATAACAGAAATACCACAAGTGGATGGATGGCTTTAACAAAGAGAAATTTATTTTGTCATAGTCTAGTAGGTTACAAGTCCAAATTCAGGGCGTTGGTTCCAGGGGAAGGGTTTCTCTTTCTGTTGGGTCTGAAGGAAGGTCCTTGCCCTCGATCTTCCCCTGGTTGAGGAGCTTCTCAGGCGCAAGGACCCGGTGTCCAAAGGACACGCTCTGCTCCTGGTGCTGCTTTCTTGGTGTTATGAGAACCCCAACTCTCTGCTTGCTTCCCTTTCCTTTTTATCTATTGAGGGATAAAAGGTGGTGCAGGTCGCACCCCACGGAAACTCCCTTTACCTTGGATCAGGGAGGTGACCTGAGTGAGGGTGGTGTTACAATCCCACCCTAATCCTCTCAACATAAAATTACAATCACAAAACGGAGGACAACCATACAATACTGGGAACCATGGCCTAACCAAGCTGACACATATTTTGCAGGGAGAGGACACAATTCAATCCATGATAGCATGGTAACAGGCATAGCAAATATTACCTGCCATTATTATTATTATCATTATGCAACCAGTTCAAGTCAGCCTCCAAGGATAGTTTATATTTGTTGCACCAATTATCATTTTCTTCTCACAAAGCAGAAAAAATTCAAAGGCTCTAACCCAGACAACCTTTGTAGCCCATCACATCTCCAAGCTATTATTTGCATCACCTCCACCAAATACTGAATATTTACAAAGATGACTTTCCAGAAGTACTTTTCTCCCCTTCAGAATTAAGTTTAAGCTGCTGAGATAATATTCTTACCTTGGTAAATCATTGGAGGTATAGTTGTAAATTGGGTCCCCAGTATTCCCATCCATGGTGCCTTCAGGGCTGCCTTGCTCTGATACTTCTGTTGCTTTAGCCAAGGGTGATAAAGAAGACCAAGGAAGTGCTGCACTGTGATCTTCTGCTTCTCTTTTTGCCATTTTCAGCTAAGAGTGATGAAGAATGTTATTTAAAATGTAAAATCCTCCTCAGTAATAAATTGAGGCTGGGCATTAATCACAACAGTTTCCTTATCATGTTCTAGGCTGGGCAGTAATTACTAAATATGAAATTTCTTTAGACATTAACTCCATTAGAGATGAGAGCCTAAAGGAAGACAAACTTATGAATCTAAGTTAACAATTGGCATAATTCTACTTATGAAAGAAAAAGGAAATGCTAACTTGTTGCAAAATATTTTAATTTTTGTTGCTTGATAGAAAACCACTTATATAATATAAGCAAGCCTACATGAGGAACATGTTGCTGAAAAAGCATAGTACAGTGCTTTTTCTTTTTTGTCTTCCCTCATCCCTTGTTTTTTGGAACCTACTTTCTTCCTGATTCTGATGGGACTGTCAATTATGTGGCCTGGCCTTCTAGGCAGAGAAGTGAGTGTGTCTAAGGCTAGCCAATCAAAGCACCCCATTCCCCAGACTCAGTGGTTGGCAAATCAGGGTCCTGGCAAGGAAGAATAAATAGTGATCTATTCTCTGGGATTGCTACCTTTAAGAAGAATATAAATCTCCCTCATTGAGAATGAAGCCAAAATAGTCGAAAGTGAAAGTGAGGGATGGAGAAAGATAGAAAGTGAAGTATATTCCAGATGACAACATTTGAATCCCTGAAATCATCTATTAAAAAACAATCGCATCTCTTGAGCGTCCCAGGTATGAGTCAACAGATTCTTTTTTTTTTTCTTAAGCTAGTTTCAGTTGAGATTCTCTTACTTGCAATGAAGAAATTTTGAGTAATACACACACGTGACTGAAAATTTCTTAAGAAAAAAACAATAATGTTAAAGAACTTTTGGGGTCCTCTCTAAGATGTTAGCATACACTTACTTAACCAATGCTGATTAAAAACAGCTATACGGTCTCATTTCTGATGTACCCAATCAAGGCAGTGAGGAGGAGTCCCAAGGTAACATGATATACCAAGACTAAAAGGAAGGATATTATTTGTGAGGTAATAAAAAAAATTACTCTTACATTTTTACTACTGTTCTGAAATAGTCATTCATTCATTCATAAGCTATTTATTGAGAATGTGCAATTAACCTGGCATTGTTCTAGGCACATAGAATTCTTCATTGAACAAAGGAGGAAAAATGTCTTCCCTCGGGGAGCTTACATTCTAGTGGGAACAGATAATAGGCCATAAACATAATAAAAAAATTAAACTGTATGAGGGAATCACCCTTTTAAGTAGGGTGGTTAGCAGTCAGCACAGTTTTCATTGAAGTGGTAACACCTTGGCAAAGTCTTGAAGGAAGCAAGGGCGTTAGCCATGCAGATATCTAGCAAAGAGTAAAAAAAACTAGAGTAAGAAGGTCCTAAATTAGGATATGTCTAGTAAGTATGAGAAATGGCAAGTCTATAAGTACATGAACAAGAGGGACATATTAGAAACAGGTTAGAGTCAACGGAGGAGATGAAGAAACAGAGTCTTGTAGAATATTGTTAGGACTTTGAGTGATTTAGATAGCCTATGACATGTTAGGAGCAGGGAAGCGATGTTTGGTTTTTTAAAAAACATAATGTTTTGTTTGCTTTGTTAAGAATGCATCAAAAAACTGCATTGCAATGTTCTGATTTGTCCATATATTAACAAACCAAAAAAAAAAAAAAAACAAACAACCCAGTGCTGTCAAGTCGATTCCGACTCATAGCGACACCATAGGACAGAGTAGAACTGCCCCATAGAGTTTCCAAGGAGCGCCTGGTAGATTCGAACTGCCAACCCTTTGGTTAGCAGCTGTAGCATCTAACCACTATGCCACCAGGGTTTCCACCTATATATTAATATCTTCTAATATTTGTATAAACCCTGTGTGGCAGAGACTGTCAGCTGTCTTCCAGTTCCATTCCTTCCTTCTAACAGTACTGGAATCCCTGATTTTTAGCTGGAGTATAGGACTACCTAAAATAAAGACCATTTTTTCTAGTCTTCCTAGCCATATGAATAGTTCTGGCCAATGGTTCATTACAGGAAGTGATCTGTTGCAAGTGAGTTTCCCCTTCTTTTTCCTCCTTTCTGCTGCCTAAAATGACATACTGGCTAAAACTGGATTAATCATCTTTAAATTTGATATGACATTCAGAATGAAGGATATGCTCCAGGGAGAAAATAGGAGTTTGTGTCCCTGGCAAACTGGAGCACCATACCAACCCTAGATTAACTACCTCCAGAATTTTACTTAAGAAATAAACCTCTTATTTGTTCAATACAGTGTTAATTTGGGTATCTGTTACTTGCATCCTGAAGCTCCTGAAACTCCCTTTTGTTTTTTTAATTAAAATATTTTATTGTGTTTTCGGTGAAAGTGTACACAGCAAATTATGTTCCCATTTAACAATTTCTACACAATTTGTTCAGTGACAATGGTTACATTTTTCACAGTGTGTTAACTTTCTTATTATTTCCTTTCTGGTTGTTGTTTCCAGTAATCTAATTTCCCTGCCTCCTTGCTTCTTGTTTTTGCTTTCAACTAAATGTTGATCTATGGTCTCATATAGATGATTTTTTAAAGGAGGACACTACCCATGGATGACCTGATACTCTCTTGAACTAAGTTGCTCCAAGAGCCTAATGGAGAAGGCATTACTGTGATATCTTACAATCTAAGTTAACTGACAATCTAGTAATTAGAAGCTGTGAGACTTGCAGAGTTGAAAAATGTGTTTCTGAATCCCAAACTGAAGAAGTTAAAAGTAGTGCTCCAAAGTGGTAGCCTTCGTAGGAGAAAAGACTATGGCCCAAGGAATTTTTAACCACTTTCCTTTAAAATTCTATGCCACACAATAAAATCAGCCCAGTTGTCAAAGATGAAATTAAGGTCGCTGCCTTTTCACTCAAGCTTATTGTTTTAGAAAACCTCAAGAGAGTCAACTTTATGTTGAAGGGAAGAAACAGGGGCAAAGCAGAGAGACAAGGAAGTAAGAGACCAGGCTAAAAAACAGTGTCTGGATGTGATTCTCCCCTGGAAGATGAGCCACTCAGGTTGGAAGGCACTCAAAATACAACTGGGGAAGAGATGGCTTCTCAAAGTAGGGTCAAACTTAATGGCATGGATGAAGTCAAGCTTTCGGGACCTTCATGTGCTGATGTGGCACAATTCAAAACGAGAAGAAGCAGCTACAAACATTCATTAATAATCAGAACCTGGAATATATGAAGTAAGAATCTAGGAAAATTGGAAATCGCCAAAAATGAAATGGAACACATAAACATCGATATCCTAGGATTAGTGAGCTGAAATGGACTGGTATAGGTCATTTTGAATAGGACAAGCATACAGTCTACTATGCCGGGAGTGACAACTTGAAGAGGAATGGTGTTGCAGTCATTGTCAAAAAGAACATTTCAAGATCTATCCTCAAGTACAATGCTGTCAGTGATAGGATGGTATCCATATGCCTACAAGGAAGACCAATTAATACGACTATTATTCAAATTTACGTGCCAACCAACTAAGGCCAAAGATAAAGAAATTGAAGATTTTTACCAACTTCTACAGTCTGAAATTGATCAAACATGCAATCAGGATACACCAATAATTACTGGTGATTGGAATGTGAAAGTTGGAAACAAAGAAGAAGGATCCTAGTTGGAAAATATGGCCTTGGTGACAAAAATGATGTTGGAGGCCGCATGATTGAGGTTTGCAAGACCGACAACTTCTTCACTACAAACACTTTTTTCACCAACATAAACAGTAACTATGCCATGGACCTCATCAGATGGAATACACAGGAATCAAATTGACTACGTCTGTGGAAAGAGACAAAGGAAAAGCTCAGTATCATCAGTCAGAATAAGACCAGGGGCCAACTGGGGGTCGGATCATCAATTACTCAAGTTGAAACTAAAGAAAATTACAAGTTCATAAGAGCCAAAGCACGACCTTGAGTATATCCCACCAAAATTTAGAGACCTTCTCAAGAGTAGATTTGACACCTTGAACACTAATGACCATAGACAAGTTGTAGAAGGACATCAAGGACATCATTTGTGAAGAAAGCAAAAGGTCATTAAAAAGATATGAGAGGAGGGCGGAGCCAAGATGGCGGACTAGGCAGACGCTACCTCGGATCCCTCTTACAACAAAGACACGGAAAAACAAGTGAATCGATCACATACGTAACAATCTATGAACCCTGAACAACAAACACAGATTTAGAGACGGAGAACGAACTAATACGGGGAAGCAACGATTGTTTGCAGAGCCTGGAGCCAGCGTACCAGTCAGGTACGGCACAAGCACAGTGAGCTGCCCTACCCCCCTGAACTAACCCCGGGAGGGGGACCAGCCGGTTCCGCGGGCGGCGTGGGACGCAGCCGGTAGGAGAAGTCCCCGGGAGGCAGTGACTGGTCTTGGAGCAGAAAGAGCAGCGTCCGAGCCGGGGAACCGTCCCGCAGGGATTTGGACTGGACGCAGGTACGGCATAAACACGGACAGTTGCTCCACCCCCTGAACTAACCCCGGGAAGGGGACCAGCCGGGTCCCGCGGGCGGCGCGGGACGCAGCCGGTAGGAGATGTCCCTGGGAGGCAGCGACTGGTATTGGAGCAGGGAGAACAGCGTCCCAGCCGGGACACTCGGTCACGGCACAAGCACGGGGAGCTGCTCCACCCATCTGAACTAACCCCGGGAGGAGACCCAACTGGTTCTCGGGGACGGCACGGCCATGCAGCTGGAGGGACGAGAAGTCCCCAGGAGGCAGCGACTGATTTTGGAGTCGAGAGTGCACCGTCCCAGTAGGGGAGCCTTGACACTGGGCGTGGGGCTGGAAGCAGAGGATCTGACCGTGACTCCAGCGGGCCAGACCCCCCGGGGGCAATCTCCACACAGCCAGCACACATAGGCGACGCGCCCGCGGGAATCTCTGATATAATAGTCATTCCAAGCAAGACAAGCAACTCTGGCTATATTCTGAGGTGCTACTCTCCTATCTCTCTGTTCCCTTCCCCACCCTCCCCAGGCGGCTTCATTAACATCTGAATAGCCTGAGCCAGAGGGAGAACTCTGATAGGGATCTGACTGCATTTTTTTTTAGCGGATTTTCTGGAAAAACTAGTTTCCCAGTGATGGCTCGGAGACAACAATCCATATCAAACCACTTAAAGAAGCAGACCATGACAGCTTCTCCAACGCCCCAAACAAAAGAACCAAAATCTTTCCCAAATGAAGATACAATCTTGGAATTATCAGATACAGAATATAAAAAACTAATTTACAGAATGCTTAATGATATCACAAATGAAATTAGGATAACTGCAGAAAAAGCCAAGGAACACACTGATAAAACTGTTGAAGAACTCAAAAAGATTATTCAAGAACATAGTGGAAAAATTAATAAGTTGCAAGAATCCATAGAGAGACAACATGTAGAAATCCAAAAGATTAACAATAAAATAACAGAATTAGACAACGCACTAGGAAGTCAGAGGAGCAGACTTGAGCAATTAGAATGCAGACTGGGACATCTGGAGGACCAGGGAATCAACACCAACATCGCTGGAAAAAAATCAGATAAAAGAATTAAAAAAAATGAAGAAACCCTAAGAATTATGTGGGACTCTATCAAGAAGGATAACCTGCGGGTGATTGGAGTCCCAGAACAGAGAGGGGGGACAGAAAACACAGAGAAAATAGTTGAAGAACTCCTGACAGAAAACTTCCCTGACATCATGAAAGACGAAAGGATATCTATCCAAGATGCTCATCGAACCCCATTTAAGATTGATCCAAAAAGAAAAACACCAAGACATATTATCATCAAACTTGCCAAAACCAAAGATAAACAGAAAATTTTAAAAGCAGCCAGGGAGGAAAGAAAGGTTTCCTTCAAGGGAGAATCAATAAGAATATGTTCTGACTACTCAGCAGAAACCATGCAGGCAAGAAGGGAATGGGACGACATATACAGAACACTGAAGGAGAAAAACTGCCAGCCAAGGATCATATATCCAGCAAAACTCTCTCTGAAATATGAAGGCGAAATTAAGATATTTACAGACAAACACAAGTTTAGAGAATTTGCAAAAACCAAACTAAAGCTACAAGAAATACTAAAGGATATTGTTTGGTCAGAGAACCAATAATATCAGATATCAGCACAACACAAGGTCACAAAACAGAACGTTCTGATATCAACTCAAATAGGGAAATCACAAAAACAAACAAATTAAGATTAATTAAAAAAAAAAATACACATAACAGGGAATCATGGAAGTCAACAGGTAAAAGATCACAATAATCAAAAAGAGGGACTAAATACAGGAGGCATTGAACTGCCATATGGAGAGTGATACAAGGCGATATAGAACAATACAAGTTAGGTTTTTACTTAGAAAAATAGGGGTAAATAATAAGGTAACCATAAAAAGGTATAACAACTCTATTACTCAAGATAAAAACCAAGAAAACCCTAACGACTCAACTAACATAAAGTCAAGCACTATGAAAATGAGGATCTCACAATTTACTAAGAAAAACGCCTCAGCACAAAAAAGTATGTGGAAAAATGAAATTGTCAACAACACACATAAAAAGGCATCAAAATGACAGCACTAAAAACTTATTTATCTATAATTACCCTGAATGTAAATGGACTAAATGCACCAATAAAGAGACAGAGAGTCACAGACTGGATAAAGAAACACGATCCATCTATATGCTGCCTACAAGAGACACATCTTAGACTTAGAGACACAAACAAACTAAAACCCAAAGGATGGAAAAAAGTATATCAAGCAAACAATAAGCAAAAAAGAAGAGGAGTAGCAATATTAATTTCTGACAAAATAGACTTTAGACTTAAATCCACCACAAAGGATAAAGAAGGACACTATATAATGATAAAAGGGACAATTGATCAGGAAGACATAACCATATTAAATATTTACGCACCCAATGACAGGGCTGAAGGATACATAAATCAAATTTTAACAGAATTGAAAAGCGAGATAGATACCTCCACAATTATAGTAGGAGACTTCAACACACCACTTTCGGAGAAGGACAGGACATCCAGTAAGAAGCTCAACAGAGACACGGAAGATCTAATTACAACAATCAACCAACTTGACCTCATTGACTTATACAGAACTCTCCACCCAACTGCTGCAAAATATACTTTTTTTTTCTAGCGCACATGGAACATTCTCTAGAATGGACCACATATTAGGTCATAAAACAAACCTTTGCAGAGTCCAAAACATCGAAATATTACAAAGCATCTTCTCAGACCACAAGGCAATAAAACTAGAGATCAATAACAGAAAAACTAGGGAAAAGAAATCAAATACTTGGAAAATGAACAATACCCTCCTGAAAAAAGACTGGGTTATAGAAGACATCAAGGAGGGAATAAGGAAATTCATAGAAAGCAACGAGAATGAAAATACTTCCTATCAAAACCTCTGGGACACAGCAAAAGCAGTGCTCAGAGGCCAATTTATATCAATAAATGCACACATACAAAAAGAAGAAAGAGCCAAAATCAGAGAACTGTCCCTACAACTTGAACAAATAGAAAGTGAGCAACAAAAGAATCCATCAGGCACCAGAAGAAAACAAATAATAAAAATTAGAGCTGAACTAAATGAATTAGAGAACAGAAAAACAATTGAAAGAATTAACAAAGCCAAAAGCTGGTTCTTTGAAAAAATTAACAAAATTGATAAACCATTGGCTAGACTGACTAAAGAAATACAGGAAAGGAAACAAATAACCTGAATAAGAAATGAGAAGGACCACATCACAACAGAACCAAATGAAATTAAAAGAATCATTTCAGATTATTATGAAAAATTGTACTCTAACAAATTTGAAAACCTAGAAGAAATGGATGAATTCCTAGAAAAACACTACCTACCTAAACTAACACATTCAGAAGTAGAACAACTAAATAGACCCATAACAAAAAAAGAGATTGAAACGGTAATCAAAAAACTCCCAACAAAAAAAAGCCCTGGCCCGGACGGCTTCACTGCAGAGTTCTACCAAACTTTCAGAGAAGAGTTAACACCACTACTACTAAAGGTATTCCAAAGCATAGAAAATGACGGAATACTACCCAACTCATTCTATGAAGCCACCATCTCCCTGATACCAAAACCAGGTAAAGACATTACAAAAAAAGAAAATTATAGACCTATATCCCTCATGAACATTGATGCAAAAATCCTTAACAAAATTCTAGCCAATAGAATCCAACAACACATCAAAAAAATAATTCACCCTGATCAAGTGGGATTTATACCAGGTATGCAAGGCTGGTTTAATATCAGAAAAACCATTAATGTAATCCATCACATAAATAAAACAAAAGACAAAAACCACATGATCTTATCAATTCATGCAGAAAAGGCATTTGACAAAGTCCAACACCCATTCGTGATAAAAACTCTTACCAAAATAGGAATTGAAGGAAAATTCCTCAACATAATAAAGGGCATCTATGCAAAGCCAACAGCCAATATCACTCTAAATGGAGAGAACCTGAAAGCATTTCCCTTGAAAATGGGAACCAGACAAGGATGCCCTTTATCACCGCTCTTATTCAACATCGTGTTGGAAGTCTTAGCCAGGGCAATTAGGCTAGACAAAGAAATAAAAGGTATCCAGATTGGCAAGGAAGAAGTAAAGTTATCACTATTTGCAGATGACATGATTATATACACAGAAAACCCTAAGGAATCCTCCAGAAAACTACTGAAACTAATAGAAGAGTTTGGCAGAGTCTCAGGTTATAAAATAAACATACAAAAATCACTTGGATTCCTCTACATCAACAAAAAGAACATCGAAGAGGAAATAACCAAATCAATACCATTCACAGTAGCCCCCAAGAAGATAAGATACTTAGGAATAAATCTTACCAAGGATGTAAAAGACCTATACAAAGAAAACTACAAAGCTCTACTACAAGAAATTCAAAAGGACATGCTTAAGTGGAAAAACATACCCTGCTCATGGATAGGAAGACTTAACATAGTAAAAATGTCTATTCTACCAAAAGCCATCTATACATTTAACGGACTTCCGATCCAAATTCCAATGTCATATTTTAAGGGGATAGAGAAACAAATCACCAATTTCATATGGAAGGGAAAGAAGCCCCGGATAAGCAAAGCACTACTGAAAAAGAAGAAGAAATGGGAGGCCTCACCTTACCTGACTTCAGAACCTATTATACAGCCACAGTAGTCAAAACAGCCTGGTATTGGTACAACAACAGACACATAGACCAATGGAACAGAATTGAGAACCCAGACATAGATCCATCCACGTATGAGCAGCTGATATTTGACAAAGGACCAGTGTCAATTAACTGGGGAAAAGATAGCCTTTTTAACAAATGGTGCTGGCATAACTGGATATCCCTTTGCAAAAAAATGAAACAGGACCCATACCTCACACCATGCACAAAAACTAACTCCAAGTGGATCAAAGACCTAAACATAAAGACTAAAACGATAAAAATCATGGAAGAAAAAATAGGATCTACCCTAGGAGCCCTAATACAAGGTATAAACAGAATACAAAACATTACCAAAAATGATGAAGAGAAACCCGATAACTGGGAGCTCCTAAAAATCAAACACCTATGCTCATCTAAAGACTTCACCAAAAGAGTAAAAAGACCACCTACAGACTGGGAAAGAATTTTCAGCTATGACATCTCCGACCAGCGCCTGATCTCTAAAATCTACATGATTCTGTCAAAACTCAACCACAAAAAGACAAACAACCCAATCAAGAAGTGGGCAAAGGATATGAACACACATTTCACTAAAGAAGATATTCAGGCAGCCAACAGATACGTGAGAAAATGCTCTCGATCATTAGCCATTAGAGAAATGCAAATTAAAACTACGATGAGATTCCATCTCACACCAGCAAGGCTGGCATTAATCCAAAAAACACAAAATAATAAATGTTGGAGAGGCTGCGGAGAGATTGGAACTCTCATACACTGCTGGTGGGAATGTAAAATGGTACAACCACTTTGGAAATCTATCTGGCGTTATCTTAAACAGTTAGAAATAGAACTACCATACAACCCAGAAATCCCACTCCTAGGAATATACCCTAGAGATACAAGAGCCTTCATACAAACAGATATATGCACACCCATGTTTACTGCAGCTCTGTTTACAATAGCAAAAAGTTGGAAGCAACCAAGGTGTCCATCAACAGATGAATGGGTAAATAAATTGTGGTATATTCACACAATGGAATACTACGCATCGATAAAGAACAGTGACGAATCTGTGAAACATTTCATAACATGGAGGAACCTGGAAGGCATTATGCTGAGTGAAATTAGTCAGAGGCAAAAGGACAAATATTGTATAAGACCACTATTATAAGATCTTGAGAAATAGTAAACCTGAGAAGAACACATACTTTGGTGGTTACGAGGAGGGGAGGGAGGGAGGGTGGGAGAGGGTTTTTTATTGATTAATCAGTAGATAAGAACTGCTTTAGGTGAAGGGAAAGACAACACTCAATACATGGAAGGTCAGCTCAATTGGACTGGACCAAAAGCAAAGAAGTTTCCAGGATAAAATGAATGCTTCAAAGGTCAGCGGAGCAAGCGCGGGGGTCTGGGGAACATGGTTTGCGGGGACTTCTAATTGGGAAAATAATTCTATTATGAAATCATTCTGCATCCCACTTTGAAATGTGGCATCTGGGGTCTTAAATGCTAACAAGCGGCCATCTAAGATGCAGCAATTGGTCTCAACCCACCTGGAGCAAAGGAAAATGAAGAACACCAAGGCCACACGACAACTAAGAGCCCAAGAGCCAGAAAGGGCCACATGAACCAGAGACCTACATCATCCTGAGACCAGAAGAACTAGTTGGTGCCCGGCCACAATCGATGACTGCCCTGACAGGGAGCACAGCAGAGGACCCCTGAGGGGCAGGAGATCAGTGGGATACAGACCCCAAATTCTCATAAAAAGACCAAACTTAATGGTCTGACTGAGACTGGAGGAATCCCGGCGGCCATGCTCCCCAGACCTTCTGTTGACACAGGACATGAACCATCCCCGAAGACAACTCATCAGAAATGAAAGGGACTGGTTAGCGGGTGGGAGAGAGACGCTGATGAAGAGTGAGCTAATTATATCAGGTGGACACTTGAGATTGTGTTGGCAACTCTTGTCTGGAGGGGGGATGGGAGGATAGAGAGAGAGGGAAGCAGGCAAAATTGTCAAGAAAGGAGAGACTGAAAGGGCTGACTCAATAGGGGGAGAGCAAGTGGGAGTAGGGGGTGAGATGTATGTAAACTTATATGTGACAGACTGATTGGATTTGTAAACGTTCACTTGAAGCTTAATAAAAGTTATTAAAAAAAAAAAGACATGACAGAAAAGAAAAGAAGTTACTCTGAAACTTGCTCTTGAACATCAAATAGCTAAAGCAAAAGGAAAAAATGATGAAGTAAAACAGCTGAACAGAGGATTTCAAAGGGTGGCTCAGGAAGACAAAGTATTACGATGACATGTGCAAAGACGTGGAGATAGAAAACCAAAAGGGAAGAATACGCTCGGCATTTATCAAGCAGAAAGAACTAAAGAAAAAATTCAAGCCTCCAGTTGCAAAACTGAAGGTTTCTACAGAGAAAATATTAAACAACACAGGAAGAATCTAAAGAAGATAGAAGGAATACACAGAGTCACTATAAAGAATTAGTCAACATTCAACCATTTCAGGGGTAACATATGATGAGGAATTGATGGTACTGAAGAAGTCCAAACTGCATTGAAGGCATTGGTGAAAAACAAGGCTCTGGGAATTGACGGAATACCAATTGAGATGTTTCAACAAACAGATGCAGCACTGGAAGTGCTCACTCGTCTATGCCAAGAAATTTCAAAGACAGCTACCCGGACAATCGACTGGAAGAGATCCAAATTTATGCCTATTCCCAAGAAAGGGGATCCAACCAAATGCGGAAATTATCAAACAATATCATTACTACCACACGCAAGTAAAATTTTGCTGAAGGTCATTCAAAAGCGGCTGCAACAGTATATTGACAGGGAACTGCCAGAAATTCAAGCCAGATTTAGAAGAGGACGTAGAACCGGGGATATCATTACTGATGTCAGATGGATCCTGGCTGAAAGCAGAGAATATCAGAAGGATGTTTACCTGTGTTTTATTGACTATGCAAAGGCATTTGACTGTGTGGACCATCACAAATTATGGATAACACTCTGAAAAATGGGAATTCCAGAACACTTAATTGTGCTCATGAGTAATCTGTACATGGATCAAGAGGCAGTTGTTCAAACAGAAGAATGGGACATTGTGTGCTTTAACATCAGGAAAGGTGTGCGTCAGGATTGTTTCCTTTTACCATATTTATTCAATTTGTATGCTGATCAAATAATCGGAGAAGATGGACTATATGAAGAAGAACGGGCCATCGGGATTAGAAGATTCATTAACAACCTGCATTATGCAGATGACACAACCTTGCTTGCTCAAAGTGAAGAGGACTTGAAGCCCTTACTGATGATCAAAGACCACAGCCTTCAATATGGATTACACCTCAACATAAAGAAAACAAAAATCTTCACAACTGGACCAGTAAGCAACATCATGGTAAATGGGAAAAGGTTGAGGTTGTCAAGGATTTCATTCTACTTGGATTCACAATCAACATCCCTGGAAACAGCTGTCCAGAAATCAAAAGACACATTGCATTGGGCAAATTGGCTGCAAAAGAACTCTTTAAAGTGTTAAAAAGCAAAGATATCACCCTGAGGACTAAGGTACTCCTTACCCGAGCCCTGGTGTTTTCAATAGCCTCATACGCATGTGAAAGCTGGACAATGAATGAATAAGGAAAACTGAAGAAGAACTGATGCCTTTGAATTGTGGTGTTGGTGCAGAATATTGAATACCATGGACTCCCAAAAGAATGAACAAATCTGTCTTGGAAGAAGTACAACCAGAACGCTCCTTGAAAGCAAGGATGGCAAGACTGCATCTTACATACTTTGGACATGCTGTCAGGAGGGATCAGTCCCTGGGGAAGAATACCACGCTTGGTAAAGTAGAGGAAAAGCGAAAAAGAGGAAGACCCTCAACGAGATGTACTGACACAGTTGCTGCAACAATGGGCTCAAATATAGCAACAATTTTCAGGATGGTGCAGCTCCAGGCAGTGTTTTGGTCTGTTGCGCATAGGGTCACTATGAGTCTGAACTGACTCAACGGCACCTAACAACAACAACAGATGTCATTCTTGGATGTGAACATGGACACGCTTATAGACTGGAAGCCTACTAATTTGAGAGGGATTGTTGAATTGATACAGAAATCACAAATCTGGGTTACAAATTTATGTTTGACCCTAAATCCAATCTCAGGCTCACAAATTTGTACTAGTAAGGAGAAGTCTTCAAAACTGTGCAGCTCACAAGAAGAGAAAATTTTCCATTGCCCATGTCAGGTATGGACATGGAGTATAATGTACAAGGAAGATCCTGCCAGAAGGAAGAATTAGGGATGATGTTGTTGTTAGGTGCTGTCAAGCGAGTTCCGACTCATAGCAACCCTATGTACAATAGAAGGAAACACTACCGGGTCCTGCATCATGCTCACAATCATTGCTGCACTTGAGCTGATTGTTGCAGCCACCCTGTCAATCCGTCTCATTGACGGTCTTCCTCTTTTTTGTTAACCCTCTGCTTTACCAAGCATGGTGTCCTTCTCCATGGACTGGTCCCTTCTGACAACATGTCCAAAGTACACGAGACCAAATCTCAACAAACTCGCTTCTAAGGAGCATTCTGGCTATAATTCTTCCAAGACAGATTTGTTCATTCTTCTGGAAGGCCATGGTATATTCAGTATTCTTCACAACACTATAATTCAAATGCATCAATTCTTCTTCAGTCTTCCTTATTCATTACCCAGCTTTTGCATGCATATGAAGCGATTGAAAATACCATGGCTTGGGTCAGGTATTTTATCTTCATGGAAACCAAAAAACCAAACTCAGTGCCATCTAGTCGATTCTGACTCATAGTGACCCTATAGGACAGAGTAGAACTGCCCCATAGAGTTTCCAAGGAGTGGCTGGTGGATTTGAACTGCTGACCCTTTGGTTAGCAGCCGTAGCACTTAACCACTGTGCCACCAGGGTTTCCGTATCTTCATGGGGGTACTGTAAATGGTATTGATTTGGTGATTTCCTCTTCGATGTTCTTTTTGTTGGTGTAGAGGAATCCAACTGATTTTTGTATGTTTCTCTCGTATCCTAATACTCTGCTGAGCTCTTCTATTAGTTTCAGTAGTTTTCTTTAGGATTCCTTAGGGTTTACCGTGTATAAGATCATATCATCCGCAAATACAGATACTTTTACTTCTTCCTTACCAACCTGGATGCCCTTTATTTCTTTATCTAGCCTAATTGCTCTATCAAGGATGTCCAGCACAATGATGAATAAGAGTGGTGATAAAGGGCATCCTTGTCAGGCTCCTGATCTCAAGGGGATTGCTTTCAGACTCTCTCCATTTTGGATGATGTTGGCTTCGTATAAATGCCCTTTATTATGTTGAGGAACTTTCCTTCTATTCCTATTTTTTTAAAATAATTTTTATTGTGCTTTAAGTGAAAGTTTACAAATCAAGTCAGTCTGTCACATATAAGCTTATATACACCTTACTACATACTCCCATTTACTCTCCCCCTAATGAGTCAGCCCGCTCCCTCCTTCCAGTCTCTCCTTTCATGACCGTTTTGCCAGTTTCTAACCCTCTCTACCCTCCCATCTCACCACCAGACAGGAGATGCCAATACAGCCTCAAGTGTCCACCAGATACAAGTAGCTCACTCTTCATCAGCATCTCTCTCCAACTCATTGTCCCGTGCCTTCCATGTCTGATGAGTAGTCTTCGGGAATGGTTCCTGTCCTGGGCGAACAGAAGGTTTGGGGACCATGACCGCCAGGATTCTTCTAGTCTCAGTCAGACCATGAAGTCTGGCCTTTTCATGAGAATTTGGGGTCTACATCCCACTGTTCTCCTGCTCCCTCAGGAGTTCTCTGTTGTGCTCCCTGTCAGGGAAGTCATTGGTTGTGGCTGGGCACCATCTAGTTCTTCTGGTCTCAGGATGATGTAAGTCTCTAGTTCACGTGGCCCTTTCTGTCTCTTGGGCTCATAGTTAATGTGTGACCTTGGTGTTCTTCATTCTCCTTTGATCCAGGTGGGTTGAGACCAATTGATGCATCTTAGATGGCCCCTTGTCAGCATTTAAGACCCCAGACGCCACAGTTCAAAGTGGGATACAGAATGTTTTCATAATGGAGTTTATTATGCCAATTGACTTAGAAGTCCCCTTAAGCCATAGTCCCCAAACTTCCACCCTTGCTCCGCTGACCTTCGAAGCATTCAGTTCATCCAGGAAACTTCTTTGCTTTTGGTCCAGTCCAGTTGAGCTGACCTTCCATGTATTGAGTATTGTCCTTCCCTTCACCTAAACTAGTCCTTATCTACTAACTAATCAGCAAATAACCCTCTCCCACCCCCCCTCCCTCCCCCCTCTCATAACCACAAAAGAATGTCTTCTTCTCAGTTTATACTATTTCTCAAGAACTTATAATAGTGGTCTTATACAATATTTGTCCTTTTGCCTCTGACTAATTTCACTCAGCATAATGCCTTCCAGGTTCCTCCATGTTATGAAATGTTTCACAGATTCGTCACTGTTCTTTATCGATGCGTAGTATTCCATTGTGTGAACGTACCATAATTTATTTAACCATTCATCTGTTGATGGACACCTTGGTTGCTTCCAGCTTTTTGCTATTGTAAACAGAGCTGCAATAAACATGGGTGTGCATATATCTGTTTGTATGAAGGTTCTTATTTCTCTAGGGTATATTCCGAGGAGTGGGATTTCTGGGTTGTATGGTAGTTCTATTTCTAACTTTTTAAGAAAATGCCAGATAGATTTCCAAAGTGGTTATACCATTTTACATTCCCACCAGCAGTGTATAAGAGTTCCAATTTCTCCGCAGCCCCTCCAACATTTATTATTTTGTGTTTTTTGGATTAATGCCAGCCTTGTTGGAGTGAGATGGAATCTCATCGTAGTTTTAATTTGCATTTCTCTAATGGCTAATGATCAAGAGCATTGTCTCATGTATCTGTTAGCTGCCTGAATATCTTCTTTAGTGAAGTGCATGTTCTTATCCTTTGCCCGCTTTTTGACTGGGTTGTTTGTCTTTTTGTGTTGAGTTTTAACAGAATCATATAGATTTTAGAGATCAGGCGCTAGTCAGAGATATCATAGCTGAAAATTTTTTCCCAATCTGTAGGTGGTCTTTTTACCCTTTTGGTGAAGTCTTTAGATGAGCATAGGTGTTTGATTTTTAGGAGCTCCCAGTTATCTGGTTTCTCTCTGTGTCCCAGAGGTTTTGATAGGAAGTGTTTTCATTCCCGTTGCATTCTAGGAATTTCATTATTCCCTCCTTAATGTCTTCTATAACCCAGTCTTTTTTGAGCAGGGTACTGTTCAAAAAAAAATTTTTTTTTTCCTTTTTTTTTATTGTTCCGTTTCCAAGTATTTGATTTCTTTTCCCTGATTTTTCTGTTACTGATTTCTACTTTTATGGCCTTGTGGTCTGAGAAGATGCTTTGTAATATTTCGATGTTTTGGATTCTGCAAAAGTTTGTTTTATGACCTAATATGTGATCTGTTCTAGAGAATGTTCCATGTGCACTAGAAAAAAAAGTATACTTTGCAGCTGTTTGGTGGAGTGTTTTGTATAGGTCTATGAGGTCAAGTTGGTTGATTGTAGCAATTAGGTCTTCCGTGTCTCTATTGAGCTTCTTACTGAAAGCCCTATCCTTCTCCGAAAGTGGTGTGTTGAAGTCTCCTACTATAATTGTGAAAGTGTCTATCTCACTTTTCAGTTCTGTTAAAATTTGTTTTATGTATCTTGCAGCCCTGTCATTGGGTGTATAAATATTTAATACGGTTATATCATCCTGCTATATTGTCCCCTTAATCATTATATAGTGCCCTTCTTTGTCCTTTATGGTGGATTTAACTTTGTAATCTATTTTGTCAGAAATTAATATTTCTACTCCTGCTCTTTTTTGATTGTTGTTTGCTTGATATATTTTTTTCCATCCTTTGAGTTTTAGTTTGTGTCACTAAGTCTAAGGTGTGTCTCTTGTAGGCAGCATATAGACGGATCGTGTTTCTTTATCCAGTCTGAGACTCTGTCTTTTTATTGGTGCATTTAGTCCATTTACATTCAGTGTAATTATAGATATGTATGTGTTTAGTGCTGCCATTTTGATGCCTTTTTGTGTGTGTTGTTGACAATTTCATTTTTCCACTTACTTTTTTGTGCTGAGACGTTTTTCTTTGTAAACTGTGTGTTCCTCATTTTCATAGTAGTTGAATTTATGTTTGCTGAGTCATGTTTTTCTTGGTTTTTATTTTGAGTTATGGAATTTAGTCCATTTACATTCAGTGTAATTACAGATAAGTATGTGTTTAGTGCTGTCATTTTGATGCCTTTGTGTGTGTGTTGTTGACAATTTCATTTTTCCACTTACTTTTTTGTGCTGAGACGTTTTTCTTTGTAAAGTGTGTGTTCCTCATTTTCATAGTAGTTGAATTTATGCTTACTGAGTCATTATGCTTTTCTTGGTTTTTATTTTGATTTATGGAATTGTTAGACCTCTTTGTGGTTACCTTAATATTTACGCCTATTTTTCTAAGTAAAAACCTAACTTGTATCATCCTATATCGCCTTGTTTTCCTCTCCATATAGCAGTTCTATGCAACCTGTATTTAGCCCCTCTTTTTGATTATTGTGATCTTTTACAAAATGACTTCAATGATTCCCTGTTTTGAGCATTTTTTTCTTTTTAAGATTAATCTTAATTTGTTTTTGTGTTTTCCATATTTGAGTTGATATCAGGATGTTCTGTTCTGTGACCTTGTGTTGTGTTGTTATCTGATGTTATCGATTTTCTGACCAAACAATTTCCTTTAGTATTCCTTGTAGCTTTGGTTTGGTTTTTGCAAATTCTCTATGCTTGTGTTTATCTGCAAATGTTTTAATTTCGCCTTCATATTTGAGAGAGAGTTTTGCTGGATAAATGATCCTTGGCTGGCAGTTTTTCTCCTTCAGTGCTCTATAGATGTCATCCCATTGCCTTCCTGACTGCATGCTTTCTGCTCAGTAGTCTGAACTTATTCTTATTGATTCGCCTTTGTAGGAGACCTTTCTTTTATCCCTGGCTGCTTTTAAATTTTTCTCTTTATCTTTGGTTTTGGCAAGTTTGATGATAATATGTCTTGGTGATTTTCTTTTTGGATCAATCTTATATGGGGTTCGATGAGCATCTTGGATAGATATCCTTTCGTCTTTCATGATGTCAGGGAAGTTTTCTGCCAACAGATCTTCAACTATTCTCTCTGTATTTTCTGTTATCCCTCCTTGTTCTGGAACTCCAATCACATGCACGTTATTCTTCTTGATAGAGTCCCACATGATTCTTAGTGTTTCTTCATTTTTTTTAATTCTTTTATCTGATTTTTCTTCAACTATACTGGTGTCAATTGCTTTATCCACCAACTCCCCCACTCTGCATTCCAATTCCTGGAAGCTGCTTCTCTGACTTCCTACTGAGTTGTCTAATTCTGTACTTTTACTGTTAATCTTCTGGATTTCTGAATGTTGTCTCTCTATGGATTCTTGTAGCCTATTAATTTTTCCACTATGTTCTTGAAGAATCTTTTTGATTTCTTCAACTGCTTTATCAGTGTGTTCCTTGGCTTTTTCTGTAGATTGCCTTATTTCATTTTTGAGGTCATCCCTGATGTCTTGAAGCATTCTGTAAATTAGTTTTTTATATTCTGCATCTGGCAATTCCAGGATTGTGTCTTCATTTGGGAAAGATTTTGATTCTTTAATTTGGGGAGCTGTAGAAGCAATCATGGTCTGCTTCTTTATGTGGTTTGATATCAACTGCTGTCTCTGAGCCATCCATAAGATATTGTAATGATTTATTTTATATTTGCTCACCGAGTCCTATCTTGTTTTGTTTTCTTTCAATATACATAGATGGGCTACTAGATTGCGCTGTCGTGATTGTTGTAGCCTTTGAATCACTTATGTCCTCTTACCAGCTGGTTTGGGCCGTTACCAGAAATATAAGCCTAAGAGTCCATTCACTATTCCTGAGTAGAATCTGATTTTGGGTCATCAAGTGTGTGGGGTAGACTGTCACCTATTCACTTAGAGGAGTAGTGGTGATATTTGTGTGCACCAGATTCTAGTAGCAGCAGGGGGTCACATTCAAGGGAGTGCAGGATGCTGACAGGGTTCCCCCAAGTGCCAGTGAGGTAGGTGTGTCTCTATTCCGAAAGCACTTTGGTGGGTGGGTTCTACAGGTGTACCTTAAGCACCCAATGCATGTACCTCTACAGATTGGTAGATGTCACTATCCTCAGACCCCTATGGCAGAAGTTTAGGTGGTTTGGGTCGAGCTTCAGCCCTCAGTTCCCCGTTGTGGGTCAGTGAGGGCTCTGTTCAATAGGTAGAGATATCAGACCTGGGAAACTTGTCTTTCCAGTAATCTGCTAAAACAATTACAGTCAGATGCCTATCAGAATTGCCTTTGCATTATAATAGCCACCTTGTTCCCTGTAGGGATGAAAGCCCAAGACTGTGGGTCTCATATGCTTGGCTGGAGCTGGTTCTGTATTTTTAGTCCAATTTTGGGAAGTCAGGGAAGGATTCTTGGTCCCTGGGTTTTTTGTAGCTGCTTCTCTCAGGCCAGGAGAATGGGTTAGGAAAAGACAAAACAAACAAATAAACAAATAGAAAAAAACCGCAGAGCACTTCACTCTCTGGCCCAAGAAATTCCAATGTTAATGAAGCCGCCTGGGAAGGGGAGGGGAGGGATCAGACAGATAGAAGAGAGTAGCACCCAGGAATATAGACAAAGTTACTTATCTGGCTTGGTGAGGGCTGTTTTATCTGAGATTCGCGAGGGGCAGGTAGCCTGTGTGCGTTGGCTGGGTCAAGACTGCCCCCGGGGGTCAGGCCCTCGTCCTGTGCTTGTGCTGTCTCAGAAGCTGTGGTCAGTTCCTCTGCTCCTGGTCCAAAGCCCAGCGCCAAGGTTCCCCGGCTGGGACACCGCACTCCAAGCTCCAAAACCAGTTGCTGCCTCCCGGTGACTTTTCCTATCAGCCGCATCGCTGCGCTGCCTGCGTGCACTGGCTGGGCTTCCCCCGAGGTCACTTCTGGGGGCTAGGGCTGCAACCCGTGTTTGTGCCGTCTCAGGATGCCGTGCTCAGCTCCCCTGTGCCCAGTCCAAAGCCCGGAGCCAAGGTTTTCTGACTGGGACTTTGGCTCCAGGCTCCGAAAACAGTCGCTGCTTCCCCGTGGTTGCTCATTCGTTCTGTCGTTAGCCCTGTTAGTGTGCAGCCTGCTTGTGCTGGCTGAGTCTCTACGGAGGTTATCCCAGGGGGCTAGGGGTTAGGGCTGTGTCCCGTGCCTGCCCCACCTCAGCAAGTCGCTATCAGCCCCACCACTCGGCACCAGGGAACCACGAGGGCTCAAGGCTGTGGAGTGGGTCGCGGGTTCCAGAAGCAGTCGCTGGTTCAGGGCGCAGCTTTTCGCTCACCTGTCACTCGGGTCAACCCTTTAGATCTGTGTTTGATGGTCAGGGTTCGTAGATTGTCATGTATGTGATTGATTCACTTGTTTTTCCGAGTCTTTGTTGCAAGAGGGATCCGAAGTAGCGTCTACCTAGTCAGCCATCTTGGCCCCGCCTCCCTTCTATTCCTATTTTGCTGAGAGTTTTTATCATGAATGGATGTTGAAGTTTGTCAAATGCCTTTTCTGCATCAATTGATGAAATCATGTGGTTCTTTTGTTTTATTTATATGATGGATTACATTAATTGTTCTTGTAATGTTAAATCATTCCTGCATACCTGGTATGATTCCCATTTGGTCATGGTGAATTATTTTTTTTGATATGTCATTGAATTCTATTGACTAAAATTTTGTTGAGGATTTTTGCATCTAAGCTCATGAGGGATATAGGTCTGTAATTTTCTTTTTTTGTGGAGTCTTTACCTGGTTTTGGTATCAGGGATATGGTGGCTTCACAGAATGAGTTTGGGAGTATTCCGTTCTTTTCTATGCTCTGAAATACCTTTAGTAGTAGTGGTGTTAACTCTTCTCTGAAAGTTTGGTAGAACTCTGCAGTGAAGCTGTCCAGGCAAGGGCTTTTTATTGTTGGGAGTTTTTTGATTACCTTTTCAAACTCTTCTTTTGTTAGGGGTCTATTTAGTTCTTCTACCTCTGTTTGTGTTAGATTAAATAGGTAGTGTGTTTCCAGGAATTCATCCATTTCTTCTAGGTTTTCAGATTTGTTAGAGTACAATTTTTCATAGTAATCTGATATGATTCTTTTCATTTCAGTTGGGTCTGTTGTAATATTTCCCATCTCATTTCTTATTCTGGTTATTTGCTTCCTCACCTGTTTTTCTTTCGTCAGTTTGGCAAATGGTCTATCAATTTTGTTAATTTTTTCAAAGAACCAGCTTTTGGTCTTGTTAACTCTTTCAATTGTTTTTCTTTTTTCTGTTTCACTTAAATCTGCTCTAATTTTTGTTATTTGCTTTCTTCTGGTTCCTGAGAGTTTCTTTTGTTGCTCTCTTTCTATTTGTTCAAGTGGTGGGGATAATTTTTTTATTTTGGCCCTTTCTTCTTTTTGTTTGTGTGTATTTATTGATATAGATTGACCTCTGAGCACTGGTTTCGCTGTGTCCCAAAGGTTCTGATTGGAAGTGTTTTCATTGTCATTAGATTCTATGAATTTCTTTATTCCATCCTTAACGTCTTCTATGACTCAGTCATTTTTGAGCAGGGTATTGTTCAGTTTCCAGGTGTTTGATTTCTTTTCCCTGCTTTTTCTGTTATTGATTTCTACTTTTATGGCCTTATGGTCAGAGAAGATGCTTTATAATATTTCAATGTCTTGGATTCTCCTAAGGCTTGCTTTATGACCTAATATGTGGTCTATTCTAGAGAATGTTCCATGTGCACTAGAAAAGAAAGTATGCTTGGTTGCTGTTGGGTGGAGTGTTTTGTATAGGTCTATGAGGTCAAGTTGTTTGACTGTGGCATTTAGATCTCCCATGTCTTTATTGAACTTCTTTCTGGATATCCTAACCTTTACCCAAAGTGGTATGTTGAAGTCTCCTACTATAATTGTGGAGCTGTCTATCTCATTTTTCAATGCCATTAGAATTTGTTTTATGTATCTTGCAGCCCTGTCATTGGGCGCATAAATATTTAATACGGTTATATCGTCCTGGTATATTGTCCCCTTAATCATTATATAGTGCCCTTCTTTGTCCTTTATGGTGGATTTAACTTTGTAATCTATTTTGTCAGAAATTAATATTTCTACTCCTGCTCTTTTTTGATTGTTGTTTCCTTGCTATATTTTTTTCCATTCTTTGAGGTTTAGTTTGTTACTGTCTCTAAGTCTAAGGTGTGTCTCCTGTAGGCAGCATATAGACGGATTGTGTTTTTTTATCCATTCTGCCACTCTCTGTTTATTGGTACATTTAGTTCATTTACATTCAGTGTAATTATAGATAGGTGTGAGTTTAGTGCTGTCATTTTGATGTCTTTTTTTGTGTGTTGTTGACAGTTTCTTTTTCTCACTTAATTTTTTCTGTTGAGTAGTTTATATATTGTCTTTTCCTCTTATTCGTTTTTGCTGATTTTGTTTTTTGCTGAGTCTCTAATTTTTTCCTGTATTTTATTTTGATGTGTAGGATATTCAGTCTTCTTTGCGGCTACCTTAATATTTACTCCTATTTTTCTAAGTTTAACCTAACTTTTATTTCTTTTTTTTTAAATAATTTTTATTGTGCTTTAAGTGAAAGTTTACAAATCAAGTCAGCCTCTCACACAAAAACCCATATACACCTTGCTACACACTCCCAATTACTCTCCCCCTAACGAGACAGCCTGTTCTCTCCCTCCACTCTTTCTTTTCGTGTTGTTTTCACCAGCTTCTAACCCCCTCCACCCTCTCATCTCCCCTCCAGGCAGGAGATGCCAACATAGTCTCAAGTGTTCACCTGATCCAAGAAGCTCACTCCTCACCAGCATCCCTCTCTAACCCATTGTCCAGTCCAATCCACGTCTGAAGTGTTGGCTTCAGGAATAGTTCCTGTCCTGGGGCAACAGAAGGTCTGGGGGCCATGACCACCGGGGTCCTTCCAGTCTCAGTCAGACCATTAAGTCTGGTCTTATGAGAATTTGGGGTCTGCATCCCACTGCTCTTCTGCTCCCTCAGGGTTTCTCTGTTGTGCTCCCTGTCAGGGCAGTCATCGGTTGTAGCTGGTCACGATCTAGTTCTTCTGGTCTCAAGATGATGTAGTCTCTGGTTCATGTGGCCCTTTCTGTCTCTTGGGCTAGTAGTCACCTTGTGTCCTTGGTGTTTTCATTCTCCTTTGATCCGGGTGGGTTGAGACCAACTGATGCATCTTAGTTGGCTGCTTGCTAGCATTTAAGACCCCGGACGCCACTATTCAAAGTGGGATGCAGAATGTTTTGTTAATAGATTTTATTACGCCAATTGACTTAGCTAACTTTTATTTCTCTATATCGCCATGTCTTCCTCTCCATATGAGAGATCTATGACTATATTTCTTAGTCCCTGTTTATTGTTTTAATGTTGTCTTCTTTTACATAATAATATTGCCTTTTCCTGTCGTGAGTGTTTTTTTAATTTTGATTTATTTTTGTGATTTCCCTGCCTCGGTTGACATCTGATTGCTCTGTCCCGTGTTCTAGTCTTGGGTTGATACCTGATATTATTGATTTTCTAACCAAAGAACTCCCTTTAGTATTTCTTGTAGTTTTGGTTTGGTTTTTAAGAATTCCCTAAACTTCTGTTTATCTGAAAATGTCCCAATTTCACCTTCATATTTTAGAGACGGTTTTGCTGGATATATGATTCGTGGCTGGCAATTTTTTTCCTTCAATGCTTTATATAAGTCATCCCATTGCCCTTTTGCCTCCATGGTTTCTGCCGAGTAATCCGAGTTTATTCTTATTGACTGTCCTTTTTAGATGACTTTTCATTTATCCCTAGCTGCTCTTAAAATTCTCTCTTTATCTTTGGTTTTGGCAAGTTTGATTATAATATGTCTTGGTGACTTTCTTTTAGAATCTACCTTATGTGGAGTTCGATGAGCATCTTGGATAGATATCTTCTTTTCTTTCATGATATCAAGGAAGTTTTCTGCCAACAAATCTACAATTCTCTCTGTATTTTCTGTTGTCCCTCCCTGTTCTGGTACTCCAATCACTCATAGGTTATTTCTCTTGATAGAATTGCACATGATTCTTAAGGTTTCTTCATTTTTTAAAATTCTTTTATCTGATTTTTCTCCAAATATATTGGTGCCAAGTGCTTTATCTTCAATCTCACCAATTCTCCCTTCCACTTGCTCAATTCTGCTTCTCTGACTTTCTATTGAGTTGTCTAATTCTGTAATTTTATTGTTAATCTTCTGAATTTCTCATTGATGTCTCTTTATGGTTTCTTGAAGCTTACTAAATTTTTCATTATGTTTTTGAATAACCTTTTTAATTTCTTCAACTACTTTATCTGTGTGTTCCTTGGTTTGTTCTGTGTATTGCCTCATCTCCTTCCTAATTTTGTTCCTGAGGTCTCGAGGAGTTCTGTATATTCATCTTTTCAATTCTGCATCTGGTAATTCCAGAGAGGCACCTTTATCCAGAAGATCCTTTGATTCTTTGTTTTGAGAGCTTGTTGAGGCGATCATGGTCTGTTTCTTTACGTGACTTGATATTGGCTGTTGTCTCTGAGGCATCTATAAGTTATTGTATTAGTTTATTTTATGTTTGCTTACCGTATCTTAGCTTCTTGCTTTGTTTTGTTTTGATATGTTCAAATAGGTTGCTTGAGTGAGCTGGCTTGATTATTTTCACCTTTGAAGCTCTGACATCCTGTCACCAAATAGCTAGAGCTGTTATCAGGTTATCAGTCTAGGAGTCCATTCACTTTTCTTGTATGAATTCAGCTCAGGTGTCCAGGCAGCTGTGTGTGGAGCAGCCGCTCCCAGGAATGGTGCCAGAGGGATCCTGGTGATTCACGTCCGGTAACTCCTCACTGCTTCTGAACCATGTCACCCTCCCCCTGCCGCTCAGATTTTCTAAACTTGTCTTTGATATTCAGGCTCCTAGCTTGTCATAAATATAATTGTTTCACTTGTTTTTTCGTGTTTTGATGTAAGAGGAATTGCCAGAAGCTTCTGGCTATTCCACCATCTTGGGCCTGTCTCCCCTTCCATCTTCTTTTGATGCTTCCTGCATGTTTCAATTTTTTTGCCCAAAAAACCCTTCAATTTTGCACCTCAAGGCTTAAATTTTTTCTTCAGTTTTTTCAGCCTGAGAAATGCTGAGTGTGTTCTTCCCTTTTGATATTCTAACTCCAGGTCTTTATATGTTGTGTTATAATACTTTACTTGGTCTTCTTGAGCCACCCTTTTAAATCCTCTGTTCAGCTCTTTTACTTCACCATTTCTTCCATTCACTTTAGCTACTCCACATCCAAGAGCAAGTTTCAGAGTCTCTTCTGACATCCATTTTGGTCTTTTTTTTTTTTTTTTCTGTCTTTTTAATGACTTTTTGCTTCCTTCATGCATGATGTACTTATTGTCATTCCACAACTCATCTGGTCTCTGGTCATTAGTTGTCAATATGTCAAATATATTCTTGAGATGGTCTCTAAATTTTGGTGGGATATATTCAATGTTATGCTTTGGTTCTCTTGGACTTGTTTCAATTTTCTTCTGCTTTAGCTTAAAATTGCGTATGAGCTATTAATTGTCTGTTCCACAGTTGGCCCCTGGTGTTGTTCTGACTGATGATATTGAGCTTCTCCATTGTTCTTCCCACTGATGTAGTTGGTTTGATTCCTGTGAATTCCATCTGGTGAGGTCCACATGTATAGCAGCCATTTATGCTGCTGAAAAAAGGTATTTCCAATGAATAGGTCGCTTGTCTTTCAAAATGCTATCATGCAATCTCTGGTGTCATTTTTATTACCAATGCCATATTTTGCAACTACTGATCCTCCTTTGTTTCCAACTTTCACATTCTAATCACTAGTAATTATCAGTGCATCTTGATTACAGGCTTGATCAATTTCAGACTGCAGAAGTTGGTAAAAATCTTCAGTTTCTTCATTTTTGTCCTTAGTGGTTGGTGAGTAAATTTGAGTAATAGTGGTATTAACTGGTCTTCCTTGTATGCATATGGATATTATCTTATTACTGACAGTATTGTTCTTCAGGATACATCTTGAAATGTTGTTTGTGACAATGAATGCAATGCCATTCCTCTTCAATTTGTCATTCCTGTCATCGTAGACCATGTGATTGTCCGATTCAAAAGGACTATTTCCAGTTCATTTCAGCTCACTAATGCCTAGGATATCTATCCTCATGCATTTCATTTTGTTTTTAACAACTTATAATTTTTCTAGATTCATACCTCTTATGTTTCACATTTGAATTATTGATGGATGTTTGTAGCTATTTCTTCTCATTTTGAGTCATGCCACATCAGCAAATGTAGGTCCAGAATGCTTTACTTCACCTGCATCGTTTAGGTCAGCTTTACTTAGAGGAAGCAGCTCTTCCCTAGTCGTATCCTGAGTGCCTTCCAACCTGAGAGGCTCATCTTCCAGCACTACATCAGACAATGTTCTGCTGCTATTCATAAGGTTTTCACTGACCAAATTTTGTAAAAGTAGATTGCCAGGTCCTTCTTCCTAATCTGTCTTAGTCTGGAAACTTAGCTGAAACCTTTCCAAACCATGGGTAACCCTGCTGGTATTTGAAATATCAGTGGCATAACTTCCAGCATTACAGCAACACACGTCACCACAGTACGACAAACTGACAGAGAAGTGGTAGCATATGAATTAGGGATAGCCAGATGGATAGCCAAGGAACTTACTGCATTGCCACTGAAGGAAGCGTCTATAATTCCCACTTAACAGGACTGATAACCACTAGGGTCACTATGAGTCAGAATCAACTTGACAGCAGTGGGTTTGGTTTTTTAGGGACCAGTGGTGCAGTGTTTAAGAGCTACAGCTGCTAACCAAAAGTTCAGCAGTTCAAATCCACTAGCCACTCCTTGGAAACCCTATGGGGCAGTTCTACTCTGTCCTATAGGAATGCAATGAGTCAGAACTGACTTGATGACAACAACTTGGTTTTTTTGGTTTCGGGATAAGTGATTGTCATGTTAACTGTATTTTTTTTCCTTTCCAAATGTATATCCATTGTATATTGGGTATGATGGGGCAGATGCATTGGGATTTAGTTTATAGGTTACTAAGTTACCTGGATTTAAGAGGAGCGTGCAGCAATCAAACAACCTGGATTTTGAACTATATTTAAAGGGATTGTATTTAGAGTTTTCTGTCTTGGGGAGTTGGTGATTACACCCTATGTACAAGAAGAAGTTTTCACCAAAGATGTTTTGGAGTCTCAAAGTTTGTACTGTTGAAGAAATTGCTAGCTGTCTTCTAAAATATGTTCTTGTCTTTTAGAGCCCTAGAGTATCCAGCTAAAGTTCTCTATGCAGCTAGGAATAGCAACATGGCCACATGACTAATTTCTGGCCAGTAGAATGTAAGCAGATGTGGTTTATGTAACTTCTGTTAAGTGTCACTAAAGAAAGGGGGTAGGGGGTATGACTTTCACCCTTCCTTCTTCTTGATGTCTGGAATGTAATCATGGTTAAAGCTAGATCAGCTATCTGTGACCATGAGTTAACTTTGGAACTGGAAGCCACTTACAGCATAGCAACAAAGTAGAAGGACCCAAGAGCAATATACCAGCCCTCCAGACATTCATATATGCAAGACATAACCTCTTCTCTTACTATTCCCCAATGTAAGCTTTTCTTAACATCCTGCACACTGTACTTATTCACAGTCACCAGACATTTCCTCATGCTCTTCTTATAGTGTGAAAGGTTTAGGAGAAGACAATGTGGTACAGTGAAATAGACTTCTTTCTTCCATTTTCCAACAGTTTATGTGTCGATTTTTTAAACTAAGAATGAATTTTCCTATGGAAACATATATATACATTGGTTGATTTCCCTGGCTCATCTAATAAATCCTAGTAATATATGAAACGTCACTCCAATAATATTATAGTGGAAAACCATTTTATGAGAGCTGGGGCTAGTCCATCCTTTCACTTTGTAGTCACAGTGCTTAACACAGTTCCTGCCACATAGTAGGTATGCAATAAATACTTGTTAAATAAATCAATGAGGAAAACTGCATTTTAAGTTACAACCTCAGATGCCAAGAACATATTTATCCACCTCAGCAACATTGGAATCACAGAAGAAAGGGTTCCTTACAGATACTTTTAGGCAAAATTTCTATGTTAATTCTGTATATCTGAGGTGGCCAAGTATTTACTATCCAAACTGGGTCTGTCCCAGGCAAATCAAGATATATAGTTACTGATCTAAATATAAAAAGGCTCCTCTTTAAAAGAGATGGTACCGTTCTATAATTGTATATGTATCTGTATGACTCACCAAAGACTAATTTTATTGTTGCTTTTTTAAAGAAGGTACCAAAAGTCTTTGTTTTTCTCTCCATGAAAAGATGTTTTACTCTTCAAGGAAGAATGAAAGGCATTTCCTCCTCTAGCTCCAATTCCAAGGTTAAGTAGGCCTTCCTGTTTCTGAGATCCAGTGCTCTACTCCCCAGAGATAATGCATGGGCCTTTTTGCATTTTCAAATTCTACACTTAATAGGCTTTCAAGTTAAATTGCTAGAGAAAGAAAAGAAAATGAGCTCTTTGTGCCTTGGGCATTACAAAGTGACGTGACTGTCTTTAGTTGTGTATTTCCCGGGGTATAAAAAAGATTACCAAGAGTTTGTTCGGCAATAGAAAAACCCACCCCAGCAAAACTACTCTGGTGAAGTGAGATCTTGGAAGAAAATGGCTGTGGGGTGGAGAGTGTGTATTTGTGTGTGTGTGTGTGTGTGTGACAGCGAGATTGACTTGAAAGGCTAGGTACTATAAGATAAATCTGGTGAACCCACTGAAGTACACTCTATTTGAGCACAGTATTACAGGGATCCAGTTATCCTCTTTCAAAGACCATGACAGCCTAATCTGGAAGTGGAGACACAAAAACTTTCTGGAAGCATGGGCCAGCAGACTTAGTGATGGTTGGAATAGGATCAGTAGTGGTGATGTGTGTCAGCAAGAAGCTATGGCAACAGCGAAAGCAACATCACCAATAACACCAACAGACCAACTGACTAACTCCAGGGAGCTTCCTTACTTGAGAGAGGGCATCTAGAGGACTCCCCTGTTGAACTACATTAACTCTTAAGGTTCTTAATCAATGGGAGACATGAAACTCAAAGGGTACAGTGTTAGACTGCTGCTAATTTTGGATATGTTGTTACCTGCCATCGAGCCAGTTCCAATTCAAAGCGACCCTGTACGATAGTATGAAACACTGTCCGGTCCTGCACCATCCTCACAATCATTGCTATTTTTGAGCCCACTGTTGCAGCCACTATATCAGTCGACCTCATTGAAGGTATTCCTCTTTTTCGGTGACACTCTACATTACCAAGCATGATGTACTTCTCCAGGGACTGGTTCCTCCTGATAACATGTCCAAAGTATGTGAGACAAAGTCTCGCCATCCTCTCTTCTACAGAGCATTCTGGCTATACCTCTTCCAAGACAGATTTGTTCATTCCACTGGCAGTACATGGTACATTAAATATTCTTCATCAACCCCATAATTCAAAGGCATCAATTCTTCTTCAGTCTTCCTTATTTATTGCCCATTTTTTATATGCATATAATTCTTTTGCAGCAGATTTGACCAATGCAATACATCGTTTGATTTCTTGACTGGTACTTCCATAAGCATTGATTGTGGATCCAAGTAAAATGAAATCCTTTACAACTTCAATATTTTCTCCATTTATCATGATACTGTTTATTGGTCCAGTTGTGAGGCTTTTTGTTTCCTTTATGTTGAGGTGTAATCCATACTGCAGGTTGTAGTCTTTGATCTTCATCAGTAAGTGCTTCAAGTCCTCTTCACTTTCAGCAAGCAAAGTTGTGTCATCTACATATCACAGGTTATTAATGAGTCTTTCCTCAATCCTAATGCCAAGTTCTTCATATAGTCCAGCATCTTGGATTTATTTGCTTAACATACAGATTGAATAAGTATGGTGAAAGGATACAACACTGAAGCACAACTTTCTGATTTTAAACTATGCAGTATCCCCTTGTTCTGTTTGAATTACTGCCTCTTGGTCTATGTACAGGTTCCCCGTGAACACAATTAAGTGTTCTGGAATTCCCATTTTTCATAATGTTATCCATAATTTGTTAAGACCTATGTCTCAGTTATCTAGTGCTGCCATAACAGAAATAACACAAGTGGATGGCTTTAACAGAGGGAAATTTATTTACTCACAGTCTAGTAGGTTACAAGTCCAAATTCAGGGTGTCGGCTCCAGGGGAAGGCTTTCTCTCTCTGTTGGCTCTGGAGGAAAGTCCTTGTCCTCAGGGCTTTCTCTCTCTGTCAGCTCTGGAGGAAGGTCCTTGTCATCCACCTCCCCCTGTTTGAGGAGCTTCTCAGGCACAGGGACCCCATGTCCAAAGGACGTGCTCTGCTCCTGGTGCAGCTTTCTTGGTGGTTTGAGGTCCCCAACTCTCCACCTGATTCCCTTTCTTGAGAGATAAAAGGTGGTGTAGGCCACATCCCATGGAAACTCCCTTTACCTTGGATCACGGAGGTGATCTGAGTAAGGGTGGTGTTACAATCCCACGCTAATCCTCTCAACATAAAATTACAATCAGAAAATGGAGGACAACCACACGATACCAGGAATCATGGTCCAAGCAAGTTGACACATATTTCGGGTGGGAGACAATTCAATCTATGACAACCTACATAGTTCAATGACTTTGCATAGTCAATAAAACACAGGTAAACATCTTTCAGCCAAGATCCATCTAACATCAGCAATGATATCCCTTGTTCCACGTCCTCTTCTGAATCCAGCTTGAATTTCTGGCAATTTACTGTTGCAACTGTTTTTGAATTATCTTCAGCAAAATCTTACTTGCATGTGATATTAATAACATTGTTCACTAATTTCTGCAGTTCATTGGATCACTTTCTTTGGAATGGGCATAAATATGGATTTTTTCCATTAGGTTGGTCAGGTAGCTGTCTTCCAAATTTCTTGGCATAGATGAGTATTTCCAGCATTGTATCTGTTTGTTGAAACATCTCAGTTGGTATTCTCTCAATTCCTGTGTTTTTGCCAAAGCCTTCAGTGTATCTTGGATTTCTTCCTTCAGTAACATCAGTTCTTGATCATATGCTACCCCAGCATGGTTGGATGTTGGCCATTTCTTCTTGGTACAGTGACTCTGTATTCTTTCCATCTTCTTTTGATGCTTCCTGTGTCATTCAATATTTTGCCCATAGAATCCTTCAATTGTTTTTGTATATGAAAGAATAAAAGAAATATAATTTACAACCCTGTTACAGAGGAATTTACACCTATTACACATAAGAGAAAGATTACTTTTTCTGTCACTTTCTCGGTATGTGAAAGTCTGATATGACACTGAGTGTCATAACCTTTCTGAGCCTGTCTTCTCATCTGCAAAAGAAGGTTATCCTCATCGTTGTTAGGAAGATTAAATAAAATGATGAATGTGAAATCATTTGGCACAGTGATTGACACATAGTAGACAGATAATAAGCATTAGGTGAAAGTACTAGATGATGCCCAGCTACCATTACCAACCACTCTGATCAGGAACACAACAGAGGGATCCTACTAGAACAGGAGAAAAATGTGGAACAGAATGCAAATTCTTAAAAAGTTCAGACTTACTGGACCAGTTGAGACTGGAAGACTTCCTGAGACCATTGCCCTGAGACACAATTTAACCCTTGAACAGAAAGTATCCCCTTGAGGTCACCTTTTAGCAAAATAACAGATTGGCACACAAAATAACAGATATTATCCATGAGTACGATGTGCCATTAAAAAACCATTTACATGAGACCAAAAGGTCAACAATTATTTTAAAGCAAATATGAGAAGGGGACAGGGAAACTAGAGTACTGGAAACAGAACAACCGGAGCACAATCAAAGAGAATGTTGACACACTGTGAAAAATGTAACTAATGTCATTGAACAATTTATGTAGAAATTGTCAAATGGGAACCTAATTTGCTTTGTAAACATTTACCAAAAACACATTAAAATATTATTTTTCAAAAAATTAAAAGAACAAATATTAGGTGAATCTTAATCCAAATCAAATTAAGAAATATCTCTACATAGTTTTATAGTAGAAGGTGTATTTCTCTGCCCAGCACTCCCCTGGTATTTCAACTGGAGACCAAAGGGCAGTTGTTCATACTTTCCTTCCTCCTTTATGCTTCTCACAATAGGATGGCTGGTTCTTCTCAAACTTCATTAAGAACCACTGCCTGTTGAATAATTTCATAGGTTCCGAATTGGGGAACGCTTATATGTGAAAATCTAGCTGTATAAAAAAAAAAAAAAAATTTTTTTTTTTTAGCAAGGGAAAATTATATGATGAGAGTAAATCACCTTGCAGAATAAAATCCCTTGACTGTTCTAGTATATTTATTATTTAAAAAACCCACAAATAATTGTATTAATATATAATACAATTATTAGATAATAAAATCTGTACTTAACTATTAAAATGTCTCTTGAAATACAGCAATAGTTTTACTTTTCACTTAGGCATCATTACAATCCAAATTTTCAGAGAAAGAGGTAATCATTTAGTGACAGGTGTAGTTTTTTTTTTTTCCCCAAGTAAAATAGTTAACCCATTTCAGGATGCTTTTAGGTAGAACGGTTTTATAAGTGTGAAATCATTACCATTATTAAATGCAATATTTGTCTGTAATATTACTATAAAAACAATGCCATCCTCACTAAAAGTAGACTATATTTATAAGTAGCATATGCAGAATACAACAGGTTTTCAGATAACTTTCTTGCATATTACTAATTAAGTGAGAACAAATTGTTCATTAGAAATTAAAAAAATAAAAATGTGTTAATCCCAATTGGACAGACACAGAGTACTACGGTATAATGATATAGCACAGACAAAGGCGTTGACTTACGTTTGTTTACCCATGCATTGTTTATTCACCACTATACCGAAAAAACACGATTTCTCTTCACTTCGCGTTTCTTAACAAGTATATGTGAATATGCTCTTTCCTCTCAGGAACATCCCTAGATCTGCTCTTCCACCCATTCTGAAAAAGGACATTTGAGTGTAGTGGTTATGAACCTGGATTCTGGAAGCAGATTGTCTAGTTTACATCCTTGCTGCCCACTTACTAGCTGTGTCACTTTGGACGAGTCATATAACCTCTCTGTGCTTTAGTTTCTTCGTCTGTAAAACGGAGAAAATAATACTCACCTATAGTGCAATGGGTTTCTCTTATATACGGCCTTTCTGGCCTTGGGTTTATAATTCTGCCAAAAGCAATTGGTTGGGCCATAGCATTCCCTGTGATTGGTCTATTCTATGCATCTTGCAGGGGGTTGTCCATTTGCTATGCAAATTAGGTGACTCGTGGTCTACCAAGGGGAAGGGATTGGTCAGTTCATGGTCTGGCTGGGAGGGCGACACCTTGAAATTGAATATAAGGGCCAATCCCACAGAGGTTGAGTGGGACCTTACTACCATCAAGAATAGTCTGAGCAGAGCATGTCCTGGGGTCCCTGCACTGAGAACCTCCTAGACCCAGGAGAGAGTGCTGTAACACTGAAGATGGAAAGAAGCAGCAGCAAGCATAGCAGAGCCCACCAGAGAAATGCGGGTAGAGCTAAAGAGCTGTAACACTTGCCTGAGCAGGGCAGAGGCTGAGACGGGCCCGGTGGGAGAGGCCATTGGCTGGCACCACCAAAAGAAGGGTCGTCGGATGGCATGGCCAAGAGAAGGGTCACCAGCTGGCAGGGCTGAGAGAAGACCCTCCCTATGGGCACGGCCAAGAGAAGGATCTGTCTGCAGACATAGTCGAGAAGAAGCTAAGTGCTTTCTTGGTTGAAAGCTGTTCTAATTGACAAACTGTATCCTGTCTCTTGAGTTGTAACCAGTTACTTCCAAGTTGATCCTGATCACGAGTTGTAGCCTGTTACTTTCCTAATAAACCACATAATTGTTAGCACAGTCAGTGGGTTCTTTTGGCCATTGCAAGGAATTATCAAAGCCAGCAGAGAAGTAGAGAGTGCCATGGGGAGGAGGGCAGATGTCACAAACAGTGAAAAGTTGGAAAGTAGAGGTATGTCTGGTTTCCACCTCATAGGAACCAGCTTTATGCTGATTCTGATTCTCATTCCTCCTCCCGAACGTAGACAGGCCTTGATGCTAGATTACACCACCTCATAAAATTGATATGCCCATAACGTAGTAAGTACTACATGTCGCTATTGAGAGCTGAGGCTTAAAAACCAAAAACCCAGTGCCGTCTAGTCGATTCCGACTCATAGTGGCCCTATAGGACAGAGTAGAACTGCCCCATAGAGTTTCCAAGGAGCGCCTGGCAGATTCGAACTGCCAACCCTTTGGTTAGCAGCCGTAGCACTTAACCACTATGCTACCAGGGTTTCCAGCTGAGGCTTAGTGGCCTTCAAATTGGAGCACTGGCACCAATAACAGTGATATGTGGAGACTTTTCAAGAGGCATGCAAGGACAGCATTTAAGTGTGGATCACTGTCTTCCATATATATAAGCGTTCCTAAAATCCATTGGTCCAAGAAGCTGCCTGTCCCAACTATAGTTTGTCCATGCACAATCTCCGTTCTTTCATTTTACGAAAGAAAGGCATTCCTCTTATGTCCCAAAATGTAAAATCGTCTGGCCTCAAAACAAGGGATAACTCCACAATTTCTTTAATCAAAAAACAATAAATGCCCCTTTACCAGTCTATATCATTAACATATGTATTTCCAATAACTTTAGCTTTTTATGTTTAATAGGTATAAGAAATAGTAAAATATCATGCTGCTTTGAACAACTGTACAGTACTAGTAATTACAGTGAACACTCAATACTGAAGAAATTTTTAACACTTATAACCTTATGATCACAAGAAATTTTTTTAATTTAATTTTTCGTTATTGCAGAGAAGTATGATAGAATGGCCATGAGAGACATTCAAGGATAAAAGTATGTTACATTAAGATAAAACCTTATGGAAGAAACTGAATGGAAATATAAGTTCAAGGAGAAAAAACAAAGGATGTAAAATTGCTAACTGTTGAAGAAAAGCTTGTTAGTGTTTTAAAATAAATTATTGTGGATATGAAATATCATAGTATTTAGGTCTGGGGCTAGAAACGCACCAATGAACGTGGGACATTTTCTCATTTCTAAAAGCAAGGAAGCTATCAAAAACAAGTGGGGCATGTCTAAAGGACATACAAATAAATTTGATGGAAATCTCATTGGCCAAAGATAGGAACTCTGAACATAAAAAATAAATAAACGTAAAATATTAAAACGTGTCAAATATATAAAAATTCATGACTGCCTAATGATACTAAACCAAAATTTTAAAGCTTCATTATTCCATTAGTCACCTATAGAGATTGCTAGAGCACCAACTTATTATTCTGAAAAATTAAGAATTCAAAGAATCAAGTACTTTTTCTGCCTTCCTGAATGGGCTATAATTCAGAATAGCCAGAGGTGACAAGAGAGAATTCTTCTTTATAGAAAAATCACAGCTAATAAATGTAGACAGGATAAAAGAATTAAAAAAAATCACCATTTTTCAAACTGAAATGAAATAATGGATCCAGGCCAGAAAAACGAACAAATCAGTCTTAGAAGACAATAACCAGAATGTTCCTTAACAGTGAGGATGGCGAGAATTTGGCTCAGATACTTTGGACACATCATCAGGAAAGACCAATCACTAGAAAAGGAATTCATGTTTGGTAAAGTAGAGCGTCAGTGAAAACAAGGAAAACCCTCAATGAGATAGATTTACACAATAGCCTCAACAATGGACTCAAATATACCAACGATCGAGAAGATGGCACAGGACTGGGTTATGTTTTGTTCCACTGTACATAAGGAGCTGACTCAATGGCAACTAACAACATTCGTTCAGTAACATTTGTCATCATTAGATGAAGGGATAATGAATATGGCTGACATCACTTTTACATTCACCAGTATTAACATCCTTAAAAATAAGACAACCAAAAATTGTTTCACCTGATGTGATGCCACAGGAATTATAAACAGAGACCTACCTATGAAGCATTCTTGCCATAAACATTACATTTAATCAAGTCTATACATCTATACATCTAACTTCTAGTTTATGAGGAATATTAAGAGGTAAAAAAAAAAAAAAACATGTTAATGACATGGCATGGAAAACAGAGAAGAGGGTGAATGCTATAAATGAAGAGACTTAAGGACCATATCATACAAATGTGATGAATAAACCTTGGCTGGATCCTAATCTGAACAAACTAACTTGTCTAAGATATTTTTGAGACAAGTGGGAATATTTGAACACGAACTGGGTATTACCTGATATTATGGAAATGCTGATCTGATTTGGTAAAAATACATGTCTTATTTTGATAAATTTTATCTGTATTTATGAGTAAAACAGGATTGGAATTTACTTTATAATATTCCAAGAAGAAAAAAGGAAAGGGAGTATAAATAAGAATGGAAGAAAGTTGATGGTGGTTTAATCTGGGTAACGACTACATAGAATTCATTTTACTATTTTTCATTTTGTGTCTGACAATGTTCATAACAAAACGTTTTTTAAAAATCATATGGAATTTAGATAATATTGTTGTTGTTAGGTGCCATCTAATCAGTTCCAACTCATAGCAATCCTATAGGACTGAGTAGAACTGCCCCATAGGGTTTCCAAGGAGCAGCTGGTGGGTTTGAACTGCTGACTTTTTGGTTAGCAGCTGAGCTTTTAACCACTATAACACTAGGGCTCCATATTCTATTAGATACATTTAAAATATTGATGGAACACTCTTGTTTTAAAACATTTAGAGTGATTCTGTTGATATTAGTTGCCCTCAAGTCAATTCTGACTAATGGCGGCCCCATGTGTGCACAGTAGAACTACTCCATAGAGTTTTCCAGGCTGTGACCTTTCAGAAGCAGATCTCCAGGCCTGTCTTCCAAGGTGCCTTGGGGGTGGGTTTGAACTGCCAACCTTTTGGCTAGTAGCCAGGTGCATAACTGTTTGCGCAATGCAGGGATTCCCGGTAGTATATTAGAAATAACATTTTCCCAACTATTTAAACTTATCATGAAAAATGTTAAATGTCAACTTAAAACTGTACAAGAGAATACACACTTTTTCAAAACTCTATTATGGGGTACTTGACAAAAAATATTTTCAGATCATTTTTCTAGGCAATAAGTACCTGTGCCCTCAGCTATGAATAACGGAAGGATATAAGTGGGGCAGCTGACACAGACACCCTTCTACTCCTCTCCCAGGAAAAATGGGACTTGCTTAATTTACCTGGGCTTGCCTAAAGGAAGGGTTCATTCTAGAGGTGAGAGACAGATTCTCACAATTCCTTCACAGTGTGCCAGGTGCTTAATGGCCACAGAATCACCATGTTTGAACATTCTTTTCATAACTTATTCCAGATCCCTAAACCAGATAGTGCTGACTGGATGCATTAGTTCAAGATCCCAGATTGTGACGAAAGGTTACTGAAGTTCAAAATGAAGGGTGCTGTCAAGTGGAAAATTACCTTGAGGTAATGGTAGCCTTCCAGGACACTACCAGGCAAGCTATCCCAGAAGGTATACAGGCCAATTTAAAATGTTTGATTCATGTAATTTGCTAAATCGATTTAAAACACATAGTGATAAACAAGGAGAAAGTGATGATGTAGGTTAACAGCCTTAGGATAGGATGTGAATGGCAGGACAACCCTATCTGAACTCTGGGTTACATGATATTTATGTTCTCTGCTTTCTCTATGCCATGATGGCATGTTTACATGGAGAGATTTGAGCAAGGTAGCCCACAGACATAAGGTGCCAGTGGTCAATGGCACGTACAAAAAAAAGAAGAGAGACAAAAGGGTAGGTATACCTGGCCAAAGCTATAAATTGCCAATTAATTTGCTGAACTGCTATAGGTTTTATTTGCATTTCTTTGTTACAGTACTCTGGGTACAGTACAGTACAGAATGAGACCATGCTGGATGTCATCATCTGTAGGTGGCCAATTTAGGAATGACACAGCTGTTAGCCCAGAAGTAAAAAGATCATGATCTAGTCTTTCCATCTCTTTCTACTGAGTAAATAAACACTTGTTTATACTACCATATATTTCAGATATTCTGTTTATCTTGGCATGTTTCACAGGTTACTAACTTAACTACTATATATAATTCTTACGAATTCTGCCTTGTTTCTCAAACTACCTGCTTACTCTTTATCCATACTTAACACATCCTGACTTCCAGCTATATCTCCTAAGTTACTAGCTAACCTACTATACCTATGCTCAACATTTCTTGCAAGTTTCATCATCTCATTGGTTTTAGCTTCTATATCAGAACTGAATATTAAAACTTACATGGCGTCTTCTAGTGGGATGGATATTACAGAGAACAGAGGAAGGCACACATGTGGGAGAGAGGCACAAGTAAAGACAGGGAACTATGAGACTGTTATCAGCTTAAAAGGCTTTAGGTCAGTGTTCACCAGCTTCCAGCACAGATAACCAAAAACCAAACCAAATTGTTGCCATCAAGTCAATTCTGACTCATAGCAACCCTATAGGACAGAGTAGAACTACCGTATAGGACAGAGTAGAACTACCGTATAGGGTTTCCAAGGAGCAGCTAGTGAATTCGAACTGCTGACGTTTTGATTAGCAGCTGAGCTCTTAACCACTGTGCCACCAGGGCTCCTCCAGCACAGTTAGCTGGTACATACTTAATTGGTGAAGGGTCTGAGGTTGCCCAAAGACCAGTCCCAAATAGTGCATATTTGGAAGCCTTTTGGTAGAGGTCTTGCCCATATTCCACCCAGCCATAAGGTATATTTGTCCCTGGAAGACTTCTGCAGCGTTCTAACAGCTGAATACCATATTTCCCACCATGCAACTTGGCCTCACTGATTTAACTGCCATTCCTCCCCACCACAACAAAACAAAAAAAAATCTCCGTACCACCACAACAGAAGCCGCTTTACCCTCCAGGTATACTTATACCTCTGGTATATTAAGATATTGTCAAGATAATGACCCTTGGTTCCAGAGATCATATAAGTTGCTACTTAAGTGGCTTTCTTCAAGCTGCTATACTCAAACTTATTAGGAGACAACTGGAAGGCTGCCCTCATTTTGTAAAGACCCATCTCCCACAGAGCTGGCCCAGAAAGCTGATCATCCAATTCGTGAAAGAAGACATGATTTCTTCACTGAATCTCTTTTTGGTGTTGTGTTAACATGTAAACCACATATATATCAGCTAGATTGCCAATTACTCTTTCTAAAATTAATTTTGCAACAAAAGGAAGTCTACTTCTGTAGAAATCTACTCTTCTATAATATAATAGTTGTGTTCCTAAGGAAACTTACATTATCAAAACTGATTATATAAAAATAATAGCTTGATTGAAAAAAAGGGGGAGGTAGCTAAGGACTGGGGTAACAGACTCTCAAGTTATTTTTCCTGTCAGAATTTCAATGATAAAAGTTTTTGCTTGTATGTTTTAATAGCTATAATTTTAAAATGATACAAACAAAATGCCCTAGAATAAATCTAGTCATCTAGCTTTTGCCTTATTGTATTCTAACAGAAGTACAGTTAGCACAGCAGTTCTTATGTATTCTTATCACTTTACATATCTTCATCACCTATTGTTATGGTAAACAAATCAAGTTTACTTAAAAATAAACAAGGCATCCTGTGGCCCTCTAAATGTGCTAATCATCAAATATTTATTCGGTACCGGCTATCTTTCAGACTCTAAAAAAGACAATGGGCAATTAATGTTGAACAAGAAAATATAGTTACTCCACTAGTTGAAGTTTCAAGATAATGAATGTAAACATAATTTTAATTAATGTATATTATTAAAACAATTTGAATGATGTTAAGTGGAGTTATTTGTAGAAATGCCCATGCTAAGATTAAAGAGAAAAGCATTTAAAAAAAAAAAAAATCCCTTACAATCTCCTACCCTTGGAGTTAACCACCATTAAAATTTTTTGAATATTTGTTCTCAGATTTTCATCTCTGACTTTATAGGTACAGTCTTTCTTCAAACAAAACTGTGACCATACTAAATATACAGTTTATATACAGCTATATTCCCTTAATGAGAATATTCTTATGTTATTAGATATTTGTTGAGAACACAATTTTTTATTATCTGTTTAAAATCCTAACTAGTTGGTTCAAACACTTCTAAATGTCTCCGATTATAAATAAAGCTGTGGTCCTTGTATACACATCTTTGACTCTATCACTGAATATTTCCTTAAGACAAAGTTCTAAAAGTTAAATTCCTGGATCAAAGTGTATGAACAAGTTTAAGGCTGTCAGTGTGTATTTCCAAATTAAATTGCTTTTTAAAAAAGTACCAATTTCTAAAACTACCAGAAATATGTTATATGAAAGTCCATCTAACACCACCCAACACTGGAATAAAATATTATTTCTTAACTTTGCCAGTTTTAGAATAATGTTCTACCTGGTAGTAAAAAATTTGTTTTTAAAATTACCATTGTTTATTTATTTATATCATATCAGTACTCAAGGAGGAATATCCAGGGATAATATGTGAGAATTGATGGATGATAAGTTATTTTAATTCTACTTAGAAAAATGTTTAATTAAAAGAGAAATTTTCTAAAATACAGTATATATATGTTAAACTTCTAGATATTTCAAAGATAACCGAGTTCAAAATATCTAATTAGCCCAATGCCCCCTTTCCCATACACTTATGAGAACATATCCAATTATCTTGAAAAAGGCAATTAAAATTACTACTAATAATCTTAATACTAAGACATGTTATAATTCATTTGATAATTACATTTCCCACAAAAATACTGTCAACATAAACTGTGAAAATGTAGATCCATCCTGTTTACAACTATCAGAGACAATATGCTCATTATTCTGTTGTACTTAAATGTTGTATTGCAGCTTTTCTTAACAGGTAATACGTGAAATGAAACATGTCTGATTTTATGCTTCATAATTTCCATTCTGATGTTTAACATTAAAAATTATATTATGTATCACACATGTCAGAAAACTATTTAAATAATTAAACAAAAATAATAGCCTTTCATTTCAAATATAAAATATAAATCTATTATTCACAAATGTTAAAGAGCCATCTTCAATCAGAAATACAAACTATTTGCATTTTCTGATTTATGTAGCTAGCATGAAGCATTTTGTCTAAGTGTTCATGTTTTACATTTTCAGAAATGTGTTACGAATCAAAATATTAAGTCATACAAAAATAAGAAAAATCAAGAGGCTACATTTCAAGACTGATTTGTGAGTTTTTAAAAATTATTTTGACTCTTCTGATTTTTATAACAAGGATAAGAAAAAATGTAATTATTTTGATTTTAAAACCATACTACAGGAAAAGGTGCCATTTAAGCCAGGCTGAAGTTTACATTATTTATTGTTACTTTTCTTCAAAAATATGCATTAGAATAAATATTTTTCTAAACACCAAAGTAAATACAATAACAGGTTCTGGCATATTTATTTCTTTGAAAAGGTGTGCTGAATCTTAGACAACATAAATACTAGGCAGTGTGGTGGTTGCCATAGTAACAAGTAAATAGGAGCATAAAAATACATGCAATTTTTCAAATATATCCACCTTTTTCATAAATATGCACACTTTATATGTAAAAGATTATTCAATCCTCACTTTAGCTCTCTTCTAGAAAGAGAGACATAATTCTTAGAAATAAAAGATTGTCATGTTATAAGGGAACAGGCTCAAAAAAGTTTTTAAATGTTATGTGGGAAGTCTTAATATTTTTATGTGATTTTCCAAAATGAAGACAGGAAAAACTCCTTTCACTCTATATTACTTTAATGGACACTGTTTCTGAAAGTAAGGGTAAAAGCACACGAACTTCTTTTGCTCCCAAGCATGAAATTTCCTTTTATTTTGTATAAGTTTATTATTCACATGCATCAAATACGGCACTTGGCCATGGAAAGCTCTGCTGATTACAAAGAACCACCAGAATTTTAATGACAACCCAGGAGCTACTACTTGAATAAATGATCTGAAAACATTTTTATCAAAGTGCAAAACTGGAGTTCAAAGGGTTATTTCCTTTCCCCTCTCTCCTTATTAAAATACAACCTTCCTGTTTACAAGTACCATAACCCAAACCAAAAATCGACTACCGTCGATTCTGACTCATAGCAATCCTATAGGACAGAGTAGAACTGCTCCATAGAGTTTCCAAGGAGCGCCTGGTGGATTTGAGCTGTCAACCTCTTGGTTAGCAGCCGCAGCACTTAACCACTACGCCACCGGGTTTCCACAAGTACCACAGATGACACAAAATGTAGTATATTGTTAAAGACTTCAGAATTTTATACTTAGTGCTTAACAATGCTTAAAATACATTTTTTAGGGTTGGAGAGAGATGCAGTTTTGTAAGCCACAATGCAAAACTTGACATCTTTTTAAAAATAGCAGTAAGCCAACCAAAACAACAGAAAAGTTGCCCAGCTATGATTAGGAAACAAATTCTTCTAATATGAGTACATAAATATAGGCTTCCAATTTGCCTCCATAACACTATTATGTAACGTTCTCCAAGGAGTGAAAATTTAAAAATTTTAAAAGATCACTGCTAGAAAAAAAAAAAAGGTGCCAAATGCAAAGTGACAAATCTGTGCACTAGGGCTCACCCTGTGCTCCCTCTTTGATAAGAAACCACATGCTGTAATGGCTAAGGAGTGACTGAACTACTGGACAAGAGAAAAAGCCGTTAGAAACAGCCTCATCATGCATATGCAGGATCCTATTTACTTTTATTGAAGAGAAAAATCATTTGTTAATGTAAATAATGACCCAAAACCAACCAAACCCGGTGCCGTTGAATCGATTCCAACTTGTAGTAACACTAAAGGACAGAATAGAATTGCCCATAAGGTTTCCAAGGCTGTAATCAAGTAGGAATTGACTCCATGGCAATGAGTTTTAATCTTTATGGAAGCAGACTGCCACGTCTTTCTCCCACAGAGCTGCTGGAGAGTTAGAACCACCACCTTTTGGTTAACAGCCAAGCTCTTAACCACTGTGCCACGAGGGCTCCTTGTAAATAGTGATAGACAGTAATAATCATCATATTTTTGATGGGCAAAGATTCTCAATGTGAAAAGTAAATAAGTTCAAATATAACTGGATTCAACATGAACATGATGAAAATACCATGGCAAAAGAACTGCCTTCAATGAGCTCACAGTTGGAAAATGTAGCAACATCAGTAAGAGCTTTTAACTGTAGTAAGCTTTCAACACAAGCAACTTTATACTTCAATCAAGTCATCACATTCCATATACTGGGAAAGGATGACTTAATTTCCTATCTACAATGTACAGCTCAATTTCCAAACAAATAAATCAGTTTTTGAAATTAATTTAAGAGATCATTTAATAATAACATGATTGGCTTAATAAATCCTCAGAGAAATCTTATATCCACCTACATTCAGCTAACTACACTCAGCTATTTTCATTACTATAAATTACTTGGAATCTGAAGCAAAAGATTATGTAGCCCTCTAGGAACGAGGAAGAAATAGTCCCTTTTTTGTTGCTACTTGGCATTTAGATTGCATCAGGTTTAACTCAACCTGGTGGATTATGGTTTTCATTTTGCCAGTTAGCAGTTAAAGTTAGAATGACTACTTCATTCACATTTTGTTCCCTGGCATAAATTTAAGGGTCCCTATTTTCTATCCTTCTCTATCTGTACACTGTACATAACACACACACTCATACAAACTTACAAACTTGCATAGACTTCATGTACAAACTTAATTTGACAATATAATTTCCATAATGAATTTGCCAACTACAGTAAGCTTGACTTATAAAGTGAGGTAATGGCTACCTCTTTGCAATTTTCAGTCTTGACAAAGTCTTCTTGATTCAGGTAGAAAAAAACATAAATTAGAACCCAGTACTTGGCAAAATATTCCACCCAAGTCACTGAGCGACCTCTTCCTATACCAGGGTTATCTGGCGGCACAGTCTCCAGTGGATTGTCACAAATGAGACATTTCTTTGGAATATTAGGCTTTAATCTTAAATGTTCATGTAAATTTCCATTTAACTTGATATAATACCTGTGTTAATTTTAATATAAAATGTTTGTAACAGATGGTTTTCATCTGATGATGAGCCATGTATAGATAATAATAAACACAAAGCATTTATTATCTATAAATTTGGTGACAGGGCTGAAATAATGTGGCCATGATCTACAGTATTCTTCAGAGTATAGGAACATGACCCTCCAGGATCTAATGATTTCCACAAAATCAAAGTGTTGGTTACAGCTTTGGACAATATTTTTCCTAAATGCCTTATTCTTTTTTTTTTTTTAAATTTTTATTGGCCTTTAAGTGAAAGTTTACAAATCAAGTCAGTCTCTCATACTAAAATTTATATACACCTGGCTATATAGTCCTAATTGCTCTCCCCCTAATGAGATAGCACACTTCTTCCCTCCACTTTCTCTTTTCATGTCCATGAAAAGAGAGCTTCTGACCACCTCTGACCTCTTATCTCCCCTCCAGATAAGAGATACCAACATAGTCTCATGGGTCTACTTGATCCAAGAAGCTCATTCTTCCCCAGTATCATTTTCTATCCCATTGTACAGTCCAATCCCTGTCTAAAGAGTTGGCTTTGGGAATGGTTCCTGTCTTGGGCTAACAGAAGGTCTGGGGACCGTGACCACCAGGGTCCTTCTAGTCTCAGTCAGACCATTAAGTCTGGTCTTTTTACGAGAATTTGGGGTCTGCATCCCACTGTTCTCCAGCTCCCTCAGGGGTTCTCCATTGTGTTCCCTGTCAGGGCAGTCATAAGTTGTAGCCAGGCACCATCTAGTTCTTCTGGTCTCAGGCTGATGTAGTCTCTGGTTTACGTGGCCCTTTCTGTCTCTTGGGCTCATAATTACTTTGAGTCTTTGGTGTTCTTCATTCTCCTTTGCTCCAGGTGGGTAAATGCCTTATTCTTAATGATCACTTATAGCTTAGAGTTTGATGTTTACTTATAAGTCTTTGATTATAATCCCAACACCCAATAATCAGCAATGCTAAACTTCCAAGTATAAATAGAATAAGCATAGTGAACTGCTCGACATGTTGAGGCACCATACTAGGTAACTCGACCTCCTTTAAGTACTGAATAATAACAAGAAAATTATTCAGCTTACAGAACCAAATATAAACAGAAATGTCTATGACTGAGGACTATGGAAATATACAGTCGGTCTCCAAGAAGTGCATTGCAAGTTTTTTGTCTGCAGTGGGATGGGACTAGTTAATTTAAACTTTAAGACTTCCAGAGAATGAATTAAAATATTAAGCAAATATTAATGACTTAAAAAAAAATGATGGACAATATCACTACTTAAAAAAAGAATATCATCTTTTTCATCCCTTCCCTCTCACTCCTTTCAACTACTTCCCTCTGTTTTCACCATATCATAGTGATGGAAGTAATGACCTAGGGGCCTGCAAAAGGGAAAACATACCCATCTTTAAAACAAGAGGAAAACATTTTTTTTAATTAGACAGCTTAGTTTACTCTGAGAACATGCAAAAACAAGCTAGAATATCAATTAGTAATACTCAACCCAGTGAAAAACGCCCATCCGTCGAGTCCTAGAAGAGCATAAAACGCTGGAAAACAACCAGCATAGTATCTGAAGAGCAAAATATGCCACATGAACTTAATAACTTTCTCTGATAGAATAACAGGTCATATTATTAGGTGAAAAGTGAAAGGTATAATCTATTTTTGTGTGCAAATCTTTTCGTTCATTTCCTTAGTTCAGTAGATAGGAAAAAATGGTCTAGGAGAAAAGGAATTAAAAAATTGGCTTCGACGCTAAGCCAGCGGCTATTGACACATCTCCTCTCTCTTAAGGACCTGTTTCAGAGCCTAGCCAAATGTCTTTATTGATGACTGACAGTCAGGATCCTTGGCCTTTATTTTTTAACTCCATTGTATTAGGTCCTTCAGATCTCTGAAATTTAAAAAATGTATTTCCTTATTTTCCTTTCCAACTTGTTGAGCTTTATTTTCCCTAGGGATCTTCAATGACTTGCTCCAACTAAGTGGTGTTATACTGGGACAAGATATAAATCCAATGTAAGCAGAAATTTTGAGAGGGAAAGAGTGAAGGCTTTGTGGAGAGAGGATGATGAGAAGTATCTGAGTGGTGTTTAAAACATAAATGCTCTTAAAAACACTTGAAACTTGAAGAGTGTTATTTGGTTGGAGAAAGGAGATAATGTAAAGATCAAGTACGTGGGGTCAAGAAAAGAATCCAATTTTCAGGGAGAGACGCCTCCATGTCATAAGACCAGCAGGCTGAGTTCACGGGGACGGGGGAGGGAATGGTTAGAAACAAAAGCATGGTGAAGAGACTCTGCTTGGGAAAGGAAGCCTGTATTAGAGGATCCAGCAAGGGCCAACAGTATGTTGAAATGAGCTGCCTATCAGCTCAGGATAACTGTTGCTCCTCATTATGTAACTAACCCTCCTATTTTCCCAGCCTCTGTCACCATTTAAAATAATTTAGGTAGAAAAGTTGTTCACTAAACTTTGTCTGATCCTAACTATCATTCTAATTGCAAATACTGAGGAAAAACAATTAGGGATGCACCCAGTCTAGGGAGGAAAGAGTGTCCCACGGGTATTATTTGTACTGGTGCATCAAGAAGGAAATGGGGACAAGTAACGACTCCCAACCTCTCCCTCCCCTCAGCTCTCTCAACACAAGGCAGCCATACCGTTTTTCTCCCCACTTTACCTCAGGGCATTCTAGAATGCTCAGGGGAGATATCTATATTATAAAAAAAAAAGCCACATACAACTATTGTATAACAAAAAAAAATTTTAAATAAAAAAGATAAAAAAGGGAGAATATTAAGATATAAGCTAAGAATGTTATCAATCATTTATCTTAATAACTAAAGAAAATAGCCTGGAACTTTGGGAAACATGAAGGCAGTGCACTATAACTGAAAGGTCACTGGGATGGAGTCAAGAAGTTCCTAGTTTTCAGCCAGATCTAAGGTAAATCTTGACTTTCTTTGGTTTATTTTCTCTCTGTGTTTAAATAAAAGGGTAAAAGGCAAAGATAGAAGGGAGAACTCTAACATCCTATATCAAAACTTTAGATCCTATTTCCTAAAATCTTAGCTATTTAGTAGAAGGGTTTTCATGCATGGGAGTTAAGGTAGTGTGACCAGAAAACACAAGAGGTGTAAAGGCAGCAGACGTGAGTTTGAATCTTGCTTTTGCCCCTTCCCAGTCTTATTTCTTTATGTGTATGATAATAGAAACTGCCTTACCTATCTCATAGGATTGTTAAAAGGATAAAAAAATGTATAGATAGATAGATGATAGAGAGAGAGAGACAGAAAACCCGTGAAAGCGCATGTTAATTATAAAAGTTAGTCCCTATTTTTGTATTGTGCTCTGCATCATGCACTGTCCATGACAGACTTTTTAGACATTATGCAATGTGTTCCAGAGATCCCTTGGTATCAGGAAAAATAAGGCTATTTATGATTCAAGAGTGTTTGTTTTCTCAGATGTTGGTTTGCTCCCACTGCGACAGTTGGACAGCCCAGGTTCCTGAGCACTGAGGTACAAATAGCTGTCCTCTGTCATAGGAAAAATACATATGCTTTCTAAACCAATTCCTCCAAAGGAAGAAGTGGGAGTTTGGCCAAAAGTCAAGTAGCTATGCTGGTTAGTGATATGTTAGAACTGGAGAGAGAAGCAAAGAAGAATTGGCTGGGCTACAGAAAAGAGCAACTTAAAGTATGGACTAAAACTAAGAGAAAGAATACCTGCAGAAATGGATCAAGGACATTGAGAATCACCATTCTGATTCTGTAAGGAGCATCAGTTGGGCCTGCTCTATAGATGAAGGCAGTCCCCGCAGAGCAGAATCTCGGGAGGTAACCAGACATAAAGAGTAATATATTTGGAAAGTGTAGCCAGTAAAAATATTATTAAATTGAGTTACTAAATGGTAGGGTCTCAACCCATTGTACAGATAATTTTCTCTTATAATTATGATACCTGACTTTTCTCTGACCAGGCAATGTTTTATTCTGTTGTATATAAGTACATCATCAATCAGCACCAACTCAATAGCAACTAACAATAAATGTATATGTGGCATGTACACATATATATACACATATGTATATATGTACATATACATATATATACATAACATACATACATATATATTTGTGTGTGTGTAAATACACACACACACACACACACACAGAGAAAACCAAACCCACTGCTGTCAAGTCGATTCCAACTCATGGCAACCCTATAAGGACAGAGTAGAACTACCCCATAGGGTTTCCAAAGCTGAAAATCTTTCTGGAAGCAGGCTGCCACATCTTTCTCCCACAGAGAGGCTGATGAGCTCAAACCACCAACCCTTCAGTTAGCAGCCTAGAGCTTTAACCACTGCACCACCTATAAAATACTCACTGATCTCATTTTCTAAATTAGATTTTTAAAATCCTGAACTTAAATACCTTTATGTAGATTGTACTATGAAATAATTTTCCTTTTCCTGTATTCAAATAAGAAAACCTTACTTAATAGTTATTCCAAAATTAGATGAAAACTAAAAATAATTAATTGAGTGTTTATGAGGAATATTCATAGAGACTAGCATTGCAGGCCAGGGTTTACACTACAAAGATAAAAACCATATAGTCTTTCAAACTAATATATTTGACTGCTTTTCTCTAATGCTCCTGCTTCACCTGCAGCAATCAGACAAGGTAATAATTTATGATAATCATATGAAAATATACAATTAATATTCATCACCTCTCATTCCTCATCACTTTAGATGATCAGTAATGCAGAGTGAAAATGCTGTCAGATTTCTAATTGCTTTGTAATGGGCTTGAAACAGGGAAATCATTAAAGGCAAACAATCTGTCATTTGTCTGTTACTTTACCTATCTATCACACAAAAAAACTCATTAAAGAAATTACTAATGAGCTACAAAAGACTGTACTCATAGTACTTCTACAACAAATTAAAAAGTAATACTGTGAAATGCTTAAAATATTTTTAAAATATGATATTTTTTGGGAAAATTCATCAGGAAACATCTTTTCTTCAGTATATTTTTTACGTTGTGTGGTTTCATTATTTTGGCATTTAATCCATCATTGCAGAAATCTCTTTAGCATATAAAACTTGTTTTTCATCAGTGTCTAAATTAATTAAACTAAAAGGTTGCAAGAAGCTGAAATGCTAAATGGGTTTATTACTAGTAAACTGACACAAGTAATAAAAAATAGTACTATACTAACCATGATGTTAAGTAAAGAACATATTTTAAAATTTGATTTTTATCCTCACATTTCTTGTTGATTTGAACTGTTGAAACTCCAATGCTTCATTCATCTTAACTAATACTTATCAAAAAAAAAAAAAATTTTTTTTTTACAGGATAAAATTATATTCAACTATTTAAATTGAGCACAATGTTAACTGTGCACAATAACATTAACTATTTTGAAATTTTCAAAGATATTAACCAAAGATATTAGATGTTTTATAATATTACTTCAATACTTTCGGAGGGAAAAAACAAATCATTTCTTTAAGTAACTGCATGGAATTTTACGTCTTCAGTACTACCTTTTTATTTGAACTGCTTAGTATTCAAGACCTACGACAATGACAACAATCTTGTTTTAAAAAACAAAGAAGCAAATAAAAATCAGAACTTTTTGTAGTTATATAGTCCAGCTAATATTTATTTTAGAATTAAAAATATGACAGTAACAAAGATAACAATGCTACTAATTATGCTTTTCATTTTCTTAACAATGAATTAAATCATGACTTTAATTTCCTATAATAAAAGCCAAGGTTTCCTTTAATAGAGTCAAGTTTTTCTTTTAAATATCTAGACATATTCCTAGCTATTAGAATCTACATACATTTAAAAATTTAAATACCATAGCATGCTTAGCCAAGCGCCATGGTTTATACAAACAAGTGAATTTCAAGGTAACTTCTAAAGGTTCCATAACACCCTGGAAACATCTTCATTATACTCTCTAATTGACTTAAACAGACTTCATATAAACTGTTTAACACGTTTTAACCCACAAATTAACACCCCTTGATCATTCAGATTAACCTTTCCACTGTGAGTCAATTACATGATAAAAATAAAATAAACTTTTTAACAAAAAATTCAAGTTAAAAAAAATTAAAATGGAGAGGGTAGAATGCTTACCAAACAGACAAAAAAATTACAGAATATAAATACATATCCCACATGTTTGGAGGGTCTCAAATTTGGGGGTAATTGGAAAATGCAGAGAAAAATACGAGTTCTAATAAGAAGAAAGAAAAAGGGCTAAGAAGTGAATGGGGGAAAAATAGCATCTGAGACTGAATAATAAATTGGTATTTATTATGATTAGTAAGGAGAAACAGAAATCTGGGTGGCATAGTGGTTAAGGGCTATAGCTGCTAACCAAAAGGTTGGCAGTTCGAATCTACCAGGTGCTCCTTGGAAACTCTATAGGGTGGTTCTACTCTGATGGATTACATAGAATATCATCAATCAGGTTCATAGAATGACCAGTAAACACCAACTGTGAAGAAGCTAGGAAGACAGGAACCAAAACACCAGGTAAAATAAAAACCTTGAAGAGGTCTGAAACAAGCTTGAAAGACCGCTGACACAACTGAAGTTATTCAAAAAAAAGAAACACACAAAAAACACAGCAACAAGTGTGGTGCCAGCAAAAAGTATTTACCTCTGTCTCTTGTGCTTAGTACAGCGCCTTGCACATAATCAATGAACATTACTCATGCTGACTATTGCTAAAATGACAAAGGAGAGAATAAATCAAGTTAAGATGAAAAGACAAAAAAAACAAAACGAACCCGTTGCCATCCAGTTGATTCCGACTCATACAGACCTCATAGGACAGAGTAGGACTGTCCCATAGGGTTTCCAAGGAGCACCTGGTGGATTCAGACTGCTGACCTTTTGGTTAGCAGCCAAACTCTTAACCACTATGCCACCAGGGTTTCCGAAAAGATGAACAGAGAGAGGAAAAATGCAAAAATGAATTTGTTGTCATTGTTGGCTGCTGTCTAGTCGATTGCAACATATGGCGACCCCATGTGGGCAGAGCAGAGCTGCTCTGTACATTTTACAAGGCTGTGACCTCTCAGGAGCAAATCACCAGGCCTGTCTTCTGAGGAATCTCTTAAACATTTTTAAAAGATGAGGTGGGATCGTTCATTTATTATTCTCAATACTGTCTAAACCTTTACAAAGGTCTGCCGAAAAAAGAAAAAGGAAATTTCTCTGATACTAGCCATTCGCCTCATTATTTAAAAATTAACTCTTCCATATATATCTTCCTACACTACCTTCATCTTGATTCATGGATTTCATCATTCAAGTAATCCACCTTATTCTATTGGTATACCTCCTAGTTACGAATGGCCATAGCACCTGGTATTTCCTCTGGCATAGTACCTACCACAGTTTTATAACTATTTGTTCAATTCTCTATCTACCCAGATAAACTCTAAGCTTTTGAGAAGGCTGGAACAGTATCTGTTTTGTATCTCTAGGACCTAAGAGAACAGGTAGCATATGATAGACACTAAACAATAAATTGATTAAATAAGTGAATGAATACTATATATGTGCCATGTTATTTTTTCTCTCTTTTTTTTCCCCCTGTATCTTCTCAGATTTTAAGTCCCTAGTGGAGCAGTGGTTAAGAGTTTGGCTGCTAACCAAAAAGTCGGCAGTTTGGATCCACCAGCTGCTCTTTAGAAACCCTCTGGAGCAGTTCTACTGTGTCCTATAGAGCCGCTATGAGTCGGAATCAACTCAAAGGCAACAGGTTTGGTTTTTTGGTTTTTTGTACATTGTAGAATAAGTACGAGTGAGGAATACAAACAGAACTTACCTTAAAAGTTGAGAAGAGAAAGTAATTTTGAAAAGAAGGAATATTGACTATATCATGAGCTTTTAGAAGAACGAACAAATCAACCTTGGAAGAAATACAACCAGAATGCTTCTTACAAGCGAGGATTGCAAGACTTCATCTTGCCTACTTTGGACACATAATCCAGAAAGACAAGTCACTGGAAAAGAACATCATTTTGGCAAAGTAGAGGGTCAGCAAAAACAAGGAAAAACCTCAATGAGATGGACTGACATATAACAATGGACTCAAACATACCAACTATCCCAAAGATGGCACAGGATTGGGCAACAGTTCATTCTGTTGTACATAAGGTCACCACAAGTCAGAGCTGATTGAACAGCAACAAACAACAACTAGAAAATTTTAAATTACATATATGGCATTCATTTATGGCTTACATATTTCCATTGGACAGTATAGCTCTAGAAAACGGGAAATTAAGGAACAATAATGAGCAGGGATTTTCTTTTTCAGGTAAAAAGTGTTTTAAGAAGTTTATTCTGGCATAAATAGAAAATATTGGCTTTGGAAAAGGCTATATAGAAGTGATTCTCAGGTTTGATTATACATAAGAATCATCTGGGAACCTTAATAAAATGTAGATTCCCATACCCTACCCTGTTGTTGGTGTTAGGTGCCATCAAAGTCAATTCTTGACTAACAGTGACCCCACATGACAAAGTAGAACTGCCCCATTGGGTTTTTTAGGTTGTAATCTTTACGGAGGGAGCCCTGGTGGTACAGTGGTTAAGCACTTGGCTACTAACTGAAAGGTTGGCGGTTTGAACCCACCAGCTGCTCTGCGGGAGAAAGATGTGGCAGTCTGTTCCTGTAAAGATTAATTACAACCTTGGAAACCCTATGGGGCGGTCTATGAGTTGGAATCAATTTGATGACAATGAGTTTGGTTGTTTTGGAATCTTTATGGAAGCAGATCACGAGGTCTTTCTCCCATGGAGCCACTGAATGGATTCGAACCACCAACCTTTTGGTTGGATGCCAAGCACTTAACTGTTGTGCTGCCAGTGCTCTGGGTACAGGAACAAAACATGTGCATTTTAAAAATCACCTCAGGTGATCTCCAGTCCATGGGGGAAAAAAATTCAAAAAGTTTAACCAACCTGAAGCAATAAAATAGAAACAGAAATAGAATCAAACCAAGGCAAATTATTATCAAATTGCTAAAAACTAGTGTGGGGCGGGAGGAGAGAATCTTAGATGCAGCTAGGGAAAGACATATAAAAACAAAGATAAGAATTACAGCAGGTATGTTGTCAAAAATAATATGAGGCAGGAGACAATAGAGTAACATCTTCAAAATACCAAAAGGAAAAAAACTGTCTACTAGAAATTATAAAATATATCTCAAAAATTAAGGAGAAAGAAAGACATTTCAGACACATAAAAGTTTATAAAATTTATGGACAGCAGACCAGCGATATGAAATATTTGAGAAAACCTTTTAGGCAGAAGAAAAATGGTATCAAAGAGAAACCTAGTTGAAAAGCACTGAAAAGAGTTAAAATGTGGATGAATACAAAAGATCTTTTTTCTCATTTGAGAATCTCTTTAAAAGATAATTTACTATTTAAAGCAAATATAATAATTTTCTGTGTGGTTTATAAGACATATAGAAATAAAATATATAACAATAATAACACAAAAGATAGAAGGGAAAATGGGAGTATGCTCATAAAGTTTTCATACAATATGCAAAATGGTATATTATTACTTTAAGGTAAAGTGTGATTAAGTTAAAGGTGTATGTTATAAAACTTATCCCCAAAAAACCACTTAGTAGCCACTAAACAAAACAAAAATTAAAAGTAGCATGTCTACTAAGTCAGTAATAATCATCTCAATAAATGCAGAAAAAAAATCTCATCAAAATTCAACGCTAACTGACAATAAAAACTGGTAGCACAACAGGAACAGAAGGGAACTTCCTCAACCTGAAAAAGGTCATTATGAGAAACCTATAACTAACATATTCAATAGTGAAAGACTGAATGCTTTCCCTTAAGACTAGGATCAAGGCAAGGATGTGCGCACTCATTACTTCTATTTACTATTGCATCGTAGGTCATAGACATTGCAATAAGGCAATAAAATAAAATAAAAGGCAGATACATTGGGAAGGAAAAATCAAAATTGCCTTATTTACCTTATTCACAGTGTGATTTTCTAGTAAAAATCCTATAAATCTACAAAAAAAAGAAGCCACTACATCTAAGTAATTTTAGTATCCCCTGATACAATGTCAACACATGGAAATCAATTGTATTTTTAAAGCTGCAAATAATAATCAGAAATAAAAACAAGAAACACTATTCAAAATAGCATAAAAAATTTTAGGGATAAATTCAACAAAGTATGTTCAAGACCTGTGCATTGAAAATTGTAAAACACCATTTAGAGAAATTGTATATGTCATGTTGATAGACTGGAAACCTCAAAACTAGCTATTAAGATGTCAGTTCTTCCCAAATTGATCTATAGAGTCAATGCAATCCTAATCAAAATCCTAGTAGGTTTTTTAAAACAGAAATTGACAAACTGGTTCTGAAATTTATATGAAAAGGTAAAGAACCAATAGTAGCCGGAACAACTTTAAAAAGGAAGAGCAAACTTAAGAGGGTTTGTATTATCTGATTTTAAGGTTGATTATAAATTTATAGTAATTAAGATAGTATGGTATTTGCCATACAGATACATAGATCAACGGAACATGATCCTCTGACACAGCCCATTAGTATCTGGTAGCTTCCTTGCCTTCTAGACTGACCTAAATCTACAATAACCCAAAAAACCAAAATAAAGAACTGAAAAATGGACCTACATGTATATATGCGAAACTGATTTTAAACAAAGGTGCCAAAGCAATTCAAAGGAGAAAGGATAATCTTTTCAACAAATGATGCTGGAACTATTAAATATTCAAGGAAACGAATCTAAACTATTCCCTCACACCACATTTAAATATAAGTAAAAAATGGATCATTGGCCTGAATGTAAGAGCTGAAACTACGACACTTCTAGAAGAAATCATGAGAGAAAACTAGTGATTTTAGTTTAGGCAAAGATTTCTTAAAGAAATCAGAAAAAACACAAAGAAGGGCAAATTTGACTTCATCAAAAATAAACATTTGCTCTTCAAAAGACAGTTAAGGAAATGAAAGGACAAGTTACTGACTGGGATAGAAATATTGGCAAAGCATGTTTCTGTAAAAGGGCTTGTATCCAGAATATATAAAGAAATATCAAAACTCAACAGTAAATGGTGATGGTTGAAAAACAAGATGAATGTGATTAATGTCACTGAAATGTACATGTAAAATGGAAAATACTTTGTTACATATATTTACCACAATTAAAACAAAGCAGTAAGAAAGCCAACGGTCCAATAGCAAAAATGGGCAAAAGATTTGAGCAAACATTTCACCAAAGAAGATACATGCATGGCAAATAAGCACATGAAAAGATGTTCAATATCATTAGTTATGAGGGAAATGTACATTAAAATCACGAGATACCATTATCCACTTATTTGAATGACTAAAATTAAAAAGACTGACCACACCAAGTGTTGCTAAGGATGTGGAGCAACTGAGACTCATACATTTCTAGTGGGAATAGAAGACAGTATAGCCGCTTTAGAAAACAGTATGTGAATTTCTTATACTCACCACATGACCCAGAAATTTCAGAGATATTTACTTAAGAGAAATGAAAATCTATGTCCTCACTAAGCCCTATAAAGAGCAGGTTCACAGCACTTTATTTATAATAGCCTAAAACTAGAATAACTCAAAGGTCCATTGACCAGTGAATGGACAAGTAAACTGTGGTATTTCCATATAATGGAATGCTATTGAGCAATAAAAAGGAACAAACTACTGATACGGGCAACAACACTGACGAATCTCAAAGGCATTCTGCTAAGTGAAACAGGCTAGTTTTTCATTTTAAATAGACTTGTAATTCTTTCTCTACGACAACACACAAGACTACATACCACATGGTTCCATTTATGTGAAATCCTAAGCAGATCAGTGACGACCAGAGGCTAAGAGTAAACTTTTGGGTGACCGAAATGTTTTATATTCAGATTGTATTAGTGGTTACATGACCGTATACACTGTAAAATTCACTGAATTACACTTTTAAAATTAGTGAATTAATTGGATGTAAAGTATATCTCAATCAGGCTGACAAAAAAAAAAAAGGCAAAGAGATTTTGGTCGTTATTGATGAATTTCAAGGTCGAGTGGGTGATGTTTAATTACATGGGATTAAAGAGGTAGTTGAAAAAGCAACCAGCATGCCTTGGAGGAGCGACTGATTGTAGATTTAGGTCAAGACAGACAGCAAGGAGCTATCAAATACTAGTGGGCTGTGCCAGAGGACATAGGAGTCAACATGGACGGGTTCCTATTGCCAAAATATGGGACAATTAGAGCTTGAAAAGAAAAATAAAGAAATACAGTGGACTGAAAATACATTGAATATATAAAAACTGATGGGTTCAAAATTATGACGTGCTTCAGGGATGTATAGTGAAGTCATGTAGAGACAGAATGACTAAATATTTGGGATTTTCTGGGCAGGGATGAGCAAGAAGTATATTTCTTACTTTACAAGCCCAAATATGCACACATATACACATAAGAAAGATAACTGAGGTAGCGTGCTTATACTTTTCTTTTCAGAATTAAGTAAAAGAAGAAACAAAAAAGATACGACAATAACCTAATTGCACAGTAAATCAAAACAGAGTGTTTTTTGCTGTAAAGACCGGGGTATCTGAGACTATCTGTACAGACAAGGAAGGACCGAGCAGTGGAAAAGGGGAATTTAAGAGCTAGAGAAGTCTAAGGGGGTGGGGACCCTTATTCTGATAATACTGTGTAGGAAGGTATTCTTAACACTCAGTTCTGTTACTTTATCCATTTCCTTAGGGCCACAGAGAGGGTAAGTATACTGAAAAAAAATACTGAAGCCAGGACTAAAACCTGACCTCTGACTAGTATAGTGTTCCCTGGTAAACATCGATAAACTTTGGTTGCTATACATTTGCCTATTCTAGATATTTCATCTAAGTGGGATGAAACACCATTTGTCCTTTTGTGACTGACTTATTTCACTCAGCATAATATTTTCAAAATTCATCCATGTTTTAGCATGTACCAGGACTCATTTCTCTTTATGGCTCACTCAGTTAATAGTCATGCTTCATACCATCATTAAATAACTGACTATACTAAAATATTTTATTTATTGTGCTTAAGTTTATTTTGATCGCTTCTCAATCTGAGAATTGGTAGAAAAAAGAAAAGAAAAAAAAGAAGCAAACAGACAGTAATGCCAACAAAACCACCTTAACAGAGCAAATTCTTTGAAGTGAAATTTGTCTAATGCTGCCAAAAAGTAATGAGAAGTAGCTTTCACCTCAGGGTACAATGCAAGAAAGAGAGGTAAATGTAAATAAGCATAAAAAAAAAAAAAAAAAAACTCATTGCCATCGAGTCGATTCCGACTCATAGCGACCCTATAGAAAAGAGTAGAACTGTCCCATAGAGTTTCCAAGGAGCACCTGGTAGATTCAAACTGCCAACCTTTGTGGTTAGTAGCCATAGCTCTTAACCACTACACCACCAGGGTTTCCGTAAATAAGCATAACAAAAACCAAACCCAAACCCATCCAGTTGATTCCCTAGAGGACAGAGTAAAACTGCCCCATAGTGTTTCCAAGGAGCGCCCAGCAGATTCGAACTGGCGACCCTTTGTTTAGCAGCCGTAGCACTGAACCACTATGCCACCTGGGTTTCCGTAAATAAGCATGGTGGCGGGGAATCTAACAAAAAACTCAACAGTGCTCTTTCGGATGGAAGTAGTCATCTGCAACTGCCTCAAAAAGCGTGCAGTTCAATCTGCTTCTTCTGTAAACTTGAAAGATAGCATAACTGCCCTAGGAATATGGAGATTTGCTAAGAGCTGGTTCCACTGCTACCAATGAGTTATTTGGCCTTGATCCTTAGTTTGCTGCCTCATCTACAAATGATAACAATAACACCCGCCTTACTTGCCTCTGGCTGGAAATGAAATTGGAGCTAGGTAGCAGATGTGAAAGAACCTTAAAAATTTGTTTTGTATGGAATACTACGCATCGATAAAGAACAGTGACGAATCTGTGAAACATTTCATAACATGGAGGAACCTGGAAGGCATTATGCTGAGTGAAATTAGTCAGATGCAAAAGGACAAATATTGTATAAGACCACTATTATAAGATCTTGAGAAATAGTATAAACTGAGAAGAACACATACTTTTGTGGTTACGAGGAGGGGAGGGAGGGAGGGTGGGAGAGGGTTATTTACTGAATAGTTAGTAGATAAGAACTACTTTAGGTGAAGGGAAGGACAATACTCAATACACGGAAGGTCAGCTCAAATGGACTGGACCAAAAGCAGTTTCCGGGATAAACTGAATGCTTCAAAGGTCAGCGGAGCAAGGGCGGGGGTTTGGGGACTATGGTTTAAGGGGACTTCTAAGTCAATTGGCAAAATAATTCTATTATGAAAACATTCTGCATCCCACTTTGAAATGTGGCGTCTGGGGTCTTAAATGCTAACAAGCAGCCATCTAAGATGCATCAATTGGTCTCAACCCACCTGGATCAAAGGGGAATGAAGAACACCAAGGTCACATGATAACTTTGAGCCCAAGAGACAGAAAGGGCCACATGAACCAGAGACTTACATCATCCTGAGACCAGAAGAACTAGATGTTGCCCGGCCACAACCAATGACTGCCCTGACAGGGAGCACAACAGAGAACCCCTGAGGGAGCAGGAGGTCAGTGGGATGCAGACCCCAAATTCTCATAAAAAGACCAGACTTCATGGTCTGACTGAGACTAGAGGAATCCCGGTGGTCATGGTCCCCAAACCTTCTGTTGGCCCAGGACAGGAACCATTCCCAAAGACAACTCATAAGACACGGAAGGGACGGGACAATGGGTTGGAGAGAGATGCTGATGAAGAGTGAGCTACTTGTATCAGGTGGACACTTGAGACTGTGTTGGCATCTCCTGTCTGGAGGGGAGATAGGAGGATAGAGAGGGTTAGAAACTGGCAAAATGGTGACAAAAGGAGAGACTGGAAGGAGGGAGCGGGCTGACTCATTAGGGGGAGAGTAAGCGGGAGTATGTAGTAAGGTGTATATAAGCTTATATGTGACAGACTGACTTGATTTGTAAACGTTCACTTAAAGCTCAAAAAAAATTATTAAAAAAAAAGATTACAGTCTTGGGAAAAAAAGAAAACCCCCATTTTATCCCTTTTATTACAAGGCTTTTCGTCAGAAAAAAAAAAAAAAAAGAGGACCATGACTAATTCTCACTGCCAATTGTATCTACTATTTTTTCATGTCTTTTCTGAATGTATTTGGAGGGTATTATTTTGTCTACTGTGTGTTATAATAACTAACTGCTTAATAAAAGATTTCTAGTGATTTGTTTCGTTTTGTAAGTTGCTAAGGTTTTTTTTTTTTTTAAGGTCTAAGAGAAGTAATTACGTTGAACATCCTTTGAAGAAAAAATATTAAAACTGAAAAACAAATTGGCATGTTTGTTGTTGTTGTGTGCGGTCGAGTAGATTGCGACTCATACCGACCCTACAGGATAGAGTAGAACTGCCCCATACGGCTTCCACGAAGCGGCTGGTGGATTTGAACTGCTGACCTTTTGGCTAGCAGCCCAGCTAACTACGCCACCAGGGCTCCCATGTTTTAGTCGCCCTAATTTTCCAATGGGGCCCTAGTGGTGCAGTGGTTAAGACCGCAGGCTGCTAACCAAAAAGGCCGGCAGTTCGAATCCATTAGCGGCTCCTTCGTAAACCCCATCGGGTAGTTCTACTCTGTCCTATAAAGTCGCTATGAGTCGGACTCGATGGCAACGAATAATTTTCGAATGCGACCATTGTGAGGGAAGTGTAGATATCCTCACCCTTCCCATATCTCCTCTCCCCGCTCCCCAAATGCACAGAACACCCACAAAAGGATTGGGAGTAAGATTGAGTGGCGTAAGCGGAGGAAGCTTTGGGGAAGGCGGAGAAGGCTGGAGGGGTGTTTGCTGAGGAAAAGGAGAGAAGCACAGAGAGGAGAGAAACGCATTTCTCCATAGTTGGGGAACTTACTGCTGCATGTCAACTCGGTCAGTCCAAGCAACAACTGGTTACCATAGCGACAGCGTCGCAAAGGGCGGAGCGGCGCTTCCGATCAGTGTCTCCGCCTCTACGACTCGACCAGAAACGTTTGCACGTCAGAGCAATGACTTCCGGCGGAAGGTAAAGCCGGTTCCGAGTTCTGGCCTAAAGAAGGCATGGAGTGGACACCCACGGCTGTATAAAGATTGGTAAGTCTGATATCGCGTAAAGCCAGGAGAGGGTACTGGGTTGACTGGGAGCCCAGTGGATCCCCAAGTCCCAACTTGAGGGGCCCCAGATGTCTCATAACGTTCTCAGCTGTGGGAAGAGGTCCATTGCTTTCCGGGACGCCTGACGGAGACTTTTCTGTGACCTGGAGGGCTTGGGGGCATCCCCGAGTGGACAGTTTCGGGGATCTTTCTTTGTGAGGCCTGAGCGCCTCACCAATAACAGAGGGACTTTTGCCTTCTACCTTCCCCTGCCAACCGGCTGTTTTGTGTATAAAAAAATTTTGTGTGTATTATCCTTCAAAAGTAATCTGAGGGAGAAAAGTGAACGAGAAATTCGGAAGGAGTGTCTGCAAATTCATTTTTGTTCTTTGGTGTTTTGTTTTTGCTTTGTTATGTTTAATTTCTTTTTGTAAACCTTTATTAAGCTTCTCTTAGTGGGTTTAGTAAAAGGTGCCCTGGTGGCTCAGTGGTTTAGCGCTCGGCTGCTAAGTGAAAGGTAGACAGTTCGAACTCACCAGCCGCTCCGCGGGAGAATCGTGTGGCGGTTGGCTCCCTAAAGATTTACAGTTGTAGATACACAATGGGGCAGCTCTCCTCTGTCCTCTAGGGTCGCTGTGAGTCGGAGTCGACTCAACGGCAACGGGTAGTGTGTTTAGTGAGCACCTACTGTGTGCTGGTTTACCAAAAGAGTAGCAAAAATTCTTTTTTAGAGGGTCATCCACCACTCGGACTCATTATTAAATTCCCTTTTTTTATGCTTTTGGATACTCATTGATTTAAGATATAAGCGTATATCGTGAAATGTGTAACAGGTTTTCCATACTAGTCTGTATACTTGTACGTGAAATAATTGGGACGTTGTAAATGGAAAATTGTGCTTCATCAGGTTTGCGGTATAATTATGATTTACTGAACTAAATATTAGAGAACTTAAAAAATCAGTACTTGCTTCTTTTGTATATAAATGCAAATCAATGAAATTATCAATATTTTTATTCAGCTGAACTGAGAAAGGCCACTTCTTGCTCAATGGATGATGGCATTTGAGCAGATACCAAGAAAGGATTGGTACAGCATTCTGGGCGCACACCCATCTGCAAGTGTGTCAGACTTGAAACAAAAGTATCAAAAACTCATTTTGATGGTAAGTGTTTTCTCTTACATCATGGGGAAAAAATCAGTTTGTGAATGTTACCAGAAATTTGAGTTTCCCCAAAATGAAAATATGATATCACTGGCAGGGCTTAAGGTATAATTTGGTTTAATTTAAAATTTCAGTAATAATGAAAAAAAAAAAAAAAACTTGATTTGAGGGGGAATAGCATCTTGGTTGGAACAGGGGCACTGAGTCAAGGCTGATCAAGTTCAGATCCTGACTCCACTAGTAACTAGCCGTGAGAATGTGGACAAGTTTCTTTCCCTTCTCTGTGCTTCAGTTTTTTTTTTTATGCAAAATTCCCTGAAGTATTGTTGAGTGTTTAAATGAAATAATCCATGTAAAATGCTTGGAAGAGTGGCAGTGTTATCATCCAGTAGCCACTAGCCACATGTAGCTATGGAGCACTTGAAATGTGACTAGTCCAAATTGAGATGTGTTCTAAGTATAAAATATACACTTGATTTTGGAGATTCAATATAAAGAAAAGGTGTAAAATAATTGCAGTAATTTTTAATGTTGGTTCCATTTTGAAATGATAATATTTTGGATATGCTTTTTTTACATATCATGCATAATATATATATCTGCATACAAAATGAAATATATTATCAAAATTAATTTTAGGTTTATTTTTAACATTACATATGTGGCTTGCATTTATAGCTCGCATTATGTTTCTTTTGGATAGTGCTGATTGAGGCCATTTGTACACTGTTTTTCAGCTAAGTCCTTTCTTTTTCTTAAATAAGTTGTATTTATAAATATATAGTACTTTTCTAAACTGTTATTTTTCTCAACCCGTATTTTAATGTTACTTTCTTAAGCCAATGTCTGTACCTCTATAATGATAGCTGGTTAACTCAGTTTCCAAAGAGTAGAAAACCATTGCTTGTATAGCATTAGTTGTTTCTCTAGTTTATACCAAAATCTCTGAGACTTTGCCATAACTATGAATGTTTAGATGTTTCACCATCAGGAGCGTATTGATATTCCTGCCTTAGGCAGTAAGTTGAACTAATTACTCTTAAAGTTTTTTCTATCTCAGAGTTTTTAAGATTTCTGTCAGTAAAATGAAGTAGATTTTATTGGTAGTTTTCCTAATATTAAATCATTCTTGTACCTTAGTTAACTGGGGTATGAGCCTGGAGAAGTAGCCTGGGTCTGAAACATGCAGGGCCTTGTAGACCATTTCGCTAATTTGTCTTTTACTTAAAGACAAGGAGAAGCCATCGACAATATTATTGCAGTTGTCATATAGCAAAGTGGATGAACCATTTTACAGATGCGCTGGCAGTGTATGAAAGGGTTCCAGTTGCTCCACATCCTCATCAATATTTGCTGCTATTACTGTATTTCATTTCAGCAATTTCAGTTCTTGGCCCTTTGACATTTTAGGTGGGATAATTCTTTGTTGTGTGAAATTGTCCTGTGTACTCTAGGATGTATAGTGGTATCCCTGGCCTCTACCCACTAGATGCCACTAAAAACTCATCGCAGTTGAGTCGATTCTGACTCATAACGACCCTGTAGGATGGAGCAGAACTGCCTCACAGGGTTTCCAAGGCTGGGTTTGAACCACTGACTTTTCAATAAGTAGCTAAGCGTTTCACCACTGTGCCATCAGGGCTCCTCTGGATGCCAGTGTTGTTAGGTGCTGTTGAGTCGGTTCTGACTCACAGGGACTCTGTGTACAACAGTATGAGACACTGCCCTGTCCTGCGCCATCCTCACAATTGTTGTGTTTGAGTCCGTTGTTGCAGCCGCTGTGTCAATCCATCTTGTTGAATGTCTTCCTCTTTTTCACTGACCTGCTACTTTACCAAGCATGATGCCCTTCTCAAGGGACTGATCCCTCCTGATAACTTGTCCAGAGTATGTGAAACATAGTCTCACCATTGTTGCCTCTGAGGAGCATTCAAGCTGTACCTCTTCCAAGGCAGATTTGTTCATTCTTTTGGCAGTCCATAGTATATTCAATGTTCTTTGCCAACACCATACTTCAAAAAAGCATCAATTCTTCCGTCCTCCTTATTCATTGTCGACCTTTCTCGAGCATATGAGGCGGTTGAAGATACCATGGCTTGGGTCAGGCGCACCTTAGTCTTCAAGGTGACATCTTCACTTTTTAACACTTTAAAGAGGTTTTTTGTAGCACGTTTACCCAGTACAATATATCATTTGATTTCTTGACTGCAGCTTCCATGGGTATTGATTGTGGATCTGAGTAAAATGAAATCCTTGGCAACTTCAATCTTTTCTCCGTTTATTGTGATGTTGTTTATTGTAGCTTGATATCAGTCCCAAAGTCAGGTGATCTCTCTAATTTTGTACTTCTTTTCAAGTTTATTTTGGTTATTCTAAGTTGCTTGCATTTCCATAGAAATTTTAGAATTAATTTGTCAATTTCTACTTTTAAAAAATCCTGCTTTAATTTTAATTGGGATTGCATTGACTGTATATCCATTTGGCACAGTGAACATACTAACAATATTGAGTCTCGTACTCAATGAACATGTTATATCTCTCCATTTACTCGAGTCTTCTTTAATTTCTCTCAGCAGTATTTTATAATTTTCAACGTAGAGGTCATACACGTTTCATTAGATTTATTCCTAGATATTTGATGTTTTTTGATTCTGTTTTTAAAAATCCGGTCTGACAATCTCTGCCTTTTTATTTGAGTGCTTAGTTCATTTACACTTAATGTAGTTTATTAACAATGTTTGGGATTAAATCTACAATTGTTTAATATTTGTTCTGCCTACTCTTTCTCTGTTCCTTTTTATCATCTTTTGGGTGAATCAAGTATTTATTAGTTATCCATTTTATTTCCTGTGTTGGGTTTTTAATTATGCCTTTTTGTGTGCTTTTTAATGATTGTTCTAGAGATTATAATATGCATCTTTAAGTTATCATGGTTTGCCTTCAAAAAATATGCTATCAGTTCACAGTGTTAACAACCTTCTTACTGTCCTCTTCCCTTTTGCATTTGCTTCCGTGTATTTTACATCATGCTGTTAAAAACCCTACAGTATATGTAAATATGTAATATTCTTTTTTAAAAATAATATTGTATATTATTTAATATACAAGTTTACACAGCAGATTAGGTTCCCATTCAACAATTTTTATACAAATTGTTCAGTGGCATTGGTTGTAGTCTTCATAATGTGTGAACATTCTCATTGTTTCTGTTCTGGTGGTTCCCATTTCCAGCAATCTAGTTATCATGCCCCCTTATCTTTTCATCTCTCTTTTTTTGTTTTGAAGTAATCGTTAATCATTTGTTCTCATATAGATGATTTTTTAAGGGAGTGCCATATCAATATTCTTTTAAAGAGATTTATTGATCTGTGTGTATCAGAATAATTTTTTTTAAGGCCTTTATAGATTCTGCTATGTTTACCCTTCCTGATGTTTTCCATTCCTTCCTATAGAAGGTTTCTATCTGGTATTATTTCTCTTTGGCCTGTAGCATTTCTCACTTTCATTTTTGAAAGATACTCTTTTATTCTCACTAAATAAATGGTCATCCTTCTTAGCAGCAGTTACATTCTTTTTTTTTACAAGTTTGTCACACTTTTCCTTGATAAATATTTTTTAATTGTCTTCCAGGACATGATAATTTCCCAGTGTACGTACTGAAACTGTCTCTGAAAAGTAGCAAGCACTCATAAATATTTGTTGAATGATTTAACTGTATGAATGTAGTTTATTTTATACTGTAATCTCTGTTGACAATTTTGTATGTTTAATGTTTAAGAGCACTGCCTTATTTCTGTTCTTCTGTGGCCTCCTGTTACTGTCGAAAAACAAAAACCAAACCAAACCTGTTGCTGTCAAGTCAATTCTGACTCATAGCAACCCTATAGGACAGATTAGAACTGTCCCATAGGGTTTCCAAGGAGCGCCCGGTGGATTTGAACTGTTAACCTTTTGGTTAGCAGCCAAGCTCTTAAGCAGCTGTGCCACCAAGGCTCTGTTACTGTTTTAGGGATACAAAGTCTTTCTGAGGTTGTTGATGTTTCTTTAAGTTTTCTTCTTTTTCCACTTTTATTTCTCTTCCCTCTCAGTTCCTCCTCTTCTCCCTGCTTTTTGTTATAGGGTCTTTTTTCACAAATTTGGTGATCCTTGATTGTCACGTGTTGATATTTAAGAATGAAATGTTACAAGCTAATTTGAAAGTTCATATGCATGGCTGGGGATGCATGGATGTTCCTGGAAGAGCATCAGGTAAGGTCCATCATTTTGTTGCATGGCCCCAAATATCAACATCTGAATCCGTTTCCCAGAGAGTAATTCTCTAGTCTCTTGTGTATGAAGACAGGAACTTTTGGCTCACTGCACAGTTTGTCAGCTTTCACTTTATCCCTTTGTTTTCAGTGCACCTTTCTACCCTGTCTGTCAGTGTGGTGGTTAATGTCCCCAAATCTAGAACCTTTCTGGTTCTGCCTCCCAACACAATAAACCTCTAGCTTTCTGCTGCACTAAAAGGGAGTAGATGTCTGACTTTGTGGTGTGGGAAGGAGATCTTTTTGAAGCCTCAAGCAGTCTTCCTGTTGTTCAGTCCTGTCCCTCAACCCCATTATCAAAGGACCCTTCAGTTCCTCAGATTTTCTGCCTCATCATTTATCAGCATACTTCTTGTTAGTCTCTATCCCTTTAGGCCTTGGCTTCAGTTTTCTCAGGTAGGCTGAATTGGTTATCATTTATTCATCAGTTTTCCATCTCTCCAAACTTTGGTGTCTCTTACCTGCTTTTTGTCTCCTCTCATATTATGTTTGTTCTTGTCTATGCCTTCTTTTTTATTATTCCTTTGTTGTCATTTTAGTGGAGTTTTTGGGGGGAACAGGGATAAATATGTATATATATTTGCTGTTTAACCAGAAGTACTGAACTATTTTCAGTTCTGTTTAGGGGCTGGATGCCCTTCCTTGGACATGTGCCTTTTCAATTTCTGCTGTCTCTCCTTGGTCCATTGTGTCCCATCTCCTAACCCATCTGGCTAACTTTTACTCCTTGTTTTAAAATCAGCTGAGTTGTAACTCACTCGTACTCTGCTCACCTTATGTCTTCTCTTCGTGAGTACCTTTACATGGTAGTAGTGCATTTAGTGCTATTTCTGCAGAACAGAGAGGTATAGCTGTCAGATAAGGAGATTGAGGGTAGGTGGAGGTTTGAAGTTTTTTTCCCCTGATTTTCTCTTAGAAGATGGAAGAGACTCAAGCATGTTTAAATTCTTTGGAAAGTGGCCAGGAGAAAGTTTGGGGTTGAAGTTCAAGGAGAGAGAGAACGATTGCCTGCCGGAAGGTAAAAGCAGATGGTATCTCAAGCATAGATAGAAGGATTAGCTTTATGTGAGAGAAGAGAAGAACCTGTCTCCATTGTTACAGGATGTAAGAAAGAAATGATGGGTGAAAGAGCTGGTTCATTTGTCTATTTGGTGGCAGGAAGTTGATGAGCTCTCATTTGGTGGCTTCTCTCTTTCTCTGTGAAGTAGGAGACAAGGTACCTGTTGAGAGACTGAGTGAGAGACAAAAGTGAAGCAGCAAATTACAGGAGATTTTTAACTAGCATAATTCTGGGAGGGCCCCCTGTAAGTAGCTGTGATACAGCAAGAACTCTCAACAACTGGACAGCTGCACCAAAAGCTATAAGGAGGCACCGAAACAATCAGCCTAGTGTTTTGGCCTCGTTTAACCTGTCGATAGTTGCTATATTAAAGCTTAGCATGATAATTTACATTCATAATCATGGCCATGAGTTAAATTACTTTCAGTATATTCTGGTTAAAGTAAAAAAGTATGTAGTAGTAAGCATATAATTAGTAGCACACATTGTATGTTATGGTTTACACATGCTTTTACATCTTGTTTTTTATATTTTCAGCAGTCCTGTAAGATAGGTAACGTTATCCTTATGTTTGCAGTTGAGAAAACCAAGGCTTAGTTACAGTTAACTGGTTTTTCTGAAACAAACAGTTAGTAGAGGATCAAATCTGGGCTTGATCATATATCCTCCAACTCTAGACTCTCTTTCATTACATCATATGTCTGCTCATAATTGCTCTCCATAAGGATTTATAGTTGTTTAAAGGCATAATTTTCAGTTTTCTGGATTTCCATGGAATATCTCACTCAAGCCTGTTTTACCTAGGACTAGTATTGCCACTCCTACTCTTTTTTGGTAGTTGCTTGATATATTTTTTTCCATCCTTTGATTTTTAATAAATTTTCATCTTTGTTTCTAAGGAGTGTCTCTTGTAGTCAGCATATTGATGGATCCTGTTTTCTAATCTATCGTGTCACTCTGTGTTTCTTTATGGGTACATTTAGGCCATTTACATTCAGTGTAATTGATAGGTGTGAGTTTATTGCTGTTATTTTGTAGTGCTTTTTTTTGTGGTGCTAACATTTTCTTTGTTCCTCTTACTCTCCTGTGCTGAGTTCATTTCGTTTGTGGATTTCTTTTTCGTTTCTTTTGTTTTTGTAGATTTTGTTTTTATTGAGACTTTATGTTTTTCTTCTTTATGTTGATAAGTACATTTGTTAACTTTCTTTGTGGTTACCTTGAGATTTACCCTTCTCTTCCTAGGTTTGAACCAGTCTATTATTACTTGCTATTGCCTTGGCTTCCTTTCCTACACCGTTTATTCTCTCTTTTATTGTTCTGACATTGTTATCATTTACAGATTAACCTCTCTGGTTCCCTGTTGAAATCCTTTTGGTTTTGGATGGTCCTTGAGAGTTCATTTTCTGAGTTGGTATCTGGCTGGTACAATCTTGTGTCCTAGATTCAGGCTGTGGCCTGATGTTGTTTGTTCTCAGACCGAAGGACTCCCTTTAATAATCCTTTTAGATTTGGTTTGGTTTTGACAAAACAGATTAATTTCTGTTAATCTGGAAATGTCCTAATTTCACCATCATATTTGAACGAAAATTTTGCAGGATACATTATTCTTGGTTGGCAGTTTTTTTCTTTCAAGGTTTTGTATGTCATCCCATTGCTTTCTTGCTTGCATGGTTTCTGCCGAATAATCAGAGTTTAGTCTTATTGTTTCTCCTCTGTATGTGACTTTTTGTTTTTCTCAAGCTGTTCTCAGGATTTTTTCTTTGTCTTTGGTTTTGGTGAGTGTGAATATGATATGCCTTGGTGTTTTTCTTTTGGGGTCTATCCTAGGTGAGATTCGTTAAGCTTCTTGAATGGTCAGCCTTTCATCATTCATGATATTAGAGAAATTTTCTGTCAGCAGTTCTTCGATGATCCTCTCGGTGTTTTCCAATTTTTCTCCCTGTTTTAGAACTCCGATCACTCACAGATTTTTACTTTTGATTGTCTCCCACGTAATTCTCAGGGTTTCCTTATATTTCTTCATTCTTTTTTCTAATTTTCCTCAAACAGTTGTATCCAGGTGTTTGTCTTCATTTCACTGATCCTGTCTTGTATCATTTCAGGCCTGCTCCTCAGCCCTCCTCTGACACTGTCCATTTCTGAAATCTTGTTGTTAATCTTTTGGATTACTAATTGTTATTTTTGTATGATTTCTAGTTATGAATTTATTTTGGCATTTTGTTCCTGTATTATTTTCCTGAAATTCTTCCATTTTTTGGTCTGTATTTTCCATGAATTTGTCTATTTTTTCCTCATTTTTGTCTGCTTTTTGCTTCAACTCTTAGATGGCTCTGAATATTAGATATTTGAATTTCCTGTCAGGTAATTCTAGTGCTTTTTTGTCTACTGGAAAGTCATCTGGTATTTTACTTTGGATGCCTACTGGAACTATCCTGTCCTGTTTTTTTTAATATGTTTTGATTTTGTCTGCTGTCTTCAGGACATTCGGTAGTTATTTTCTTCATTTCTTGATTGCAGATTTGTTTTGTCCTGGTTTTGTTTTATTTGGTTATGTCTGAGCAAGTGGGCTGTGCCACCTCTGTTGTTTGCTCATCTGTAGCCGCGATACTTTTCACCTCCTTGTCCAATGGGTGGGGCCAGTCACTCAGCTTGGTGCACCAGGGCAGGTTCAGCTGAAGGGGAGGGGCTGGGATGGGTTGTTTGTGGCATGTACTAGGGCTGACAGGGCGGGCCAGGAATCAGTGCCAGGCAGGTTCTGGTAGGCCGTGCCTGTGCAGGTGCTGTGTCTCCTCCTGGGAACTTCACGAAGCTGCTTTCTCGTACTTCCTGTCTGCCAATTTGCAACAGGGGGCGGGGGGCGAATCCAAGCGGCACAGACGCTGCACTTCCCGGTCGGCTGAGCCACCCAGCCAGCTGGGAAGTTGTACGTAGAGCAGCGGGGAGAGGATGAGGGGTGGGGAAGCATGTATCGCTGGTTACCACTCTGTCTCCTTTTGGGAGCCTCGTGGAGCTGCTTTCTTGTGCTCCCTCTCAGCCAGTCTCCAACAGGAGTCCAAGGTGGTGAATCCGCCCTGTGTTAGCTGATAAGGAAACTTGGCACGTATCTCTCCTTGCCCTCACTCCTCTGTCAGTTTCTTATTCCATTTGGTGTTTGGCTGAGTTCTTTATCTTTTCATTTGGTACTTTGGATTCCAAGAATGATGTTTGTCTCTGTTTTACTTAGCTTTTTGGATCTTTGCCGTGGAGGGATGGCGTGGTGCTTCTGTCTGTGGCACCATGTTGGCTGGAAGTCCCTTATTCTTTTTATGTAAGTTTAGACTTTCGGATAGAGTTAGGAAAGAGAAAATATAAGGGAATACCATGTTATTTATCACGTTTAACCAAGAAAAATAAACACATTGCTGTCCAGTCAAATTCCCACTCATAGGGACTGTAGTTAGATTTTTTAAAAAACAGGCTTCTAAATTTCATATTCTTGTTTCCCAGTTTGAATTACCATATTTTCTTGGTCTTTGTTTTTCAACTCTCTGTCACAAAACAGTTGGAAAACAAAATTACATTTGACTAATACCATTCCGTATCTAATTTTGTAAAAAGGCACATTTATTACGTATACTTTCCCAAGTTCAGAAGATTTTTAACACCTCCTACATAATTAGTTGTTGGGATAAAATATTGCCAAATCGTAGGCTGCAAAGTTTACAGTCTATGCTGATTTAGTAAATACTGTTTGCTTATTTTAATTTTTGTAAATATAGTTCTTACTTAGGGTCTTGATTCTGAAAAAAATTCTTAATGACTAATTGAGATATTTTAGAATGCTTTAAAGATGAATATAAAGGGCAGAATTAGCGTGAAAGGTATTTATTTCACGTACCGTAAAGTCTATTGCCTAATAATTTATTATATAAGAATAAAAGTAATGAAATCAATATTTTCCAGCAATATTTTCCTAATAGGAGCTTACTCATAAAAGTGCATTGCTTTTCTTTTCTCCATGGAATTTTTTCTTTTTCAAATATTTTATTGTTTTAGGCCAAAGTTTACACAGCAAGTTAGGTTCCCATTTAACAATTTTTGTGTACATTGTTCTATGACACTGGGTATAGTTTTCACCATGTGTCAGCATTCTTATTATTTGCATTCTGTTTCTATTTATCTAGCTTTCCTGTACCTCCTTGCCTTCTTTTTTTTTTTTTGCTTTTGGGTAAATGTTGACTATTTGGTGTCATATTGTTTAAGGGAGCACATTCCTCATTGGGTGAAATTGTTTATAAGCCAATCTATTATTTGCCTGAAAGAAGACCTCCAGGATTGGCTTCAGTTCCAAGTTAAAAAGGTATCTTAAGGTGAGAGTCTTGAGGGTTTCTCTTATCAGTCCAATAAGTCTCATCTTTTTTAGTTTTCTGCTATAACAATTTAAACAACCCACTGCTTTGAAATGGTCCAGAGTCCAGAATGGTTAATTTTATTATTCATATATTTTTGGCAGTTATGCATGTAAAAATTGCTATTTACTGAGAATAAAGCTTCCCCCCAAAAGCTTTGTCAAATTGAAAATTGGGGGTCTTTTTCCATTGATGCTGATAATATCACAGGATACCTTTCAACTGGAAAAGAATTGTTGTGTTGGAAAATTATATACTGCTGTTACAATATGTTCCATAATCTTAAAGAAAATCCATGTAATTTGAGGCAGGAGTGTGCAGGATGCTCTTATTCTTAATGTTGAAAGGGTATAAAATGCCACTTAATACTTACGTGAGCATTCAGAGAGTCTCTTCTAGCTATAAGTGGTTATATGGAGATTAGCATTAAGCTAGGTTTATAATATATTTTAGTGGCTTGAAAAAGAACATAGAGTACCCGTGCTGTAGTTGGAGGACGATTACCCCATCAGAAAAGAAGGGAGCTAGGAACGATTCTTTAAACAGGTCTTTCAACTGTATTACAAAGCGAAGTGATCTTGATTACAGGAAAGGTACTTAGGTATTAAAAGAAATTTTGTGAAAAAAATCTGGAAATGTTGTAAGTAAAAATCGGAAGGGAATAACTTGTACTGAACTTTATAATTTTTGCTAATGTGATTAACTGTTCAGCTATTGTCTAGGTGACTTATAGAATACAAGGTATTTAAGAATAAATTACTTAGGTATCTAATGGAGATGCTATTATAAACTATTCTTTTTCATGATAAAAGTGGTAGGAGCAAGACATTTTAAATGAATGCTTAAGTGATAATTTTAGCAAATACATAGCACTCTTCCTGTCTTATGTGTAGTTGCTCATTTAACCCTTTGAGGTAAGATACAAACTATTATCTCTAACATGCAGATATGGAAACTGAGGCTCAGACATTGAGTAACATGGGTCCTTGTGTGGTACACATGGTTAATGCACTTGGCTGCGAACCAGAAGGTTAACGGTTCAAGTGCACTCAAAGGTACCTTGAAAGAAAAGCTTTACAACCTACCTCCGAAAACTTAGCCATTGAAAACCTTATGGAGCACAGTTCTACTCTGACACGAGTGGTGTCACCATGAGTCAGAATCAAGTCAGTGGCAATTGGTTTTTACTGTGGTTAGTGGCACGAAATTATGACTCGGTCTAAATATACTGTGGAAATTAGGTAAATTAAGGCAGGCAGGCAGTTAAATTTCTAGTGTTTTTTTTTGTCTTGTTTTGCTTTTCTTTTTTTAAATCTTTCTACTGCATGTATGTAATAATAATATATCTTTAGAGAAAAGGCAGCATTTATATTAAAGGTACACAATAGTGAAAGGTTAAAAGTGTGGGCTCTGTAGTCAAATTCCTGGGTTTGAATTCTGACTTTGTCACATATTAGCTGTGTGACTGTGAACAAGCAGCTTAACTTCTGGGTTTGTTTCCTTATCTGCAGAATAGGTATGATTCATTCATTTATTCATAGTAGGTATTTATTGAACATCTATTATGTGTCAATCCTATTCTGGGTATATAATAGCTAAATACCTATCTCGTAAGGTAGTTACAAGGATTTAAATAGTATACATATAAAGCATTTAAAACAATGCTTGGCACATAGTAAATCCTCAGTTGTTATTTTACAGTTGCATCTTAATAATTCAGCATTAGACTGTTGGGTAAGTAGATTTTTGTTTAGCTGAAGATTGACAGTTTCCTGTCTTTTCAACACAGTGAGGTGCTAAACGCCATACATTTGGCATTGCCTCCATGAGACTATGGCTCTGGGGGAGGTGAGAGTGATATAGTGTGGTAAGGCATTGCACCAAGAAACTGAAAAGGAGTGGCCTGAGATAATAGAAGTCAAACCAGGAAAGTATGGTGTCACCAAAGTCAAGGAGAAGAGACAGTGTGGCCAACAATTGCAAATATCGTTAGAGGGGCCAAAGGAAGCCTGCTGACTGAAAGAGGCCGTTGGGCCTAGTGACTAAAAACCTCGGCAGCCCTGGAGAGCTAAGCAGCACAGAGTAGCAGCTGAAGTAGGACAGAACTTGGAGTCTCTCTTACAGGGCAAATAGGACCACCTGTATCCCTTGGGGTCTGTGATTTGATTAACAGCCTTGGCTGAATGATTTAAAAATTGAAAACAATTGAGTGGACCAGCCCACTGTTTAAGTGATTGCATAATTATACTAAGTGCATTATTATTAGTAGAAATGAGTGAAAATTATACCAGAAACATAGTGGAAGGTACAAAAAGTGTTGGTGTGGTACTGTGATCGCGTGGATTCTTACCATGCCTTACTATTAATTAATGAAATTTAGTCCTCCCAATTTCTCAGGGATATAAAAATATCTTCTTTAAGAAGTTCATCTTCCCTCACCCTCCCCATTTCTACTAAAATTGCTGGGCCAACAAATTTGTGTCTTAAATTGCATAAACTCAATGGGCCACAGTTTTTTCCATCTATAAAAATGAGGTGCTTATACTGCATTACTTTCTAAAGCCAGCTCTAGAATTTATCTTTTTTCCCCCTCTTATTATATCCTCATTTGTCATATAGCTGAGCCCCAAGTCTGAAAAATTTTTGCCTAGTTTACCATCCTGGAAGTACAGGCAGTCCTTGGGTTGTGAACATCCAACTTATGTACAACCCGTAGTTACAAACCAACCCCCAAAAAGCCTATTACATTAAAAATTCAAGGTAGATACATCAGTGGTTCATAATAACAAACAGGCGTTCCTTTGCAATGCACATCAAAACATTATTACCATATTATCATGTTAATGATGTTTTAGTGTATCTGGAGGTGTTTAGTGTTTTTTATGCAAAGAAAGGTACACTATATACTATATACTAAAACTACATTGGATTTGAACCATACCTAATCTTGCGATTCACATGCGAATTTGACTTAAAAGACAGATTTAGGAACAGAACTTGTTCGTAATCTGGGGTCTGCCTGTAACTTTCTATTGGTGATCCAAAATTGTTGACTCATAATGTGTCCACTGTACACAAGGTAGTGTGAATTGACCTGTCTCCAGTTGGTTATGGGTTTAAGATAAATACTTCCTTTATAGGCTTGCCTAAAATTCCACCACTTATACTCCTAAAGTTTAATCTGAATATAAATGCTACACAGTTTGCTTTTACAGAAAGTGAAAGAATCTCAAAATAAATCTCTAATTATAATTTGACTTGTCTAGCATTTTTTAGCAGATAGGAAGTCCATGTGAAGAGATGGTTTAGGGCATTGTTAATTTATCACATTGTCTGGCTTAAAAGAATCATAGAATTTCAGAGAATCTAGCTAAAAGAATTATAGAATGTCAGAATGCAAAGGAACCTCTATTGCAGAAGGCGGTATGATTGGAAGAATGGAAGTACTGAGTACAGAAAGATAAATGCTAAATGTTCAGAATCAAACGATGTGACTAAAGCTACAGACCAAAAATCGTTTCAAAACTTGCGTAAAATACTAAACAAAAATTGAAGTAGGATAAGTGAATGTTTTGTTTTAAAACACATTTACATTTAAAATTTCCTTATGGTATGGTGTACATTATTTCCAATTATGCCAAAATACAGAAGACATTTTCCCAAGGCTTCCTAAAAGAATTAATATCTCACTTTTATCACAGCTTTGGAATTCTAGAAACTGGAGTCATTGTTCCACTTTTTCTTTTAATTATCTGTGTCAAATAACTAGAACTTAGTTATGTTTCTTATTAGGGTACATTTCTATTAGGCATTTTTAAAAAATCAACTTCATTAAGATACAATTTACATACAATAAAATGCACCTATTTTAGTAAAGTGCTATGAGTTTTGGGGAGCAAATGATTAAGCACTAGACTACTAGCCAGAATGGGGGTTTAGACCCACCCAGAGGAGCATCAGAAGTAACGCCCAGTGATCTACTTCTAAAAGGTCACAGCTTTGAAAACCCGATAGAGCAATTCTAGTCTATACACATGGGGTTCCCATGAGTTGGAATCGTTTTGATGGTAACTAACAACAATGAGTTTTTACTGTACATGCCTGTATAACCACCACCATCAAGATACAGAACATTTCCATCAACCCACAAATTTCCTTTGTGCTCCCCCTTCTTCCCTAGGTAACTGTAGATCTGCTTTCTGTCACTATAGATTTCTGTAGGCATTGTTTTAAGCTCTAAAAATACCTCGATGTTTATTTGGTCTTTAATGAACCAAATTAGGGAATATTTTTAAAGAGGGTTGAACTTATCCCTTCACCTACTCCTGAAGAATAAACCTTATTACAGCGTAGTACATAATATGCCTTCAACAAAAATGTGTAAGTCTAGTTAGTGCATTTGGGCTATGTTACATGTTGGTTGCATAGGTTTTATATAATTAAAAATAGTATCTGTCATCTTGCAAAGTAGTCATAAAACCGTGCCACCTGAGACATGAAACACCTTTAAAATTTGCCTTTAAGTAAATAATGAATTTTAGTTTATTAATTCCCCTTTACTTGTTAAGGTTATTTGTGTTTTGACTAAATTTTCCTTTATTTTCCAACTCATTTATACTTAATAAGTATAATAATTTATTTTGTATATATATGCATGAATTATTTTCTATGTCACATTTGCAATTAATGCTGTTGCTGCCCACGTTATCTACTAATTAAAGATCAAATAGATTCTTAAACTCAGTAATGGGATATAAAACCCCTTCTCATTCTGTTAGGCTTTTGAAATATTGACTGTAAATTGAGCATTATTCTTGGTACAGTGTGTGGGAAGATAACCTAGAAGACATGCCTTTTTCCCTGAAGCAACTTAAACTAGTCAGTACCTTTGGGCTATCTCAAAATGTTTAAAAATGTAAAATAAAATAGTCCTTGAAGGTATTTTTTTTTTTTTTGAAGGTAGTCCAAAATACTGTCTTTGAGAATTATATTTTTCAGATTAATCAAATGTATGGATTTATATCTATTTATGAAGACTGAAACAATCTGAAGTTGACTTTAGTAATTCAGGCACCCATTCACTCAACATTTGTTAGGGTCGTTATTGTGGTTGGATTAGTACCTACTATTTTTTTTTTTATATTCTAGGCGCTTCCTCTTAGGAGGAAGACACAAGTGTTTAAATACTTAGTATCTGTTGTGATAAATGCTATGTGTAGTATGTAAATTCTAAAATGGGTATCATAGGGAAATTCTGTAGCATGGTGATTAAGAGCTGACTTTGGATCACTTTGCCCCCCTGGCTTTGAATCTCACCTCAGCCAGTTACCGTCTCTGTGACCCTGGGAGAGTTATTTAACCTCTCTGGGCCTCAGTTTTCTGAGAAATAAAACAGAAGGGCTAAGGAGGAAGTTGGCCCTGTTCTTTTTGGCCTCTCAATGTGGGATGCAGTGCTGTTCTCCCTTTTCTGATATTCCTTGCGGGTTCAGTGATAATGTTAGTCCTTGACCCATGTGAACTGATGACAAAATAGAGCCACCGCATGTGAAGTGATTTGACCTGTGGCAATTTTCAAGCCAGTGTTTTGTCTACACCTGTCCTCAGAGGCTGTCCAGCTGTTACATTTCATTTTTAATAACTCAGCCAAGAGCGCAGAACATTTTTTGCTTTAGGTTTTCATAGTTGGTCTATAGATGTATTTTAGAGAGCTTTAAATAGTGTTTCAGAAGAGAATATTAGGATGACAAAGGACAAATTATCCTGTAGGTAAAGGAAAGTATCTGCAAAACAAAATGGGGAATATAAGTATAATTTGTAGTTTAGTAAGTTAAAGAATACCTTTCCTTAGGAAAGACGAATTAAGAGTCTTTAAAGTTACAAGACAGAAAAAAGACTTTTGAAAAAAACCTCAGTTACTGGAGAGGGGGCCAAGATGGCTGACTAGGTAGACGCTACCTCGGATCCCTCTTGCAACAAAGACTCGGAAAAACAAGTGAATCGAATACATACATGACAGTCTACGAACCCTGAACAACAAACACAGATTTAAAGAGTTGACCTGAGCGACGGGGACGGAGAACGAACAACTACAGGGAAGCAGGGACTATTTTCAGAGCCCGGAGCCAGCATCCCAGTCAGGTAACCTTGGTGCCAGGCTTAGGACTGGGTGCAGGGGAGCTGAACACAACATCTTGTGACGGCGCAAACACGGGGCGCAGCCCTACCCCCCTGAACTGACCTTGGGAGGGGGCCCAGCCGGTCAGCTCGGGGTGGCGTGGCGACGTGGCCGGGAGGAGAAGTCCCTGGGAGGCAGCGACTGGTTTTGGAGCCGGGAGTACAGAGTCCCAGACGGGGAGCCTTGGCGCGGGGCTTTGGACTGGGCACAGGGGAGCTGAGCACGGCATCCGGTCACAGCGAAAACACGGGGTGCAGCCCTACCGCCCTGAACTGACCCTGTTAGGGGGCCCAGCCTGTCCGCGCGGGTGGCGGAAGGAGAAGTCCCTGGGAAGCAGCGACTGATTTGGGAGCCGGGAGTGCAGCGTCCCAGCTGGGGAACTTTGACGCGGGGCTTTGGACTGGCAGCGGAGGAACTGACCGCGGCTTCTGCGGGCCAGACCCTCGGGGGCAATCTCTACACAGCCAGCACATATGGGCGACAGGCCCCTCAGGAATCTCAGATAAAATAGTCATCCCAAGCAAGATAAGCAACTTTGGCTATATTCCGGGGTGCTACTCTCTCCTGTTTTTCTGAACCCTCCACTCCCCTTCCTAGGTGGCTTCATTAACATTGGAATTTCCTGAGCCAGAGGGAGAACGGCTCCAGCTCCACAGCTTTTCTTTTCCCTTTTTTTTTTTGGTCTTTTCCTAACCCATTCTTCCGGCCTGAGAGAAGCAACCACAAAAAACCCAGGGACCAAAAATCCTTCCCTAATTGGACTAAAAACACAGAACCAGCTCCAGCCAAGCATATCTGATCCATATCTCGGGCTTTCATCCCTACAGGGAACAAGATGGCTACTATCGTGCAAAGGCATTTCTGATAGGGATCTGACTGCATTTTTTTTTTTTTGGATTTACGGGAAAAACAAGTGTCCCAGGTCTGATATCTCTGCTTATTCAACAGAGCCCTAACTAACCCACAACAGGGAACTGAGGGCTGAAGCTCCCCCCAGACCACCTAGCCTCTTGCCTTAGGGGTCTAAGGAGGGGGACACCTACCAATCTGTAGAGGTACTTACATTGGGGCCCTAAGATACAGCTGCAGAGCCCTCCCACCAAGGTGCTTTAGGAATAGAGACACACCTACCTCACTGACACTTGGGGGAAGCCTGTCAGCATCCTGCCCCCCCCAGAATGTGAACCCCAGCTGCTAATAGAATCTGGTGCACACAACTATCACCACTACTTCTCAAGGTGGATAGGTGTTAGGGTGCAGCACACACTTGATGACCCAAAATCAGATTCTTCTCAAGAATAGTGAATACACTCGGGCATATATATCTGGCAACAGCCCAAACCAGCTGATAATAGGTCAAAACTAAGTCAAGGGCTACAACAATCAAGACAGCACAATCTAGTAGCCCATCCACATATATTGAAAGAAAACAAAACAAGATAAGACTCAGTGAGCAAATATAGAATAAACCACTACAATATCTTAGTGATGGCTCAGAGACAGCAGTTGATATCAAACCACATAAAGAAGCAGACCATGACAGCTTCTATCACCCCCCAAACAAAAGAATCAAAATCTTTCCCAAATGAAGATACAATCCTGGAATTTATCAGATACAGAATATAAAAAACTAATTTACAGAATGCTTCAAGATATCAGGGATGACCTCAGAAATGAAATAAGGCAAACTGCAGAAAAAGCCAAGGAACACACTGATAAAACTGTTGAAGAACTCAAAAAGATTATTCAAGAACATAGTGGAAAAATTAATAAGTTGCCAGAATCCATAGAGAGACAGCATGCAGAAATCCAAAAGATTAACAATAAAATTACAGAATTAGACAACGCAATAGGAAGTCAGAGGAGCAGACTCGAGCAATTAGAATGCAGAGTGGGAAATCTGGAGGACCAGGGAATTAACACCAACATAGCTGAAAAAAAATCAGATAAAAGAATTAAAAAAAGTGAAGAAACACTAAGAATCATGTGGGACTCTATCAAGAAGGATAACTTGCGTGTGATTAGAGTCCCAGAACAGGGAGGGAGGACAGAAAACACAAATAGTTGAAGATCTGCTGACAGAAAACTTCCCTGACATCATGAAAGACGACAGGATATCTATCCAAGATGCTTATCGAACCCCATTTAAGATTGATCCAAAAAGAAAAACACCAAGATATATTATCATCAAACTTGCCAAAACCAAAGATAAAGAGAAAATTTTAAAAGCAGCCAGGGAGAAAAGAAAGGTCTCCTTCATGGGAGAATCAATAAGAATAAGTTCAGACTACTCAGCAGAAACCATGCAGGCAAGAAGGCAAAGGGATGACATATACAGAGCACTGAGGGAGAAAAACTGCCAGCCAAGGATCATGTATCCAGCAAAACTCTCTCTGAAATATGAAGGCAAAATTAAGATATTTACAGATAAACACAAGCTTAGAGAATTTGCAAAAAACAAACCAAAGCTACAAGAAATACTAAAGGAAATTGGTCAGAAAACCAATAATATCAGATACCAGCACAACACAAGGTCACAGAACAGAACATCCTGATATCAACTCAAATAGGGAAATCACAAAAACAAATTAAGATTAATTAAAAAAAAAAAATGCTCAAACCAGGGAATCATTGAAGTTAATATGTAAAAGATCACAATAATCAAAAAGAGGGACTAAATACAGGTGGCATAGAACTGCCATATGGAGAGGGATACAAGGCGATATAGGACAATACAAGTTAGGTTTTTACTTAGAAAAATAGGGGTAAATATTAAGGTAACCACAAAGATGTATAACAACTCCATAACTCAAAATAAAAACCAAGAAAAACACAATGACTCAGCAAACATAAAGTCAAATAGTATGAAAATGAGGATCTCACAATTTACAAAGAAAAATGTCTCAGCACAAAAAAGTAAGTGGAAAAAGGAAATTGTCAACAACACACATAAAAAGGCATCAAAATGACAACACTAAACACTTATCTATAATTACGCTGAATGTAAACGGACTAAATGCACCAATAAAGAGACAGAGAGTCTCAGACTGGATAAAGAAACATGATCCGTCTATATGCTGCCTACAAGAGACACACCTCAGACTTAGAGACACAAACAAACTAAAACTCAAAGGATGGAAAAAAATATATCAAGCAAACAATAAGCAAAAAAGAAGAGGAGTAGCAATATTAATTTCTGACAAAATAGACTTTAAACTTAAATCCACCACAAAGGATAAAGAAGGACTCTACATAATGATAAGAGGGACAATTGACCAGGAAGATATAACCATATTAAATGTTTATGCGCCCAATGACGGGGCTGCAAGATACATAAATCAAATTTTAACAGAACTGAAAAGTGAGATAGACACCTCCACAATTATAGTAGGAGACTTCAACACACCACTTTCGGAGAAGGACAGGACATCCAGTAAGAAGCTCAATAGAGACACGGAAGACCTACTTACAACAATCAACCAACTTGACCTCATTGACTTATACAGAACTCTCCACCCAACTGCTGCAAAGTACACTTTTTTTTTTTAGCGCACATGGAACATTCTCTAGAATAGACGACATATTAGGTCATAAAACAAACCTTTGCAGAATCCAAAACATCGAAATATTACAAAGCATCTTCTCAGCCCAGAAGGCCATAAAAGTGGAAATCAATAACAGAAAAATTAGGGAAAAGAAATCAAATACTTGGAAACTGAACAATACCCTCCTGAAAAAAGACTGGGTTATAGAAGACATTAAGGAGGGAATAAGGAAATTCATAGAATGCAACGACAATGAAAATACTTCCTATCAAAACCTCTGGGACACAGCAAAAGCAGTGCTCAGAGGCCAATTTATATCGATAAATGCACACATACAAAAAGAAGAAAGAGCCAAAATCAGAGAACTGTCCCTACAACTTGAACAAATAGAAAGTGAGCAACAAAAGAATCCATCAGGCACCAGAAGAAAACAAATAATAAAAATTAGAGCTGAACTAAATGAATTAGAGAACAGAAAAACAATTGAAAGAATTAACAAAGCCAAAAGCTGGTTCTTTGAAAAAATTAACAAAATTGATAAACCATTGGCTAGCCTGACTAAAGAAATACAGGAAAGGAAACAAATAATCCGAATAAGAAACGAGAAGGGCCACATCACACAGACCCAACTGAAATTCAAAGAATCATATCAGATTATTATGAAAAATTGTACTCTAACAAATTGGCAAACCTAGAAGAAATGGATGAATGCCTGGAAAAACACTACCTACCTAAACTACCAGAATCAGAAGTAGAACAACTAAATAGTCCCATAACAAAAAAAGAGATTGAAATGGTAATCAAAAAACTCCCAACAAAAAAAATCCCTGACCCGGATGGCTATACTGCAGAGTTCTACCAAACTTTCAGAGAAGAGTTAACACCACTACTTCTAAAGGTATTTCAAAGCATAGAAAATGACGGAATACTACCTAACTCATTCTATGAAGCCACCATCTCCCTGATACCAAAACCAGGTAAAGACATCACAAAAAAAGAAAATTACAGACCTATATCCCTCATGAACATAGATGCAAAAATCCTCAACAAAATTCTAGCCGATAGAATTCAACAACATATCCAAAAAATAATCCACCACGACCAACTGGGATTTATACCAGGTATGCAAGGCAGGTTTAATATTAGAAAAACCATTAATGTAATCCACCATATAAATAAAAGAAAAGACAAAAACCACATGATCTTATCAATTGATGCAGAAAAGGCATTTGACGAAGTCCAACACCCATTTATGATAAAAACTCTTACCAAAATAGGAATCGAAGGAGAATTCCTCAACATAATAAAGGGCTTCTATACAAAGCCAACAGCCAACATCACTCTAAATGGAGAGAGCCTGAAAGCATTTCCCTTGAGAACGGGAACCAGACAAGGATGCCCTTTATCACCGCTCTTATTCAACATTGTGCTAGAAGTCCTAGCCAGAGCAATTAGGCTAGGCAAAGAAATAAAGGGCATCCGGAGTGGCAAGGAGGAAGTCAAATTATCTCTATTTGCAGATGACATGATCTTATACACAGAAAACCCTAAGGAATCCTCCAGAAAACTACTGAAACTAATAGAAGAGTTTGGCAGAGTCTCAGGTTATAAGATAAACATAAAAAAATCACTTGGATTCCTCTACATCAACAAAAAGAACATTGAAGAGGAAATCACCAAATCAATACCATTCAGAGTAGCCCCCAAGAAGATAAAATACTTAGGAATAAATCTTACCAAAGGTGTAAAAGACCTATACAAAGAAAACTACAAAGCACTACTACAAGAAATGAAAAAGGACATACTTAAGGGGAAAAACATACCTTGCTCATGGATAAGAAGACTTAACATAGTAAAAATGTCTATTCTACCAAAAGCCATCTCTACGTACAATGCACTTCTGATCCAAATTCCAATGTCATTTCTTAATGTGATAGAGAAACAAAACATCCAACTTCATATGGAAGGGAAAGAAGCCCCGGATAAGCAAAGCACTACTGAAAAAGAAGAAGAAAGTGGGAGACCTCACTCTACCTGATTTCAGAACCTATTATACAGCCACAGTAGTCAAAACAGCCTGGTACTGGTACAACAACAGACACATAGACCAGTGGAACAGAATTGAGAACCCAGATATAAATCCATCAACATATGAGCAGCTGGTATTTGACAAAGGCCCAGTGTCAGTTAATTGGGGGAAAGATAGTCTTTTTAACAAATGGTGCTGGCATAACTGGATATCCATTTGCAAAAAAATGAAACAGGACCCATACCTCACACCATGCACAAAAACTAACTCCAAGTGGATCAAAGACCTAAACATAAAGACTAAAACGATAAAGATCATGGAAGAAAAAATAGGGACAACGTTAGGAGCCCTAATACAAGGCATAAACAGAATACAAAACATTACCAAAAATGACGAAGAGAAAGCAGATAACTGGGAGCTCCTAAAAATCAAACACCTATGCTCATCTAAAGACTTCACCAAAAGAGTAAAAAGACCACCTACAGACTGGGAAAGAATTTTCAGCTATGACATCTCCGACCAGCGCCTGATCTCTACAATCTATATGATTCTGTCAAAACTCAACCACAAAAAGACAACCCAACCAAGAAGTGGGCAAAGGATATGAACACACACTTCACTAAAGAAGATATTCAGGCAGCTAACAGATACATGAGAAAATGCTGTCGATCATTAGCCATTGGAGAAATGCACATTAAAACTACGATGAGATTCCATCTGACTCCAACAAGGCTGGCATTAATCCAAAAAACACAAAATAGTGAATGTTGGAGAGGCTGCGGAGAGATTGGAACTCTTATACACTGCTGGTGGGAATGTAAAATGGTACAACCACTTTGGAAATCTATCTGGCGTTATCTTAAACAGTTAGAAATAGAACTACCATACAAGCCAGAAATCCCACTCCTCGGAATATACCCTAGAGAAATAAGAGCCTTCACACAAACAGATATATGCACACCCATGTTTATTGCAGCTCTGTTTACAATAGCAAAAAGCTGGAAGCAACCAAGGTGTCCATCAACAGATGAATGGGTAAATAAATTGTGGTATATTCACACAATGGAATACTACGCATCGATAAAGAACAGTGACGAATCTCTGAAACATTTCATAACATGGAGGAACCTGGAAGGCGTTATGTTGAGCGAAATTAGAGGCAAAAGGACAAATATTGTATAAGACCACTATTATAAGATCTAGAGAAATAGTATAAACTGAGAAGAACACATACTTTTGTGGTTACGAGGGGGAGAGGGAGGGAGGGTGGGGGAGGGTTATTTACTGATTAGTTAGTAGATAAGAACTGCTTTAGGTGAAGGGAAGGACAATGCTCAATACATGGAAGGTCAGCTCAACTGGACTGGACCAAAAGCAAAGAAGTTTCCGGGATAAACTGAATGCTTCAAAGGTCAGCGGAGCAAGGGCAGGGGTTTGGGGACCATGGTTTAAGGGGACTTCTAAGTCAATTGGCAAAATAATTCTGTTATGAAAACATTCTGCATCCCACTTTGAAATGTGGCATCTGGGGTCTTAAATGCTAACAAGCTGCCATCTACGATGTATCAATTGGTTTCAACCCACCTGGAGCAAAGGAGAATGAAGAACACCAAGGTCACACGATAACTAAGAGCCCAAGAGACAGAAAGGGCCACATGAACCAGAGACCTATATCATCCTGAGACCAGAAGAACTAGTTGGTGCCCGGCCACAATGCATGACTGCCCTGACAGGGAGCACAACAGAGAACCCCTGAGGGAGCAGGAGATCAGTGGGATGCGCACCCCAAATTCTCACAAAAAGACCATACTTAATGGTCTGACTGAGACTAGAGGAATCCCAGTGGTCATGGTCCCCAAACCTTCTGTTGGCCCAGGACAGGAACCATTTCCAAAGGCAACTCATCAGACATGAAAGGGACTGGACAGTGGGTAGGAGAGAGATGCTGATGTAGAGTGAGCTAATTTTATCAGGTGGACACTTGAGACTGTGTTAGCATCTCCTGTCTGGAGGGGGGATGGGAGGATAGAGAGAGAGGGAAGCTGGCAAAATTGTGATGAAAGGAGAGACTGGAAGAGCTGAGTCATTAGGGGGAGAGCAAGTGGGAGTACGGAGTAAGGTGTATATAAACTTATATGTGACAGTCTGACTTGATTTGTAAACGTTCACTTGAAGCTCAATAAACTTAATAAAAAAAAAAAAAAAAAACCTGAGTTACCTAGTCTTTTAGTTTGGACATGACTGCTTCAAAATCACAATGACGCTTGTAATTAAAAAGAAAAAAAAAAAAAAAAACATTTAAAAATAATGTCCAGGTTATTCTGGAGTCTTAGCATTGAACTTTTTAAGAGTAAATGTTTATATGATCTTCAGGTGCTGAAATACATAACGGGAGCAGTTGACTGATGCATAATAAAAACTGCAAAAAGCAAATACTACTTACTGTATGTTTTGTTTCAACCATAATCTTCACAGCTTCGTGTAGCAGATATTAGAATCTGCTCTCGCAATGACCTTTTTGCTTCTAGAACTCCCTCAAACTCTGGTGACTATCTAGATAGCTCTAGCTGTTCCTTTCATGCCGTTTCATGCACGTCCTAGAGAGAGACAGCCTCTATGAGATAGATTGACAGTGGCTGCAACAATGGGCTCAAACATGGCAACAATTGTGAGGATGGTGTAAGACCGGGCAGTGTTTTATTCTGTTATACAAAGGGTCACTATGAGTCAAAACCCACTCAACGGCACCTAACATAACAACACTAGAGGAATGTGCCACAAAACCATCTGAAATAAATTATTTATTAGAAGATACCTCTTGGGGTTTTTTGGAGGGGGTATTAAATATCACTCATGATCCGCCTCTGGTCTCCCTGAGAGCGAAATAAAGTAAATCTTAAAGATTATCATTGAAAGAGTTGTTCCTTTTCCAAGTGAAATGAACGAACACTAAGGTCGCTAGAAATCTGAGGAAGTTGTTGAATTTTTTTCTTCGGTCTTTTGACAACATTGTAAGAAGGTGATAATAACAAAGTAATTCTAACAAGGCCTACTCCTAATATTTTTTAGGCTCAGGGAAGAAATGGAGGTCTACATAGGAAATGTTTAAACATTTGGAAGCTACAAATCATGCTAACACAATGTTAAATAATTACATTTTGTTATTCTACCACGAAAAATGTGCTTTCATGACAAATACACCTTTACATTGACCTAGAAGGCCAGGTTCAAATTTAGAATTTTTCAGGTTCCGTGCCAGAATGCAGCAGTACAGAGAAAGGCACTGCTTGTCCTGCCTCCCCTTCCCTTCCCATTCCTGGCCTGGGGCCTAGCCATAGTTAAGGACGCTTTGACTTGAGGCTATTTGGGCAAAGAATTTCTGTGTCCTGACTTCTTAGAGAAGGAGCCCTGATGGTGTAGTGTTAAGCGCTCATCTACTAACTGAAGGGTCGGCAGTTCAACCCACCAGCAGCTCTGTGGGAAAAAGATGTAATGGTCTGTTTCCATAAAGATTTCAGCCTTGGAAACTCTGTGGGGCAGTTCTGCTCTGTCCTGTAGGGTCACTATGAGTCAGAATTGACTCCATGACAAAGGGTTTGGTTTGCGTTAACCTCCTAGGAGTAAAGGCTAGAGCATAGTCTTGAAGGAGGGCAACATGGCCTAGAGTGGAGGGCACATAGTCACGAAGGAGTGACATGATGTCCTCATGATTGGGTCCTCTTGACCCTGAGGACATCATGGGGTGTGGCAGGAAAGAAGGGACAGAGAGAGCTCTCTAAAGGAGGTAGGGTATAAATTATTTGGAATACATATATTGGGAGTCCCTGCATGGTGCAAACATAATCCTCGGCTACTAACCAAAAGGTTGACAGCTCAAGTCCACATGGATGTTTGGGAAGAAAAACTTGGCAGTCTACTACCAAAAAATCAGCCACTGAAACTCTGTGGAACACAGTTATACACATAGGATGCCATGGGTCAGAACTGACTTGAAGGCAACTTTTTTTTTTTTTTTAAATATATAATATTATATTTGGGAACCCTGTGACATAGTGGTTAAGAGCCATGGCTGCTAACAAAAAGGTCAGCAGTTCAAATACACCAGGCGCTCCTTGGAAACCCTGTGGAGCAGCTCTTCTCTGTCCTTTAGAGTCACTATGAGTCAGAATCAACTCGACAGCAATGGGTTTGGTTTTTTATTATTATTATATTTATATTAGAGGGCTTGCTGTGACCCTCCTTTTCTACCACAACTAATTTTTTTTTTTAAAAGTTATATTGTGTTTAAATGTGTTCATTCACATTATGTCGTTTCATCTTTATAAAACCTTGGACTGATTATTAATTAAATGTTTATTGAGTGTCGTGTGTGTGCTAAGCGTTATGCTAGGTGCTGCAGGTACAGTGGTAAATGTGGTGGACAGAGGTCCTTACTGTAATGAATAGCGTATACTCTAGCATGCATTCTTTCCATTCTCCAGGTGAGAAAATTTTGTTCAGTTGAACAACTAGGGTTACATGGCTAGTGAGAACAGAGCCAGAGCAAGAACCCAGTTTTTCATATTTATTGATCAGTGCCTCTCCCAGTCTCTTACCCATCTTTAGCGCTCCACTTCCATTAACTTCTCTCACTCAGCCGGTAAAACGTCTTTCAAAAGATTCTCCCTTGGCCTTGGTTCTTCTGGCTGTCATTTCTCTCTTCTCCTTGCCAGATGTTAATTAACTACTATCAATTTGCTTCTCAGTCTGCTTTCCCTACTACTATTCTTCTAAATGGTGCCTACTAAGGTGCCCAGTGTCCCCTTCTTGCCAAATTCAGTGGATTTACTGTGACATTGGATACTGTTGACTGTACCATCCGCTTTGAAAAGCCTTCCTCCCTGGGCTTCTGTGGATCCGGCCTTTCCTGATTACCCTGTTGCCTGTCTAACCGCTGCTCTGTCTTCTTCTCTATCACATCTTCCTGTCTGGCTAAATGCTACTGTACTTTGGAATTTTGTCTGGCTCTCCTCATTTACCGCCAAATCGAGGCCCAGGTGCTTTTGAAAGTCTGATAAGCCCGCAATTGTTTGTAAAATTGTATGCATATTCCCTGACCCCGAGCTCCTTACCAGATTCTTAGAAAGATTCATAACTCAAAAATGTTGAGAAAGACTGCCGTCTTATATTGCTGTAGCTTTCTCTGCCGCACAGATTCATGTCCCCAGCTTCCTCCCTTGTCTGACTCCTGCCTTCCCCCTCAGCGTCCTTAGCATAGTTCCTCAGGAGTCCTGCAGTAGTGCAGCAGTTTCCTTATTGCCAGCCCCCCCGCCCCATTCTATTCTATCATCTGGTAGATATTTTTTGTTCCTGAAACAAAAATATGATTATGTCCTTATCTTGAAAGCAGTGTGGGGTTTTTTTTAACTAGGGAAAAGTCCACATTTCTTAGCATACAAATAAGCTCCTTCATGATCTGAATCCAGTCTCGTTTTCAACTTTCTCATTACTTTTCTTTACCCAACCCTCTTTCACTCATTTCCAGTATAGTTTACAGTTCTGCTATTCATAACTTTAAATTTTTTTTTAGTATTTTTCTGCCATTGTATTTGCTGTTTCTCTCTGCCTGTTATCAGGAGCAATCAGTCCGTGGAGAAGGACATCATGCTTGGTATAGTAAAGGGTCAGTGAAAAAAAACAAAAACCCTCAATGAAATGGATTGACATAGTGGCTGCAACTGTGAGCTCAAGTATGACAGTGATCATAAGGATGGTGCAGGACTGGGTGGTGTTTCATTCTGTTGTACGTCGGGTCACAATGAGTTAGAACCGACTCAACAATACCTAACAGCTCTGCCTGGAATGCTCCCCTCAACGATGCCATAGTTTCCCCATAAGCAGACTCCCGTTCATCCTTCAAAACCTAGTCAAATGTTACTTTTATTACAGAACCTTCCCCAGTTTATTCTGGTAAATTAACAGGTTTTTCATGCTGTGATCTTATTGTAATATCTCATGTTTCCAGTTGTTATAATTAATTGTTCACATGCCTGTTCTCCCCCACTAGACTGTGAGTCCCTTTAAGGGCAGGGATCCAGCTTTATTCGTTACCATATCCTCATTGACTGGCGCAGTGTCTGGCTTGTAGTAAACCAAAAAAAAAAAAAAAATGACCTGTTGCCATTGAGTGGATTCTGACTCATAGCGACCCTGTAGGACAGAGTAGAACTAGAACTGCCCCACAGGGATTCCAAAGAGCGGCTGGTGGTTTCGAACTGTTGACTTTTGATTAGCAGTCAAGCTCTTTAGCCGCTGTGCCACCAGGTCCTCAGCTTGTAGTAAGGTGGCCTATAAATATTTTTTTGAATGGATAAACACTTTTTCTCCTGTCACTGTTGCATATGGAATGTATTTTCTCTACCTGAATTACAAAACCTCAAAAAAGTTAAAACATTTTAAAAATGTTTTCAATTATTAGTTTTTTGCTTAAAACGGTAAATGAATTGTTGACCGCTTTTCTAGGTAATATTTTACTAAGCATTAGGTGGCAGTAGTGTGTTGTACTTGACTTTACCTATGTAAAAAATTTTTTTTCAGCTTTCATAATCTTAATGCAGAGTCAAAGTGTAAAATACACAGTTATAACATTTTAATACCTAACTTTTTTGTAACACAATTTTGTTATAAACACATTGGGCCCTCATAAAAAATGAGACAAAACGAAATGTATAGTTATGTCAGTCAATGTGTATCTCTTTTGCTTACCTAAATTATATGCAGATTCATGGGAGGATTACTGTTGCACTGTCTCAAAGCTCTTCCTCACCAACTGTTCCAACGGCTGCTTTATAATAACAGTGATTTGCAATAACGAAAACCGAAAATTATCTCAGGGGATATGTGTTTTATAGGCATCCTAAGAAGCCTACTTAGACCTTTATCTCAAAAATAGTATTTTAAGTTCACTGAACTTAAATACAGTCATTAAAGACTTTATTTTTCTTTTTTTGCTCATCAGTTTCTGTCAGTATGAAAGCCACCTATGTTGTTTGTTGAGTTTCATTCTAGGTAAATTTCCTTTATCATTGGTTTCATCGTATTAGTTTCATCAGGCTGCCATAACAAATCACTACAAACCTCTTACCTTGAAACAGCAGTTAAGATATTACCAAGAGAACAGTCAATAATTCATTTTTCATTTTATGTAAAAAACAGTAACAGTTGAAAACACAAATTTTTGTTTTAACTTTTTTTAAGGTTTTGTGATTCAGATAGAGAAAATATAATCCATGTGCAAGAGTGACAGTACAAAGTGTGTTTATCCTTTCAAAAAGTACTTAAACGTTCTTCAGAAGGCTCTGGGGAAGAATCCTTCCTTGCCCCTTCCAGCTTCAGGTAACCAGGCGGTGCTTCCTTTGTGGCAGCACAACTTCAGTCTCTGCCTCCGTCTTCACATGGCCTTCTTCCCCGTGTGTCTGTTGTTTCCACATGGCATTTTCCTCTCTGTGTGCTCTCTCTTCTTGCAGGGACACTAGTCATATTGGATTTAAGGCATACCCTAAGCCAATATGACTTCATTTTAACTAATTACACCTGCAAAGACCCTGTTTCCAAATAAGGTCACTTCCTGAGGTTCAGAGTAGATGTGAAACTTAGAGGGACACTGTTCAGTACAGGTAGTTAGATTGCCACAACCTCATGCATTTAATTTGTGCTATTAATTTTGAACTTACCAATGAAAATGTCATTTTTTTGGTATATATTTCATCCCAATTGTGGTTTCTTGTAGTATACAGTTAAATCAATAGATATTATTTTATTTAAGAAAAATTTATGCATTTTAGGTCCAGGAGAGCATTTTTGCAAATAAAAGACATAGATAAGCTTTAGTGGAAACAGTTTTATTGTTGATTCATGTATGAGATAGGTAAAGTTAATCTGTGACCTCTTCTTTTCTTCAACCTACTTTACCTTTTTTTTCCCACCCATCTCAGGGATATAAAGCACTTGAGGGAATTAAAAGCCAATGTACTAGTATCATTAACGTGGCAGAATGATCAATTAATAAAAGAAGAGCGTCAAAGTGTTGACAGAACACACTAGCTAATAAGTACCTGCTGGGCCAGAGCGGCCAGAGAGCAGTGCTGGGAATAGTGGCGGGAGAGCAGCTCCGTAGGATCTGTCCCTCTCTTTGGTGGGGGTGGCTATAGCTCGACATCAGTTTTCTTAAGTCCTTAGTTACAGAAAAAACACATCTTCCCTGAACCTTAGAGGGCACTTGAAGTTAGCCAGTGCTCTGCCCTAATTATCATTGGGGAATACTGAAGGCAGAGTGTTTATCTTGGAAATCTTTTTGTAGCTCACGCTGAACATGAAATCGAAGACTTGTTGATAGCCTTTTCTGTTTTGGGTCTGGCTTTACATTTAAATTGGGTATAATGTGACCCACTGCACAAGATTTAATTTTTTTTTCCTAATTCTGTGTATAATCATAAGGAAGCCTGGGTTATGTTACACTTGAATGTAATCGAAAAAGGTATATGATTAGCAAAAAAATTGATGCAAGATTTTATTTTAGAGTTAATAAATCTCACAGTTCAAAGTACATTACAGAAGACAGTCTTGGTTTTCAAAAGGTTTTGCTGTAGATTGAATCACACACCCACGTATCTGTCTACCTCTTACGTTTTTGTGAATCAGGTTCCTACAGATCTACCTCTTAATTCTTTATCTGGAAGACATCAGCACCTACTGTAACTATTGCACAGTTTTATCTTTCTTCAGTCTTCTTCAGACTCTTTCCTTTCTTTTTACCTCAACCTTCCTTTTCCTTTTCATATTCCTCTTCTCTTTTGTTCTCTCCTGCTCATTTTCCTGCCTTCTCTTTCCTCTCCACCTCCCTCTCCTCCTTTTGTTCTGCCTCCTGCTCCTTCCTTTTCCTCCTCCCCTCCTCCTTCCTCCTTCCTTTTCCTTTTCCTCTTTTGCCCCTTCTTCTTAGAGCTACCACTGACCTCAGATTGAGTCTCTTAAAGGTAATCACTGCTGTAGTGACATTTAGCAGAAATTTTAAAAATAAAAATGTTCAGAAGATCAAGAGGTCACTTTCAAAAAATTTTCATGGTTTTAAAATGGCTCTTTTGAAGAATGGTAGTAGTCACTAGAGATTCTGGTAGGCCAAAGGGATGTATGTTTCTTCATACCATTTTGTCAGTGTGGTTGGTCACATAATCACACCTAAGCCTCCCTCTAAGCCTCTCTCTGGGACCATGAGACTATGTTATGTGTAGGATTCTATTATAAACAAGGAACCGGGGAGGCACAGTGGTTAAGAGCATGCTTGCTAACCAAAAGGTTGGCAGTTCGAATCCATGGAAACCCCATGGGGGAGTTCTGCTCTGTCCTACAGGGTCGCTATTAGTCAGAATTGACTCGATGACAGTAATTTTTTTTTTTTTTCAATCAAATTTTTAAGAGTTTTCACAATGAATTCCTTAGTAAGATCTGTTGGGATGTTATGGAGGAAGGTAAATTTTTATGTTGTTGTTAAGTGCCGTCCAGTCGGTTCCGACTTACAGCGACCCTATACACAACAGAACGAAACACTGCCCAGTCCCGAGCCATCCTTTCAGTTGTTGTCATGCTTGAGCTCATTGTTGCAGCCACAGTGTCAGTCCACCTCGTTGAGGGTCTTCCTCTTCTCTGCTGACCCTGTGCTCTGCCAAGCATAATGTCCTTCTTCAGGGACTAATCCCTCCTGACAACATGTCCAAAGTATGTAAGACACAGTCTCGCCATCCTTGCTTCTAAGGAGCATTCTGGTTGTACTTCTAAGACAGACTTGTTCATTCTTTTGGCAGTCCATGGTATATTCAGTATTCTTCGCCAATACCACAATTCAAAGGCGTCAATTCTTCTTCAGTCTTCCTTATTCATTGTCCAGCTTTCACATGCATATAATGTGATTTGAAAATACCATGGCTTGGGTCAGGTGCACCTTAGTCTTCAAGGTGACATCTTTGCTCTTCAACACTTTAAAGAGGTCCTTTGCAGCAGATTTACCCAATGCAGTGCATCTTTTGATTTCTTGACTGCTGCTTCCATGGCTTTTGATTGAGGATCCAAGTAAAATGAAATCCTTGACAACTTCAATCTCTTCTCCATTTATCATGATGTTGCTCATTGGTCCAGTTGTGAGGATTTTTGTTTTCTTTATGTTGAGGTGCAGTCCGCTGTGATGCTGGAAGCTATGCCACCGGTATTCGATACCAGCAGGGTCACCCATGGAGGACACATTTCAGCTGAGCTTCCAGACCAAGACAGACTAGGAAGAAGGACCCAGCAGTCTACTTCTGAAAAGCATTAGCCAGTGAAAATCTTATGAATAGCAGTGGAACATTGTCTGATATAGTGCTGGAAGATGAGCCCCCCAGGTTGGAAGGCACTCAAAAGATGACTGGGGAAGAGCTGCCTCCTCAAAGTAGTGTCAACCTTAATGACATGGTTGGAGTAAAGCTTTCAGGACCTTCATTCGCTGATGTAGCACAACTCAAAATGAGAAGAAACAGCTGTGAATATCCATTAATAATCGGAACCTGGAATGAATGAAGTATGAATCTAGGAAAATTGGAAATCGTCAAAAAATGAAATGGAATGCATAAACATTGATATCCTAGGCATTAGTGAGCTGAAATGGACTGCTATTGGCCATTTTGAATCGGACAATCATACAGTCTGCTATGCTGGGAATGACAGCTTGAAGAGGAATGGTGTTGCATTCATCGTAAAAAAGAACGTTTCAAGATCTACCCTGAATACAATGCTGTCAGTGATAGGATATCCATACGCCTACAAGGAAGACCAGTTAATACAACTATTATTCAAATTTATGCACCAACCAGTAGGGCGAAAAATGAAGAAACAGAAAATTTTTATCAGCTGCTGCAGTCTGAAATTGATCGAACATGCAATCAAGAAAAAAAAAAAAAAAAACCCAATCAAGATGCATTTATAATTACTGACAATTGGATTGCAAAAGTTGAAAACAAAGAAGGATCAGTAGTTGGAAAATATGGCCTTGGTGATAGAAACAATGCTGGAGATCAAATGATAGAATTTCGCAAGACCAATGACTTCTTTATTGCAAATACCTTCTTTCACCAACATAAACGGCAGCTATACACATGGACCTTGCCAGATGTAAATTTTTACAGATACTTAAAAATCACAAGTACACTTTTTATTTAATATGGATATGTACATATATGCGTGTATATACGCTTAATGTCCACAATGTGTTCTTTGAAACAGGACATTACATGACTTGGATGTTGTGCGAACACCATATCGTAGTCTGGTCCTCTTTTTTTTTTAAGCATCTCAAACAAGCTTTCTGCCTTAACAGCGATCATCGTGCTGAGAGGGATTCGCTTTTGTGTTTGGTCTTCAATCCAGCTCATTAGCAACTTCTCCATACCTGATACAGGTCCCTCTCACATTTTCGTTAGCCCTGTAGTTTTCAGTGGAGCCAATCCTTTAACTCCTTGGAGAATTTTTTCTTTGTTTTTGAGGATCGTGGTGATTGGCCAGTGCGACATGCCTAAGTTGTGAGCAATGGCATTCACTGTGTTCCACATTTGCACTGTTTAATTACCGTTTGTTTCACTTCCAGATTGATACTTGTCCTTTGCCTCTTGCTGCTGCTATTACTAGCACTGGTTTGTTGCACTTGGGAGCCATGATACGCTTCATGGTAATATTTTTGAAGAACATTGAACAGAGAGATAATTTCTTTAACACTCAGGAGACACGTCATACAGCTGATTGGATGCTGCTCCCTAGGAGTCAAAGCATTCATGTTATATGGTCAACTTTTTAGATAGAAAGTACAGTACAATACATACCTAAGCCAGTAACATAGGCGCTTATTATGGCTATCAAGACATATGTATTATAGGTTATATTTGTACTGTACCATTATACGACTGGCATTACAACCACTTTATATACAAGAAACATGAGATACGTGTCTTGTGGATGGGAAGCTGTTGTGTTCCCTATGCCCTGTTCTCCAATCTGAACTCTCTTAATAACGTTATGGGACCAAAGATCTATGTGCAGTCAATGCCAAACGTTGCCCAAACAGATGTTATGTGGCACATGACTGTATGTAGGCATGTGTGTATGTATGTGCATACATACATATGTGTATCATTCCTGCTGTGGTTGAATTTGTGCTTTTATCCTCTACCTAAAGGTCTTTAGTGAAACATTTTACCGACCGTGTGTAGTCAATAAATGTGTTAAGAATAATAACATATCTAATTCTTCAATTATTTCACAAAACTAATCTTCATTAATGAGGAGTGACAGTTTGCATGACACTGCATTGCTTATATCATTTTATCTTTATGGTGGCTATGGTATTGACAAATTGTTAGATATACTGTATACAACAGAAAAAGAAAAAGTAGGAATATGAAATCATGAACAGTTTGGATAGACTTGTTTTAACCAATTCCTGTTGTGCTAGGACTAGTCGGTACCCCTTAGAAGTTAAAGTTTTGCATTTAAAATAAATATAAGCCATCTAGCTGATAATTAGCTTGAATACTTGTATACTTATGACCTCAGGAAATGATATAGCCCTACAGACATTTCAGTAGTTTGAAGAAGTTTTTGTTAAAGTTGTTAAATTTTTCTATACCTTTTCCTGGTTTACCCATCTATTTCCTTTCTAGAATAAATAGACCCTTCCGTAGACGGCTATTGTGGAAGTTTGTGTATTGCAAAATGGCAAAGGGGAACTGTTGTCCCATAGACCTAGTTCTTTACCAGTTGGCTAAGACGACCCTGTTGTCTGCATCCTTTACTTCCGGAAACTTCAGGGGCCAAATAGTGGGGATTACTGATGCCCATGGCTTCCTTCTCCCAGCCATACTTAATTCTTGCTTTTTGGTGAGTGATGGTAGTAGGGACACCACAGCAGAATGGGCCTGACAGGTAGAAGTTTAGTTCTCCCATCTCTTTCAGATTTGAAGGAAAGCAAGACCTCGGAAACGAGCAGCTGACCAAGACTCCGAACTAGCACACTTCAGCTGGAGAGTGCTGCATGGAAGACTTCTTGGGGGTCTAGGACATTTTTTAGAAGGGAGATTGGAAGAGAAAAGGGTATGAGAAGCTGCTATGTGAGAGAAGTAAATGGAGAGAAAAGGAGTTGTTGGTCACAGGTGTGTCACACTCCTGACATTCATTCATTCAGCATTTATTGAGCATGGTCGTCCTTTTAACAGAGCAAGGAATTGAACAGGAAGAAGGACTAATTTTAGGGTTCAGATAATAAATTAGATTTGGGACATGTTGAGCTTGTAATGCTGACAAGATAGCTGTCTAGAAGGTATTTTGAAATGAGTCTGGAGTTCATGAAACTTTGAAGCTAGAGATAGAGATTTAGCATTCTATTAATTACACTAAACTCATCTATTAACATATAAAAACCAAAGTGAAATGTCCTTAGGGGCCACATTGATCAAATAATAAATAATTGCTAACTATTTGGGGATTTTTGTTTAATTTGCTCACAGTCATTGTCATAGTTGATTATTACATATCTTATTTGCAGTCAGTATTTTATAAATGAAAACAGCATAATTACAAGTGTGTAGTAAAGGATGAATGTATGCCCTAAATTTTTATTCAGTTTAAGACTTAAATAGCAAGCTATTTGTAAAATAAAATATTTTCCTTAAAAGAAAAGCATTAAAGTAGATAAACTACTATTTAGGTGACCTGAATTATTACCTCATTGGGTGGTGAGCAGTGTAGCATAAGACTATCTTGTGCATTTACTTTTAAAAAATACAATTTAATTTCAACTTTATATATTGCTTAGTTGAATACAAAAGGTTATTTGGAGTTAACAGATATGTGAATTTTCACTAAAACCTTTTTGAAGTTGATAGAATTTTCACACTCTATTGTATTATGCTATTTTTACACCTTATAAATACATAAGTTTTTTTTTGTCCTCTTCCGGTTTCTGTGTTAAATTTATCAGTGAACACCATTGCAGTGTTTGGTAGCTGAAGCCTGATGCAAATTGTGCACTCCTCTTTAGAAAAACAAAAAAAAATTAACAGGTTAAAATTCTGCTGGCATATTGTTAAGATTTTGTCAGTTTCTTTATCAGTGAAGTAAGTTGGTATTTGTACCAACAATGAAAAAAAGAGGTTGGCATTTATAATTAGTAAAAAAAAGGTGTCAAATATTAAACAATTTCTAACTTGGAACACTTAGTTTTCATTGTGATATTGTTGTTAAGTGCCATCGAGTTGATTCTGGCTCTTATAGAGACCCCATGTATAACAGAACAAAATGTTGCCCAGTTCAGTACCGTCCTCACAATAGTAGGCCTATTTGAGCCCATTGTTTAATCTTTAAGGTCCCTGGGTGGGCTGGTAACTGAAAGGTTGGTTGTTTGTTCGAACTCACCCAGTGGCACCATGGAAGAAAAGGCCTGGTGATCCGCTTCCATTAAGATTACAGCCAACAAAACCTTGTAGAGTCGGTCTACTCTGTAACACATGGGGTCACCATGAGTCAGAATAGACTTGACAAGAGAACAGCTATTTCTTTATTGCATTAATTTGCAGCAAAGGTAGAATTTTTTTGTCTCATCTTTTAAAAGAACATCCTGAATGTAAAATATATCAAACTCAAGTATGATACTTGGCCTACACATAGCACCTGTGTATCATGTCCACACACGTGTCATGCTTAGTACATGTGGCACAGGCGTGTCACAGCTGCACCACACACTTAGCACACACATGTCACGGGCATGCCAGTTGCTTAGTGCATGCTTAGCACATGCATGTCACACTTGGCACACATGGCAACACTGTCACATGCTTAGCACATGCATGTCACACACTCAGCATACACATGTCAAGACTGTTACACTTAGCACACACTTAGTGCAAAGTTAGCACATGCTTAGTACACACCTTGTTGAGGATCTTTCTCACAGGTTAGTCTGATCATAATACCAGCCTAACTGAGAAAGCCTTACAAAATCAAGAATTTGTTCTTGGCTGCCCCAAACTAAAAGCTATCACTACATTTTATTATGCATCATATACCAGTTCTATGATAGTAAAAATATAATTCTGTCTCTTTCACTAACTTGGTATTTTCCTGACTACTATTTTTTTTTTTATTAGAAATAAGTAGCTCACCACCTGAGGCTTTTAAGTCTGTTCTTTTGTGCTACTAGAATGCAATGTTATTCCATGACACGTGGTTCAATTAAAAAACCGCAGTTATAGCAAGAAAATAATTGTATCATTTGGGATGCTAAAGCATCAGTCCAGTCTTTTTGACAGAAAATTCCAGTACAAAATGAAGTTCTTAAAAGGAAAAATACAGTCTGTGGAAAGCTAATGATGGTTCATGAAGATATCAGGTCCCAATCCCTGGAACCTGTAAATGTTACCTTGTTTACAAAAAGGGTATTGGTAGATGTAATTAAGTTAAGGATCTTGCAATGGGGAGATTATTCTGGATTACCTGAGTGAGCCATAAATACAGTCAAAAGTGTTTTTATAAGGGGGAGCTTTTACACATACAGAGGAGAAAGTGATGTGAAGACATTACAGAGAGAGGTATGAAATGCTGGCCTTGAAGACTGGAGTGATGTGGCCACAAGTCAAGGAATGCCAGCTGCCATCGGAAGCTGGAAGAGCCCTCAGAGGGAGCACAGCACTGCCAACACCTTAATTTCACCCCATTTATACTTATTTTGGACTTCTGCCTCCAGAACTGTGAAAAAATAAATTTCTGTTGTTTTAAGCCACCAAATTTGTGGTAATTTGTTTCAGCAGCCATAAGAAACTAATATGCAGTCCAAATATGTCTAGGGTTTAAAAACAGAATACAACAGACTCTACAGTTTTTTAAGAAGCCTTAATTGCAAGGTTGTTATGGATTGACTCGTGTACCCCCAAAATGTGTGTCAGTGTCGCTAGGCCATGATTCCCGGTATTGTGTGATTGCCCACCATTTTGTCATCTGATGGGATTTTCCTATGTGTTGTAAATCCTACCTCTGTGATGTTAATGAGACAGGATTAGAGGCAGTTATGTTAATGAGACAGGACTTAGTCTACAAAATTAGGTTGTATCTTGTATCAGTATTTTTTGAGATAAAAAAGAAAGAAGCCAGCAGAGAGGATGGGGACCTCATTACCATAAGCAAGAAGAGCCAGGAGCGTGTACATCCTTTGGACCCAGGGTCCCTATGCTGAGAAGCTTATAGACCAGGGGAAGATTGATGACCAGGACCTTACCCCAGAACCGAAAGAGAGAGAAAGCCTTCCCCTGGAGCTGGCACCCTGAATTCTGACTTCTAGCCTCCCAAACTGTGAGAGAATAAATTTCTGTTTGTTAAAGCCATCCACTTGTGGTATTTCATTATACCCGCACTAGATAACTAAGACAAAGGTCTATAAATAAAATGAAAAAAAAAAAAAAATTAGATTTCTGAACATCTGTTAGTGTTATCCCAAAATTATTTGAATGAATTGTCTCAAAATTTAGGTAACTTTTCTTCACTTGTTTGTGGAGAGGCTGCAGAAAAGCAAAAAACATATTGATTCAGGAGAACCAATAGATAAAAAGAGAAGAGAAAACCACAAAGGACATAGAAGAAAAGGAATAAAGAAAGGGAAAGTGTAAGTGAGGTATTCAATAAGCCACATTTATATCAGCATTTGAGAATTGATGTACTGTCATAAAACTTTGTTATTGACCAAATAGTCTAAAGAAATTATTGCATATTAAAAATATTCTTAAAAATTTCTTAGACATCGGAAACTCACATAAAAAAGATTTCATTAATGAGTTAAATCATATTTAAATGTTTTGCTGAGTTGTATAAAATTGTAACTTTAAAATCCTCAAGGCTGAGCCAGAAAATGAAAAGTGTTTTATTTGTATAATTAGATACAATTTTATTTTAAATTATGATTGTATGGTCTCCTTTCATAAGAAAAACTTAGTAGTTCCTTTGCACTGGTATTTACAGCCAAGCACATTATATAAGGAAAACTTCATACTCTACAAAGTCTTGCTCTTCCTTTTTCATGTCCTGTTCTTCTGCACATACCTATTTCTGTTTGTGTTAGTCATCCTCCCTAGGTAAATTGTCCATGAGACCAGTGATTCCATCAGCAAATTATCCAGAAAATGCTGTCTTTGCACGTTGTGACAGATCATGTCACTGGTGGATTTATAGCTGCTCCAGTGGTCTAATTAACCTGGCAGTTGTCTCCTGTGCCCAACACTCTTTGTCGCATTGCCTTGCCATCTTAGCTTTCATCTTCTCATCACCTTCTGTCTTAACTAAAGCTTGGATTTACAATTTTTTTTTTTTTAACTTCCTACCTCGACATAACCCTCTGTTTATTCCCTACCCTTACTTTTGATTGGCAGTACCATCCAGACAAACAAAGTGCAGATGTGCCAGCAGGAACAGTGGAGGAATGCATACAGAAGTTCATCGAAATTGATCAGGCATGGAAGATTCTAGGGAATGAAGAGACAAAAAAAGAGTATGACCTGCAGCGGCATGGTAGGTCCTTGTGGTGAGGAGCTGCAGCACCTTGGCAGCTCTGTGCAGCACGATCTGCAGCCGTTCCTGGGGAGCATTTTCCAGGGTGTTTTATTTTTTCCACCAAGTTATTACTGCCTTCTTCACTTCTCCCCTCCATCATTGTCTTTAATTATGTCTTAGTCTTAGTAGTGATTACTGTATATCCGTTGAGAAGTTAACAAAACTACGAGGATGTGCCTTCTTGGGAAGCTGCTTTTTATAACTAATGGAAAATGTTTAATTATTCATTCCTAATTATTATGCTTTCTATATTTTAAAAACTTAATATTAAATTTAATTATATACTGATTAAAATTTTTACTGTAGTAATTTTAAGACTGTATATCGTATAAATAGCCATCTAAAGGAAGATACTACATAGGGGTAACATCAGAAAGCACTCTTTGCTGTTGCTTAGATTGTTTTAAGCTAGGTTTTATGATTATCTCCAGGATAAATTATTCTATATGAGATTGTTATAAATGCTATTTTAGGAACACACATTACTTAAGCAGTTTTAAGTGATTTCTTTTTTGCATTTTAGAAAATAGCTTCTTAAAACAGTGCTAAGCTGTTGTGAAAAAGAAACGGAGAACGGAGAAATGTAGGTCAGGTTTGTCACACACATGGACTGCAGTTACACAAAGTGATAGGCTGTCTTTCTGCACTGGCCTTGGGATAGGAGTCCTTCACCCTTCTGTTTTGAACCTTCAGTATGCACCCTACACGCTAATGGGGGGAGTCAATAATCAGTTAAAGCCAGTGGGGAAAACACTCCATTGCATACTGTCATAGTGCGCCTGGCTCAGCATGGACTCAAATGTATTGATAAAAGCTCACTGTCTCTGTAGCTGGTTATTGAATCCCCTTCCATGCCCAATGCTGGCATAGCATTAAACCTCACAAAGTGATTTTAAGGCTCCTACTACTGAGGTTATGAGTATTTGTTTTGAGAAACAAGGCTTTATTTTTAAACAAACAGCATTATAGGATAAAGCCAATGATACAAGTGGAACATAAGTTTATTTTCAGAGGGAGTTGTACAAATAAATATCTCTTGTAGGCAGCGCGTGATATCTTTGTGTGCAAAGACTTCATGAGCTATTTATGTGCTGGAGTATTTGTTTTTAATAGTGATTTACTCATTGAACTGATCAGTTCTATTTTTCTTTTTTAAGACTGATAAGATAATTTTTTTTTTTTTAATGTTAAGAACCTGACAAGTTTGGATTATCTTCCACATATGGCTTGACTATTGGGTTCTACCTTTATTTGGCACATATGCGAGCATGTTCCTAACGTTACGTTGTGTTTGTACCTCTGGAAAAAGAATGAAGTGGCTCCATTTCAGCGTAAGCTCTATACGTAGATTAATCTTTTGATCCTTGGTTTATATGATATAATTGCTATGAAAGTGTTGAAACTAACACACGTGAATGTGTTGTGTGTGAGAAGTTCCCTGCATTCCTAAAGCCACAAAGCTCTACCGGAGATGATTATTCTCATCTTTACCAGGCTTTGCTATGTGGTGCCAGTTTGCTTAAGAAAAGAATAATTCACATAAAACTATACCCTAAGGAGGAGTGTAGGCTATGTGTTTGTACTGTCACTCTGCATTTTTGCCACTTCACAGCCTGGGTACTTTTTAAGAACATATTAGTGAAATTGACTAGAAGCCTGTTGTCTGAAGAGAAGGGGCAAGGTAGGAATCAGGAATCAAAAAATACTCCGAAAGGAATCGGAAACAGGGTTAGAGAACAAAGAATCAGCATCTTCAACCTTTTCCCATTGCCTTTGGGAAGTCCTTGGAGCTGTGGATTTGTTTTTGAACTTTGAGTCCTTGCCTTTAAGGTTTTAATTGAAACAGTTACCGCCTACTGTATCATGGTGGGCTCTTGGAGGTCACCGATGATGTCACAAAGAAGTTTAAACAAACCAAATGCAGTGAGAGAACTGATTCATGATTCACATAAATAGCCATATCTTCTGCTTAGAATTTATATAATATCAGTTTGCTTTGCATATATTTCAAAAGGCTAATTACTGAGTTCGGTTATTCTTGGATAGCATTTTAGTACCTCAGATCTTAGTAGTACCAGAGGCTGTAAGTAGAATGCTTTGGGTTCAGTTTTAAATGGAGATCAGTCTGCTGTTCAGATAGAGAACAGAAGCATCCCTTATTCACATATAACTTGCTGACTTTAAACCTTTCATACCAGAGTGATTTCTCAAAAATCTCAGAAGAAAGCTAGTTTTACGTTGTCATTTCTTTTGACTACCAACATTAATTTTTCCGTCTTGACCCATCTTCAGTAAATGGCTCCTCAAAAGAAGGAAATGAACTTGAACTTCTAACAGTGAGGATTTAGATTTGATAGAAGGAAAACCTTTGAGAGTGATAATTTGTTAAAGACCAGGATAGGTTACCAAGAGAGAGAGAATTTGTTATAACCAGGTCAAAGCACTCTTTTTTCCTGGTCACCCCCTGGGGACATGGAAATAACTTTGTTATACAGAACTCCTTTTGCATGTGGTGATAGTTCATTGTAAAACTTTCTTTACATATGGTGTGCTTTAACTATGTTTGTTTCCTGCCCTCCGTTAACTTTCTGTATAAAATAAGCTTGAGTTCTGTAATACTTGGGTAGGAGGTGGGAGATATTTTAACTGCCTAATGGTGAATGCTTTCCTGTCTTTCATAGCTCAAAATTGATGCTCTCTTATAGGGAAAGCCTCATCAATATTGGCCACAGCCATATAGGTCTCTAAAAAATCATTTAAAGGAGCCCTTGACATCCGTATTTTTTGCATCACAAAATAAATTACTAAATGAGTTATTTCTAATAAAGAAAAAAAAACAATCTAGGGCAGACAGCCTCAAGTGTATGTATTTTTCTCCCTCTGCCTTCTTAGCTGACATTATGGGTCCATGTTGCCCTGGCTGAAGAAAATCAAAATCTAAAAAGGAATGAGTAATATTCAGTTCCCAGAGATTTTACATTTTGAAAGCAGTGCTAACTAGTAAATTTAATCAATTAGTTCTAGTTGGCATATTTACGTTATTATTTCTAAGGCTGCTTCCAGTGTTCCCTTGAAAGGCATGTAGTTATTCAAGACTAAGCGTTGCATTTCTGACAACCAATTCAGCACTTTGGAAAATCTTTTCAGGATTTATAAAATGTCCTCATGAAGAATATCTGTTGGATGGATTTTGGTGCCTTTTTAAATCTCATGGGGAGTTTTCTCATATTTTAAGCACATTAAAAAACGTATCAGAAGGATATCATGGGAAGGTAATAGAAATCATGATTCAATAGCTTTGTAATGTTATGGCCATGCAGGTGACCCAGTGGCTTTTTACAGTGACACAGCCTATGAGTTAGGTTACTTCTCTGTGATCTGAGGAGGAACAAACCTTGAAATGAGACCAGTTAAATTAAAAAATGTATTTTTAAAAGTAAAACTTATGCTTGGAATCCTTGCTGGTAGATTATTATATATTAAGATGTATCTTGGTTCTCTCTTAGTGGATTATTTTGTAATGCGGCTCCTTCACCTACATGGCCAACTACTTGGAGACACCCAAAACAGCCTGACTCAGAAGGGGGTGGGTCAGACATTGTAGAGTGTGTCTTTGCTCAAAGCTGATCAACTACTCACCATAGCTAGATACAAAACATTTCTTGTGTGGTATTATGCACTTTACTTGTCCCTTTATTAGGATAACTATTTGAGGATGGGAGATAAATATGTAAATGTAGGAGCAAACAAGGAACATATCTTAAAACCCCACCAACTTTTGTATGTCAGACAACTGAATCAGCATGTAATTTCTTAAACTCAAAAGAAGAATCCTTCCTGAAAAGCATGTTAATGACAAAGACTGATTAACTCCATAAGAAGGAAAACAATATACTTTCAAGTGTAGTTAATATGAATTTAGAGTAACTGTTAGGAATAATGACTGAAGGCCAGTTGATAGTTGGGTAAATTATGTGCTAAAACAGAACCTCACAAAATACTTGAATTCATAATATTAGGGATTCCATTTATGGCCATATCAGTGTATTTCCACTTGATTTTAGGAATTTCAGAATTGGCTGTAAAAATTTGCTTCAGGTAGAACTTGAAGATAAACATCAGGGGTAGGTTTTTTTGGTGAATGTTTCTGGGAAAAGTAAGTTTGTGAAATGATGCAGAAAATCCATTAAGACAGATGGGGACTGACATTTTCTTCAGAGGGAGAGAAAGGAATATAGAAAACTTTCTGTGACGGTCTCCTTCTCCCCATTTATTTGTTACAAAATTGGTGAGTACTCATATTTGTTACTTTACTTGGTACAAATAACTTCTTTGTAATGAAAATGTATTTTTAAGAGGCTTCATTCTCAGTGATTTTTCATAAAAATTTGGCTAGTTTCAAATATTTTGAAAACCTAAGGGCAAGATTATAGTTGTAATTCTGGTATACTTGAACACAATTAGAAGTTCTGGTTTAACAGCAGGAGAAAAATGTAGGATTTTATGATGTTTGTGTGTCCATCTCTTATCTCTCTCCCAGTTTCTACCTGGGTACGTGGCCCAGTTAAAATCAGTGGCTCCAAAACCAAGACCAGGTCTCCTTTCTCGGTGCTTTTTTCCCCTCACATATTTACTTTATTCTGTTTATAACCAATGAATCAGAAGTGTCAGTTGACATTCCTTCCTTTTTAATATATTCTTTCCTACGTGATCTTTTTATTCTCACAACTGCCACAGTAGGCCATATCAGACTATAAACACATACACAGATTATTTCCATAGCTGCTAATTGGCCTTCCATTTCTGTTACCTTCCCCTCCCACAGTCCTTTACATTTTGATTGGTGTTTCTTTATTCTTATGGAGCTCTGGGTGCACAGTGGTTAAGAACTTGGCTGCTGACCAAAATGTCGGCAGTTCAAATACACCAGCCCCTCCTTGGAAACCCGATGGGGCAGTCCTAACACTCTCCTATAGGGTAAGCTATAAGTTGGAATCGACTTGACAGCAATGGGTTTGGGTTTTTTGTGTTTTTTTTTTAATTCTTACTCCTCTGTGTAAAGAAATCTAAAGTGTCCCCTTTCCTCCCCCTCCCAATACGACACTTACCCATTCACTTGAAATTTAAGTGGGACGGAAATACTTAACCTTGTCCTAGATTACTTTTCCAACCTATCAGAAACCCCCATTCTACTTCACAGTTTACTCTTTGCTCAGGGTCCACCTCAGGTCTGCCCCCCGCCTCCCAGACCTCTCCTGACATTCTGTATAGACTATGGCTTTGATAATAATGAGTCAGTTTTAATAAGACTGACAATAGCAAAAAGTACATAAGATTTCATAACACTGTTACAAATCCAGACAAGGTGAAGAGTTACGGACTTCCTAAACTGTAGTTACTTTAGATCCTTCCTCTCCTTTCCCCCTAATAATAGATTGGTTTTTTGTTTTTTGTTTTTTGTTTTTAATGGTCTGGTGTATTCAGATCAACACAAACATTATGGGATAATAGCTGTTAAAATGACTGCCATTTAGTGAACACTCAGTGGGTTTTTTTTTTTTTCAGTGGGTTTTAGGACTGTGTTAATTGTCTTTTAAATTTTGCTCAACAGTATCTAACAACCTTGTAAGGAAGGTATTAATATCTAATTTCAAGAGAAAGAATCTGAGGCTCAGGGAGATTAAGTCATTTGACTAAGGTCACATAACACTAATTTGGAAGCCATTCTCTCTGACTCTCATTACTGTGCTGGGCTACTAGGTTTTTAATCAGTTGCATACATTCTGCTATTTTTAATTCCCAAACAGTTAGGAATGAGGCATTTTTTTGGTCAGACTGAGAAGCCAGGCCTGTTTCTGTCACTGTTCTACCTGCTTGGTAGTGAAACAGGACAAGTTCAGTTTCCATGGTTTCATTTGGTTTATACCCAGTTTATAAAAGCTCCAGAGTTATCCAAGTCCATGCTGAAGCCACAAGTTGTAATTTTTCTTCAGTTATGGAAGGCCTTACAACTGTGACTCTTTAATTTCATCAGGGAGAGGATTATAGGGCTTTATGATTTAATGAAGAGGTTTCGAGTTAAATGTTAACTGATTCTGAATCTCTTATTAAGTTAGAGACTTTTCTAAGGACAAGGAAAATGATTATCTTCAAGTTACTTTCTATATGAAAAATTTAGTATAATAGTACAGTGATTTTTAAGAATGAGGCAATTGTTTAAAATTAAATTATTTGGTTTTAAAACAAGCAAGAAAGATATTGAGTCAGATCTGAAAGAAAACACTGCTCTTCTTGGTTTAACTTACACACGCAGATGATTTCTTTAGTGTAAATTTGAAATAAACTTGAAGCCTTTGAAATGGCTTCTGTTCTATTATTTAAAAATAAATACAGTGGGCTGATTGCTAAATGAGAACATTCTGGGGATTTATTGATCTCTTGAGTAACATGACATTACTGCACATGAATAGTAGGGACTGAGCTGCAGATGGACTTGATCTTTTGGCCATGTTGGGTTTAATGAGCCTTTTAGATATCTCAGCTGTAGTGAATAAAGTTGAATTCCTCTCGCCTGTGGCTTTTTGCTGCTTTTTGAAAAGTTATATTTATTTATTTATTTTTAAACTGTAGCTACAGTTAGAAAAGGTTTCCTGGGATTAGGAAGTGCAATTATTTAAGCAGCAAACAAAGAGTTGTTTTAGAAATTTTACTATCATTAGGAGAAAGTTTAAAAAGACTGGAATCCCATTGTCTTGTAAGAAGTAAGAAATATTTATTGATTCCCAAATGGAGCTGAAAAAAATCTTTCCTCTTTTAGAAAGTTGTGAATGACCCAGCAAGAGCTCTAGTAAGCTTTACTGAACCAAGCTGCTAATAGTTATTTAATGTTATTCTTCAGTGTGAAAGAATCTCCGTAGATTTTCCTTTTAATCTCTTTGAATTGCAGGCTCATAAACCTCTCTGATGAGTCCTGCCAGTGTTTTCTTAGATCCCACCGTTGAGACAATGGAGCCACAGAATTCTTTCACCTCTTGTTGTCAGACAAATCCAATAGAACACAGGGTCAGAAGGGCCAATACTTCTAAAGATTGAAAGATTCTTTTTTCAAGTAACCTCATAAATTATTTGATTTTATCATAATATTCCTCAGGAATCTTTCTTCAACTCTAACATACTGCTTTCTATATGTAAGTAAATTTGGAAATTTCTCTTATCTCCATATTTGGTTAAGCTTGTGATCATCACAGCACAGGGTGTGAACATACCTTTCTATGTTTCCAGATACCTTAGAAAATCTGAACCCATTCACTTCAAAAGAATCGGGAATCATGTAGTGTCATTAGACGTAAGAGCACACCAAATGCTATGCAATGCTTTTCTTTCCAAATGGCTGTTTTTGGTTGGTTTTGGTTTTTGGTAGTTATTACCATTCTGAAGTTAAGATTCTAGATTTAAAATACTAGATGTCTTCCTTTAATTTATTAACCGCTTTCTAAGTTTTTGTTTCCTCAACATATTTAGTAGTGTCATTTTCTAACCAGAGAACTCCATAGCTTTTGCATCTTCAGATACCTATAAAATGTTCATTGTAATGACCAAAAATATTTATAATATGTAATACTAAAGAAAACTAACTTATCTGTTTTGCAGATTCCATGCCTATTTCTAGACAATTATCAAAGCTAATTACAGGGTTGTTGTGATTACTTTAGGGAATAGAGAAGAATTGAGTTTTCTAATTATAACCACAATAGTGGACAAGCAGAGATCATTGTTTAAAAAGAAAGAAGGGAAGAAAAAAAACCACATTGATTTGTTTGTGTTCCTTCCTTGTAATAGTAATGGTAGGGGGGTGCTGTTGCCCCATTCCCTGGACACCTGCCTCTCAACAAAGGATCTTGGTCACCCCCTCCCCCCACCTCCCACATTTAGATTCACCTTTTACTTGTATGTACTCCCTCTGCTCATTATACAGTTCTCCAGGGATCCAATTTTCCCCTAAGTTAATCACTTCAGCCTTTTTCAGAAGTTGTTAGATTACAGTCCTTTCAGAAAATACACATTTTCTCATGAGACTCATTCTTTCCCCTAACTTTTCTTTCCTTATCTCTATTTAAAATGTGTCCACTGAGTCTCAGGCACTGTCTTTTTATAGCTTTGCATTGAAGTATAACATACAGAGAGAGAAGTTCTTAAATCCTAAGTATACACACCCATTTAACTGGCATCCTAGAAGGCCCCTTGTGACTCCTTCCAGCCACTCCCCTCCCCCCGCTTATAACATCATAGTGTAGCTTTGCCTGTTACATTTCATATACTGGGAATCATATAGTATGTTCTCTCTTGAGTCAGGTACTGACTTTTAAAAACAGGCTCCCCACAGAAATTTGGACTGTGTGCACATGGTATTGAATAATCAGGTCAATATATAGATTTTAGACACAGCCACGGAACATGGACATATTTTAATATACTCCTTTTACCATGAAATATGGTCTAAGCTGATCTTTGAACCAAAAAATAGGTTAAAGGTCCTATGGATAGAAATAAAGCAGAGGAAAAAATAATGAAAATGTAAAAGCCACTTTTCTGAGTGGATGGAATAGTAGAAGGGACTACAAGATGTTATAGTAACTAGGTGAGAATAACAATTGCTTTCCAGGAGAGGAGCAGAACAATAGAAACGTGACTTGCTTGGCAGTTATATTTGCCAATTATTTCTGATTATTTAAAAATGGCAAAATAGAACATATATGAATGGGTTTTGTTTTTTTTTGTACAATTATAGGTGTCCAGGATTTGGAGCCCTGGTGGTGCAGTGGCTAAGAGCTTGGCTGCTGACCAAAATGTCTGCAGTTCGAATCTACTGGCCACTACTTGGAAACCCTATGAGGGATTTCTACAGGGTCATTATGAGTCATAATTGACTCGATGATAACACCTTTGGTTGTTTTTTAGTATAGGTTAGATGAAGGCGGCTTATTTGTCTTGTCATTATCTCTGTCTTTTCTGATTTACTTTAATTGATTTAAAAATTGCTTAAGATACCTGGACTATAGAAAACTTGGTTGTTAGTTGATTTCACCTATTTTTGCCCCAAATAGGAGCTGTTCAGTGCCAGTTATTACCTCCCTTCCTCAAATCTAAAACAGCGTTTCACTTCCTCATTCAAATACACTACCCTGGCCCTTCTGACATAAAAAGATAGATGAATAAGAAAATTAAAACATGGTAAGATTTTTTTTCTCCATCCTTGAGACTTGTAGGTAGAATGCTTTCTTTAAATTGGGATTAATTGAATGAGGAATAACTGAATAAAATATAGCAAACATACTTTATTTGGAATGTGGAAATGTTTTTGTTTTCCTCAGAAATTAGCATCCTGATACATTCTGCATAAGCTCTTCAGCGAGCCTACAGAAATGGAAGAACCACCCTTGACCTCTGTGCAAGGTCTATATATCTTTGGATTTTAGGGAGAGTCTAATAGACTGTTGGTACCCAGTAAAAATGAAGTGATATTAATATTTGACATACCTTAATAAAAAGCCATGGTGAGTTCAAAATATTGTATAATCTTTTCATCTATTATAAAATTGTGTAACTCACCAATAAATTTTGAACAGGCAGTTATTAAATATAATTAAATTGCAGGCATTCACGCAAGGGAACAAAGGGAAGCAGTCTCAGCAAGTGAACAAGAGACTAGTGAGACAGCTAAAGAAAATGTCATTAAGGTGGGGGGTGGGTTTTAGCAGTTTCTTTTTTAAGCATTGACTTATTGAAGAACCATACAAGCATACAGGAAGTATAATATGCCATCTGTAGCTCTTTTTTTTTTTTTTTATCCCAAAGTGCATGCTTAGGCTACCTGGACCATACTCTTTGAATTCAGGTTGAATTCCAGGCTTCCTTGGACCTTTCATCTGTAGGGAAAACTTTGGCCCAGAAAATAGCAGTGAACATCAATATAATACAGTTAATGAGATTATTGAAATATTAAAGTAATTCTCCTTGTGAGTTATCATTCTTTTCTAAGCAATTAAAAATCAGATGACTAATATCCTCTTATATTTAGGTAGAGCTTTCTGGGTAGTGCTTTCTACTTCAAAGCACTTTTAGCCTAATCTCATTCGAAGAGCACTCTCCTGAGGTATAGATGAGGAAGAGAGAACCCTCGCTTTAAGAGATGAAAACACGGATACACCTAAGTTTAGAAAACTAAGAAAATATTACAGCTAAGGTCCAAATACTCCATCCGCACTGCTGCCTTATTGACAGATACAGTTTATCTGACAAAAAATGTATCTTTCGCCCACAAAAAAAAAAAAATAATAGCTGGTCACAATCGTCAGATTGACTTCATGGCTTTACATGTTGCATATTTATAGGAAAATGGGATAGATTTTGACCGTTAAAGTTTATGACAAGTGGTGTGTTACGGATTTTTCAGTCAGCTGAAGTCAGTAGTCATAAAACTTGTCAAAAGTAGTGAGCTAATTTTTAATGGTAGGTATATTAGAATTGGGTATATATAATTGGTGTATATAGGGTCGGTATGAGTAGGAATTGACTTGACGGCAGTGGTTTTGGTTTGTTTTGGATATTAGAATTGTAGGAACCAGGCTGGAGCTGCCTTCTCAGCATTCTTTATGGTTATAAAGTATGAAAAGTAAGTGTTTAATTTTATATTTTACAGAAGATGAGCTAAGAAATATTGGACCAGTAGATGCACGAGTATATCTTGAAGAAATGTCCTGGAATAAAGGTTGGAACTTTTTTTTTGTTTTTTTGCTTGACTACAGTGAAGAAAAATATTAGGAATTTTCAGTAAGAAAATTAGATGTTAGGTAATTTTTTTTTTAACTACTTTGGTTTTTGCATCACTATCTGTGTAATATGATAAATAAAGTCAAAGATGATAATTTTTCTTATGTTGACAATTGAAATGAATTCCTGTTAGAATTTTTGTTCATTTTTCTTTATATGGAATCATAAACTGCCAGGGCATATGCTTCTACTTTGATGCTAGATTTTACCCTCACTTTTTGATTATTTTTTAGAAGGAAAAGAATAATCTGTCACTCCACTTGACCTATCAAGAAGTCATATCTTTTTTTTCTCTTTTTTATTACTAGAACTTTAAAATTTAAATCCAGTTTTATTTCCCAGTTCTTATGATTAATTCTGTAAATTACAGTGGTTATCTAATATCATTAAGTTAGGAAAATGAACTTTTCTAAATGGAAACTATGAGTCCACACTTCCATGTTTCTCTGAAGAAAATCTTGCTATTTCCTAGATTTTATATATTTTTGGAGCCCTGGTGGCACCTTGGTTAAAGTGCTCAGCTGCTAACCAAAAGGTCAGTGGTTTGAACCTACCAGCCGCTCCACAGAAGAAAGATCTGACAGTCTGCTTCCATGAAGATTACAGCCTTGGAAACCCTATGGGGCTATTCTACTCTGTCCCGTAGGGTTGCTCGAGTCAGAATTGACTTGACGGCAGCAGGTTTGGTTTAACCCTATAGCTTTGTTATTCACCCAGGCTATGAATACCCTAGGCATTTATAAAAAATTTAATAGTGAGTATGGATTTATGGATAGGTAGAGCACATTCTTCCTGAAACCACAAGTTTATTTGGAATATATTTTAATTGGAAATTCTCAACTTTCAGTGTTCTTGGGGAGTTGGGTCACAAGCCATATTGACTTAGAAGGGGAATCATGTTTTTGCCTATGTTGCCAGTCCCAACACCACACCCTTTTCCCCCAATGAAATCCTATAGTGGAAATTCTTATTTGCAGTGAGTAATTGGAAAATTTGATGGTTTTGTATAATTGAGGTTCCCAGTGGTGGTGAGAGTTTTATCACAGTAAGGAAGGAGAGCTACTGCTGTGAAAATAGAATACACCAATGACACAGGCTGTCGCTGCTAGTCTGGGGAGGGGACAGTCGAAAGCATATGATTTAGCATTGAGACTAGGGAGACCTGCCCAACTAGTTTTTTGAAAATATAGTTGTGTGTTGTTATCTTATCAGTCAGTGTATGTATGTGTCTGTGTTTATTCTCTTATTAGACAAATCAGTTCTTGCTACAGTTGATCGGGCTCATATATTTTGTTTCTAGAAAGCAGAGATTCCTGGTAACACGGTAATGGTAAAAACTGTGGTTTTTACCTTTTAAAAATATAATTTTAAAAAATATAATTTAAGATTTTATTTTAAATTAAGAATATGGATTGATGGTGGTTCAAGTATCTGTTCAGTCAACAAATATATGAGCTCTCTGATACAAGTGAAACTGCCAAGTTATTGAAGGAAATATACAGCATGAAATCATGAAGAGTTGTGCCTGGTACTCCCAACGGCAAACTCAATAGTGAAGAAGATAAAGAATTCAAACTATAGCTAAGTTAATCAGTAATAAGTAGCTATAGCATTATAGGATGTTAGAGGAGTGTTATAAGATGTCCTTAGATGCTTATTTGGAGCCCTCGTGGTGCAATGGTTAAGAGCTACGGCTGCCAACCAAAAGGTCGGCATTTCAAATTCACCGGCCGCTCCTTGGAAACCCTCTGAGGCAGTTCTGCTCTGTCCTACAGGGTCGCTGTGAGTCAGAACCGACTCAACAGCAACAAGTTTTGTTTTTTTTTTGGTTTATCCATATAAGAGAAAATACTGAGCAACAATTGCATGAAGCCATTATTTTTGCAGGAATATTTAAAACTAATCTCCTATAAGTTTTCAAGTAAAAATGTTTCAATTGAAAAGGGCAGGCTTGGCAGATGAAGTAAAATAAAGTGTGATCAATTGAGCAAGTAGAAAATTGTTCTGAGATTCTTTCAGGGTCAATTTCAGAACAGCCTTGGAAGGGGAAGATCCAGAACAGAACAGTTGATAAAACCCTACAGGATAGATATAACCACACTGTCGTCTGCTTGATCAAAGGACATTTCATCAACTGAAACGATGCATTTGCTTAAAAGGCATATGTGAAGAACTGTTGAGACTGTTGAGAACTTATGAGACGTTTCCCTTAGAGTTAGGAAGTTCAGTTTGTTGGTTTTCATTCAGTATATTTAAAATGATTTCTGTTATGATATCAATTTGTAAAGGCATGACAATAGAATAAGAAGGAATTTTCAACAAGATAGGAGTTTTTAGTGAGTAGCCCATGGAGCCCCTGCATCACTTACTGAACACATGTCACTTCAAATTGTTTCTCAGTGTTCACTGAGGTGGTTAAAAAAAAAAAAACAGACGGGGAGATTTAGTTTTAAGAAAATCATTGGATAGAATATATACTTTTTTGAAAAGTTAATAAAACATTTCACTTTGAAATCATGCTCTACTACATATATATATGTTGGGTCAGACAGGGAAGATGGTCAGCAGTTTTTAACTCAAGATTAAATTACTTTTCTCTATGGAGAAAAAAGGCATTGTGATGAAGATTATACAGGATTAGGTCAATGAATTCATATTTTCCTTACTGATAAAAGAGGCACATAAAGTTGACTTAGTAGCTAATTTTTCTAAGGCTGAACTTGATTAGAGCAATGACAAGGCAGTTGAATTTTTTTTTTTAAAACTGCATATGATGGAATTTAAATGTTAGAAAATGAAGTTTAAAAACTGAATAAACAGATTTGACTGTAGGAAATCATGAGTCCTCTGAAATTTATCTCTAATAAAAAGTTAAGACAGTAGTAAAAATAGATTGTAATGTTTTTCTTTGACAGTCATTTCTCACAGATAGTAAAATGGATATCCAGTGGATCCAGAGATCCTTTCATTCACAGGGCACAAGCATTTCAGCTTCAAAGGAAGATGATAAACTTAATAAAATTTCTTCCAATAGTAGACGAAACATTGCACCATATTGCCTTCTTTGGGCAGTCTCTCTTCAATGATTCTGTCTTGTTGGCTCATAAATTATTATATACAACACATACACATAGAAAAACAAATAACCCCTGGTATCATGTGTATATATTTGAGTCAGGATCCTTAAAGTAATAGAATACTAGAACAGAAAGTATCCATATGCTAAATTTGTTAAGCAACTGAGTTAGCATAGATACATTGCAGGCAAAAGCCTCAAGCTCCGGGACTCAAGCTCCGGGACTGTGAGAATGGGTATGGCTTTGTTTTCCTCCGGGACTGTGAGAATGGGTATGGCTTTGTTTTCCTCCGGGACTGTGAGAATGGGTATGGCTTTGTTTTCCTCAGCCCTTCATAGCTGTGTTTCAGACAAATTGAAAAGAATGTAAAATGTACATGAATTTTAAGAAAACAGAAGACTTCAAGTAAATAGCATGGGTCCTTTCTGAGCACTCCCTCTCCTCCCAGGATTTTTGTACTCTTAATTCATAGCTTCAGTACATTTCTTCTACAGATAAAGACTGTGGACAATTTTTAGAAATACACTGCCTCTATGCAAGACATTTTTCTAGCTTTCATTTAAATACATTTTCTCTTTACTGAATGCATTAGCTTTCTAGGACTACCATAACAAATTGCCACAAAGTAGCAGCTTAAAACAACAGAAATTCATTCTCTCATAGTTCTGGAGGCCAGAAGTCCAAATCCAGGCTGTCAGCAGGGTCATGCCCTCTCTAAAGGCTCTAGGGAATCTTTCCTTATCTCTCTTGGCTTCTGGTAGCCCTAGGTGTTCCTTAGGTTGTGGCAGCATAACTGCAATCTCTGCCTCCATTGTCACCTAGCGTTCTTCACTATGTGTCTCTCCTCCTTTTATAAGGACAGGAGTCATGCTGGATTAGAGCCCGCTCTACTCCACTATGACCTCACGTTAGCCAATTACATCTGCAAGTACCGCGGTTTCGCTTTCTGCAGTGTGTTGTGTGCTGTCTGCTATGCGCAGAAAGTTAAATGAAAATGTTACATGAGTACATGGCATCATGAAAGCTCACGCCGTCCTGCTCCATCATTCACGTAGCTTTTATTACAATATACTGTTATAAATGTTCTATTTTATTGTTTTTAATCTCTTGCTGTGCCTAACTTATAAATTAAACTTTATCATAGGTATTTATGTGTAGGGTGAATCATAGTATATATAGGATTTGGTACTATTTGTGGTTCCAGGCAACTATGGGAGGTCTTGGAATGTATCCTTCATGGAAAAGGGGGGGCTACTATATTTCCAAATAAGGGCATATTCAGAAGTACTGGGGAGTAGGACTTAGACATATCTTTTTCAAATGAACACAAAACACTGAGCTTCTTTGTCTTAGATTTTCTATGGAATAATTTTTTTTTTTAAAGTATTAACAAAGTCGTTACTTGTAATCATTTAAATCATATATATATATATTTTTTTGCAGATGATCACTCTTTTTCTCTGAGCTGCCGATGTGGTGGAAAATATAGTATTTCCAAGGATGAAGTGGAAGAAGTTAACCTGATTTCTTGTGATACATGTTCACTGATTGTAGAACTCCTTCATTATAGCTGAAGTTATTCACTACTTGGAATCCTTTAACCATGTATTCAGACATGTTGAGGAGAGTCCATTTGAACTAACATATGAAGCTCAAATAAGTACATTTCTCTTCATTGTCATCTCTGTTATTTGTTGAGAAAATATAAGATTGTTAAGCAGAGGCCACCTCAGATTAATAGAAAATTAATTTAGTTATATTTATTTATAATTTATACTCACCGATTGTCCCCCAAAATATGAATTAGAAATTAAATTTAGTCAATTCCTGTTTAAGAACTTTTATTATTGGTTTGTTTTCTCCTTGGTACAAAATAAGAGTTTTCTTTTTCCTCCTGTTTAAATGGGTAACAGTGTCATACTCGTTTACCGAAAAAGCAGATGATGTTTCTAGCTGCTTATAGGTCTATCCTACGTCTATCTTAAATTCTAGGGTTGTTGGAATTAAATTAGAATCTTTGTAAATAACATACGAACCTAATATGGATATTCATAAGGTTATTTCAAAGTTAATAAAGAAGACAGAGTGCCAACAATAGAAAAAAGTATGCCTTTAGAGGCAGAAGTTTCAACTCCATTCCTGGCCCTATATTTTCAAATCATATGGCTATACTGAAAAGAAGGATTCCTGGTGGCACAACAGTTAAGCACTTGGCTGCTAACTGAAAGGTTGGTGGTTCAAACCCACCCAATGGCTCTGCAGGAGAAAGACCTGGCAATCTGCTCCCATAAAGATTACAGACTTCAAGAGCCTGTGGAGTTACTATGAGTTGAAATTGATTCGATGGCACCTAACAACAACGGTAACATACTGAAGCATGGAATAAGCTCTTGAACACTGCCATGTTCAATTTCAGAATGTAATTTTTAAAAAAATAATAAAAAATTTGAAATGGGTACACTAGTTGCCTTTTCATTGCAGATTATTTAGATTATTAATGCCTGTATTTATGAATAGTGAAACCACTGGACTGCTTGTGTAATGAAATGGGCTTTTTATGTATTTTTTATTACAGCGGACTGTAGATGTCATAACTCTTTAATGTTTATTTTTCTTCATATATAATGTTCTGTGTACAATATAAGTCAGCATTTAAAGAACCTTAAGGAATCCTTTAAGTGATCACTGAAAGTTTTTAATTTAACTTCATATGAGTCGGCCAAGCATATGACGTAGAAGGTTTTTATGTGAAACTCTTGGTATTGTCAGATTGGACTTCTAAACAAGAGTGGTTAACTACTTTCACTCTCAAATGTGATTGAAGTATAAGGCATGGTCAAGAAGAGTAGATTAATTATACCAGTAACACCAAACGTTGTACAAGTGAGGTAGTCTTCCAGGTTTTTCCCCTAAAAATATTTTTATATCTGTCAAAAATTTAGATAACTTATTTTGGTTTATATTTTGATCTATATATGCATATATTTTGCAAGCTGTATTTAAAGTAGCTTGCAGAATATGTGTTGCTTATTCCTTATACCAAAACTGAATAGCAGATAGTTTATTGGTAAATACATGGTTTCAACAACAATAATAAATTCACTCAAACAGGAGACAGTAAGTCAAAAGAATAAATGCTTGCTAATCATCAGAAAATCTGTGGCCATTGGGGCTGTCACGCAGAAATCCAAAATCACTAAGAGGCCAAATCTGTAAAATAAAAATGAGGTTGAAGACAATTAATGAAAATGATATTACCATCATATTCCTTTTTTTCCATATATCCCATTTCTCTATGCCAGATAATTAAATGCTTTCTCTTTACCCTTCAGTCAATAACATTTTTTTCTGCATCACGGTAAGACTTTAGAAAATAAGCTTGTAGGTATGTATATGTTTAAACTCTGAAGTTTGGAATATTCAAACAATATGCAAAAAATTATGTGTGTATTGTGGGAATATATATGTGAGTATATAAGTGTGTGTGTATCCTTTTACTACACCAAATAAGAGTTAACTTTAAACCTTCAACTTAAAATGTTTAGGATTTGGGTACTTGAATATGACATCTGTTTAAATGTAAAGAATCCTGTAAATTATCCAACAGCCTCAAATATTCATGTGTGTTTTTCCCTTACTGCTGTGACAAAAAGGAGAAGCTAGTAAAAACAACCTTTTCTAAGAATCGGGCATCTACTAGAACCACAACTAAGTCCTGTACTCACTTTATTGAGGTATCCCAGTATGAGGTTGACTGTAGACTGCCTCCTCCACAAATGAAAACACCCACTCCTCACTTACCGACGGTCTCATTATCTGACATTTTGCATTTATAACACTAGTAAAAAAATCTGTCCATCTATTTTGTGCGTTAACATACATCTAGCAGTAACGAACTGCGAGGTGAGAGTAATGCTGGCTGTGATGCTTATGTGTCAACTTGGCTGGGCCATGATTCTTAGCAGTTTGGCAGTTATGTAATGATGTAATTTGCCAGTTATGTAATAATGTAGTCATCATTCATTTTGTGATCTGCTGTGTGAGCCCATCAGTTGAAAAGGGTATTTCCTTGGGGGTGTGGCTTACTTCCAATATAAATCATGTTTCAGCAAGGCTTACTCTTGCTCTTGATCCTGCATCCTACACATCATCATCTAACCTCCAGTTCTTGGGACATGAGCAAATAGCCTGCCACCTGACCTGCAGATTTGGGATTTGACAGCCCCTTTTTTTCCACAGCCCCAAGAGCCAGCAGCCTGCCATCTGACCTGCTAATTTTCACATAATGACCTGGTCTTTGAAACCTAATCATGTCGATAAGTGAGGAGTGGGTATATTAACATATGTACTCAGGCTATATACTGTTGTATAAGTTGTACAAGAGAGAAGTAGGTTTTTGAAGATGGCAGGTGTTCAGTAAGCTATAACTAGTTTGAAATTTATTATTCAAACAAAAATTGTTCTGGGGATTCTAAATTACCTATGGGGAGGGGGAGAGTAATTTTTATATACAGTTACCAGCATGTTCATAAAATGTAATCATTCCAACAGTTAAGTCCAGTGACAGCCCTTAGATTTCAAATTTCATGTTGAAAGAAATTTTTTTTTTCCACTTAGAGAAGAAAGCCTACATCTTAAACAGAAAACACTACCTTAAAGAAGATACGTCCTCGTATTAATCCATATGGAATAGGTCCATAGTACCTGGAATCTGTAGAATTCTGTAGATTATCACCTTCTAACCAAACATGACCCATTGGCACCTAGAATTAGAGAGGAAAAGCAGCCCCTTTAAAAAAGAAAAAACCTAATTTGGGCACTGTAAATAAAAAACACATGTCTTTTGGAGATGAGGAAAATATCCTAAAGTTCTTTTATAAAATACATTAAAATCCTACTATTTACATTTTTACTTTTATTTCTTGCACACAAAATTTTAGTAAATATCGGAGGTTTCAACTTTTTAAAAGTCTTATCTTTTTTTGTCACATGCTTCCCAAGCAATTTGTTACACAAACCCCAAACAGAGGTTATAAGAGATCAAAATAGAGTGTCAGGGTCGTTAATTTAATAGACTTCAAAAGAGGTCATTAGGATGCTGACTGAAAATGTGCCCTCCTGTCTCAATAACAGCATAAGCAGGGCAGCCCAGCCACTCACTCTGCAACATCCTGGGGCCGATACCAAGGCCAAACTTACTAGAATGCTCATGATGAACTAAATGGTAATTGATTGTGACATCAATTACAAATAATCTCATCATTTTATGGGAGTGGGTTTGTCAGAATTCTAATTAAGATCCCTGTTTTGCCTTTGTACGGGCCATATCTTCAATGCATTATACTTCAATAATGACCATCAAGAACTAGGAAGACTTATTAAAAAATCATCAGTTTTAAAATTAATGATGGTGACCTTTTACTGAATAAAAAGACCCTATCTCCTATATGTCCTATGTATTAATGGTTATAAGTTTAAAATTTTTATTCCATCACAATGATAAACATACTTAGAACACAACACATTAAAAACAAAATGCCTCTGCAGTACATTTACCCATTAATATCTGTTGACTATAATCAAAAAATTATTCTTTAGCAACAATTTTTAAAATTGCTTTTTAAAGTTCTATACAGTTTTGTTACCTAAGAAAGTTGGATTACGGACCAGATTGAAATAATTTATTGGCATGGGAATTATTTTCACAATTCTTTTGACTGGCTTCTCCTTGGGAGGGAACCTCATAATGAAGAAAAATATCCTTGTTGGGTTTAATAAATCATTACAATTTAAAAGAATATACCACAATTTTTTTTTAAAGTAAGTTCATACAAGCATGTGAAATTTGCATTTCACTTTATATCAGAGATTATATAGCTTTGGAATGTCTATATCATATAGACATATTTGCCAAAAACCTTCAAGCTAATTTGCATTTAGGTACATTTAAATGTTCAATCTATATATTTACAGAAAAAGGACTTAAATTTCCTAAAAGAATATCAGATACTACAAAATTACTCTTTTATCAGTGGATAGATTTTAGGACCAATAGAAATGCTAGCTATTACCTATATAATAATAAAAAATAATAATAGGTAGACTTATATGCAGTGAAACATAAGACTACTCAAGTAGAGAAATAAGTACATCTCAGGTTACAAAAGAGCAAAACTGAATTCTGAGAAGCCATATATAATGAACATTCTGAAGCACTGCCGTGGAAGGAGCTATAAAGTGAAGATCTTTAGTGTCTAAATTTCCATAGTTTCTCCTTTAAAATATGTTTTTACAAGTTTCAAAAATAGGTAATGTAATGAATATTTAAAATCACAAAGTTACAGACTTTATACAAGAGGAGAGAAAAAATTCTATGTACTAAGTCAACATTCTAACTTAGGAAGATCTCTTTCTACCCAGCCAAGTGATCGTAAACCAGGATCCAGTATAAATTCCATCTCCCCCAGAAGCCCACACCAAATTCTCTGGTAGTGTTTTTTTTTAGAGCACATACCATATGAAGTCTACCTTGCTTGGGACCCTCGATTATAACGTCAATTAATTACCTGCTTAACTTCTGTGTAAAAATCTTTGTGTGTATATGTGAAAAGTTTGTTTTTGTAGACTTGACTATTTTATGAGAGGATAAGCCCTTAGACAGTAATCATAATAATACTAATTCTTCACAGCATAGCTGTATTCAAATATTTGCTAATGATTAGTATAAGTAGAAATTAAAGCACAATGATAACTGCCACCAGCTAGATCATTTTTGTGGCAGTTATGACCTAAGTTTCTTCCAAATTAGCTAAATAAAATGATGAAGTATTAGGTATAATAAAATTAACAACTACAGAAGCCACTGAATGGTTATAAAGAATCTTCTAAGAGAAACCCAAAATATATCACCAGAACCCTTTAGAAGAGTAAGACGTAGGCTATTTATACCTAGCCCTTGATTGTAAGGGATGAAATAAAAGGGAGGAATGAATAGTTGAGAAAATCAGTATCTATACATGGTTTTCTAATTAATTAAAAAATTTTTTTTTCATCCTTAAAACAACCAGTGAAGTGCAATTATTGATATTTAGTAGAAAAATATATGACATGCTAATTCTTATCTGAAACTTGTACACATCCTACTGCATCCATTTAGACTAAAGGAATAATCTCTACATCTCACATATTTCAACACTTAATGTAAGGCACAGAAATCAAGGAAGTAATCTTGTTACTGATGCTACCTTTAACTTAAGCTTCTCTATAAGTAGGAAGACCACTTACACATCTTTTAAAAAATCAAAGCAGCCACGTTTGTTAACCTACCTTAATTACTCAATTCGCCAGTAAAAATCCATGATACTTTAAATCACTCCTAATTTTTAATTTTTTTTGGTATGAGGGGAAGGGTATATATTTCATTTTTAAATTCATTATACAGGAGTACATATATACAGTAACATATACTCATTCTAAGTTTTGACAAGAGTGTTGAAAAATGCATACACTCATGTAACCACCATCACCCATCAAGGTAACATTTCTATAATTTAAAAAAGTTTCCTCCTGCTCCTTTGCAGTCAATCCCTCATCTTCATCCCTGGCCTAGTGATCTGCTTTTTGTTACCAGAAACTAATCTGCCTGCCGTAGAATTTCATATAAATGGAATTGTACCTTACATACTATTTTGCGTCTGGCTTCTTTGACTCCGCATGTTTTTATAATTACGTCTGTATGTTGTTAGGTGCCTTCGAGTTGGTTCCAACTCATAGCAACCCTATGAACAACAGAATGAAACACTGCCAGGTCCTGCGCCATGGACTCCAGCCCATTCTTGCAGACACTGTGTCAATCTGGTATATTAAATATTCTTCACCAATTCCATAATTCAAAGCCATCGGTTTTTCTTCAGTCATCTTTATTCATTGTCCAGCTTTCCCATGCATATAAGGTAAATGAAAACACCATGGCTAAGGACCTTAGTCCTTGAAGTGATGTCCTTGCTTTCTAACACTTTAAAGAGGTCTTTTGCAGCAGATTTGCCCAATGCAACGCGTCATTTGATTTCTTGATTGCAGTTTCCACGGGTTGATTATGGACCCACGTAAAATGAAATTCTTTACAACTTCAGTATTTCCTCTGTTTACCATGTTGTTGCTTATTGGTACAGTTGTGAGAATTTTTGTTTTATGTTAACTGAAGGATGTAATCTTCGATCTTCAACAATAAGTGTTTCAATTCCTCTTCACTTTCAACAAGCAAGATTGTGTCATCTGCATATAGCAGGTTGTTAATGAGTCTTCCTCCTATCTGATGCTGCGCTCATCTTCACATAGTCCATTTTCTCAGATTATTTGCTCAGCATACAGATTGAATAAGCATGGTGAAAGGACACAACCCCGATGCACATCTTTCTTCACTTTAAATCACTCAGTATCCCCTTGTTCTGTTCAAACGACTGCCATTGGTCTATGTACAGGTTCCACATGAGCACAATTAAATGTCTGAAATTCCCATTTTGCAGTGTTATCCATAATTTGTTATGATCCACACAGTCAAATGCCTTTGCAAAGTCAATAAAACACAGGTAAACATCTTTCTGGTATTCTCTGCCTTCAGCCAAGATCCATCTGACATCATCAATGATATCCTTCATTCCATGTCGTCTTCTGAATCCGGCTTGAATTTCTGGCATTTCCCTGTTGATGTACTGCTGCAACTGCTTCTGAATGATCTTCAGCTAAATTTTACCTGTGTGTAATATTAATAATATTGTTCGATAATTTTCGCATTCTGTTGGATCACCTTTCTTTGGAATGGGCACAAATACAGATCTCTTCCAGTCAGTTGGCCAGGTAGCTGTCTTCCAAATTTCTCGGGCTTGACGAGTGAGTGCTTCCAGCATTGCATCCATTTGTTGGAACATCTTAATTGGTATTCTGTCAATTGCTGAAGCCTTGTTTTTCACCAATGCCTTTATGCAACTTGACTTCTTTCTTCACTATCATCAGTTCTTGATCATATGCTACCTCCTGAAATGACTGAACGTCAACCAATTCTTTTTGGTTCAGTGAGTGTATATTTCTTCCATTTTCTTTTGATGCTTCCTGCATCGTTTAATATTTTCCCCATAGAATCCTTAAATATTGCAACTCAAAGATTGAATTTTCTCTTCAGTTGTTTCAGCTTGAGAAATGCCAAGCACGTTCTTCCCTTTTGGTTTTCTGTCTCCCAGTCTCTGCACATTTCTGTCTTCTCTAGCCACCCTTTGAAATCTTTTGTTCAGCTCTTTTCTTTAATCATGTCTTCCTTTCACTTTAGCTACTCTACATTCAAAAGCAAGTTTCAAGTCTCTTCTGACATCAGTTTGGTCTTTTCTTTCTTTCCTGTCTTTTTAACGACCTCTTGCTTTCTTCATGTATGATATCCTTGATGTCATTCTACAAAATTTGTCTCGTCTTTGGTCATTAGTGTTTAATGAGTCAAATCTATTCTTGAGATGGTCTCAATTCAGGTGGAATATACTTAAGGTCATATTTTGGCTTTCATGGACTTGTTCTAATTTTCTTCAACTTGAACTTGCATATAAGCAATTGATGGTTTTTCCCACAGTCGACCCCTGGCCTTGTTCTGAGTCATGGTATTGATCTTTTCCATCGTCTCTTCCCAAAGATTTAGTCAATTTAGTTCTCGTGTATTCCATTTGGCGAGGTCCGCATGTATAGTCACCATTTATGTTGGTGACAAAAGGTTTCTGCAATAAAGAAGTCGTTTGTCTTGCAAAATTCTATCATGTGATCTCTGGTGTCGTTTCTATTACCAATTACATATTTTCCAACTACTGTGCCTTCTTGGTTTCCAGGTTTTGCATTCCAATCATCAATAATTATCAATGCATTTTGATTGTATGTTTGATCAATTTCAGACTGCAGAAGTTGGTAAAAATCTTCAATTTCCCCATCTTTTTTTTTTTGGCCTTAGTGGTTGATGCATATATTTGAATAATAGTCATATTAATTGGTCTTCCTTGTAGGCATATGGATATTATCCTATCACTGACAGTGTTGTACTTCAGAATAGATCTTGAAATTCTTTTTGACGATGAATGCAACACCATTCCTTTTCAATATGTCATTCCCAACAAAGTATACCATATGATTGTCTGCTTCAAAATGGCCAATACCAGTCCATTTCAGCTCACTAATACCTAGGATATCGATGTTTATGCATGCGATTTCCTTTTTGACATCTTCCAATTTTCCTAGATTCATACTTTGCACATTCCACATTCCTATATTAATGGATGTCTGCAGCTGTTTCTTCTCATTTTGAGTTGTGCCACATCAGCAAATGAAGGTTATAAATATACATAAAATATGTATATAAAATCATTCATTCCTCTTTATTGCTAAGTAGTAGTCCATTCTAAATCACAATGTTTATCCATGAACTTGTTGATGGGCATGTGGGTTGTTTCCAGTTAGGGGCTATTAAGAATAATGCCCCATGAACATTTGTATATAAGTCTTTTCAGTAAATACCTGTAGCTGTCATCATTAGCTGCCATCAAGTCAACTCCAAGTGATCGTAACCTATTTTTAAGAATATGATACATTTTGAGATAACATCTGTGTGTTTTGTTAAGTTTATCCATAAATAACTCATCTATTTTGATTTTTGTATATTGACCCTATAATCTGTGATGACCTTAACAAATTCACTTTGATTTTTCTTGTGGTAATGGGTCACATTTTCCTACTTCTTCATGTCTGCTAATTTGTGATTGAATGCTGGACTTTTATTTGTTGAGTGTCTGCATTTTGTTTCTGTAAAGACTGTTGAATTTTGAGGGCCTTTGTTTTTTTTTTCCGCATGCAGTTAAGTTAGCTATGGGTTAGCTTATTCCTTTCAAGCCTTGTTTTTAAGCTTTTTTACGTTGAGTCTATGGTACTCTTAACTCTAAGGGTAGTTTAGCCTTACTTCTAAGGCAAGATCCTTCTGGGGTCTCTACCAAATGCCCTGGATATTCAAAAACATCTGTCTACTATGGCTGGTCAGAACTCAGTGTCTCTGTGTGAGCTCTGAGAATTTTTCAGCTTACAGCTCCCCAGTAGCTGATCTTTGTTTAGTCTCAAGTTTCACCATAAGCACGCACAGTTTAGTATTGAACAAGAGTCAAGGGAATACCTGTGTAGATTTCTGGATATCTTTTTGTAGCTCCCTCCTCCCAGATATTCTGATCCATAAATTCTAACCACTTATGCTTCCCACTACTCCAGTCTCTTCTAAATTCAGTGAGACCCCTGTGCTTTGTTTGAATTTTCCTTCATTGCAATGTGGTTTGAAAACTGCCCTAAGGCAGAAGTTGGAGCAAGTATAAATAAGTCTCACCTTGTTTATTTCCCTCCTCTCAGGGATCATAGTCTTGTACTTCCTACTGTGCAATGTCTGAAAACAGTTTTTTTCATATATTTTATCCAATTTTCTAGATCTTTATGGAAGGAAGGCAAGTCCAGCACCAGTTACTCCATCATTTCCAGAAATAAATGTTCAAATTATCTAATTTTTAAAGTCTTTTTTGTTGTTACTGCTTTGCATACTTCATTACAATATAAAGAGAATGCTTTTGGTGAGGAATAAAATGTTTGGTGTAAGTAGAGTATACATTTGACATCTCCACCTTGTGTCCCTTTTAGTAGCATCCTCTTTATGCTGTTTTCCTTATTCCCTATCAAAATCTCTAGGAAACATCTGTCAAACTTATCCAGCAATTCTGTACGAATAAGGAAGCTTATCAGAGTACTGTTTGTATCTTAAAATCGGAAAAAATATAAATGTTCCTCAATAGGCAGAGGTTAAATAAAACTTAGTTCTTCATATAATATTAGACAGGTAGTGACAGAGAGAGACAGATGGAAAGATCTCCATGATAGTCACTAAAAAAACTTTCAGAGCAATGTGTATAACTGTTAAAAAAAAAAAAAAAAAACAACTTTGTTTTATATCATTCAAAAGGTACATTTTTATGACCAGCATGTCATTGTATATCTTAAAATGCTTAACCCTTTCAATGATAATTTCATTTAAAAAAAGGGGGGTGGCATTATTCATTCTGATGCAGGTTAGGAAGAATTTAATTTTTAAAATTTTGTTTTTGTTTAGCTTGTCTTTGGTTTTTTTAGTTTATCTTTGGCAGTGCAGAATGAGAGGGAACTTAACTTTCAGCCCTATGTAGAGTCTCTGCTTCTTTGTATAGAAGTAAATTACTGCAATTAGCCATATTATAACCAAATCTCTGAGTCACTAAAATACTGGCTAGCCAAGAACTAATTTATTTAAACGAACATAGAGTACAACACATACCCAATATGGGTCTGAAACTCAAAACCTGACCTTTCTACTAAAACAAAGCTCTGGTATGAAGCAAGGCAAGAAACAGAACAAAAATTTCCTTTCTAACTCGAACACAGTTACTGTCTGTTAGATTAACCTACTGGTTATCACTAAATCAAAAATCAAACCAGGTAAGAGAAAAAAATTTCCACAGCAATGTCATTTTAATAAAATATAAAGAGCATAAAATGGTATATTACAATGTATTTATTTTCATAAAACTATTACTGCTTTCCAACTAAGACTGGAAAGGATTCCAGTAAACACATTTATAATGAATGATTTATGAATGGCCCAAAACAGAATTCCCTACTTCTATATCTTTTTTAATTAACTCTCCAAACCAAAGCTTTGAATATTTACTTTTCCTTTTATACTCTCATAAATCTGCCATGCCATCTTGAATGAGTCCATAAGACTGAATAAAAATATATGGATATATGTTTTTGGTGAGTGCCACAAAGAAATTGTTCTTAGTTTTTTTAAATCTGAATTTTCCCAGGGTCTCAGATATAGTCAACCCAGGGATATCTAAATTTTTAAGCATTAAAATAACCCTTAAATCATTCTTGACTTTCCTTTTTGCGTCAGAAGTTTACTTCCTGTGCTATGATAAAGCCTAATCTCAGGGCTGGACAAAAGAATCAAGCCTGTAGTTCTCAGCTATACTTAAGGAGGTCTACTTAAGTGCCTCCCTTTTAGTGCAAGCAACAAATGTAATTGCCTCATGGCCTGCGGGTGTCCATTTAACAAAAGAGGCTTTTGTGAACCAACCCACAGGTGTTACCCTTCTAGAATCAAGTGGAAATCTGATGAAAGAGTCCACAGTATCAAATAACACATTTACTAAACTGTAATCAAACTCAACTTATTTGATTAAAGGACATCTAATTAAGAAAAAGTTCTGACTTAAGAGTAAGATAGTTCTATTTTTGACCTTTCAAAAGCCTTACAACAGAAAATCCTAAGAACAGATTTTTAATTAATCTTGTATGTGCCATATATTTTATAGTTTGTTGTTGTTAGGTGCTGTTGAGTCAGTTCCGACTCATGGCGACCCTACAGGACAGAGTAGAGCTGCTCCATAAGATTTTCTAGGCTGTAATCTTTACGGGGGCAGATCGACAGGTCTTTCTCCCACAGAGCCATGGGTGGGTTCAAATCTCCAAGCTTTAGGTTAGCAGCGGAATGCTTAACCATTGTGGCACCAGAGCTCCTGATTTTACAGTTTACAATCAGCAATGATAGGTGTGCTACTGGCCCTACCTACTGCTCATATTTCTTCAACGGTTCTTCTAAAATGATGGAGAAAGAACAGGAAACAATAGTGGTCAAAGAAACAAAAATCACAAAGACAAAACAACGGAAGCCAAGTTTTTGGAACCCTCTTTCATGTTTATCTGACTTTTTCGTTTTCTGTACAGCATAGGAAAGAGACACACCATAGTTTATTATAGGTACTCAATCAGATAAAACCTAGTTTCTTTTTGGTAAGAGCAAATGGGAGTGGTATATTAAGGGGACTTTGGTTCAGAAATAATTATTTTTCACACATATCTTAAAGATTTTATTTAATGTGTCTAGTGGAATAATCGGAGCCATGGTGGCACAGCGGTTAAGAGATTGGCTGCAAACCAAAAAGGTCAGTGGTTTGAATCCACTAGCCGCTCCTTGGAAACCCTGTGGGGCAGGCAGTTCTACTCTGTCCTATAGGGTCACAATGAATCGGAATCAACTTGATGGCAATAGGTTTTTTTTTTTTTGGTTTAGTGGAATAATCAGTGAAATATAAAATATATAATTTCCATGCCCAGGCAAAAGACCATATAATGAATGTGCATTCAAAAGATGTCAATTTTAGTCTAACAAAACCCATATAATTTTTTTTGTTACTACTTTCAACTAAGCAATATGTAACATCATGTGGCTCTTGTGTATCCTGCTTAATCACAATATACGTAACCATAACATGGTTTTGTAAGACTCTATGTACACAAACTACTAGAGAGAATATTTGAAAAATGAAATAATTTATTAGTAAAATTATATTGTTATAAAAGAATTTCATAAAAGCCAATATTTAATTGACTCATGCAACACCAAATTAGAAACACCAGATAGTATATACTTATTGTTATTTACCCTTCCTATTGTAACTCATGGTGACCCCATGTGTCCTCCATAGGATTTTCAAGGCTGTGAGCTTTTAGAAGCAGATTGCCAGGCCTTAACTTTGGGTGGGTTTGAACTGCCAGCCTTTAGGTAAGTAGTCCAGCATTTAACCATCTGAGCCACCCAGGGACTCCACCATTCCTGTAATATCAGCAAAAGCTATAAACAAAGTGGAATATGTAAAAAAAGTGAAGCATTAAATCCTCCAAGATACAGTAAATTAGAAAAATTTTTTAGAATACAAAGCTGAAAGAACATTATTAATCTTTAAAAAAAAAAAAAGGAGTGTCTCATGTGTCAGTTATAGGTATCTTTGAAAGCAAACTCAAGGAACAATTTCACTAAAGTTCTACATATCATTGTCATTCTCCTTGTCACAACTTCTTGCCTACATTCTGTCTACCTGGGCTAATTAATTAAGGCAAGTGGAATATCTGAAGTCCTGATGGAGGTGCTCCCAAATGTTAGATGCATGACAAAGGGACTGTATTTATAAGGATCAGCCATGGTACAGTTAACACGCTGATTATTTCAATGGGTACTATTCTATGCAGTCCTGCACTGCCTGTACATATCCACTTCTTTCCTGTTATTGCCTTTCCCTACTTAAATGGTACCCTTTTCAGTTCACAAAGACCCCTGGTGGCACAGTGGTTAAAGTGCTCGGCTGCTAACCAAAAGGTCCAGTTTGAACCCATCAGCCAGTATGCAGGAGAAAGATGTGGCAGTAAAGACTTCAGCCTCGGAAACCATATGGGGCATTCTACTCTGTGCTATAGGGTTGCTGTAAGTCAGAATCAACTCGATGGCAAAGAGTTTGGTTTGGTTTAAGTTCACAGCCAATCATCACCAAAGAGGAATTTATACAAAAGTTTCAGTAGGTTACACTTACAGCAGTGGGGTGGGGGTGAGGGTAAGCATTTTACTAACAAGTCCTCTTTCATTACTGAGCATCTCCCCACTGAGTAGGTTTAGAGCTTAGTCTAAGACTTGACTTGTTCATTTTCATAGCGATTATAAGCTAAGCTCCCTTTACCTTCTATTGCCATGGATTGAATTGTGTTCCCCCCAAAATATCTGTCAACTTGGCTAGGTCATAGTTCCCAGTATCGTAGTAACTGTCTACCCATTTTGTCATCTGATGTGATTTCCCTGTTGTAAATTCTATCACTATAATGTTAATGAAATAGATTAGCAGCAGTTATACTGATGAGATCTACAAGATTAGATAGTGTCTTAAGCCAATCTCTTTTGAGATATAAAAGAAAGAAGGGAGCAGAGAGACAGAGGGACCTCATAACCACCAAGAAGGCAGCGCTGGGAGCAGAGCACATCCTCTGGACTTGGGGTTCCTAGGCAGAGAAGCTCATAGTCCAGAGGGAGACTGATGACAAGGACCTTCTTCCAGAGCAGACAGAGAAAGCCTTCCCCGGGAGCCGATGCCCTGAATTTGGACTTCTAGCCTCCCAGACTGTGAGAGAATAAACTTCTGTTTGTTGAAGCCATTCACTTGTGGTATTGGTTAAAGCAGCACTCGATGACTAAGTACTCAGTACCTCCTTCAAACTTAACTGTAATTTCTAATGTGTTATATGGCATAGTGGTTAAGGACACAGTCCAGGGAGTCATAGTTATGAGTTCAAAATGCAGCTCTGCCACTTACTAGTAATAGTTAAGCATCTTGGGCAAGTTATTTAAACCTCATCTGTACAATTTGGACTAATAACTACCTCACAAAAATATTCTGAGAAGCAAATAAGATAACACCTAAGGCTCTTGGCACGCAATAAGCACTCAATAAATACTGGCTGTTGTTACCAGTAGTTGCCCCAGCTGCTGATATGAATGATACCTATTGGTCTTTCCCTGTTCCTGGCTTCCTATGCAGTCTTACCAATTCTCTGCTATGTGAATCATGCTTTGCTGTTTTACTCCGATTAAGTGTTTTTGGTTACTTTCTCTTACACTATATTCAAAGATATAGCTCTGGTAGTAGTCAAGTTACTGAATCCAATACAATGAAAAATATATTAATCGTGGAGAAATGCCATATTAATTATGCTGATTTAATGAAATTCAGTTTTTACAACCAGATCATCCTAGGTCAGTAGTGAAGACTAACATTTTTATTCTTTTAATGTGTATCTTCATCAAGCAATGTTTATTAAATATTGAATGTTTAGACCCTCCCTTCTAAAGCATCTGCTTCTTCAGAACCATCTACCAACTAGTTAAAAGGGGTAGAAGGCTGGGACTGAAGCCAGCAAACAGGCCTTTCCATCTAAGCCATCCAATACTAATATCCCAATCCTACAGAATTTTTCCCCCAGGACACTGTATTATTTTGTTCTGACTTCTTTTTTGTTCCATTTGTAAATAAAATGTTACCTGCTCTGTTTCTGGATCTGTATTTAAAAGAAGTTATTTTATACTATGGTTCCAAGACTATCTCTGCAGTTTCACTTTAATACAGCCTGATTTACACTCTTATTCTCATTTCCCAACAGATAGGTTTGCCTTAATGAAACACAGGATATTTCAGATGGTAGTAGAATACGGAGGTAAGTATTAAAATAATGAGTTTTCGTGTGTGTGTGTGTGTGTGTGTGTGTTTATTGTGTTTTAGGTGAAATCTGCAGAGCAAATAGTTTACCTATAGGGTCACTATGAGTTGGAATCAACTCGATGGCTGTGGGTTTGGTTTTTATAGGTGAAAATTTACAGAGCAAATTAGTTTCTCATTAAACAATTAATACACATATTGTTTCGTGACACTGGTTGCCAAGCCCACGATGTGTAAACACTCCCCTTCTTGACCTCAGGTCCTCCATTTCCATTCGTCCAGCTTTCCTATCCCCTCCTGCCTTCTCGTCCTTGCCCCTGTGCTAGTGTGCCCACTTAGTCTCACATACATCATGTGTTATCGTTTGTTTTATAGGCCTGTCTAATCTTTGGCTGAAGAGTGAGCCCCAGGAGTTACTTCAGTACTGAGTTAAATGGGTGTCCGGGGGCCATACTCTCAGGGTTACTCCAGTCTCTGTCAGACCACTAAGTCTGGTCTTTTGTGTGTGTGTGTGTGTATGAGTTAAAATTTTGTTCTACATTTTTCTCCCACTTTGCATGGGACCCTCTATCGTGATCCCTGTCACAGCAGTCAGTGGTGGTGAGAGCCAGATACCATCTAGTTAAAATAATGAGTTTTCTAATTAGAAAAACAATTCTAAATAGTATACTGGATACTGTATAAAATATGCACTAATATTTTTTACCACATTTTTATTTCTGGCACTTCAAATAATTTTTCTGCAAGTCAAAACTCATGCCTATGTGAATTTATTCCTATAGATAAACCTCCATAGCTCTTTTCAATCTCCTATAGCTTCTATATGTAATTTTTTAATATACAGATTGGCTAGAAAACTGATCTACTTACATCTGAAACAGAATTAGAAATAAAATATCACAGGTAGAAAGGAATCCATATTCCAAAAAAGAGTGATTAAATAAATTATGCAGATCTTCTTGTACTTCATGTTACTAATGTGTTCTTTTTTTTTAAGTCATTGTTTTGCATGTTTTTCTTTGACAGATAGACACTTCTCTTACTTGTATTTTATTCAACAAAACACAACTCTAATGTTCCAAACCCTGGAAATTATTTCGAATGAAATCTAGCTTTGTGAATAGAAAATTGCAAATTAGGCACGTGGATGACAGATGACATTTTTTGTGATGATGTATGATACAAAGAAAATAGCTGAGGATCTTCAAAAAGTAAGACTGAGCTCCTAGGCATGGGAGTATCAAAACACTGTTTTGATTAAGTGATCATGAAAACATATCGTGGACATCAGGGAGGGAATAGTGTAGCAACCAGATGACATTTTGGGAAAGCAATCCTTTTTGCCATTTGTTATAAGCACTTAAAATAATTTATAATACAATATATTTTAGGCTTATTAGATTACGCTTTGGCAATTGTCCAAAACAGAATATATCTTCTATTTCCCAAATCAGCATCTCCCTCAGAATTCCTTATTTAATGCACCACCTACTCTGCTGAAGCCAGAAGCTCGGTTGCCATTTTTTTGAGCCTTTCCATTCCGTTTCTTTAGCATTTCCTAATCTTTCTCCAATCTTTGTAGTTATTTCCATTCTCAATGTTATTATCTCAATTATGTCTCATTCACAGCCTATTAACTGGTCTCTGTGCTTCCAGTCTCTTCTTCCTACTCCAACCTGTCCTCTATTAGTTTACACTAATATCAGAGTGATCTTTGAAAAACTAATTCTGATCATGTTATTCCCCTGCTTGACACATACAATGAAATAGGCCCTGTTTACCTTTTTATCTCTTTTCACTATCTACTCCTTCCTACTATATGTTCCAGACATAGGAACTTACTTTTGGCAGTTCCCCAAAAGCATACATACATATATATGTGTGTGTATATATATATTTATGAACACAAACCCAAAAATATATTACTATACCAAAACATATTGTTACAAAATAAACTCTATAAACTACATATTATCAATATAGTGCTTAAAATAAGATCAAATTATTCTGAAAATGTTCAGAGGATGCATCAGAAAATGCTTAAGTTATAGGGGCCTCAAGGATGATTCTTTAGTGTTAACATCTGAACAAAAACATCTCAGATATGCAAACAATAAGTCATCTTTATTTTCAGAATTGTGTTAGCTATAGGATGAAAAAAGTCACGTCATCTCCGCAGTGAACTTCATTTTAGCAAAAGAGTAAACATATTTCCCCCACATGAGCTGCAATCAAGGCATTAGCAGTATGCCAGGATTGATTATCCTGGGAGCCGTTGCTGAGAAATGGATGTGCAGCACAGGTTTTTATCACTATAGTCTGCAAAAAGCAAGTCCCTCGTTTAGATATCCTAGTTGTAATAAGTGACATTATTAGGTAGTTCTTCTACTTAAATGACATAAGGATCTAGTGTATCAGCAGCTTATAGTACACAAGCCCTTTCAATCTGATGATTTCTCTCCCTACGCAGAAGTACCTTTTCTGTTTATAATACAAGTGGTAATAGAAGACCATATGGTTGTCACTTTTAGCTAAAGTAAATGACATTAAAACAAACAGAAAAACAGCACTAGGATATTCAGGATCTGAACTACACCCTAAATACACAGTACACATTAAGGGACTATTAGTGTGAACTATATAAAGTGTCCATTTTCTAAATGCTGTCTAATTAGTGAGATTGTTTTTCATTTTGTCAATCAGTTTTATTTAAATTTTCTAATACACTATAAATACTATACCACTAGTGCATCTCTGAAACATTTAATTAGTTCTTTCTGAAATGAAAATTTTCTCTATATCTTACATTTTCACCAGTAACAGTGATTTTGTTTTTAACATATCATATGATTCACAAGAAAAATGTAATACTTCATTCCTATTCACCTATCAACACTCTTCTGTGGTAGCAGACTATCATTTGCTGAACAACTTTCACCTTTTGTCTATAATACTGAAATCTGTGTTACCAAGGATTAAAAAAAAAAGGGGTTTTAAATAGTCTGATCTTTTTGATAGCTCTAGAATAAAGTAAAAACATAATTTTTACTGGTAAGTATAGATCTGTTTCCTTTAACAGTAGCAAAATATTGCTATGCTTTAACCATAAGAAAATACTGAAATCTCCATAATCATATTTCTATTAACATGTCCATTTTCAATACAAAGTGGCTGTTATGTTTGAGAAATAAATATTTCAATATATAAAGTTTTAATTTTTTTAAATATTTATAAAACGATCCTTCATGTTACAATTAATAAACAGTGGAAAACAGAACTTTACATTCAAAGGAGAATACAAACCTAAGGTAATAACTTTACCCATTGTTAATCTGCCAACCAATAAAAGGATCAAAAGAACAACATATCTGCATAGTAGTTAATTATGTCCAAAAGGCACATGCATTTCTACTGAAATGTGAACTTTTATTACCACACAGCCTAATTAGCAGGCACTGAATGTTGCAAGGGCAACACCGCCTTCAACCCAACAAAACTACCCTGCATTTCTAAATAAGACCAAGGTAGGTCTAACCCGTTGCTGTTGAGTTTATTTGACTCATAGTAACCCTACGGGACAGATTAGAACTGCCCCCATAGGGTTTCCAAGGAGCAGCTGGTGAATTCAAACTATTTGGTTATCAGCCGAGCACTTAACTACTGCACCACTGGGGCTCCAAGGCAGGTCTAGTGTATCTCAATTCCACCATTCCCTTGGAAGATTTAGTCCACACATATTCAGAGTACTCTAAAGGGGTTAGCCAGTTAAGAGCCAGGTGGATTTTTAGTTTGCTTAATAAAAGTTCTGAAAACTATCATCAGTCCAAATGGGGTCGCTTAGGGAAAGACAGAAACACTCCATCAGCTCTCTGCTTCTATCTCCTGGTACACAGTAAGTAACCATAAGCAGAGGCATTCCAATATTTTCTAAAACTCTCACCTGCCATTATGTAAGGTGGTCAGGTAGCCCTACCATGGAAGCAGCTTACCTTTGAAGTCTCCTGTGAAGACTGGAATGACCATAAAACAGTCAGTTCAGCACTATCTTACTGAAAAGTTCTCATACCACGCACTTACTCAGAAGCAAGTCTGCAGCAACCAAAGAGCAGAAACTAGAAAACACAGACTCTTTTCACATACTCATTTATCCATTCATCACGTAATCACCTACTAATGCCAAATCATGGTCTAGGTGCTAAGGAATCATCTGTGATTAAAATAAGTTCCTGCCCTTGAGAACATTATATCCTAGAGCAAGAGTCAGCAAGTCTTTTCTCTAAAGGGTAAAAAGTAAATATTGTAGGCTTTGTGGGCTATACAGTATCTTTCAAAACTATTCAACTCTGCCATTTTAATGAAAGCATCCACAGACAATATATAAACAAATGAGCAGGACTGTGTTCCAATAAAACTTTAATTACAAAAGCAGGGAGCAGGTTGGCTGCTGGGCTGTAGCGAGCTAGCCCACTCTAGAGCAATAAAACAGACAATAAGCAAACCAAAATTTAACACATACAGCAGTGAGAAGTGCTATGGAGAAAAATAAATTGGAATAAGACAGATTAAGAGTGCAGGGGAAAAGACAGAGACAGGGGTTGCTATTTTATATAGAGCAGCCAGGGGGAGGCAGGTCTCTCTGATAAAGTGACTTGAGCAGTAAACTTATGGAAGTGAAGGAGCAAGCCTTATGAATATCAGGAGTAAAGCAGAAGCAAGAGAAAGTACTAAGGAACTGAGATGGGAGCATATCTGGCATCTCTGAGGAACAAGAAAAAGGAGAATAAATGGTAACTGGTCAGAGAGGTAGTTGGGGAGGGACTGATCATATAAGGTCTTACAGGCTATTGTAAGGCCTTTGGCTTTTATTATGAGTAAGATGGGGAGTCACTGGAGTCTTTGAGCATAAAAGGAACATAACTGCTCTTTTAAAAAAAGGATTTATTAAAAAGGATCACTTTAGCTACCGTGTGGAGAATAGTTGTGGAAGAGGTAGGGAGGTAGAGAGGTGAGAAGACTGTGCCAGGATGCTGGCAGTGATGGTAGCAAGAAATGGTCTTATTCTGATTATATTTAGAAGACATAATCATCAAGATTTATTAATGGATTGTATGTGAGATGAGGGACAAAGAGAGTCAAGGATGACTCCAAGGCTTATAGCCTGACAAGAATGGAGTTGCCTTACTGTGATGCGGAAGTCTGGAAAGAGCCTGTTTAGGAAGAGAAATCAAGAGTTTAGTTTTGGACATACTAAGTTTGAAATGATCATTAGACATTAAAATGGAGATAATAAGCAGACAACTAGATACATGAGTCTAGAGTTCAGGGAAGACATGTTTGGAGATACGAATTTGAGAATGAGTTAGATGATATTTAAAACCATGAGGCAGGATGAGGTCACCAAAAGTGTCAGCTTATATAAACAAGAGAAGTTTGAAAATGAACCCTTAGTCACCTCAATGTTTGGAGGTCAGGGATATGAGAAGGAACCAGCAAAGAAAACTGAGAAGTAGTCAGAAAGACAGGAAGAAAACGTAGAAACCACGGTGTACTCCCCCCAAAAAATGAAGCTAGTTTTTGAGAACCATTATTTCAAATACTAACAACAGGTCAAGTAAGATGAGGACTAAGAGTTGACCCCTAGACTGACAACACAGCAATCAATGGACACCCTGACAAAAATTGTTTCAATAAACTGGCAGGGACCAAAGCCTAACTGCAATGAGTTCAAGAGAGAATATGAGGATCATAAATGGAGTAAGTACATATAACTCTTTCTTACAGGTGGATGTGGTATAAAGGGAGTTTATTAGTTATTTATTTAGATAGGAGATTTTACAGCATGTTTGTCTGCTGATAGGAATTCACTATATTTCAAAATTCCTAACTGTACCACAGTTTCACTCTGGGTTAAAATCACAGCCTTGAACTATTGCACAATGTTATTCTCATAAAGATTATAAAGTTTTTTCTTCTTTTCTTCACTGCTTTTATAACAAAGTTTTACTGTACTTCCTGAGCCCTGGCCCTGTGCTTCCTAGGGAAATGGACACTAAATAGGCACTTGCTTTGCATATGGCCTACAGAAGAAACCAACAGGAGATTGCCAATGCATTTTACATATTTCCTGTTTACAAGAATGGGAATTCCAGAACACTTAGTTGTACTCATGTGGAACCTGTAAATGGATCAAGATGCAGTATTCAAACAGAACATGGGGATACTGTGTGGTTTAAAATTGGAAAAGGTGTGTAGTAGAGTTCTATCCTTTCACTCTATTTATTCATTCTGTATGTTTAACAAATAATCTGTAAAGCTTGACTACATGAAGAAGAATGTGGAGTCTGGATTGGAGAAAGACTCATTAACAACCTGTAATATGCAGATGACACAATCCTGCTCGCCAAAAATGAAGACGGCTTGAAGCACTTATGATGAAGGTCAAAGACTAATGCCTTCTAAGGGGACTTCTAAGTCAATTGGCATAATAAACTCTATTATGATAACATTCTGCATCCCACTTTGAAGTGTGGCATCTGGGGTCTTAAATGCTAACAAGCGGCCATCTAAGATGCATCAATTGGTCTCAACCCACCTGGATCAAAGGGGAATGAAGAACACCAAGGTCACACGATAACTATGAGCCCAAGAGACAGAAAGGGCCACATGAACTAGAGACTTAGATCACCCTGAGACCAGAAGAACTAGATGGTGCCCGGCCACAACTGATGACTTCCCTGACAGGGAACACAACAGAGAACCCCTGAAGGAGCAGGAGAACAGTGGGATGCAGACCCCAAATTCTCATAAAAAGACCAGACTTAATGGTCTGACTGAGACTAGAAGAATCCTGGCGGTCATGGTCCTCAAACCTTCTGTTGGCCCAGGACAGCAACCATTCCCGAAGACTACTCATCAGACATGGAAGGGACTGGACAATGGGCTGGAGAGAGATGCTGATGAAGAGTGAGCTACTTGTATCAGGTGGACACTTGAGACTGTATTGGCATCTCCTGTCTGGAAGGGAGATGGGAGAGTAGAGAGGGTTAGAAACTGGCAAAGGGGTCACGAAAGGAGAGGTTGGAAGAAGGGAGCGGGCTGACTCATTAGGGGGAGAGTAAATGGGAGTATGTAGTCGGTGTATATAAGCTTACACGTGACAGACTGACTTGACTTGTAAACTTTCACTTAAAGCACAATAAAAATTATTTAAAAAAAAAAAAAAAGACTAAAGCCTTCAATGTAGATTATACCTGAACATAGAGAAAATGAAATTCTCACAACTGGACTGACATAAAACATGATAGTAAATGGAGAAAAAACTGAAGTTGTCAATTTCATTCTACTTGGATCAACAATCAATGTCGATGGAAGCAGCAGTCAAGAAATCAAATTATGTATTTTATTGGACAAATCTGTTGCAAAAGATCTCTTTAAAGTTTTAAAAAGCAAAGATGTCACATTGATGACTACGGTGCACCTGACCCAAACCATGGTCTTTTCAATCATCTCATATGCATGCAAAAGATGAACAATGAAAAAGAGAGAATAATAATAGATGCATTTGAATTGTGGTGTTGGCAAAATACTATATATACCATGGACTGCTAAAAGAAAAGAACAAATCAGTCTTTGTGAAAAATACAAGAATGCTCCTTAGATGTGAGGATGGCAAGAGTTCAGCTCACTTACTCTGGACATGTCATCAGCAAAGACCAGTTGATAGAGAAGGACATAATCGTGGTAAAGTAGAGGGTCAGCGAAAATGAGGGAAAACCTCATAGAGATGAATCGACACAATTGCCACAACAATGGGCTTAAATTTACCAAAAAACATGAAGACAGCAGAGAACTGGGCAACATTTCATTCTGTTATACATAAGGTTGCCTTGAGTCGGAGCCGACTCGGTTGCCTTGAGTCGGAGCTGACTCAATGGCAACGAACAAAAACATTTGTTAAATGCTCCTACTTCCACATAAATTTTTTTGTTTTTGCAAATTAGCACTTCTAACAGCAAACTGAGGAACTCCCACTAGTACAGAAAGTTAAGCTATTCAGGATGTTTGAGGTGAATATAATTTCTTTTTAGAGTCACAAATTAAGCTCATATCCTAGTCACCAATGCTTACCCCATAACCCAAGGAAAGAATTACTGGCCTTGGTACTAGCAAAATGAGCAAAACCCACTGCAATAGCACTTTGCTAGGGACTGCTTAGTTTCCAAATGCTTAATGCAAAAAATAAATCATGGTTCGTAAGTGCTGCCTGCCACAAAAACTTTCAGAACTCTGGAATGAATAAAATGGTTCCACATCACTTAACCAATGATTACTTATATTCTTTTTTGCCAACTTATGAACAATGTGATTTCTTTCATATGCTAAACTCTATATTCTAGGTTCCAAATGACTTCAACTTTTTGGTGGTTTGCTTGCTGAAGCACCTACATAGAATGTTTTTTGCCTGGAATTCAAAAGACATTTAATATCAATAATCTTTAGCAGCTTAATCAGGATCTGAATAGTAATGTCTTCATCTTGTAACAATGATTTTTCTAAGAGGATGCACAGGATGAATGGGAAAGAAACCTGTTTCATAAAACACAGTACCAGTGTACTTCTGAGATAGCTGAAAAGGGGACACTCTAGATGGGCAGACCCTGCAAACACTTTGGGTATCTTTTCAGAGTGCTCCAAACTTGGATGAATTTTTGTTATAAATCATCTTGATCAATGGAACACATTTGCTAAAGTGGATCTGTAATAGCTATTCTTAAGGCCTGAATAACTTAGCCTAGAAAAAGTGGGGGGTGGAGGGGAGGCATGGGGTACTCACGAATCACTGGTTTCTCTTTCAGAAACAATATTGTCCCTGATCAGAAACAGTACCTTTTCTTTTTAAAATATAGTAATGACAAATACATTTTTCAGGAAATATAATTTGATAAAATGCAACTAGAAATAATAATTAGATATTTCAGGAGAGGAAACAGTGGAATGGTGAGGACTACAAATTCTGCTTGTGTTTGAATCCCAACCTTCTCACTAGTTAATTATAATTGGGCAATTTATTTAACCTCCTTGTTGTTCAGGTTTCTCACCTGTAGAATACTATTACCTACCTCACTGGGTTGCTGTTGTGAGAATTATATAAATTAACCCTTGTAAAGAGCTCAACAGTGTCTGGTATAAAGTAAGTACATAATAAATGTTGGCTTATATTAATTATTATGCATGTGTGTGTGTAGATAGGTAGATATAGATATAGATGACGAGATTTATAAACATGCCAAAGCCAAAGTGAACGGAATATTGAATACACCAGGAACAAAATGGCAGTGTCTTTAATGTATTCATTCATCAGACATATAAAAAATTCAATGAATGTTTTCCTTAAATAGAACATTTTGTTAAAAGAAATCTTAGAATTATTTGACTGATTCAAATACTGTAGTTTAATAACTTTCCATGAAGATACTTTCTATTTATTACATGTATAAAATACATATTTATATATGCATAAAATACTTTGGTATACAAAACGGACCTAATATAAAATCACATTTTTTGCTAAAAAATAAGCCCATCATTGAGTATGTTTCAATGCCGAATCTTTTCACAAATTCAGAAAAAAAAAAATTTATATCTCACAGTTCTCTGGTTGTCTTCTCTGATTATTTAGAGACTGTAAACTCCTCTGTCCTGATATTCCTCCTCTAATAACTTTGATACAGAAAATAACAACAACGATGCTATCATTTTTCTGTTCTGTTGTTCTATCTATTGACAGAACTATTTCTGTTCTAAGTACACTTTTATGTATACTTAGAAGTGACTAGAATGCCTCATGAAATGTTTAACAGCCATATGAAGGTGAAACTATATGGCAAAATTTGACATTCTTTTAAGAATAAAAAAAATATGTTGCCCTTGATGGCCAAAGAAAAATGTTAAATGGCACTATTCTATCATCTTCCACATTATCATCACCATCAGCTAACAATTAGTTTGCTTAATTATAGCAATAAACATCAAAGACATTTACAGAGCTGAACCACAGTCTATTACAGGCAGTATTGATTATTTAATAGTCTACCTATCAAATTTATTTATAGAGCAATCAATCAGAGGCTACTGTATTTCAATAAATTTACAATGATGAAGATAATTTAACTCTTCAATTATTTGCTTACATTGGGCATGAAGATAGAGGTAAAGTTAGTTAATATTTCTAACACCTGTATCAATAACTTGATAGTGACAGAATTAAAGCGAAGTAGAAAATTAAGTTACAGCTTTAAAAGCAAGAACACTACATGCTAAGCAAACAAAAGGGCCTCCCACCACAAGCTCTGTCATAGCAGCCATGTGATTGGTGAAAGAGCTAACACATTACATCTGCTCTTCACTCTTCCACTTTATTGCCCTTGCTTTCTTCTAACTGGACAGCAAGTTGACTAGACCAAAGGTATATACAATTTCTATTTTAGAAAATTAAATAGAATTTAAAAAACCTAAACTATAGACTTTGTTTGATTTTATCAGTTTTTCCACTAATTAGTTTCCACTAACTAGTCAGTGGAATAACTTTCTAAGCCAGGATCCCAGACTGCATTTATTTGCCATATGTCCTTTGTATCCTCCAATCTGTGACAGTTCCTCAGTCTTTTCTAGTTCTTCATGACCTTGACATTTTTGAAGAGTATTGGTCAGTTATGTTGTAGAATGTCCCTCCTTTCAGTTTTGTTTGATGCGTTCTCATGATTAGATTGAGGTTATACTTTCTTTGCAAGAATACAAAAGAAGTAATGTGCCCTTCTCCGTGCTTCATATTAAGGGGTACATTATGTTGATATGTCTTATTATTGGTGAAGTTAATTCTGATAGTTTGGTTCAGGTGGTATCTGCTAGGTTTCTCCCCTGCCAAGTTTCTCCCCTGGGAGAGATACTTTGAAACTGTGCAAATACACTATTTTTCCTTAAACTTTTGTCAATAATTTTAGAATCCATCAGTGAATCTTACCTGCAACAAATATTACTTACATTTTATATAGGGTTTTATAAGAAATTAAAACATAATGGCCAAATTGTTCTTGCTATAAATATACTGAAGGTCTACTGAATGAAGCATTGTTCTACATTCACAATATGAATAAGAGCTAATTTCTTTTGTCAGTGTGTTCAGTTAGTGTTAATCAACTATATTAATACATAACATAATTGAAATGTTACTTACATAACTATGGCTTTTTAAGAAATCTGATGAACTATTGGTGAGGATTTTGTCTCCTTCCAAACCAATTACTCTTTTACAAATATTTGATTTTGGATCACTTGGGCTTTTTGCAATCACAATGTCACCTCTGAGGGGGGAAAGCCAAAGAAACGTCAATGTTATTTATTAAACATTAACACATGAATGGCACTGCTTTAGTACTTTTACAAAGCAACTTTAATCTCGCATATACTGACCTTTCCATATATTTACCAGCTTTGAGAAGCATTTTTTACTGACTTTTTTTATTTGTGACTAACTTTTCTGGGTCGGAATCCACAATGAGAGTGATGGAAAGATATTATAAGATTCCAAAATTTCTGATAAGTCCATAAAAATTATCACGTTGTACCATATCCACTATGTGTTATTTTTGTGTCCAAATTTTTAGAACCCAAACTATGAAAAAACAATTCCATATAAATATTTCCAAATTAACTAAATAAATTTTACTGGTGAGCCATTTTACTGACTCTAGAACACATAAGAATGATTGGAACATCATCTACGTTTCCCTAAAGCTCAAATAATTGAGGAAATTAACAGTATACGAACTATATAACCTAAATAACTTACAGTATAGTCAGAAAGACTCCATACAGTACGTTCAGAAAAATGGAGAGGCCACAACCAAATAAAATGTTTAAAAAAACTGCAAAAATACATATTACTAAAAATAAATATAATCTGATACCAAACGCATACAATTAATATGGGTCAGACTACATATGGGAAGCATGATTCATAGAAGAAGTGGCAATCCAATTGGTAACTGACCTAAGAAAGACTTGAAAAAGTGGAAAGGAAGAAGAAGGGGATGAGGAAAAAAAAATGCAGGATTAGGGCTGCCCCAAACAAATGGAACAAAATGCTCTTTTTGCATAAGCAAATTCTGAATTCTGTTAACTGACACACATACTTCAACACATTTAATATATTTACGTATTATTCATACCTAGCTCCAGAAATAATCTGATGTATTTATAATAAAAGGTGTGTGTGCTAAAATAATATCAAAAGCCAGGAAAATGACAGTTAAATCAGAAACTTACTTGTTGCTATATGTAAGTATGAAAATGAGTTCTAAACTTTTTGGTAACTAAGTCAAAAAAGAAATTAAGATTAATCACATGGCAATCATTAACTAAAAAAAGTAATAGTTCGGGAGATGAAGCAATGTTTTCCCTAACAACCAAGTCAGAAGAGAAATTTATAGGAAAAATTCCTAACTAAAGGACTAAAAGACACCATCTTCATCAGCAATTTTATAGAAGATACAGAAACATTATTCACATTGGTCACTTGTTGAGGCTACTCTTAATAAGAGATAAAGGCTATTAAATCATGAAATTCTGTTATTATTTGGAGGTAATATAAGGCTGCCCTTTTTTGAAACTGGAATAAACTATTCTTTCTAACCAACTGAAACCATGTCAGTGGAATTGTTTCAGATGAAAAAGTTTATAAAAATTGTAGCATGATATATTCAAGTTAATTTTGGGTAGCTTTGGCAGAAGAAAGTCTTTCCATGAGTGTTTCATTCAGCTTAAACATTTTGATCAAATAATTAGTATGACCACTAAAACATAAGCTCTGTACTTGAATGGTAATATAGAAACAACAGTTCAGTAAAGGTGTTTTTACAGAAAGCAATATTAATATAGAAAATGTATTTGTAGCTTTCTGGTGGTCTAACCACATATATGGGAGTTCCTGGGTGTTCCAAACGGTTAAGCACTGAGCTACTAACTGAAAGTGGTTTGAAGCCACTCAGAAAAAAAAGGCACCTTGGAAAAAAGATCTGGTGATCTGCTTCTAGAAGATGAACTCTGTGGAACACAGTTCTACTCTGACACCCTTGAGGTTGTCATGAGTCAAAATCGACTCTAACGGCAACTGGTTTAACCAGATATATGCACAGAGTATATCAAAATACATATTCCTTGGATTTCTAACTCTTTCAAATAGGGTTTTTAAAGAAATTTAATACAACTATGACTTAAATTTTATTTTCTTATTTATAGTTATAAATATCCTTATTATCCTATTAGACTGTAGGCTTTTGAAAAGAAGGGTCAACATCTTATTCATCTCAACATTCCCTATAATTTATAGCATATTTTATACATTAATCTGTAACCTGTTGCCGTAGAGTCGATTCCAACTCATAGTGACCCTATAGGACAGAGCAGAACTACCTCATAGGGTTTCTAAGGAGCCGCTGGTGGATTCAAACTGCCGACTTTCGGTTAGCAGCCAAATGCTTAACCACCAGGGCCCCATTATGTACATTAGGTGCTCATTAACTATTCGTTGAAAGAATAAGTAGTAATTAGAGATTATGACTGTCTCAAGTATGAGCGTTCTGGGTGGCTGACTGAAAAAAATCCATGTTCTTTAGAGACCAGATGTTTTGACTTTTATTCTTGCTTAAATGAAAGACTATTCTAGTTTTAGAAACATGCAGCCACCAAGAAGACCTCTTGTCAAGGGTCAGAGAGTCCCTTGAAGTCTCAGAATTCTGTGCTGCAAATCAGAGAAAGAGACTACTCGAGATAGTAATATATTTAAGCCAGAAGTTATCAACTGGCTATCTTGGTTATAAAAGTTACTTTGGCATGTCTCCTATAAATGCCAGATTTTGAGCTATCCTGCAACCTAATGAGCCCCTTGGATGAATATAGTACAAAATGATACCTTCGAGGAATCTTAATTTACTGAATATAGTTATTCGTATACTTGTCGGAATGCAAAAAGTATCTACCAAAAAAAGATAATATTGAGCTGTTCGTTCAAAAATTACTTAGCCAACAAGATCAATTCCTTGTTAAGGATGTTCTAGGATCATGAGAGTAAAATCACACCATTAGCATGGAACACAGAAGCTTACCTTCACGCTACATTGAGGGCAGGTCGCCAGTTAATCCAAAGGCTGTATCATGCCATTTTGATGTAAGTTAAAATGAAAAGGGAGCTGGAACACAGCCCTATTATGCAAGTTTTATTTTGTAACCTCTATATCTATCAGTTGGAAATCCTGGTGGCATCATGGTTAAATGCTAACGCTGTGAACCAAAAGGTTTGCAGTTTAAATCCACCAGGCACTCGCTGGAAACTCTATGGGGCAGTTCTACTCTGTCCTATAGGGTCACTATGAGTCGGAATCGACTCGTCGGCAACAGGGTTTACATCTATCCATTAGGTTTCTTGAAGTTGATATAGGTAAAATATCTGTAGAAGAGTTACCGAGGGACCTTTGCTAGACCATGTATTTTGACAAAGGGATAGTTTCCATCTACAGAGTCTAAGGCTGGTGAAAGATCAGAAAATGCTAAAACTTTTTTTTTTCACTATTCTTGACTATTTTTCAGTAATGTGAAACAGATTATAGCAAAGGTCTATAGAGAAAGAGAGTGCCTAAACCTATTTATGCCATAAGCTACATACCAGATCAAGGAAGCCAAGCCTGCAGTTTACTGAGATAAAAACATAGATTTACTTTTTCAGAATTAGAAACAACCAAACATTAATGAGCATATATAATGTAGTCCTTAAGTTCCTATTCTTGACTCAAAACATTGCCATCAAGTGGATACCAATTCAGAGTAACCCCGTATGACAGAGTAGAACTGCTCCACAGGGTTTCTTAGGTTGTAATCTTTACGGGGAACAGATCACCAGGCCTTTTTTCCCATCAAGCCACTGGTGAGTTCTAGCCACCAAGCTTTGGGTTAGCAGCCAAGTGCTTAACCACTGGTCCCTCAGGGCTCCTTCAAAACATTCTGGGATCCAACAAAATAGTAAAGGAGACTTAGATTTATATCATAAAAGGAACTGTTAACTCTTTTGGACAGTGACAAAAGGGATACAATAACCCAATAGACTGCACATGTTTAGAGAAACCATTAACACTTCTCAAACTTAGAGAAAACATTTGACTCAAAATTTTATCTAGCTAATTATTAATTTGGTTTTTTATGGCAGAGTTTTAAAGATAAAAGAAACTGTATCTTTTATCAAGCAAATATATTATCAATGGTTTATTGATATTACATTATAATATAGGACTAATATAACGTTATAAACTTAAAATATCCATGATGGAAATTTACCTTTGAATACCATAAAAATGGCGACTAAGATTTTCTGCAAAGACAATATCTGAATTTTGAATTGTAGGCTCCATTGATGGTCCAGAACACTAAAAAGAGAGGTAATTTTGTAATTTGAGTTCAAACCTTTTTTAATCCAACAAAAATCATCTGCAAAGACTTAAAGAAAATCAAGCAAATGTTCTTTAAGCTTTAAAGAACAATATAGTAAGGCAGTATCTTTGAGGAATAATTTATAATAAGTTCACAGCTACAGAGTGGCCACCAAGTCTGGAAACACAAGCAAATATATTATCAATGGTTTATTGATATTACATTTTAATATAGGACTAATATAACGTTATAAATGTGTCCAGATTTTGGTCACCCTGTGGAATGTAAGCTCCATGAGGGCAGGGAACTTGTCTCTCATGTTCCCAGCTATATAACCAAGGCCAAGAACAGTGCTTAGCATAAGATAGTCAGTAAATATTTATTGAATGAATGAAAGAATGATTTTCTTAAATATCCAGTGCTCATGATACTAATTTATTAAGTGGTATCGAACTAGTCTGTGAGTTGATGCCCTTCCTCCCATTCCAAGAGAACAGCTTACTCATTTGATGGGTGCAATTTATATTTTCTACTGAAAAATGCCAGTAAAGTTTCAAGATTTTCATATTTGTATGTCTTAAAACAATAATCTTCACATATACCTCAAAACTGGAATAAATAATTACTGCCTCATACAAATCTAAATATAAGAATCTTCACTTACTCTATATGTAATAAAACCTTTTACTCAAAACCTCCTACAATGGAAGTGTGTTTGCTACCCTGTAGCCCACTGGAAGTACCAATATAACTTTTACAAAATCAAGGAGTGGCAGAAGCCCACTTATATGAAACATATAGAATAGGCAAGTGCATAGACAAAGTGTGTTAGTGGTTACTAGAGGCTGCAGGAAGGGAGAAATGGGAAGTTATTGCTTAAGAGGTACTGAGTTTCTGTTTAGAGTGATGAAAAACATTTGGAAATGGATAGTGGTGATGGCTGTACAACATGGTAAATATAATACCACTGAATTGTACTTTTAAGAGTGGTTAAAATGGCAAATGTTTTATATAGATTTTACTACAATAATTTTTACAAAATCAAGGAGGGGATTCTCAGTTAAATATTTATGCATTACTTCAGCTACATTCAACGTGAGATTGTACAATTCTGTACTGAATCTATTACAGTAAAATTAATTAAAAAACATGACTGCCCATTCGATCAATTTCTTCTTTCATTTATATGAGAAAAGGTTAGAAAAGTCATGGTTGATAGATTCATAATACAATATTAAGGAAAAACATTGATGGGGAGGCAGGTTTAACCCTTTAATATTGGCATCAGATAGAATGATATAATTTGTTTTAATGACAGTTAAAGACAGTGGTTAATTAAGAGTAGGAGTTTTGGAAATTTAGACAGATTTGTGTTGAAATTCCAAATCTGCTACTTACTAACTGTGGGACCTCAAACAAGTTACTCAAGCTTTCTGAGCCTCGGTTTCCTCATATATAAAATGGGTTTCTAATATCTCACCAAGTGTAAAAGATTAAACGAGTTAATATAGCTAAAACACCAAACATATCCTAGGACACAGTAAGTAAGTTAGCATTTGAAAAGTGGTAGCAATTATTATTATTAGGATTATTAATAGGACCTTTCATGCCCCTATCAGAAACAAAATACAGAACCATATTTAAAGTTAGGGGTCTTAGAGTTTATATCAGTGCCGAATCAAAAACGATCTCTTATACATCGAAATTTGGAACAATTTTATGTTTTAACTTTCACACTTTATCTTCAACTATAATTGGGAAAAATGTATTTTTCTTCCATTTAATAAGTTTTAAAAAATATCTTAAATAATTATTCTTGAATGTAAAACTTACCATGACAACACCACCAACGTATTCAAATGCACAATGAGCTATACAGCCATACTGAATAGTATAGCCAATAAGCCGAAAGGTTTTTCCCAGAACACCACGGAGCATAGTTCTATGTAGAGTCTGCCACCATTGGCCTGATGGTAAATTTCAAAAAGTTTCATCATCAATACTATTTAAAAACTCTTATGAAATAGCTTTATTTTAAAATATTTTACAATCACCCAGAGTGTACTAAATGGCTAACAGAGTTTGATACAGAAGAACGTGAGCTTATTTTCATTTCTGCTAAAGACATTTTATATGGCAAATTATAGTCACTTAATATTTTGATCTTCTGAACAGAAATTATTATTTATCTATTTAACTTCTATATGAATTAGATCACTAGTAGAGTTTGAACTACTCTGTCCCTTTCCATACATTGGTTATTTTTTGATATTAAGGCATTAAGACAGATACTTAATAAAAGACATTAACTCTTTAAAGCAACTAATGATACTTTTTCATATCGCTGCCTGCTATATACTACAATAGTTCTTCTCATGTAATGTAATATGATATAATGAGAAAAGCACTAGAATAGGTGTATGGAGATTCAAGTTTTAAAATGGTTCGTTTATTAACTTGTGTGATCTTTGATGAATCACTTAACCTCTCTGGGCCTCAATAATAATCATCTCAAAGGCAGTTCTGACAATCAAATTCGACAACACATGTCAAAGTGCTTTGTAAATTAAACAGTTACATTCAGTTGTCAGCTATTAACTGCTGATATGAATGCACAAATACTATGAAACAGCACAAAGAACGATATAGATTTTTAAAGCCACATAAATTTAAAATATTAATATTATTTTAGATGAATATTTCTAGTATCTGTCCTTTCCTTTCTATTTATCTGCTGTAACCATGTTTTGTGCATCTCTCAACTAATGGCTTAAGACTTAGACCTAAGCTACTATATACTGTTTCCAGATTAAATTTACTAAAACCTATCAATAATAATATATAACATTTGCTCAATACTTATTATATGTCAAGCTTTACATGTAATACTTCTGTGAGGTAGATACTATTTGTATCCTCATTTTTTAGATCAGGGAGGAAAAGCCTGAGTAGTAATTTGCTCAACATCATAAAGCTGGTAAATGACGAAGTCCAGACTTAAACATTATGCTACACTGAATCTTGTATCACCATTTGCTCCCATAACCTCCGTGGCTATTAGTTCAAGTCCTGATTTACCTTAGACTTGTTTTCAAGATCCTGGGCAGTTGGCTCCCATGCCATCTTCAGTTTCCAACCAGAGTTTCCTTTATGCTCCTACTTACACTGGCTACTCAAATTATACTGGTCTGTTCTTCAATTAAACTTTGCCTAGCGAATATTTACCTATGCTAAAAAAAAAAAAAAAAATTTTTTTTTTTTTTAACACCTATGTCTAGAGTATTCTTCATGATACTCGTCACCCATCTAATTTATAACTCTTCTTCAAATGCTCTCATTAGGCTAGCTTTTCTTTCTTCTCTGGGTCCCTATATTCTTTATGGTTCATTTGTATATGATTAAGAAAGCTGGTACTGGAATATATCTGCCTGAGTTTGCATTCTGGCTCCACCACATATTAGCTATATGGTTTTCAAGAGGTTATTCTGCCTCTGTCTCAGTGTCCTCATCTGTAAAATCGGCTTAATATCAGTACCTATCTAAGAAGGTTGTTGTGAGGATCATATATGATAAGTCATGTAGTTTGTATAGCAGAATACTTCAATACATGTTAGTTACTGTATCAGTCACCTGGAAACCCGCATACACTGCATAACTTTATAACATTACATGTGTTTTTAGTTATCTAAGTTTCTCGTTGAACTTGTCTTTCCGTGAAATAACAGAATTTTATAGGCCAGGGTACAAGACTGTATATTTTACTAATTAGTGTTCAGTCACCTATGTCTATTATGTCTCCTTCCCTGGCATGTCCTTCCAGGCTACCATTCTAAGCAACATATCTTACTTTGTGTCATTCACCTACCTTAAACATACATTGATTATAATACTTACCCACATTATATTCGTTTATATGTATTTCTCTTACTGCACATTGTATTTGTTTACATGTCTGGGCAGTGAATGTGTTTTATTTATCTTTGAATCCCAGGGCCTGGTAAAAAATGTAATATGTAGGAGGCTTGTCTGACTAAAACAATAAATAAATATTGAACCCAAATTTCCTGTACCTTCCACATCATCAGTACTACAGAATGGTAACTATGTTCAAAATGATGATCTCAAGGCCATGAAGATATACAGATAGTGAACAGACATGTTAACGCTTTTCTTACTGTGGTGAAATGACTCCCTTTATGTGGCCTCTTGCCTTGGTTCTTTGGGAAAACAGCTTGAGAGATTCTTTCCCTAGGCCCTGATGAGTTACTTTTATCCTAGTTTTCTACACTAGAGGGCTTGTTACTTTTCTCCAGATTGACTGACTTTTCCTGGGTCTGAGGGTACTGCCTGCCCTGAGACGGGTATACACTTTGCAGGGACTGGTTAACAGACTGTACAAATGAGATGCATTACAGCCTAGCCATGCCAACTATGTAAATAAAGTGTCTGTGGCCCATTGAGAGGGGATTGGTCAGTTTGTGGCCACTACTGGGCTAGGTCATGCCTTGAAATTGTTTTGTATATGCAGCCAGCCTCACAGAGGTTAAGTCAGGCAGAAAGAAGCAGGAAGAGAAGCATCAGGAAGAAAGCAGCAGCAGAGAGAAAAGTCAAGAAACTTCCTAAAAGAGCTATAACACTGGTCAAGAGCTGTAACACTAAAGGCTACGAGAGGCCCAGAAGGAGCCCAGAGGCAGTCAGCGCTGAGAGATGGCAGGGCCAAGACGGCAGGGCTGAGTGGAGCCTGACCTCAGGGTGTTGAGGAGGCCTGCGAGGCTGCGAGGGGCTGAAAGAGCCGTTCTGCACTGAAGAAGGGAGACTTTACAAGCTTCCTGATCCTGACTTGTAGCTGGATGATCCTAATCACGAGTTGTACCCTGTTCCTAAATAAACCACTTAACCGTAAGTATGGTCTGTGAGTTCTGTGTGGCCACTGCAATGAGTTATCGAACCCAGAAGAGAAGTAGACAGTGCCATGGGAGGGATGGCTGGTGTCGGAATTGGTAAAAAGGTTCAAGGGTGCAGGTATGACAGACCTCCACCTCGTGGGGATCAGCCTTGGGATTCTCATTATCCTACACTCAAGTGAAGTTAAACAGATTCTGATATTACTACCACTGCCACCATTTTACACTCAACAGAGGTAGAAAAATAATTGGCAGCAACCTATTACAAAGTGGGAAACTTTTAATTCTCCTGGAATCCAGATTTCTGGGGTCCATGGAGTTGGGGTGACCCACCCAGGCCATTTGCCCTTAGGTGTCCTTTGAACCTTGAACAAGCTAGTTTCTTAAAGTCACCTTTAACTCAAACAGTGGCCTAGTAAGCAGCTTAGTGGAGACTGTTTTGCCTTAGGCATTGGGCTCTTCTGAAGAATTACCTATGTGTCCTCAGTTCTGAGAAACAGGAACTCCAGGGTCACACTGGAAGCCGTGTTTTAGGGTAAACTGTTACTTAAACACTGTTCCCTAGCCTTTAGCCATGGCAATGCCAATAAGATAGGACCTAAGAGTCTTTAGGGGATCTCACACCTTTGGAACATTTTTGACTTCCTAGTCGAAATATTACCCCAATTTGCAAATCATACACTAAATAAACCAGTCAATTTCTATTATTGGCTTAATATGGTTTTTATTTTAACAAAAGTATTCTCATTAAATCTTTTAGGAAATATGAAAAATAACTCCTCCCATCATTAGGAATCTGGTTTACAGTTATAACTGATGCAGTTTAAAAATTAGTGATTTTATAAATAAAAAAATTTAACGAAAGTGCTATTTAAAAAAAAAGAATTAAACCAGTTGCCGTCAAGTCAACTCTGACTTATGGCAATCCCATGTGTGTCAGAGTAGAACTGTGTTCGATAGGTTCCCAATGGTTTATTTTTTGGAAGTAGATCACCAGGTCTTTCTTCCAAGGTACCTCTGGGTGGACTTGAACCTCCAACCTTTTGGTTAGCAACCAAGTACATTAATCATTTGCACCACTCAAGGACTCCGAATTAAAGGATACATGATTAATTTCCAGCATGACAGCATGAAGAACTCCATGATGAACTCCCCAGTGAAACTGCCGGAAGTTATTTTTTAAAAAACAACCATTTAAAGCTGCTGGAAATGGTCATAACGGCAAATAGCAAATGAAGAAACATCTGTTTAAAAGAATCTACAAAAATTCAGTAAAAAGGTAAAGAGTCTGTTGTATTCGAAGCAAGACTACTCTCTCTATCCCTCTACCAGCTCAGTAAAGCAAAAACTCCACTCTGTATCACTATAGCCAAAATACAAGGCTCCTTCTCCCCCCAGGTCTCAGTTGGAAAGCTTTTTCCTGGCAGAAACAGGATTTTGGTGTTTCTCATCCTGCCACAGCAACTTGTTGCTGAGACTAAGTCCAGAGCAAGGGCAGTCAAGAGGTGGGGGCTCCCTTCTTCTGTCCAGTCCCTGCTGGTAAGATCGAGGGCTCTACCATGCATGCAGCACACTGAGAATACCAGGGACCTGATTCGCCTTGCAATGGTTCGTGAGGTGGAGGTTCCATGCCAAGAGCAGCAAGCTGAGAAGACCTCAGGCTATTGCCTCCACCCTTCACCAAGAGCTCTGCTTCTAAAGCAGTGGTGCACTCAGAGAGAAGCTTACCATTGTTCCCACTCACAGCTCCAGAGTCCTGGCCCAGAGATTTTGCCTGAAGTGATAAAACAGTTCCTGATCTCTTCCCCCAAAAGCTAACTTCATTTGTGACACAGGTTGGAGAATTTCGAGCCTAAAGATGCCCTCAAAAACAGTGCAGGTTGTGGTGAAAAGGAACTAGGAGAAGATCTGTTGGATTTAATGAAGATATAGGCTAGAATGGGTAGCTAAATTGCAGAGAACAGGGGGAGGAGACCCAGACAAATAGGAAGAGTGCTGAGGTCAAAACAAATACCAAGCACTGACTAAGCAACTATTCCTTCAAAGGAGCCCCAATTTGATTGGATTAATTTACCTATCAGTTTATTCTCCAGGGAATTGCTATAAACAGCAGAGCAGTCAGCCAGCATTAGTGAAGTTTAACAGTTGGGTATAGTCTTGGAAAGAGAGGAAGAAAACCCTAACAATACCACTGTTTCCCCAGGATGTCTTAGACATACCCAAAGTTGTGCCTCCCTGAAGAGCAACATCAGAGGCTTAACACAGTGGTGGGGGTGGAGGGGAGGAACAGACAATACTAAAATAATCTATCCAGTCACTAAACAAATAAATAAGCAAATAATAAGCCCTGGATAGGAGGACTAGTACCCAGAGTTGTAACAAAATGTTATGTTAAATGTCCAGTTTCCAACAAAATAATTATGAGGCATGCAAAAAAAAAAAAAACAACAAAGTATGAATCATACACTGATATACCAGGGGGGTGGGAGGTGGACAGCAAGCAACAGCAACTGTGACAGCAACTGGATGTCTAATTTAACGGAAAGATAATCAAAGTAGCCCTTATGACTATGTCCACAGAACTAAAGGTAAGCCCGATTAAAGAAGGAAAGGGATGATGAAAGTGTCACATCAAGTAGTGAAAATCAACAGAAAGAAACTGTAAAAAAGAATCAAACGACAATTCCAGAGTTGATAAGTACATAACAGAAATTAAAAAATTCAAATCTGCACAATAGATTTGAACTGGCGAAGTTTACATTCCACACCCTAGTTTGTTAAGTAGCATCTGGGGTCTTAAAAGCTTGAAACAGGCATCTAAGATACAACTATTGGTTTCTACTTGTCTGGAACAAAACAGAAAGAACAATACCAAGAACTCAAAGCAGAAACTAGTCTACAAGACCAACTGTCTACAAGAACCATGGCCTCATCTATACTGAGATCAGAAGAACTAGATGATGCCTAGCTACCACTACCTACCATTCTGACAAAGGACACAAAAGATGGTCCTGGATAGAATGGGAGAAAATTGTAGAACGAAACTCAAAAAAGCTTTATAAAAGGTCAGATTTACTGAACCAGTAAAGATTAGAGGAACCCCCGAGAGTACTGCCCTGAGATACACTTTAAAGTGTCACTTTTCAGTTAAATAACAGATTGGTTAAAAAAAATACACGATATCACCCATGAGTACTATCCTCCTTTAAAGAAAAAAAAAATTTATATGAGACCACTCGCCATTTACTCTAAAGCAAAGATGAGAAGGTTGGGGGTGGGGCAGAGGCAGGGAACCTAGATTAATGGAAACGGAACAACCAAAACAGAATTAATGAGAATGTTGACACAACGTGGAAAATGTAACTGATGTTGCTGTACAATATGTACAGAAATTGTTAAATGGGAACTTAGTGTGCTATCTAAACTTTCACCCAAATCACAATAAATTATTAAAAAAAGAATTAGCAAACTTGAAGATAGACCAATAGAGATTATGCAAGCTACAGAACAGAAAGATAAAAGAATGAAGAAAAATGAACAGAGGTTCAGAGAAATCTGGACACCATTAAGTGCCCAACATACAACACACATGCAATGGGAATACCAGAAGGAGTAGAGAGAAAGCAGCAGAAAAAATATTTGAAAAACTAATGGCTGAAAATTCCCAAATTTATTGAAAACGATAACCTCCACATCCAGGAAGCTCAACAAACTCTAAGTAGTAAAAATGCAAAGTGAACCACAGAAAAATCAGGGCAAAAAAGCTGAAAGTCAATGGCAAGAAGAAAATCTTGAAAGCAGAAAGAGGAAAATGACTCATCGCTTACAAGGGAACCCCCATAAGATTAACAGCTTAATTCTCAGCAGAAAACAGGGAGGCCAGAAGACACTGGGATAACAGATACAAAGTGCTCAAACAAAAACAGAGTTGACCAAGAATCAGCAAACGTACCTTTCAAAAATGAAGTCTAAATAAAGACTTTCCCAGATAACAAAACTGGCAGCTTTTTTTGGTTAGCAGACCCACCTTATAAGAAATACTAAAGGAAGTTTTCAAGCAGAAAAGCACATGATCCCAGATGGTCATTCAAATCCACATGAAAAAACAAAGAGCATGATAAAGGTAATTATTATGTAATTATAAAAGACAGTATAAATGCAGATTTTCTCCTTTTTTTCCTAAACTGATTTTAAAAGCAATTGTATAAAATCATATATATATTATTCAGCCTGTAACATATAGAAATATATGTGTCATATATTTGCCAATAACAGCACAAAAGAGGCTGCTTCAAAGTTGTATTGGGCTAAGGAAATGACCACAGATGATAAAGAAATAATTACAGCAGTGGATTACTGGGTTTATAACATTAATAAATGTATATGTATAGCTATAATACCAAAAGAAGGAGGAAGGGAATAGAGCTATATAGGAGTAAAGTGTCTATATATCACAGGAATTGTTGTTAGCTGCCATCAAGTTGGCCTCTGACTCATGATGCCCCCATGCACAATAGAATGAAACACTGTCTGGTCCTGTGGCATCCATAGGACTAGTTGCAGATCAGACCAGTGATCCGTAAAATTTTCATTGGCCAATTTTTTGGAAGTAGATCGCTACGCCTTTCTTTCTAGTCTTTTAGTCTAGAAGCTGTTGAAACCTGTTCCACCTCATAGCAACATAACCCAGTAACCCAGTGCCGTCGAGTCGATTCTGACTCATAGCGACCCTACAGGACAGAGTAGAACTGCCCCACAGAGTTTCTAAGGAGCACCTGGTGGATTTGAACTGCCGACCCTTTGGTTAGCAGCCGTAGGGCTTAACTACTATGCCACCAGGGCTTCCCATAGCAACATACAGGCCTCCAATAATGAACAGGTGGTGGATGTGTTTGACGTGCATTGGCCAGAAATCAAACCAATTCTAACACTGACCCACCACTGCCCCCATCATTGGAATTAAGCAAATATAAACCTGAATCTGACTCTGATAAGTTAAAGTCTATGTGGTAAACCCTAGAAAACTACTAGAAAAATAAATCAAAAAGAATAGTAAAACAACTTTAAAGAAATTAAAATGCTACGTTAAAAATATATTTAAAAATAACCCCCAAATACATGTAAAATATTAAAAATACATGTAAAAATATTCATTTAATGCAAAAGAAAACAGTAAAGGAGGAACAGATAAATAAAAAAAGACCTGAGACATACACAAAAACAAAAGACAAACTCGTTGCTGTCAAGTTGATTCTGACTCACAGTGACCCTATGGGACAGGGGAGAACCGCCCTGCAGGGTTTCCAAGGAGCGGTTGATAGATTCAAACTGCCAACCCTTTGGTTAGCAGCCTGAGGTCTTAACTACTGTGCCACGAGGGTTCCTATGAGACATATAGAAAACAAAAAGTAAAATGACCCATGTTTATTCAACTATATTGATAATAACATTAAATATAAATAGATTAAAAATCGAACCAAAAGGCAGAGATAAAAAATAAATCCAATTATATGACGTCTACAGGAGACACATTTTAGACTCAAAGATAGAAATATATTGAAAAGAAAGGGACAAAAAAATATATATCATGCAAACAGTGACCATAAGAAATTTGGAGTGGCTATAAAAAAAATAAATAAATAAAAATAATAATTTTTATTTTTTTTTTATAACTATATCAGAAAAAACAGACTTGTAAAAAAATGTTACTAGACATAAAGAGGGTTATTTCATAATGATAGAAGGGTCAATCCATCAGGAGATACAACACTTATAAAATATATATACCTAATAACTGAACAACAAAATACATGAAGCAAAAAGAGATAGAAATGAAGAGAGAAGTAGGCAATTCAATACCTAAAGACATCAACATCCTACTTTCAATGATGGATGAAACAACTAGGCAGAAGATCAAAAAGAAAATGAAAGGCTTGAACACCATTATAAACCAACTAAACCTACCAGACATTTATAAAACACTCCACCCAACATATAAATTCTTCTCAAAAGCACATGGAACATTCTCTAAGATAGAACATATGCTAGGCCATAAAAAACACCTCAATAAATTTAAAAGAATAGAAATAATATAAAGTATGTTCTCCAACCACCAGGTAATGAAATTAGAAATCAATAGCAGGAAAAAAATATGGGAAACTTACAAACATGTGGAAATTAAACAAAATATTCCTGAATAACCAATGGGCCAAAAACAAGAAACCAAAGAGGAAGGCAGAAAACACTTTTGAGATGAATGAAAATGAATACACAACAGACTAAAACTCCTAGAACGCAGCAAAAGCACTGCTTGGAGGGAAATGTAGTCATAAATGTCTATATTAAGAAGAAGGAGCTCACATAAATAACCTTTCATCTAAAGACTCTCGAAAAATAAGAGCAATCTAAACCTCAAGCAAGCAGAAGGAAGTAACAAAGATTAGAGCAGCAATTAATAAAATAGAAAATACAAAAACAATAGAGGAAATCAATGTAACCAAAAGGTGGTTTTTTGATAAGATCAACAAAATTAACAAACCTTTAGCTAGAATGAGCAAGAAAAAAAGAAAGATGATTCAAATTATCATAATTAGAAAACGAAAGAAGGGACACTGATACTGACCTTACAGAAATAGAAAGGATTATAAAGGAATGCCAGGAACAAGTAGTAGGACTATGAACAAGTTCATTGTACACAGGGTCTCTGAGTTGGAACTGACTTGACAGCAACTAAAAACAACAATGAACAAGTCTCCAACAACAAATTGGATAACTTCTACAAAATGGACAAATTCCAAGAAATACACACATTATTGAAACTAACTCAAACAGACAATCTGAACTGACCTATAAGAAGCGAAGAGATTAGTAACCAAAAGCTACACACAAAGAAAAACCCAGACCAAGATGGCTCCACTGCTGAGTTCCACCAACATTTAAAGAAAAACTGGTATCAGTACAAATTATCCCCCCCCAAAAAAACAGAAGACGGGGGAAGTCACAGATTGAATTGTGTCCCCTCAAAATATCTGTCAGCTTGGCTATGTCCACCATTTTGTCATCTGATGTGATTTTACTATGTGTTATAAATCCTATCTCTATGTTAATGACATGGGATTAGCAGCAGTTAAGTTAATGAGGAAGAACTCAACCTACAAGACTGGACTGTGTTTTAAGCCAATTTCTTCTGAGATATGAAAAAGAGAAGTGAACAGAGAGACAAGGGGTCCAAGAATGCAGTGCTGGGAGCAAAGCATGTCCTTTGGACCAGATGTTCCTGCACAGAGAAGCCCCTAGATTGAGGGAAGACTGATGACAAGGACTTTCCTACAGATTTGATAGAGACAGAACCTTCCCCTGGAGCTGGCACCCTGAATTCAGACTTCTAGCCTACTAGGCTATGAGAGAATAAACTTCTGCTTGATAAAGCCATCCACTTGTGGTATTTCCGTTACAACAGCACTAGATAACTAAGACAGAATTTGGTACGGGGAGTGGGGTGCTGCTCTAACAGATACCTAGCATGTGAAGCAGTCTTGAAACTGTGAATGGATAGAGGACTCAGAAGGAAATGAGGAGAGCTGTTATACTGGAGACAGCGCAGACCGCGAGAAACAGCAGATAACCAGCAGCAGCAGAACCAGGGGACGAGCGTGACACAGAGCTGGAGTTGACTCACAGAGAGCTTAGTGCCTTTGCACAGGAGGCTTCCTGGTGGAGTGGAGTGCCTCTAAGCACTTATCGGTGGAGCTGGACTTGCTGACCCACAGAGCAAGAAAGCTGAGAGCCTTCCAGCTGAAGTTTACTGGCGGAGTGCGGTGCCTCCAGGCACTTATCGATGGAGCTACAGAGCTTTGGAACACTTGCCCCAGCAGGGCAGATGTGGGTAGTGAGGCCTGAGGAGCCAAGAGGCCAAGGAACCAGGAAGCAAAAGCTGAAGAGACAAGGAACACAGGAAGCTGAGCTGCCTCAGTCTCAAAGGGTATGGCCACAACCTCTGGGGTCTCAAAGGGCTTCACCCATGACCTCTGGAGTTTCTAAGGGTGGAGTTGCCACTCAGAAGGACTACGAGAATAGTGCACCCAAAGCCGAGGGAGCAAAGTTGCCATCTCAATGGGCTTAGAAGGCAGAGCTGAAGCCCAGGGCTGAGCGGCCTACACTCAGAATCCAGAGAGTGTGGCCAGTACCTAGAGCCTGGAAGGCACGGCCATTGTGTAAATGGTCTCAAAGAACAAGATTATTTTCAAAGCATTGAGGGCTAATGTAATGTGTTAGGCTGACCTGTTTGTTGCTTGTTACCCCTTCTTTCCCTCCAATTTCTCCCATTTGTAATAGAAATGTCTTGTTTATACCTGTTCCACCTTTGTACTGTGGAAGTCAATAACTTGTATTCTAGATATCACAGATGAGGAAGAATTTTTGGATTTTGGACTTGGAATAGATTTAAGGCTTCTGCTATGATATAATGGGGTGAATGTGTTTTACACGTGGCAAGGACATGATTTTTAGGGGCCAAAGGATGGAATGTCAGAGATTGAATTGTGTCCTCCAAAAATATTTGTCAAATTGGCTGTGTCATGATTCCCAGTATTGTATGATTATCTGCCATTTTGTCATCTGATGCGATTTTCCTATGTGTTGTAAATCCTATTTCTATGATGTTAATAAAACAGGATTAGCAGCAGTTATGTTAATGAGGCAGGGCTCAATATACAAGACTGGCTTGTGCTTAAACCAATCTCTTTTGTGATATAAGAGAGAAGCGAGCAGAGAGACAGGAGGACTTCATACCACCAAGAAAGCAGTGTTGGGAGAACACATCCTTTGGACCCAGGTTTCCTATGCAGAGAAGATCCTAGATCAAGGTAAGATAGATGGCAAGGACTTTTCTACAGAGCCATCAGAGAGAGAGAGAGAGCCTTGCCCTGGAGCTAGCACCCTGAATTCAGACTTCTAGCCTCCTAGACTGTGAGAGGATAAACTTTCGTTTGATAAAGCCATCCACTTGTGGTATTTCTGTTTTAGCAGCACTAGACAACTAAGACAGGGGAACACTTCCTATTCATTCTATGAGTCCAGTATTAACCTAATAAAAGGCAAGCAAGAAAACTACAGACTGATATCTCTAATAAGATGTAAAACATAGATATAAAAACCCTCAATAAAATACTAGTAAGTCAAATCCAGCAACATATAAAAAGAATTCTACGGTTACTTTGGAAAACAGCCTGGCATTTCGTCAAAAAATTACCATATTTTTACACAAACTACGAATCCCCTTCTATGTTAGTTTGCCAACCGCACCCTCCCCACTCAAGGTATTTTCATAAGTGCTTTATGCTAATTTTTTTACAGCAACATGTAAAAAAAATTGGCATAGCAGCGCTTATGAAAATATTTCATGGGGTAGGGGAGCATGGTTGGTAAACAAATGCAGAAAGCACACGTTATTTGCATAGGGTTTCCAAGGAGCAGCTGGTGGGTTTGAACTGCTGACCTTTTTAGTTAGCAGCCATAGCTCTTAACCACTGCAACTGCAGGGCTCCAATTGCTCATATGCAAATTCAAATTGAAGCTTAAAAAAATTAAAACAAGTCCACAAGAGCCAAAGTACAACTTTGAGTAGTATAGCTGTTAGGTGCTGTAGAGTCAGTCAGCTCCAACTCATAGTGACCCTATGTGCAATAAAATGAAACACTGCCCTGTCCTGTATCATCATCACAATCGTTATGCTTGAGTCCACTGTTACAGCCACTGTGTCAACCCATCTCATTGAGGATCTCTCTCTTTTTCGCTGACCATCTACTTTACTGCCTTGAGCATATCTCACCTGAATTTAAAGACCATGTAAAAAATAGATTGGATGCATTGAACATGAATGACTGAAGATCAGACAAGTTGTGGGATGGCATCAAGGACATCACACATGAAGAAAGCAAAAGATCATTAAAAAGACAGGAAAGAAAGAAAAGACCAAAATGGATGTCAGAAGAGACTGAAATTTGCTCCTGAACAAGCGGTGAAGTAAAAGAGCTGAACAGAACATTTCAAAAGGTGGCTCGAGAAGACAAAGTAAAGTCTTATAATGACATGTGCAAAGACCTGGAGTTAGAAAACCAAAATGAAAAAACACGCTTGGCATTTCTCAAGCTGAAAGAACTAAAGAAAACATTCAAGCCTCAAGTTGCAATATGGAAGGATTCTATGGGCAAAATATTGAATGACCCCAGAAGCATCAAGAGATGATGGAAGAAATACAGTCGCTATCCAAAAAGAACTGGTCGACATACAACCATTTCAGGAGCTAGCCTATGATCAAGGACCAATCATACTGAAGGAAGAAGTCCAAGCTGCACTGAAGGCACTGGCTAAAAACAAGGCTCCAGGAATTGACGGAATATCAATTGAGATGTTTCAACAAACACATGTAGCACTAGTCTATGGTAAGAAATTTAGAAGACAACTACCTGGCCAACCTAATTGAAGAGATTCATATCTATGCCCATTCCAAAGAAAGGTGATCTAACGGAATGTAGAAATTATTTAACAATATTAATATCGCACACAAATAAAATTTCCCTAAGGTAATTCAAAAATAGTTGCAGCAGTGCATCAACAGGCAACTGGCAGAAATTCAAGCCAGATTGAGAAGAGGAAACGAAATGAGGGATATTGTTGCTGATGTCAGAATGACCTGGCTGAAAGAAGAGAATACGAGAAAAATGTTCGCCTGTGTCTTATTGACCATGCAAAGGCATTCGAGTGTGGATTGTAACAAATTATGGATAACACTGTGAAGAATGGGAATTCCAGAACACTTAATTGTGCTCATGTGGTATCTGTACATAGACCAAGAGGCAGTCGTTTGAACAGAACAGGGGGATACTGCATGGTTTAAAGTCAGGAAACATGTGTATCAGGGTTGTATACTTTCACCATACTTATTCGGTCTGTATGCTGAGCAAGTAATATGAATAACTGGACAATATGAAGAAGAATACAGCTTCAGGGTTGGAGGAAGACTCAGTAACAACCTGAGATATGCAGATGATACAACCTTGCTTGGTGAAAGCGACAAAGATGTGAAGTACGTACTGATGAATATCAAAGACTACAGCTTTCAGTAGGGATTATAACTCAATATAAAGAAAATCAAAGCCCTCACAACTGGACCAGTAAGCAACATCATGATAAACGGAGCAAAGATTGAAGTTGTCAAGGATTTTATTTTACTTGCATCCATAATCAACGGCCATGGAATCAGCAGTCAAGAAATCAAAGGATGCACTGCATCAGGCAAATCTGCAGCAAAAAAACAATTTCAATTGTTAAAAAGCAAAGGTGTCACTTTGCAGACTAAGGTGTGCCGGACCCAAGCCATAGTATTTTCAATCACCTCACATGCATATGAAAGCTGGACAACGAATAAGTAATACTGAAGAAGAATTGATGCCTTTGAATTATGGTGTTGGCAAAGAATATCGAATATACCACAGACTGCTGGAAGAATGAACAAATTTGTCTTGGAAGAAGTACAGCCAGAATGTTCCTTAGAATCAAGGATGGCAAAACTTCACCTCTCGTACTTTGCACATATTATCAAGAGGGACCAGTCACTGGACAAGGACATCATGCTTGGTAAAAGAGGCGATCGGCAAAAGAAAGGAAGACGCTGAAGGAGATGGGCTGAAACGGTAGCTGCAACAATGGGCTCAAACACAGCAATGATTGTGAGAATGGTGCAAGATCGGGCAGAGTTTTGTAAGGTTGTACACAGGTGCGCTATGAGTCAGAACCAACTCAATGGCCCTAACAACAACTACTTTGCTCCAACTATAAAATCAGAGAAAAACGGGGGGGGGGGGGGGGGGGGAGTAAGTTCTAAAGTGTAACTTCAGAAATGCAATCCATGAGAATAAATTCTAAAAAGCAGTGAAATTGATTTTACATTTTCAAATGAAAATGATTTTAGAGAGGGCATATGTTGTAAGAGGAAACATATGGCAATTACCATGAAAATGTTGTTAAGACAGATAAAAGCTGAAATCAGAGTGTAAATCACTCAGTAACCTTCAAAATCTAAATCATTTTTAATCACTACTTGGCTAAATCATGTAAATCGTCACGTGGCAAAAATTTCTTAAAAATACAAAGATGCCATAACTATATAATGGTTCTGATTTTAGTAAGAAGGCATGTAATTAACTCCCACTAAAAAGTGCATGAGGCCACAAAGCATTTTTTATTACTCAATGCCCAACACCAAATACAATGTGCATGATGAAACTGTGTCATAAAATTATAAAATCAACAGATGAGAATAATTAGAACAAGTTAACAGACAGTTTCTTCCCTAGAGATATTATCAAATAAACAGAGTTTGAAGTATCTAAACTTACTTTGAATGTTTGTCTCTTAACGTGAAAAGAGACTCTGAAGCTATTTGGAGAGGAAGGTGAGGGATAAGGACCATTTGGCCTTATATTTTTAAAGTATAATAAGGACTACTGTTAAGAAATAGCATTAAAATAGAGAATAAGAGTTGAGTTTTTTTTCTGATGAGAAAACTCAGAGTGGAAAGTAGCATTCATATAAGATATAAATCACAGACACTGCTGGCACTCGGAAGATCTACTAGCAAAAGAGATTAAGACAGTGGCTCCAAACCTGTAGTTTACAGCTATTCCAAAGGGTCTGTGAACCTACATGTGCATACCCTGTTTGCACCTTCGGCTGTACTTTCTACCCTTCTGCACACTGCTGTCTGTCCTTGGAAACTTGACCCATGTATGAACTATATCAAAAAACTCTTGTGCCCTTTGCCTGGACGTCAGCAAGAGCTCCAAAGAAGAAAAGAAGGAAATAAGAAAAGGTTATGTATTCTCTGACTCCCTCCCAGTCTTCTGAGGCTGGTTATGTCTCTTGACCAAAGGTCCCTGTGTCTCTAAAGTCAGTCTGTCTGCTCTACAGGAATCGGTTGCTGTAATTTCTCATTCCCCTAGTCCCTTTAGGCATAGTAGTGATAACAGCTCCACTGATGCTAGTTCCTTTACCATCACTAGTAACTCCCCTATTTCCTGCCCACAACTTTGCAGTCTGTCTCTGTAAATAAACCCTCCTTGAATTTTCCTAATTCAAGTGTGCCATCTATTTTCCATAGGGTCCCTGATGATACAACAGACCACATGCTAAAAAAACAACCTTTACCATGTGGAAGTTCACAGTGTGTGACGTTACAAAAGGGTTCTCATAAACAGGCATATTACGCATTGCTAACAAGTGTGCAAAATACTGCAACCTCTAAGGAGGGTAATTTGACTATGCATTTATTCTGTGACTAAACAATCCTACTTTTAGAAACTTACCTAGAAGATAACTCTAAGAGTCACACACCACAGTGTAGAAAGTTCTTCAAATTAGCATCATCTGAAATAGCAAAACTGTAAACAATTCAAATGCCTATCCATAGTAAACAGGTTGATTAAAATATGGGAACTCAGCACAACCATTCCAGAAGCAATATTTTGAAGAAATACTGACAGAGAACTTTCCAAAACTGATTAAAAAAAAAAAAAAAATTAACTCATAAAAGCAAGGTACAAAAGAGTATGTATAGTATGTTACCAGTCTGGGGACAAAAAAGGGAAAGAAGGGAAAATAAGAACTGCTAAAAAAAAAAAAAAAAAAAGGAAAAATAAACCAGAAAATAATGAAAATGTTTACATTTATAAGGAGGGGGATAAGAAGAGTATGGAAGCTACAGGGAAAGGAATGAGACTTCTGAGTTTACATATTCAAAAAATAAAAGCAAACAAAAAAAGGATGAAAAAGCAAGTGAAAGTTTGAAAACAGGAAAAAAAAAAAAAAAAGGAATCTATCTGTATAAGCAGCTGTGACAAACAAAAATGTCTCCAAATATTGCCAAGTGTCCCATCGGTACAAAATTGCTCTAGTTGAGGATGGGGCAAAGTAATAGTTAAGTATATCTTTTAAAACATGGAAACACAGAAACACAGTGAGACAATCGGAACAATCCAATGGGGAAAGAGATGTTAATGATGAGACACTACTGATGACAGAGAGGGAAACAGAGATATTGGAAATGACCGAATATTAAAGTCAGGAAGGCAAGAGGGGGACTTCAATACTACCAGTGAGAGAATAGCTTATATAAGACTAAACTTATTGATGAAAACAACAAAAAGTATAAAACCTGGGTAAAATACACATAATAACTATTAAAAGTCACCAATGTAGGCAAGATTTGAAGGGCAAGGACCTGAGAGAAGGGAAGGTCATAAGGTGGCCTCCATATTCACCTGGTCCTTCCCCTGATGGAATGGGCCAATTTACAGGACAGGAAAATAAAAGTCTTAAAAGAAAACGTCAGTCCCATTTGCCTGAGGTAGAAGTTGGAAGTTCTGGCTGTCAAAGTAGCTGGCATGTGAGGGTAAAAATTACAGAAAGGAACCATAAGGAAAAGAACACAAAGTCTGCATGCAATCTCCCTTTTAGACCTGCCAACTCTCAAACTGCCACCTGAGCAGGGTGAAACTCCCAGAATTGCAGCAGAAAGCCGCAACTGATAGACTAGAGACCTCAGCAGAGCTGCTAGCAAGCACGCAAAGTTAGGGAGACAGAGGTTGGACTTCAAGTCCCAACAAGGTGGTCTAGGCCTGGCATATGTCTTGTCTTTCAGTTACGGCCACAGCCTAGGAATAAGGTCAAAACTGAAACAGACCACCCTTAACAAAGAATAATACCATCCCCTGGCAGGATTCCAGTGGCCTGTTCATACACTACCTGTCTGCCAGGAGAAAAAAACAAAACAAAAAAACAACAACAAAACTAACTTAATTTAGGAAGACGGCATTATCTAGGGCCTCTACAATTTTTTTTATAACCGTGGAGTAGACAGGCCTTTTCTAAAAACTGAGATAAAACCCACATACCATAAAATTCAACCTTTTTAAGTGTACAACTCAGTGGATTTTATATATTCACAAGGTTGTACAACCATCACCGTTATCTAATTTCAGAACATATTCATCACCTCAGAAAGAAACCCCAGGCCCCTTTCTCTCCATACCCCCTCCTCCCAGCCCCTGGCAACCACTAATCTACTATCTCTATGGATTTGCTTATTCTGGATATTTTATATAAGTGGAACCATATAACACATGATGTTTTGTGACTGGTTTATTTTACTGAACATAAAGTTTTCTAAGTTCACCCATGTTGTAGCATGTATTAGTACTTCATTCCTTTCTTTAGGGCTCAAAAATATTTCATTGTATATAATACTTTATTTAGCCATTCTTCAGTTAAATCTGGGTTGTTTCCACATTTTGGCTATTACGAATAATGATGCTATTCATGTACAGGTTTTTGTGTGGACATATTGTTTTAGTTCTCTCGGGTGTCAACCTAGGAGTGGAATTGCTGGGTCCTGTGATAATTCTCCACCACCCATCTGTCAGTTTGTTGTACTGTGGTAGCTTGTATATTTCTGTGATGCTAGGAGCTATGCCACCTGTATTTCGAATATCAGCAGGGTTACCAATGGTAGACAGGTTTCAGTGGAGCTTCCAGATTCAGACAAACCAGAAAGAAAGGTCTGGTGATCTATTTTTGAAAATTAGCCAACAAAAATCTTACAGATCACAACAGAACATTGTCTGAGTCACCTGTTGTGACATGTCATCAGGAGGGATCAACTGCTAGAGGACATCACGTTTGGTGAAACAGAAGGCCACCGAGGGTGAGGGAGGCCCATGGTGGGATGAATTGGCATAATAGCCCATAATGACGAACTTGAACATCCCAAAGACTGTGAGGATCACGCAGGACCAGGCAACATTTCATTTTGTTGTACATAAGGTTGCCATAGTAGGAGTAGACTCGCGCAGGTATCTAGCTGTCTTTATCTATGGTAACCCTATGTTTAACTTTTTGAAGAACTAACGAACTGTTTTCCAAAGCAGCTGCAACATTTTCCATTTTCACCAGTAATGCGAGAGTGTTCCAATTTCTCCACATCCTCATGAACACTTGTTATTGTTTGTGTTTTATTACAGCCATTCTACTGAAGTGGTATCTTATGGTTTTTTGATTTGCATTTCCCTAGTGACTAATGAAGGAGTCCTGGTGGCACAACACTTAAGAGCTCAGCCGGTAACGTGAGGGTTGGCAGTTCAAACGTACCAGCCCTTCCACAGGAGAAAAGACCTGGCAATCTGCTTTTGTAAAAGATTACAGCCTAGGAAGCCCTATAGGGCAATTCTACTGTGTCACATAGGGTTGGCATGAGTCAGAATCAATCTGACAGCACACAACAACAACAGTAACTAATGATGTTAAGGTTACTTTTTATGTGCTTATTGACCGTTTGTATGTCTCCTTTCCTTTCAAATCCTTGACCCACTACTGATTGGGTTATTATAAGTTTTAATCTAATTCAATCAAGATTAAAAGCATTTTATAAAATACAACCAAATGACTGAAAGCCAAGAGGAAAATAAAAAGACAACAGAAACAGACCAATAGGTGACTCAGATATTGATGTAACATACAAAGACTTTAAAATAACTGATTAACATTAAAAAAAAAAAAGGAATAAAAGATGGAATAATAAAATACAGTAATTAAAAATTCACTAAATGGGCTTAATAGCAGATTAAAAAAAAAAAAAAAGTTGCCATTGAGTTGATTAGACTCAGCCAAACAGAAAGTAAGAGAATTGAAAGGCAGGTTGGGCGAAAGCAGTGAGATTTAAGTGCAGAGGGGAAAACTCTACCTAGGAAATAAAATGTGTTACTTTTTATTCCCTATCACATTTCCTTTACAAGGGAAGTTATATCCTCTATCAAATGAGTAATAGAGAAGTTAGGATGAAAAGAAGTGTAAAAGTATGACTGTCACATAATATAGCAAAAAAAAAAAAAAATGTAGAATAGCCCTCTCCAGAAATCTTTTAACAGTCTTTGTTCAAAATGCAGTAAAACTCCATATAGTGCTGGCATAAGGGAGTAAGGCTGATACCCACTTTCAACAGTTTTCTACATCATAACTTAAAAAATCTCTTCCTCTAACAAAGTGGAAACCATGGTGGTGTAGTGGTTAAGTGCTACGGCTTTTCTAACAAAGTTAGAAAATATAATGTGGATGGAGGTGACAATGTTTCCTTGAATACTTATTAAAATCCTCAAATACTAACCAAAATAACAATAACAATAATAATAGCAAACACATGATCTACTATGTGCCAGGCACTGTTATAAGTGCGTTACGTATATGAACTCATTTAATGAGAACTTAGGCATCATTATACAGATAAACTGACGGACAGAGGGACAGAGAGGTTAAGAAACTATTCAAAATCAAGCAGTTCGTAAGTGGCAGAGCCACGATTCAAACTGAGGCAGTCAGGTTCTCAGGTCTACCACTACGCTATATTGCCTCTCAGTTAAAACAAAGAAATTTGGTGGAAAGTATAAAAGAGGTAGCTGACAGTACAGAGCCACAGGGGAAAGACAAATGTTGGACTGAGGTTAAAACCAGCTAAAAAGATTGGGCACAGTGAACTGTAGATGATGGAAAGAAACTAGAAATTCTTGCATCTTCAGAAGTTTCTAGGAATAGGTCTCCAGTGCTAAGACCCTGATTTATTTAGACCTAACCATCGAAGTAAATTTTGAGTGATATCAGAATTTCCAAGCCCCAAATAAAAGTCTCACCTGATTGTATAGGCCTGGAATTTGTCTGAAAAGAAGAAAAAGCATTTTGTTCCAGAAATAGGAAAACTAATGTAAAGGGCAATCCTGGTTGAAACCACCAGTTTACAGAAATTCGTTCATTCTTAAGCAACCAGTCAGATAAGTAATTACTATCAAAAATATTTTTTTCTGTTTTGATAAGAAGAGCAGAGATAGAGAATACATTAGCGTTTAAAGAGGCATCCACACTAAGAAAAGCTGAGCAGAAAGGAGGAGATGGACAAGCAGAAGATAAATTTCAACATTGGTTTTGCTACATTTACCTTCATTTGGAAAAGAAAAAGACAACAAATTTTTGACATTCCCAAGATCTATGTGATTCTCAAATTCAAAAATATTTATACAAAATACATTTTCACTATATAATGATATAAATAAAGTCACTGAAAGATACATGTCCATTTCAGACCCTGAATGGAAGTTACTGTGACAAGTAGAGAACAGCAAAGACTCATTAAGACGTGGATGCTGAGTAGTGTACTCTGCTCAATAGCTAAATAATTCACTCTCACACAGCAGCTTCTCCATCAAAATAATTCAAATTCCTGCCATTTTACAACTACCTTCAAGGCTGTTCATGAACTGTTGAAACCTATCATGTTAAATCTACTGTAAGACTTGGGGAGAAGCAATGTTTTATTTTTTAGGACTCCAAATTCAAGGAGCTCTGATCCCCATCGTCTGTGACGATTTTATTTAAACCTGTTTATTTTGCTAGAATGTTTCATTCTCAGAGGAAAATAATTGCCATCACTTTAAGGTTTAAAGCAGTGAATACTGCTTTAAATCTGTTTGCAGCATCAAAATAACTTGGGAACCAAACTCAAAATACAAATCCCCAGGCTCCCACAATAGAGCTAATGAATTTGAATCTCTGGGAGCAGGGCCCCAGAACCTGTATTTTCACTGAATTCCTAGGATGGAAGTTTAATAAGGTCTTTGTGCTGCCATTTGATACCAATGAGACATACTCAATCTTTTCAGAAACTTGACAAAATTTAACCATTTATTATTTTTTAGTAAATGTTACGTTAACTTTGGGATAATTCTATATATTTTCATTATCAAATAAACCTTATAATGCTAATGTTTCAATGAATTTAATTAATTCAATGTTCTCTTCTAAAGTTCACTTTTCAGATATATTCCAAATAAGGAAACATTTTATATTTAAAAACATAAGCAGTTGACACTTTTAATATAATCAAGTGCCAATAAGTACAATCCGTTTCCAAGCAGTGGAATACCCAAACCACCCCATTCCATCCACTAATAATCACCCAATTGCTATATGATCCTTCTATCTATTTCAGAATAATATACAAGTTGTACAAGGAATAATTGAAGGGTATTAATTCAAAGGAAGAAATATGACTTAGCATAAGCTTATGATAGCTGTCGCTGAGTTACTTTATGCACTACCCTTTAGGCAGACATTGTTGTTAGCTCCCATCAAGTCAGCCTCCAACTCATGATGATCCCATGCATAACTGAATGAAACGCTGCCTGGTCCTGAGAGATCCCCATGATTGGTTGCAAATCGGACCCTTGTGATCCACAGGGTTTTCTCTAGCTGATTTTTGGAAGGAGGTCTCCAATCCTTTCTTCCTAGTTCGCTTTAGTCTGGAAGCTCCACTGAAACCTATTCAGTATCACAGCTATGTGCAAGCTTCTACTGACAGGTCGTGGCTGTGCATGACGTGCACTGGGCAGGAATTGAACCCAGGTCTCTCACATGGAAGGTGAGAGTTCTACCACCGAACCACTAATGTTTCCTTTAGAGGGGTATTAAGTCTTATAAACCACACATTAAAGAAGTTCATCATCTCTTCAATAATCAGGATGTTGTAAGATTCCCATCCTGCTCTTTTGTTACACCTGACTTATATTTCCTATTAACATTTCTTTCACTCTATATCCCATTCTCTTCTCTCCAAAAACACCTCCCTTGGGCTGGGGACCATGATTTGGGGGCCATCTAGCTCAACTGCCATAACACATTTTATAAAGAAAATGCTCTACATCCTACTTTGGTGAGTAGCATCTGGGGTCTTAAAAGCTTGTAAGTGGCCATCTAAGATACTCCACTGATTACACCCCATCCTGGAGCAAGGGAGAATGAAGAAAGCCCAAGACACAAGGGAAAGATTAGTGCAAAGGACCAATGGACCACAACTACCACAGCCTCCACCAGACTGAGTCCAGCACAACTAGATGGTGCCCAGCTACCAGCACTGACTGCTCTGATAGGGATACCAATAGAGAGTCCCAAACAGAGCTGGAGAAAAATGTGGAACAAAATTTTAACTCACAAAAAAAAAAGACCAGACTTACTGGTCTGACAGAGACTGGAGAAACCCCAAGCGTATGGCCCCCAGACACGCTTTAACTTAGTACTGAAGTCACTCCTGAGGTTCACCCTTCACCCTTCAGCCAAATATCAGACAGGCCCATAAAACAAAATGAGACTAAACTGACACACCAGCCCAGAGAAGGCAGGAGGGGATGGGAAAGCTGGTAATAGGGAACTCAAGATCAAGAAGTGGGGAGTGTTGACATGTCATGGTGTTAGCAACCAATGTCACAAAACAGTATGTGTATTAACTGTTTGATGAGAAACTAATTTCCTCAGTAAACCTGCAACTAAAGCACAATAAAAAATTTTTTTTTAAAACTTGAAATGACTAGTGCAATGATAGGTAATTACAGGATGCTTTATATATAAGAACTATAGTCAGAAAAAGGAACTAGGGAGCTTAAGAGAATTTTGGGTGATCATAAGGTTCAACGAATGACGATGATGGTAACTGGTTAACTGGAAATGAGATAAGACATTAAGAGATAATAAGACCACAAATATTAGAGTTTTCAAAGATGATGGCAGGGAAAGGGGTAGAGAAAAGCTTTGCATAGTAGTTCATGCTAAAATAATCCAGAAAAGTGAGAAATGATCTTAGTGGTCAGAGCAAAGATTATGAGAAACAGGTGCTCTAAGGGGAAGACTATGAAGTAGTGAGATAAGGCACAGTAACAATGGTTTACATTGGCTTTCCAATACAGCACCCACTAGACATCTGGGGTTATGGGCACTTGAAGTGTGGCTAGTCTGTATTAAGATGTCTATAAAAATGTGAAATACAAACCAGACTTCAAAGACTTAGTACAAGAAAAAAAGATAACATATCAATCAATTTTTATATTACACATTGAAATGATAACATGATTAAAATTAATTTCACCTGTTTAAAAAAAGACCTCAACTTTGGGAGACACCTGTGCAGCAAATTAAATTAGTATTGTGTAGCTTTTTAAGATGAGCCAAAGTTCTTATAAATTATCAATAAGGTATTAAATTCAAGTAACCTCTATCTGAAAAGAAAGCATACCATTGAGAAGACCTTGTATGTTTATGTTGAATTTAATTATGATGAGTTTATTTGGGAATTCCCAAAGTAAATAACCTCTAATCAAATAAGAATGATGTCTAGGATAGAGGGGAAAATATTAACTCTTAAGAGCTAATAAATCTCAACAGCCATTCAGTAAACAGTTGAACAGAAAGCAAAAAAGTAAACGGCAACCACCTTTAACAAAAGCTTTGAGACAAATTTTGTTTTGAAAGGAAAGCTACTTAAAATAAATAAATAAATAAATACTATTCACTATCATAAAGTTATCCTCAGATAATAAAAATATCTGGCAAAATAATGTAAACTTACACAAAAACCAAATAATTTTAAAATACAACTATTATATCATAATAAGAAAAAGATTTCAGTTCATTTCACAGACAGCTATTTTTTACGGCAAAGTAGAGTTTTAAATAAACATTTTTTCAAGTAGTAAAAATACAAATAGAAAGGTAAAGAAATCCTTTACAAATTAACATAATTCAGTTCAGTGTAAATAATGTTAAGCTTTCTCATTCATTCATTTAAACTTTAAAATGTGGCAACAAATGAAACATATTTTGGAAAGAATAAGCTGTAACCAGTCAAACCAAAACTCACTAATAAGAGCAATAAGCTTGCTAGGCAGGTTTGAGGAAAGAACTTTAATTTGTTATATTTTATTTATTGATCTTCTAATAAAGATTCATATGAGTAAAGATAAAATACATTACACATAAGCAGAGGCTACCAGCAAATCAATGTGCCATGTATAAAATGAATGATATTTTAATCATCTTAAAATTTCAAAACATATTTCCACTATCTATATGTAGTTAAGATTTTAAAGTTTAAAAACACTAAGACTAAGGTTTTATAACCTATTTTTAAAAAGTATAAAGTTACTAAATCACAAAATGAGAAAAAATCAAGTTCTAGGAACAAATATTTTAAAATTAAGTACTCTAGGATCATAATACTGACAACACTAATTATCTTTTCTAGTCTTGGCAGTTATGTTGCATACTGTTTGGGTGACTGATGGGATAATTTCACTTCATTTTCTCTCAGTTTATTCTGGACCATGTAAAAGAAGAATATTAAAATAATTAACACCTCAAAACAAAGTACTTGATAAAGTTTTTAGCTGAAATAAAATGCCAAAAAACAAATCTCAATTACTAACTAATGCATTGATTCTAGAGCAAAGAACTAAACCCCGATCTGCTAAGAAAACCTGAAAAAGAATCACTGGTTTTTAAAAATAAGTCACTCAGTATTAACATTACCATTTTAGGACTTTTCTATATTAAGAACATACATTTCCTTCCACCAAGAGCCTTTTATCAGCATTTTGAGCCAGTATTATTTTAATTATCAAAAACATAAGTGTCTATATATTTGTAGACTATTAAATGTTTTAGTTTTCTAAAAAAGTTTCACCAGCTGGAATCAAAGCAGACAAATAGGTAAAATGTATGAGAAAACAAATTATTTCAATTCTTCATATCTACAGACATTTTGATTAATTAATAGTGACCTTATATCCAAAGAACACAAAAGTATTTAAATTAATATATCATTGCAAATATGAACCTTTACCAGTAGTAAATACTTTATATCACTCTTAGCTGTAAAAGTATAAACAGACATTACTAACCCACTCTTCCATTTGGGCAGTTAATAAATTTTAATTTTACATAGTTTATATAGCTCTGACATAATTTATAAGTTGTACACAACTTATAAAAAGGCTACATATTATAATTAATAAAAAGCATATTCTTTGCCTTGATCACCTGATTTTTTGTTATTGTTGTTTATAAAATTAATCACAGTTAGCAGGGTAGAAATCGCTTTGAGTTTCATGAATGAGATCCAAGAGATGGGAAAGGATTAGTTCTCAGTTGCTGCCAGTTATAGCGCCAGGTGGCTTTTTCTGCAGTGAAGGTGTTACCGATAATCCCATTACACTGGTACTAAATCTTGCAGACATCAAAATTATCACCAAGGTTCCTTTTCATCCCATCCTTTCCAAATGACTGGAAGTCGCTTCACCTGAAAGAAGTCAAATCCACAAGCAGCTGCTGTTTGAGCAGGCAGCAAACTCCCTGAGAATGCGAGTCGTGATTCAATTTTGCTGTGCTGGTGGCCCCCTATTCCCTGTCCAATAATACATCTGTTAAAAAATCCTACAGCTACAAATCAAGTTTAATCCTACCAGGGACCTCATGTTGGTCTTGTCTTCCAAAAAGGCAGCAGGTTCTGCTGTCTATCTCTGCTAGTGTCTGGGGAATACCGTTTAAATCCCAGCCCTACTTAGAAGAATAAGCTAAGGATCACAAAACATGACCTCAAAAACCCTGATATGACTATATTCTGACCCAGAGGCATTCATTCTAGGTGAAGATTAGAACTTTGCATAATAAGATTACACAGCAAGTGAATGATATCAAGGGACTATCCATATGCAGCCGCCTGGTTTTCCATAGAAAGACTGTGCTCTGCAATATGCAGTGCAGACGAAAAAGAGCTCGGTCTTTCTAGCTGAAATAAAATAGATTCACATAAATTAGTTGGCCATTTCCAGATTCCTAAATCCCCTATTACATCTTTTATTGACAGCTCCTGTGAGGATAGCACAAATGTTATTCCTTTTTATTCTGTGCTTCTATAGCAATCATGCTCTGTAATTGAAATGTACATAGATTATGTCTAGAAATTAACATCTTGTTTGCTGTAATCTTGGATTACAATTGACTGTGTACATAATATAATTAGGAAATCAATGGATGGATTTATGATATCCAAGAAACTAGACTTATTGTTTAAAGAATAGTTTAACATTTTGTGCCAACACTTTAAATGCATAAAGTTACAGGGAGAAGTCAATACAAATTTGAGTGAGTAAGAGGATACAATAGGCATCAGCTAATATTTACAAAAAAGTGAGGTTATTAAAAAGTAAGGTCATTTCCCTCAAAATTTAGAAAATGTAGAAAATTCAGAGACCTCAAGAACATAAGATTTTCTCTTTAAACTTTGGCAAGAAGGACAATTAATATGAGAAGAAGGTAAAACCCACTGCCGTCGAGTCAGTTTTTTATAAAGGGGGTACACTTGCAATATTTTACACAAATCACCTTGATCATTTTATAACTATTAAAATATTTGAATCAATTCAAATCAATAGTGATTCAAGGTTTTATAATTCTTAATTATATGTTTTAAAAGCACTTGTCAATGAAGTAATCTCTCCTCATATTGGAATACACACAGTACATTTTAAATTATAGGATCATAAAAATATTTAGAAAAGAATAATTTATGTTCAAGTTTTTTCCCAAGAAGTTTATAGCTATACTAGCTCTAAGCAAACTTAAGCACGTGAATATTCTTTGGTTACCTTGACTAGGATGTTTCTAGAAAAATAATGAGGAATGCAAAAAACATATTTTTATTATAATATTTCTATGCAATACTTTAGAGCTTCAATGTTCAATATGGTAGCCACTAGGCACACGTGGCCACTGAGCACTTAAAATGCGGTTAGTCCCAATTGTGATGTGCTCTAAGTGTAAAATATACACTGGATTTTGAAGACTTAAAAAAACAAAGTAAAATATTTTATTAATAATTTTATATGGGCTACATGTAGAAATAATACTATTTTGCATATACTGGGTTAAATAAAATACATATGTGACTCACATATATCTATTGCAAAGCACTACTTTAGCGGATTATGTATTTTCAATAATACATTCCTGAGCTAGGTGAACTTGTACAACAAATAAAAACAAAGAGGAATATTATTGAAGATCATATATTTCAGGGTCAAATCGGATAGATAAGCTTAGTAAAGAAAGTATAACATACTGTTCTTGGTCTCTATTTCATACTTCCAGCTTAAAGGTAGTGGTGGGGGAAGAGAGGACCTGTCAAATTGGTGACTATTACATACTAAAAAAAAAAAGTTGTTTTACAGTAACAAAAACATTTTAGGTCAGTAAATATAAGTTTTGTTTTTTTTTTTAATCACATCTTGGGCAACTTCATAAAAGACTAATGAATTCTGTGTGTCACCCCTCATTGTGCTCAACAGCTAGCAACTTCAGAAAATATGTTTGGATCTAGAAAGGTCCACGATTTTTTTTCTACAGTGCTATATAATTGTTGACACTCAAACTAATAAAATAAGTGATATATAATAACAACAGAAGAAAAAAAATTTTTTTTAACAACAGAGATTTGAGTTATTTAGTATATTTTTGAACACTTAGCAAAATAAAGATCAATTTCACAACACAAATTATTACTAAGCTGCTCTATTAGTCTTTTTTAATCTATCAAAGAAGGTTAAAAAAAAACAAAAATTCTTAAAATGTGCTACAGAAGGAAACTTGCATATAAAATATAAATACATACTAATTTAAGTCAAGAAATTTATTATAATTTATTTAATACTGCCATACACAAGTGATGTTATACAATTAAAATATAAAGTTTATCTGTGTCACATGTCAGAATATTATTTCAATATAAACAATACTATTTAAGGTATTAACTCATTTTAAAGATGCTTTTTCAAAATTATTCCTTTACAATACTAATCCCAAATAGTTAAGACTAAAGGTAAAATATGGCTATCAGTAAATAAAATGGATACAATTAAAATAAATTCTTTAGCTATGCTGCTTTTTCCTCACTTGTAAAAATTATATAAATTCTTTTCTGGTTACCAGTTTCACACACACCCACACACAAAATTAAAGCAAAACAAAATAATAACAACAACAACAAAACTTTCTAACCATCAATAGATTGAGTGCAATGATATTCAGTCTAAGTTAATCCCTAGACATCCAAATTCATGAATAAAAATTCATCAGTTTTAAATACACTGAGCCTATTAAGCAAGAACAAAAGCATATGCACAAAAGAGCTTTTAATATATTTCAAAGCCCACAAGAGCCATGGTCTCATTAAAATTATAAATTACACAAACATGGAATGAAGATTCAAACTGCAGTGCAGCTAAGCAGATTACAGAAAACCCCGCGTTCCATATGATAACACACCATGGCCCTCCCAGATGGGGGCTTGGAACAAAAAGGCCATCACCACAGCTAGGGAAAACCTCCTTGTGATCTCTGGTTTCTGTTCAGCAGATGACAGCCAAATAATATGTTGATTATTCTGTTTGTGCTGCTAAGCTTGTAAGATGGAATAAAAGCGATATGATCTATTGTGAATCCAATGCTAATGTGTTGCTCCACTCATAAATAACATACTGAATTTATTTTGAAACTATCTTTTATCTGAATTTCAGTTTTTAAATGCACGAATTAAAATAAAAGCCAGGATAAAATAATATTTAATTTGATGCTTTAAACTAAAAAAATGAAGTTGACAAGTGAAAAATACTAAGTGCTTAGTGAAGAGTCAAGTACAATCACCTTTCTTGAATTTTAGCAGTGATCAGAGACAAAAATGCATTTTAAAATAGGAAATTACTCTCATAATGAAATACAAATGTAAAAATAATACAATAATGACCAAGTTAATAATATATATAATTGATGAGAAAAAACTAAATATAAAAGGGTATTTCACCTACAAGGTGAAAACAGTAGCACATAATCCTAACATATAGCAAAAACTTTACAAAACACTAAAATGTATAATTAAGGACATATAAATGTTTATAACTTGCACACAAATGGATGGTAACAAGAAATCCTACTAAAAATCAAAATAATTTAGGAACTTAAAAAAAATAATTTCCAAATATAATAGCCAATATTTTATATTACTTTAGTGACAAAAGTTAAAACTAATTTTCCCCCAATTAATAAAAGTATATATTTAAATATCCTAAGATTTAACAGCGTGAACTATGCCCAAATGAGGTAACTGGAATTATGTCTGTAAATACTTTATAAAATTTTATTTTTCATGAATAAACATTTTATGGATACTAATATTGTTAATTTTAGTACTGTAAAATACTCAGAATCATAACATTTATTTTCCCACTTGGGAAATTTCTCCATGAATAATCTAGTAGTCACCTCAAAAACAAACAAGAAGTACATATAAGGTTACAGGAAAGGTAAACATGGATAAACATAGTTTTCTTAAAGAGGGTATTTGTATAAAGTGCATAATTACGGTCATTAACCTAAATCCACTTCCTTTTTCTCTACCTCCAGAGATAGACTCTTGAGTTCAAAAATCATAACTAAATTGCCCAACATGAATAGACAGTCTAAGACTGCAGATGGAAAGTTAAAACACTAACACCTTTAGACAAAAACAGAACACTTTCATCCTTGGAGCATGCAAACATTTCTTAAACAAGACGAAAAGAACAAAGCATAAATGAGGAATTAGTCTATTTCAAAATCACAAAATTCTGTTCATCAAAAGCAGGATTAAAAGAGTAAAAAGACAACAAGGGAGAAATATTTGCAATACCTAAATACAAAAAAAGCAGCCCTAGGGACAAAATAGGTAAGGACTTGGCTGCCAACCCAATGCTCAGCGGTTCAACCAACCACAGGGATCTGTGGGAGAAAAGACTCAGCGACCTGCTCCTGAAAAGATTTCAGCCTAGGAAAACCTATAGGGCAGTTCCAGTCTGTCCTATAGTCACCATAGGTAGGAATCAACTCGACGGTACACAGCAAAAACAAAAAAGGACTCGTACTATAAATACATAAAAAATTCCTACCAATGAATAAGAACAAGACATATATGTGCCAAACAAGGAGAAAGGCACTTCACAAAAGAGACTATCCATAAGAATGTTGTTGGGCTCCATGTAGTCAGTTCCAACTCACAGCAACCCCAAGTACAACAGCACACCACCCAGTCCTGTTTCATCTTCGCAACCATTGCTGTAATTGAGCCCGCTCTGCAGCCACTATGTCAATCCAACTCATTGAGGGTCTTCCTCTTATTTGCTAACACTCTACCAAGGATGATGTCCTTCTCCAGGGACTGGTCCCTCCTGATAACATGTCCAAAGTATATGAGACAAAGTCTCCCCATCCTCGCGTAGAGAGAGCATTCTGGCTATACTTCTTCCAAGACAGATTTGTTCATTCTTCCAGCAGTCCATGGTATATTCAATATTCTTTGCCAACACAATAATTCAAAGGCATCAATTCTTCTTTAGTGTTCCTTATTCATTGTCCAGCTGTCACATGCATATGAGACGACTGAAAATACCATGGCTTTGGGTCAGGTGCACCTTAGTCCTCACAGTGAAATCTATGCTTTTTAATACTTTAAAGAGGTCTTTTGCAGCAGATTCGCCCGATGCAATATGCCATTTAATTTCTTGACTGCTTCTTCCACAGGCATTGATTGTGGATCCAAGTAAATGAAATTCTTGGCAACTTCACTATTTTCTCCATTCATCATGATATTGCCTTTTGATCCAGTTGTAAAGGTTTTTTTTTTTTCCTTTATGTTGACGTGTAATCCATACTGAATGCTGTAGTCTTTGATTTACATCAATAAGTGCTTCAAGTCTTCTTCTCTTTCAGCAAGCATGGTTGTGTTATCTACATACACAGGCTGTTAATGAATCTTTCTCCAATCCTGATGCCACGTTCTTTGTATCCTACAGCGTCTCGGATTATTTGCTCATCATACAAACTGAATAAGTATGCTGAAAGGATACAACTCTGATGCACACCATTTGATTTTAAACCACTCAGTACACCCTTGTTCTGTACAAAAGACTGCCTCTTGGCCTGTGTACAGGTTTCCCAAGAGCACAATTAAGTGATATGGAATTCTCACTCTTCACAATGTTATCTGTAATTTGTCATAATCCATATAGTGGAATGCCTTTGCTAAGTCAATAAAACACCAGTAAACATTGTTCCAGTATTCTCTGTTTTCAGCCAAGATCCATCTGATACCAGCAGTGATATTCCTCATTCCACAATCCTCTTGCACTTAGTTCTCTGTCAAAGTACTGCTGCAACTGGTTTTTTGACTTATCTATAGCAAAATTTGGAAACCCTGGTGGTGTAGTGGTTAAGTGCTATGGTTGCTAACCAAAGGGTTGGCAGTTCTAATCTGCCAGGCGCTCCTTGGAAACTCTATGGGGCAGTTCCACTCTGTCCTATAGGGTCGCTATGAATTGGAATCGAGTTGACGGCACTGGGCTTGGTTTTTGGTTTATAGTAAAATTTTATTTGCACGTGTTATTAATGATATTGTTCGATACTTCCTGAGCTCTGTTGGATCACCTTTCTTTGGAATGGGCACAAATACAGATCTCTTCCAGTCAGTTGGTCAGGTAGCTGTCTTCCAAATTTCTTGGCATAGACGACTGAGAGATTCCAGCATTGCATCTGTGTGTTGGAACATCTCAATTGGTATTCCCTCAATTCCTGGAGCCTTGGATTTCACCAATGCCTTCAGTGCAGCTTGGACTTCTTCCTTCAGTACCATCGGATCTTGATCATAGGCTGCTGTTAGGTGCCATCAAGTCACTTGCAACTTACAACGACCCTCTGTACAATAGAACAAAAACACTGCCCAGTCCTGTGCCATCCTCACAATCACTGGAATGTCTGAGCCCACTGTTGCAGCCACTGTGTCAACCCAGCTCATCAAGGGTCTTCCTCTCTTTTGCTGACCCTCTACCTTACCAAGCATGATGTCCAGGCTGTTCCCTGGTGATAACATGTCCAAAGCATGTGAGACAAAGTCTCCCCACCGTTGCTTCTAAGGAGCATTCTGGCTATCCTTCTTTCAAGACAGATTTGTTTGTTCTTCTGGCAGTCCATAGTATATTCAATATTCTTTGCCAACACCATAATTCAAAGGCATCAATTCTTATTTGGTCTTCTATATTCATTGTCTGGTTTTCCCATGCATATGAGGCAACTGAAAATACCATGGCTTCTGTCAGGCGCACCTTAGTCCTGAAAATGACATTTTTGCTTTTCAACACTTTAAAGAGGTCTTCTGCAGCAGATTTGCCTGATGCGATACATTGTTTGATTTCTTGACAGCTGCTTTTATGGGCATTAATTGTGAATCTATAAGAAAATGAACACTTGACAAACTTCAACATTTTCTCCATTTATCATGAGGTTACTTAACTGTCCAGCTGTAAGGATTTCTATTTTCTTTATATGATACTTCCAGGAATGGATGAACATCAACCAATTCTTTTTGTACAGTGACTACGTGTATTCCTTCCATCTTCTTTTGATGCTTCTTGCATCACTCAATATTTTGTCCATAGAGTGTTTCAACACTGCAACAGGAGGCTTGAATTTTTTCTTCAGTTCTCTCAGCTTGAGAAATTCCAAGCATGTTTTTCCCTTTTGGTTTTCTAACTTCAGGTCTTTTCACATTTCACGAAAATACTTTACTTCTTCTCAAGCTACCCTTTAAAATCATCTCTTCAGCTCTTTTACCTGATATCTTCCATTTGCTTTAGCTACTCTACACTCAGGAGGAAATTTCAGAGTCTCTTCTAACATCCATTTTTGTCTTTTGTTTTCTATCTTTTTAATGACCTTATACTTTCTTCTTTTTTTTATTTTTAAATTGTGCTTTATGTGAAAGTTTACAGAGCAAATTAGATTCTCATTAAACAATACACAAATTGTTTTGTGACATTGGCTGTCAACCCCACAATGTGCCAACACTCTCCCCTTCTCGACCTTGAGTTCCCCATTTCCATTCGTCCAGTTTTCCTGTCCTTTTCTGCTTCTCATCTTTGCTTTTGGACTGGTGTGCCCATTCAGTCTCATATACAGGGTTGAGCTATGGGAGTTACTGTTTTTTTTTTTTTTTTTTTGTAGACCCCTCTAATCTTTGTCAGAAGGGTAAACATCAGGAGTGACTTCAGTACTAAGTTATAAGGGTGTCTGGGGGCCACACTCTCAGGGTTTCTCCAGTCTCTGTCAGACCAGTAAGTCTGGGTTTTTTTTTTTTTTTTTTTTGGTGTGTGCGTGTGTTTGAACTTTGTACTACATTTTTCTTCTGCTGTGTCCTGGACTCTCTGTTGTGATCTCTGTCAGAGCAGTAGGTGGTGGTAGCCAGGCACACACAGTTGTTCTGGATTAAGTCTGGTGGAAGCTGTGGCAGTTTTGGTCCACTAGTGCTTTTTCAGACTCACAGGGCTGAGAAAGCCGGTGAATCCCAAAGTCAGTAGATCAGATGACAGGTTGCTGGCTTACAGGGCTGCAGAGCTGGTGAACCTCAAAGTCTGTAAGTCAGGTGACAGGCTGCTAGCTCACAGGGCTGTGGAGCTAGTAAATCCCAACGTCAGCAAGTCAGACGACAAGCTGCTAGCTCAAGTCTCGAGAACCAGAGGTCAGGTGATGATGGGCCAGAAAAAGGATCCAGAGCAAACAAAGGAGCTTTGCCCAAATGTCCATATACATACTGGATACTGGTCACACTGCCAGGAAAACTTCCCTTACAACTGAATGGCTGATCACATAAGATCATATCATGGAGGTGATTACATCATATGACAAATGGAGGATAATTACATAATAATGAGAATCATGGCCTAACCAAGTTGACACATACGTTAATTATCACAGCCCAACCCTTGGCACCTGTACACACCTCCTTAAACCACAAATAATCTCTAAATAAAGACAAGTATGAAGTCATACTTGTACCTAACATATAACTAACGTAAGAACAACTAAAAATGTACTAGCCCCGTTTACATCTTATATTTCATAAGTGATGGGATGAGGGAGGGAATAAAAGAAAAATATTTGCTATAGATACATAAATATACATAACTATATATACATATGTGTGTGTGTATATGTATATATAAATACATATATATAAAGGCATACACATACATATCTGCCAGTTTGTCATACTATAGTGGCTTGCTCTGATACCGGAAGCTTTGCCACTGGTTTTTAATACCAACAGGGTCACCCTTGGTGGACAGGTTTCAGCTGAGCTTCCAGACTAAGACAGACTAGGAAGAAGGACCTGGCAATCTACTTCTAAAAAAAACTGGCAGGTGAAAACTTTATGAATAGCAACGGAACACTGTCTGATACAATGCCAGAAGATGAGCCCCTCAGGTTGGAAGGCACTCAAAAGACAAGTGAAGAAGAGCTGCCTCCTCACAGTAGAGTCAACCTTAATGATATGGTTGGAGTCAAGCTTTCGGGACCTTCATTTGCTGATATGGCATGACTCAAACAAGAAGAAACAGCTGCAAACATCCATTAATAATAGGAGTGTGGAATGTATGAGTATGATTCTAGGAATATTGGAAATCATCAAAAGTGAAATGGAATGTATAAACATCAATGTCTTAGGTATTAGTTGGCAGAAATGGACCGGTATTAGACATTTTGATTCAGAAAATCATATGGTGTACTATGGCAAGAATGACAAATTGAAGAGGAATGGCATTGCATTCATCACAAAAAAGAGCATTTCAAGATCTATCCTGAAGTACAATGCTGCAAGAGATAGGAAAATAGCCACATGACAAAAAGAAAGAGCAGTTAATATGTTTATTACTAAAATTTATTCACCTACTAAGCCAAAGATGAAGAAATTGAAGATTTTTACCAAAATCTTTAGTCTGAAGTTGATCAAACATACACTCAAGATGCATTGATAATTACTGGTGATTAGAACGTGGAAGTTGGAAACAAAGAAGAAATAAAGCCAGAGATCGCATGACACAATTTTGCAAGGCCAACAGCATATTCATCTCAAATATCTTTTTTCCAAAAAATAAATGGTGACTATACACATGGGCCTCGTCAAATGGAAAAGCCCAATATCTTCACTCAAAACAAGACCAGGAGCCAAGTGTGGAATAGATCATCAATTGCTCATATCCATGACATTGATACTAAGTAGTAAATTAAATTTTCTTTAACTTTATTGAAAAGTTAAAATGAAAGTTTTCAAGGAATAGTTATTAAATTAGGTAATAACAGCGTTCACGATTGACAAATGAAGGCTTCTGAAATTTGAAGGCAAGGGGGTACATGACAGTACCTTATACTGTCTCGTGTGCTACTTAGTTTCCTAAACAAGGGTAAATTTTCAATCCTAAGACTGCTAGAAGTTCTGTTTTCATAGCAGCAATAGTTACTCTTGACAACAAGACCAACTATCTCTGAAAATATGGCGCAATAGATTGTGGGAAAGGTGATAATAGGCTCAATGGCTTATGCTCCTCCGTATAAGAGTTCAGAAACTTACCTCAGCTATGGAATTGAAAATTTGATTATTCAACAGGTATTCTAAAAGCCCTCAGCATATATATACATATATCTATATTGTACTATAGGGTTGCTATGAGTCGGAATCGACTCGACAGCACTGGGTTTTTTGGTTTGTTTTTTATATGTGTATATATACACACATATTTCTTATAACAACAATTTTGATCACCTTTGCAATTCTGTGTATTTGTGTAATTTATTACTTAATATCAATTATCAGGAAACCCTGGTGGGGTAGTGGTTAAGAGCTATGGCTGCTAACCAAGAGGTCGGCAGTTCGAATCCACCAGGCACTCCCTGGAAACCCTATGGTGCAGTTCTACTCTGCCTACTCATAGGGTCGCTATAAGTCAGTATTGACTCGACGGCAATGGGTTTTTATCAATTATCATGCATATTAAATAAAACTTCATGACAATCTGTTAATAAGCTAAACTACACCTATTCCTTACCAACTATCTCATTATCTGACATTTCACATTTATGACTAATTTTGTATATTAATGACTGTTATAGACTGAATTGTGTCCCCTAAAAATGTGTGTCAACTTGGCTAGGCCATGATTCCCAGTATTGTGTGATTATCCACCATTTTGTCATCTGATGTAATTTTCCTATGTGCTGTAAATCCTAACTCTATGATGTTAATAAGGTGGGATTATCAGCAGTTACGTTAATGAGGCAGGACTCAATCTACAGATTAGGTTGTGTCTTAAGTCAGTCTCTTTTGAGATATAAAAGAGAGCAGAGAGACACAGAGGACGGAGGACCACATACCATTAAGAAGCCAGCGACAGAAGCAGAGTATGTCTTTTGGATCCAGGCTTCCTGCACTGAGAAACACCCAGGCCAGGGGGAAGATTAATGACAGAGATCTTCCCCCAGAACCAACAGAGAAAGAAAGCCTTCCCCCAGAGCTGTCACCTTGAATTTGGACTTCTAGCCTCCTAGACTGCGAGAGAGTAAATTTCCCTTTGTTAAAGCCATTGACTTGTGGTATTTCTGTTACAGCAGCACTAGATATCTAAGACAAAACTGGGTACCAAGAGAGTAGGCGCGGTTCACCTAAAATGTGGATATAGTTTTGAAACTATGAATGGGTAGAGGCTCGATGAGTTTCGAAGTGCCTAAAAGTAAAAGTACATTGCCTTGAAGAGACTGTTGGTGTTAATTATGGACATCAGACAATTCTGCTGAGCATTCAGTAAAAAAAAAAAAAATTCTCTTTTACTCAGAAGGAAATTCAAAGAGCTGTTACACTGGTGATGGCATAGATGGTGAGAAGCAGAAGAGCCAGAAGACCAGCACAAGATGGCACTGGAGCCGACCCATGGAGCTAGAGAGCTGAGTGCCTTTGCACAGGAAGCTTCTTGGTGGAGTGGGGTGCCTCTGGACATTTATCGGTAGAGCTAGCCTTGTCGACCCACAGAGCTAGAGAGCTGAGTGCCTTCTAGCTGAAGTTTACTGGTGGAATGTCACTTATTGGTGGAGCTACAGAGCTTTGGAACACTTGTCCCAGCAGGGCAGCGAAGCCCGAGGGGTGGAGAGGCCAAGGAACCAAGAAGCAGAAGCTGAAGAGACAAGGAACACAGGAAACAGAGATTCCTCAGTCTCACAGGGTAGAGCCATGGCCTCTGGGGTCTCAAAGGGTGGAGTATACACTCAGACAGACTAGGAGAATGAGGCCAAAGGGGCAAAGCTGCCTTTCCAGTGTGCCTGAAAGGTGGAGCTGAAGCCTAGAGCTGAGGGGCCCCCACTACAATTTGGAAAGTTTGGCTAACACTCAGAGGCGGAAGGGCAGGGCCATTGTGTAAAAAAAAAAACTCAGAGGTGGAAGGGCAGGGCCATTGTGTAAGTGGTCTCAGAAGAACACATGATTATTTTCAAGACTTAAGGGTTTATGTAATGTGTTCTGTTTTACTTGCTTGGTGCCTGGTATCCCTTCTTTCCCTCCATTTTCTCCCATTTGTAATGGAAATGTCTAGCTTGTGCCTATTCTATCACTGTATTTTGGAAGCAGATTAACTTGTATTCTAGATTTCAAAGATGAAGAGGAATTTTTGGATTTTGGACTTTGAGTTGATATAAGACTTTTGCTATGATATGACGGGGTGAATATGTTTTACATGTGGCAAGGACATAAATTTTGGGGGACCAAAGGGTGGAATGCTATGGATTGAATTGTGTCCCCTAAAAATGTATGCCAGCTTGGCTAATCCATGATTTCCAGTATTGTGTGATTATCCACCATTTTGTCATCTGATGTGATTTTCCTATATGTTGTAAATCTTAACTGTATGATGTTAATAAGGTGGGATTAGCAGCAATTATGTTAATGTGGCAGGACTCAATCTACAAGATTAGGTCACGTTTTGAGTCAATCTCTTTTGAGATAAAAAAGAGAGAAGCAAGCCAAGAGACATGGGGGACCTCATACCACAAAGAAAGCAGCACCAGGAGCAGGGCGTGCTGAAAAGCAACCAGACCAGCGGAAGATTAATGAAAGGGACCTCTGTCCCAGAACCGACAGAGAGAGAAAGCCTTCCCCTAAAGTTGGCACCCTGAATTTGGACTTCTAGCCTCCTAGACTGTGAGAGAATAAATTTATCTTTGTTAAAGGCATTCACTTGTGGTATTTCTGCCATAGCAGAACCAAATAACTAAGACAATGATGTATATCTAGCAGTAACAAATGCTGATGTGTGAGATGAGAGTAACACTATGATGTTTATGATTATGTGTCAACTTGGCTGGGCCTTGATTCCTGGTGGTTTAGGAATGTAATGATATAATTTGATAGTTGTGTAATGATGTTATCATTCTCCATTTTGTGACCTGATATGGTCATCCTTTATTTTTGCATAAAGCCAATTTTTGCATAACTACCTGGTCTTTGGAACCTAACCATGTCGGTAAGCGAGGAGTGGGTATATTCATCTCACATTATCTACCACTTAAATATCTTCCCTTATTTCTACCCTGGAATCAGCACATAATTTATAACACCTTTTTTGCATATTTAAAAGGCGCTTTAAAAATCTGGCTAAAAAAGATCATCTCAAGACTACAGAATTCATATATTCATTCATTCAACAAATATTTATTAAGTGCTTACCATCTGTTAGGCTTTGGGGATAAAGGAGCAAAACTGGCTAAATTTATAGTAAATATAGGAGGCTCAACCCTTTCTTTCTCATCAGATTTACAAATAAGATAATTTTTAACTAGTAAAACACATCCACAGATTCAAACTTAAAAATAATCAAAAAGGTATACAGTAAAAGGCCTTTCTCATCCACCCCATCTTCCTCCTGCTCCTACACAGGAAATTACTTTTCTTACTTTTTTGTGTACTCTACGAGATTTTCTTTATGCAAATACAATGAAATATGAATATATATTTTCATCCCCCTCTCTCTTTTATACAAAAAGTAGTTAATTATACATTCTGTTTTAAATTTATTTTTCAAATAACAATGTGTTTTGGAAAACTTCCAAATCTGCACATAGAGAACATTCTCATTCTTTTCTACAGCTATAAACCCAAAATCAAACCCAGTGCTGTTGAGTCGATTCCGACTCATAGCGACCCTATAGGACAGAGCGGAACTGCCCCATACAGTTTCCAAGGAGTGCCTGGGGGATTTGAACTGCCAACCCTTTGGTTACCAGCTGTAGCACTTAACCCCTACGCCACCAGATTAATCCGTTCTACAGCTATAGATTACCGTAATGTACATAGACATGCTATAGTTCATTTAACCAGCACCCTACTGATAGACATTAGCAGTGTTTCCAATCTTACTGTTACAAATTAATATCTACGAAAACTCTTGTACATATGGTATTTTTTGAGTGCATAAGTATACCAAAAAAGAAAGAAAGAAAAAAAAAAAAAACCCAAAGTAATAGCCATCTAGTCGATTCCAACTCCTAGTGACCGTATAGGACAGAGTAGAACTGCCCCAAAGGGTTTCCAAGGAGTAGCTGGTGAGTTCAAACTGCCAACCTTTTGGTTAGCAGCCAAACTCTTAACCACTGCACCACAAGGGCATAAATGCAGATGTAATAATTTCCCAGAATTAGTACTAAAACAAAAAGTAAATGCATTGGTCTTTTCCCTAGAAATTGCCAACTTATCTTCCATGGGTGTTGTGTTATTTTGTACTTTCACCACAAGACTATCTCAGATGTATCCTTCTGAAAAAAGCCATTCCTTTCTTTGGGACTCTAAAACATTTTCATCATAAGGTAATTCTCAAAGATGTTCCCACTGTAATAAACTACACAGAGCTCTTTATTTTCCCTGAAATGTGTATGTAAAATTTATTGACTTATCAAGCTTAAAAGCAGATCAATTTTCAAATTAAAAAAAAACTGACAGAGGAAATCATCATATTGATGCCTAGACTGCTTGAATAACAATCGCCTTTTTTTCTTCCCAATATCCCCTGTGATCTAAAAACAAAAGTACTCTTTGCACCTGTTTTTTTTTTTAATTCACGTTCAATATTTTATAGTTGGGTAAACAGTCAAAGGCATTTCACTTTTAAACGAATGTTTTCGTTAAATATTTAAATGTTTTCTTGAAATGAAATGTGTTAGCTCTTTAATATTTTCCTTTAATAAGCTATAATTTCAAAGATGATCTAATCTTTATGACTGCCATTTTCAACAGGCAGTGTCTACTATATTATACATTATTTTAATTTCAATGCCCAATTCTATTCTATCAAATGTTTAATAACTAGAATGCAACTCCTTAAGCCTCTTAGACTTCCTATTTGAAGGAATCTTCAAATATATCCAATTTCAATATGACTATACCTGTTTTGTATGGTAACATATAAAATGATAACTTTTATTTTTCAAATAAGGATACATCTATATAAGGATACAATCTACGTTGCATTCCAGTTATTCAAAAATCGGTTGTAAAATAATCTCAATACCTGGAAAAACACAGTAGCTAGCCTAGTTGCTGACCCTGAAATAATTTTTAAAAAGCTACCTCACATTCTATGCCCTTAGTCAGTAAATGGGGCAGAACCATACTTAATCTCTCACCCATGCAATGTATAATGTAAGACAAATGCTTTAATTTTAGTATTAGAGTAAATAGGATACACCTACAGCAAAAGACAAGAATTAGCTAAGAAAGGGAAAACAAAACAAACAAAAATACACTTTACAAATAACACCCATGGCCTAAAAGCTTATCAGTCTATGACAATTAAGGAGAAAACAGTTCTACACAGCATAATTGTGCCTGAAGAAATCACTTTAATTCTGTCAAGTGATTGATGTTCACAGTAAGAACCCTGAGCCATCAAAAAACTGTTAATTTACACTGTTTATTCTGTTTAAGAAAACAGGTAGGCGAGCTTTGTAAAATAAATTTTGGCACATAAAAGGATAAGATTCAATTATCAAGAAAATTAACATGAAAATATGCCATTTGTCAACAATACTCCAATGAATGAGAAATTATTCAAAGTAAAAATTCTCACTCAAAATTGGAATATACTATGGCTGCCTTTTTTGTGATAAGGGGCTTTAAACATATCAGGGGCATTCCTGGGTTGTACAAATGGTTAAGCACTCGACTACTAGCCAAAAGGTTGGTGGTTTGAACCCACACAGAGGCCCTCAGAAGACAAGCTTGGCGATGTGCTTCTGAAAGATCACAGCCTTGAAACCTCTATGGAGCAGTTCTACTCTGCAGTTGACTTGAAGGCAACTAACAATAACAACAATAAATATTTTAGCCAACTCCCTACACTAAGCCAGTTCTTGGTTAGTAGCCAAAAGAATATCTGGTAATTTCTGAAAGTTATTTAGGCAAATTTCCACTTAAATGATTGGACATACTTTAGAAATGTCCTGATTTCACTTTTGTTTTCTTTTAAGTTGTGACTACCAAGTAGACAGGAGGCCTGATGGCGCAGTGGTTAAGAGCTACGGCTGCTAACCAAAGAGTTGGCAGTTCAAATCTACTAGACGCTCCTTAGAAACCCTATGCACAGTGTTACTCTGCCCTATAGGGTTGCTGTGACTCATAATCTACTGGACAGCAGCGGGTTGGTTTTTTTGGTTTAGCCAAGTGGACACCTTGGTTAGGTTTCTAGCTCCAACTCACTAAATGCCTTGTTCAAGTGGCTCCATCTTACTACCCTCTTCTCAGATTCTTTATCAGTAAAGTGAGAGGGTTATAGAAAACATGACATATTAGTGAACAGAATGAGTTTGCTAACAAAATGAAACATAGCTACTACATCAGGTCCTTATTAAAAATTAAGTTGAAAGAATACTCAAAACATTCTATTAAGTTGGGGGTAATATGTTACACATTTTCTGAATTAATGGCTAAAGTTAGATATACCTAGACTATAATAATAACTGACAATTTACTACATTTTTTAAGACTTACAGCAAAAGAAATTATAGTCACTTTAGACTCTTGTCCATTATTTAATAATTGCTACTGAAAGAATATAACAAATTCCCCGTGTAGTCATACAGCACTTAAAATACCAGTGTAATCCATTATCTTGAGACATTAAATTAGACAATCTGAACCAGAAAATAAACCACTGTCATCTGATATATAAAAAACACAGTATCTTAATCAGGGCATCTATAAAGGAAAATGTCCATAGCAATGTTGTTTAAAATAGCCAGACAGCAGAGACAACCCAAATGTCCACTAACAGTAGAACGGATAAAAAAATTCTGGAATATTCATTTGCAAAAATATTATATAATAACGAAAATAAATGAAATAAAACTGCATGCAATTTGATGCATGAATCTTAAACATAATGTTGAGTAATGGAAGAAAGAATATACACAATAGGATTCCATAAAGTTTAAAATCAGGCAAAAAGTAAACATATTGCTTGCGAATACATATACATGTGATAAAGTTATGTGAATAATTACCATAAAATTCAGAATACTAGTTACCTCTAAAGAAAAAGAAGATTACATCGTTGGGTTTATGGGCTACCAGCAGTGAACTATGGTTACATGGTTGTTTGCTTCATAACTATTTATCATACTATACATTTATATGTCTATATCATGTTACATTTTACAAAAGAAACATTTAAAATTATATTTTCTAAAACAATATAATATATCCTTATAGAGAAGGAAGAGAGAATTCCTCTTTTTTGCTAACAATGATTTTATTTTCTTGGCCTATATTTCTAATTTTTATAATAATATTTTAATAATAAATAAATTACTATGCTCAATTCTCCACAATCCTAAGTAAGAGTAGACTTCACAGGCATTCCCAATGGCTATAAAAATAATAGTGGATCTTAAAGACTGTAAGATCCGTTATCCTGCTAGATCTTATGCTTAGTTGCTCAATGTTATTTGTGTAACTTTTCCTTCTTTTCAAGAAAATGTATACTTTTAGATAAAATTCCAAATTACATCCAGGTAATAATTTTATGCAGACTGTGCTTAAGAAAAAAAAAAAAGTATAATATTTTTACTCAAAAGAGGAAGAAATATACTTTCAACATTCACACATGTTGAAACAATTTGGGGGGCACCTGTGTATGCACGGAGCCCTGGTGGCACAGTGGTTAAGGGCTACGGCCGCTAACCAAAAGGTCATAGGTTCAAATCCACCAGCCATTCCTTGGAAACCCTACGCGGCAGTTGTACTCTGTCCCATAGGGTCACTATGAGTTGGAATCGACTCAATGGCCATGGGGCTAGGTTTTATGGTTGGCTTGTGCATGCATACAATGTGAGGGTCTGTGATAAGTCTGTCACAGATACCACAGCTGAGTTCTAACCCAATGTCACTCTGTGAAAGTGTGGATCACTGTGTGTACTACAGAATATGATAGTTGAATTACAGAATATACAAAACAAAATCCATTTAAAGCCCACGTAACAGGGTGACTCATTCAAAATAGATACCACAATATCTAATTTAAATTATATTAGAGCTTTTTAGAAGAATTCATTTGAAAAGAAAAACTATAAGGAGCTGAAAGTATTACGAAAGAGATAATAAAAACTGACTTAATTAAAAAAACACACGCACACACAATTTAGGAAATCCTAAAACCATCCTCACTGTATGTTTGTTATAACCTTTAGGTGTCACTAAACAGGAGGCAGTGTATGAAATTTAGAAGCACTTTCTAAATTAGCACTTTCACCACACTCCCGGTACCAATGTGATGGCGATGGTATGGCCACCATGATGTAAACAGAATTGCTTTTGTTGTATAGTGTTACCATTACAAATGGAGCTGAGGATACCCCTCCTTAGTGAGTCTACTCTTTGCCCATCTATTAAGTGCTAACTTTAGAAAATTACACTGTGTCCAGCAGGGAGCAGTATTACAACATTCATAACACTTGACTTGAACCTCAAACCAACAAGAAGAAAAAGGAAAAAAATCCCACTTACCATAGGTTTGTTCTACAATACTTTCAATTTCTAAGGTAGTTGCAAGACCTCCAGAAAAAACATCTAAAGCATGTCTCAAAGTGTATGTGGGAGATCCATGGTCTCAGGATTCCTAAAGCAGGAAATCAAAGTTGTATTACATGAAGTCTTCTCTCACTCATGCAGAGCTGAATTAGTACACAAAATGATTAAATGCCTCTTAGTTGCTAAGATACACCTTCCTCTTAGTGAGTCAATGGAATTTCAAATTCAGATATTGGATGACACTTTGGGTAAAATGATTTTTTTAAAACTCAGAATATTAAAGACCTTTATCCACCAGGGAATTTAAGTACAGGAGAAAATTAATTGGGAGAGTTCGTAGATTATAAGATACCCATCAACCTAGACAGAAATGTGGTCAATGAGTTAAAGAAGTAGTTGATAAGCCAATCACATACATTTCAAATACATCAAAATCTTGTAGACAATTTGTAGGCAATATTGAAGATACAACTTAATTCACTTCTACAGGTTAGAATGAGTTTCTGAGGTTAATTATGAGGTTAAAAAGGCAGCAGAGAAATAATTTATAATGCCAGTAAGACTGATTAGTCAGCTATTTAGTTAAAATGATGAACGTACATGATGTTGTTCCCCACGTGTCTTGTCAGTTTGTAGTACCATGGGGACCTGCATGTTGCTGTGATGCTGGAAGCTATGCCACCGGTATTCAGATATCAGCAGGGTCACCCATGGAGGACATGCTTCAGGTGAGCTTCTAGACTAAGACAGACTGGGAAGAAGGACCCAGCAGTCTACTTCTGAAAACCATTAGCCAGTGAAAACCTTATGAATAGCAGCGTAACAGTGTCCAATATAGTGCTGGAAGATGAGCTCCCCAGGTTGGAAGGCACTCAAAAGATGACTGGGGAAGAGCTGCCTCCTCAAAGTAGAGTCGACCTTAATGATGTGGCCGGAGTAAAGCTTTTGGGACCTTCATTTGTTGATGTGGCACGACTCAAAATGAGAAGAAACAGCTGCAAACATCCATTAATAATCGGAACATGGAATGTACAAAGTACGAATCTAAGAAAATTGGAAATTGTCAAAAATGAAATGGAACACATAAACGTCAATATCCTAGGCATCAATGAGCTGAAATGGACTGGTATCGGCCATTTTGAGTCAGACAATCATATAGTCTACTATGCTGGGAATGACAACTTCAAGAGGAATGGTGTTACATTCATTGTCAAAAAGAACATTTCAAGATCTGTCCTGAAGTACAACGCTGTCAGTGATAGGATAAAATCCATAAGCCTACAAGGAAGACCAGTTAATACGACTATTACTCAAATGTACACACCAATCACTAAGGTCAAAGATGACGAAATAAAAGATTTTTATCAGCTGCTGCAGTCTGAAATTGACTGAACGTGCCATCAAGATGCACTGATAATTACCAGTGACTGGAATGCAAAAGTTAGAAACAAAGAAGGATCAATAGTTGGAAAATATGGTCTTGGTGATAGAAACAATGCTGGAGATCAAATGATAGAATTTTGCAAGACTAATGACTTCATTGCAAATACCTTCTTTCACCAACATAAACAGCGACTATACACATGGACCTCGCCAGATGCAACACACAGAAATCAAATTGACTACATCTGTGGAAAGAGATGATGGAAAAGCTCAGTATCATCAGTTAGGACAAAGCCAAGGGCCAACTGCGGAACAGAGCATCAACTGCTCATATGCAAGTTCAAGCTGAAACTGAAGAAAATCAGAGTAAGTCCACGAGAGCCAAAATATGACCTTGAGTATATTCCACCTGAATTTAAAGACCATCGGAAGAACAGATTTGAAGAATTGAACACTAGTGACCACAGACCAGAAGAGTTGTGGAAGGACATCACACATGAACAAAGCAAAGTATTAAGAAGACATGAAAGAAAGAAAAGACCAAGATGGATGTCAGAGGAGACTCTGAAACTTGCTCTCAGACATCGAGCAAAAGGAAGAATTGATGAAGTAAAAGAACTGAACAGAAGATTCAAAGGGCAGCTTGAGAAGACAAAGTAAAGTATTATAATGACATGTGCAAACAGCTGGAGTTGGAAAACCAAAAGGGAAGAACACGCTCGGCATTTATCAAGCTGAAAGAATTGAAGAAAAAATTCAAGCTTCAAGTTGCAATAGTGAAGGGTTCTATGGGGAAAATATTAAACAATGCAGGCAGCATCAAAAGAAGATGGAAGGAATACACAGAGTCATTATACCAAAAAGAATTAGTTGATATTCAACTATTTCAATAGGCAGTATATGATCAGGAACCAATGGTACTGAAGGAAAAAGTCCAAGCTGCTCTGAAAGCATTGGCGAAAAACAAGGCTCCAGGAATTGATGGAATGTCAACTGAGATATTTCAACAAACAGATGCAGCGCTGGAGGCGCTCACTCGTCTATGCCAAGAAATATGGAAGACAGCTTCCTGGCTAACTGACTGGAAGAGATCCATATTTATGCCTATTCCCAAGGAAGGTGATCCAACTAAATGTGGGAATTATACGACAATATCATTAATATCACAAGTAAGCAAAATTTTGCTGAAGATCATTCAAAAATGACTGCAGCAGTATATCGAGATGGAACTGCCAGAAATTCAGGCCAGTTTCAGAAGAGGGTGTGGAGCCAGGGATATCATTGCTGATGTCAGATGGATCCTTACTGAAAGCAGGGAATACCGGAAGGATGTTTACCTGTGTTTTATTGACTATGCAAAGGCATTCGACTGTGTGGATCATAACAAACTATGGATAACACTGCGAAGAATGGGAATTCCAGAACACTAAATTGTGCTCATGAGGAACCTTTACATAGATCAAGAAGCAGTTGTTCGGACAGAACAAGGGGATACTGATTGGTTTAAAGTCAGGAAAGGTGTGCATCAGGCTTGTATTCTTTCACAATACCTATTCAATCTGTATGCTGAGCAAATAACACGAGAAGCTGGACTATATGAAGAAGAACGGGGCATCACGATTAGAAGAAGACTCATTAACAACCTCCATTATGCAGATGACACAGGCTTGCCTGCTGAAAGTGAAAGGACTTGAAGCACTTACTAAGGCAGATCGAAGACCACAGCCTTCAGTACGATTGCACCTCAACATAAAGAAAACAAAAATCCTCACAACTCGACCAATGAGCAACATCATGATTAACGGAGAAAAGACTGAAGTTGTCACCGATTTCATTTTACTTGGATCCACAATCTACAGCCAATCTTCTTCACTTTCAGCGAGCAAGGTTGTGTCATCTGCATAATGGAGGTTGTTAATGAGTCTTCCTCCAATCCTGATGCCCCATTCTCCTTCATATAGTTAACTTCTCTGATTACGTGCTCAGCATACAGACTGACTAAGTATGGTGAAAGGATACAACCCTGACGCTCACCTTTCCTGACTTTAAATCATACAATATCCCCTTGTTCTGTTCACATGACTGCTTCTTGATTTATGTACGGGTTCCTCACAAACACAATTAAGTGTTCTGGTATTCCCATTCTTTGCAATGTTACCCGTAATTTGTTATCATCCACACAGTTGAATGCCTTTGCATAGTGAATAAAACACAGGTAAACATCTTTCTGGTATTCCCTGCTTCCAGTCAGGATCCATCTGACATCAGCAATGATATCCCTCATTCCACACCCTCTTCTGAATCCGGCTTGAATTTCTGGCAGTTTCCTGCCAATGTACTTTGTAGCTGCTTTTGAACAATTTTCAGCAAAATTTTACTTGCGTGTGATATTAATGATATTGTTCAATAATTTCTGCATTTTGTTGGGTCACTTCCCTTTGAAATAAGCATAAATATGAATCTCTTCATATTGGTCAGGTAGCTGTCTTCTAAATTTCTGGGCATAGATGAGTGAGCGCTTCCAGTGCTGCATCCATTTGTTTAAATGTCTCAACTGGTATTCCGTCAACTCCTGCAGCCTTGTTTTTTGGCCAGTGCCTTCTGTGCAGCTTGGACCTCTTCCTTCAGTACCATTGGTTCCTGATCATATGCTACCTCCTGAAATGTTGGAATGTCAACCAATCCTTTTTGATACAGTGACTCTGTGTATTCCTTCCATCTTCTTTTGATGATTCCGGCATTGTTAATACTTTCCCCCACAGAATCCTTCAATATTGCAACTCGAGGCTTGTATTTTTTTTTTTTTTTTCATTTCTTTCAGCTTGAGAAATGCAAAGTGTGTTCTTCCCTTTTGGTTTTCAAACTCCACGTCTTGCGCATATCATTATTATACTTTACTTTGCCTTCTTGAGCCAGCCTTTAAAATCTTCTGTTCAGCTCTTTCACTTCATCATTTCTTCCTTTCGCTTTAGCAACTTTCAGAGTCTCTTCTGACATCCATTTTGGTCTTTTCTTTCTTTCTTGCCTTTTTAATGACCTTTTCCTTTCTTCATCTGTGCTGGCCTTGATGTTATTCCACAACTTGTCTGGTCTGCGGTCATTAGTGTTCAATGCATCAAATCTATTCTTGAGACAGTCTCTAAATTAATGTGGGATATATTTGAGGTCTTACTTTGGCTCTCATGGAATGACTCTAATTTCTCAGATTTCAACTTGAACTTGTATATGAGCAATTACTGGTCTGTTCCACAGTCAGCCCCTGGCCTTTTTCTGACTGATGATATTGCGCTTTTACATCATCTCTTTCCGCAGAAGCAATCAATTTGATTCCTGTATATTCCATCTGGCAAAGACCACGTGTATAGTTCCCATTTATGTTGTTGAAAAAGGTACCTGCAATGAAGAAGTCGTTGATGTTGCAAAATTCTATCATGTAATCTCTAGCATTGTTTCTATCACCAAGGCCAAGTTACCAACTACTGATCCTTCTTCGTTTCCAATTTCCACATTCCAATCACCACTAATTATAAATGCATCCTAACTGCATGGTCGATCAATTTCAGACTGCAGAAGTTGGTAAAAATCTTCAATTTCTTCATCTTTGGCAGTGGTTAGTGCATAAATTTGAATAATGTCCACATTAACTGGTCTTCCTTGTAGGCATATGGATAGTGTCCTATCCCTGACAGCGTTGTATTTCAGGATAAATCCTGAAACATTCTTTTTGACGATGAACACAACACCATTTCTCTTCAAGTTGTCATTACCAACACAGTAGGCCATATGATTCTCCGATTCAAAATGGCCAATACCAGTCCACTTCAGCTCACTAATACCTACGACGTCGATGTTTATGTGTTCCATTTCATTTCTGACGATTTTCATTTTTCCTAGATTCATGTTTCATACATTCCACATTCTGATTATTAATGGATGTCTGCAGCCATTTCTTCTCATTTTGAGTTGTGTCACATCAGCAAATGAAGGTCCCAAAAGCTTGACTCCATCCATGCCACTAAGATTGACTCTACTTTGAGGAGGCAGCTTTTTCCCAGTCATCTTTTGAGTGCCTTCCAACCTGAGAGGCTCATCTTCCATCCCTATATCAGGCCACGTGCCACTGCTATTCATAAGATTTTCACTGGCTAATTCTTTTCAGAAGTAGACCACCAGGTCCTTCTTCCTAATCTGTCTTAGTCTGGAAGCTCAGCTGAAACCTGTGCCATGGGTGACCCTGCTGGTATTTGAATACTGATGGCGTAGCTTCCCGCATCACAGTAACGTGCAAGCCCCCACAGTACAACAAACTGACAGACACGTCAGGGAAAAATATTTATAGCAAACATAAAAATGTAAAATATTCACTATTTGGCCTTTAATAGAAAAAGTTTACTAACAGTTGACCTAGAGCTGTGCTGTCCAATGTGGTAACAACTAAATCAAACCAAACCCATTGCTGACAAGTCTATTCCGACTCATAGCAACCCTATAAGACAGAGTAGAGCTGCTCCATAGGGTTTCCAAGGAGCAGCTGGTAGATTCAAACTGCTGACCTTTTGGTTGGCGGCTGTAGCTCTTAACCACTGTGCTACCACGGGTCCATTATGGTAATAACTAGCACATGTAACTGTTTAATTAAAACTAAATAAAATTTAAAAATTCAACTCCTCAGTTATATCAGCCATATTTCAAGCGTTCAATAGCCATAAGTGGTTAGTGGCTATTACACTGGACACTGTAGACAGAACATTTCCATCAATGCAGGAAGTTCTACTAAACAGTGCTCATCTGGGAATTACCATAACAGATTACTGGGTTTTCATATAAAGTAGTATTTTAAAAAATGCTAGCACAAAGACAAACATTTTGAAGAGAAGCAGGAAAGTCATACATTCCAAAAAAGACAAAAATTAGTGACATCAGAAAGGAAATAATAAATAAACCTACCCAAACACAAGAACCACACCCCCTACCCTTGAGTCTATTTTGTTCAACTCAAAGAGATACTATAAGACAGAGGAGAACTTCCCCCATAGGGTTTCCAAGGCTGTAAATCTTTACAGAAGCAGATTAACACATCTTTCTCCCTCAAAGCAACTGGTGAGTTCAAAGTGCCGACCTTTCGGTTAGCAGCCGAATGCTTAACCACTATGCCAACGATGCGCCATAATAAACCTAAGACCTCATTATATGAAAATACCACTAAGTTTTTTTTTTAATTCTTCAAAGTTAATCAGAGTGAAAAAAATTGAGAGAAAATTCAAAAGGCACATCATTATAAATGAGAAACTACTATAAATATGGAAGAGATTATAAAAGAATTCAATGTACAGAATGAAAGTAAGGCTATTAAATTCAAAAATAATTTTAAAAGTTTTTCCTTTGAAAACACAATTCAAAAACAGGTAAAACAATTATATAAAACAAGAGTTAAGAATAAAAAGGTTTTAAAAAATTTTGTTGTGGTAAAATACACGTAATAAATTTTCCATTTTAACCACTTTTAAGTGTACAATTCAGTGACATTAATTACATTCACTATGTTGTGCAAGTACCTGAGTCCTTGTTTTCAACTCTTTGGGATGTATTTCTGGAAGTAGAATTGCTAGGTCACATAATAATTCTATATTTAACATTTTAGGAACAGCCAGTTTTCCAAAATGGTACACCATTTTCATTCCCACCAGCAGTGCACAAGGGTTCCAACTTTTCCACAACCTCACCAACACTTGTTACTTTCCCTTTATCTGATAATAACCATCCTAGTGAATGTGAAGCTTTGATTTGCATCCTTGTGGTTCTGATTTGCATTTCCCTAGTGAGTAATGGGAGTCCCTGGGTGGTACAAACAGTTAGTTAATGCATTCAGCTACTAACAAAAATGTTGTTGATTCAAGTCCACCCATAGGTGCCTCAGAAGAAAGGTCTGGTATACTACTTCCAAAAAATTAGCCACTGAAAACCCTTTGAAGGGCAGTTTTACTCTTATTGTATTATTGGCAGGAATGTGTGGAATGACGAAGACTCAAAGTGGTGCTGTAGGCCACCATCTTTGAGTGGGGCAGCACTGTTTCCTACTCAGGATGAAATCTGATGACCAAGAGGCGTGGTTGCTATGAAACGCATACGCTGCTCTTATTTTTGTGAGCCATGACTGAGCCGTTTTGAACCAGTTCAAAGCCTCAGTCAGATCATACCACCTGTAAGTAAGAGATACTTTTACTTCTTCCTTTTCTATTTGGATGCCTTTTGTTTCTTTTTCTGGACTAATTGCTTTGGATAGAACTTCCATTACAATGCTGATTAGCAGTAATCAAATCGTGTATCCTTGACTTGTTCTTGATCTTAGGGGGAAAGCCTTCAGTGTTTCACAACTGAGTATGATGTTGTTATGGGTTTTTTATAGATGCCCTCTATCATGATGAGGAATTTCCCTTCTACTCCTAGTTTGCTGAGTACTTTTTTCATGAAAGGGTTTTTTATTTTGTCAAGTTCCTTTTCTGCATCAACTGAGATACTAAGTGGTTCTTTACCTTCATTCTATTGATGTGGTATATTACACTGATTGATTTTCTTATGTGGAACCACACTTGTGTTCCTGGGATAAATCCCACTTAGCCACGGTATAATCCTTTTACTATGCTGTTGGATTCAGTTTACTAGTACTTTGTTGAAGATTTTTGCATCCATATTCATGGAAGTTATTGATCTGTACTTTTCCTTCCTTGTGATACCTTTAATCTGGCTTTAGTAACAGGTTAATGCTGGCCTTAGAGAAGGAGTTAGGAAGTGTGCCCTCTTTTATATGTTAGGAGAATTGGAAAAGATTGGTGTTCATTTTTCTTTAAACAATTTGTAGAATTCTCCAGTGAAGCCATCTGATCCTGGACTTTTATTTGTTGGAAAGTTTTTGATTACTAATTCAATCTCTTTACTTGTTACAGGTCTGTTGAGATTTTCTATTTCTTCTTGAGCCAATAGGTAGTTTGTGTGTTTTCAGGAATTCTTCCATTTCATTTAGATTATCTAGTTTGTTGGCATTAAACTGTTCATGGTAATCTCACATATAATCACTTTTATATGTGTTCGTAGTAATGTTTCCACTTTCATTTCTGACTTTAGTTATTTGCGTCTTCTCTTTTATTCCTTGTCAGTCTAAAGGTTTGTCAACTTTATTGATCTTTTCAAAGAAGCAACTTTTGGTTTTGCTGATTCCCTCTATTGTTTTTATATACTGTATTTCACTTATTGCTGCTCTAATTTTTATTATTTCCTTCCTTCGGGTAGCTTTGGGTTTCATTTGCTCTTCTGTTCTAGTACCTCATGGTATGAAAAAAAAAAAAAAAAAAAACCAAGCCCACTGCCATTGCATCGATTTCAACTCATAGCAACTCTGTAGGACAGAACAGACCTGTCCCGTAGGGTTTCTAAGGCTATAAATCTTTACAGAAGTAGACTGCTACATCTTTCTCCCATAGAGTGGCTAGTGAGTTTGAACCACTGACCTTTTGGTTAGCATCAGAGCACTTTAACCACTGTGCCACTAGGCTCCTTCCTTAGGGTACAAGGGTAGGTTAAGTTTTTTTTTAATTGAAGGAATTTATAGATATTAATTTCTCTCTAAGTACTCTCTTTGTTGTATCCCATAAGTTTTGGTATGTTATGCTTTTATTTTTATTTGACTCTACGTATTTTCTAATTTCTCTTATGATCAGGTTTGGGACCTACCCTACACCATATGACCTCATTAACATAAAAAAAGAAAGCACCTATTTCCAAACACACTCCATTCATCTTTCCAAAGAACCACAAACTGACCAATGGAACAGAACAGAGTTCAAAAAGAAACCCAACTAATTCATGTAAAGGCTTTACTTATTAAAAAGATCAATACAGCAGGGAAAGAATTACGTTCTCAGTAAATATTCATATAGGGGAAAAAATACACCTTTACCACTACCTCACACCAAAAACAAAAAATCACTTCCAACAGGTTGAAGACATAGTGTTTAAAAGTAAATAACATGGCTTTAATTAGAAAACACAGAGATCCTCCTCAGAATCTTAAAGTGGGCAAACCTAGCCATAAAAAACTAGTCATAAATAGAAAAACTGATGACTCAGAATATATTTTTACTAAAATCAGAAGACAATTAAGAAAATTAAAAGGCAAATCACAGACTAGAAGATATTTGAAATGTACTTATTTGAAAATGAACTCATACACATATTTGTACAATTCCACGAGGAAAAGACGGACAATTCTATTTTTTTTTCAAATGGGCAAAAGACATGAACACACCCTTCAAAAAAAGGTTTATCCAAATGACCAATAAACATATAAACAAGTGCTCAACTGCATCAGTCCAAAGGCAAAATGACTATGCTCTATACCACAACCCTCTCAGAACGGCTAAAATTAAAAAGAGAAAATGTGTGGATAAAGATCAAAAATAATTGGAATTCACACACTCCTGATAACAGTGTAAACTGGTACAACCACTTTAGAAAAATGTTTGGCCCCACATGGGAAACTAGCCAAACTCCTTTCACTGGCAGAATGGAGAATGAACTGTGATACATTCACACAATGTTACTATACAGCGATAAGAATAAATCATCTCCTACACACATTAGTAACGATCATCTCACAACCATACACTGAGCAAATGGAGTCACACATAAAAGTACACACTGTATTGCTTCATTTATGTAAAGTACAAAAACAGATAAAACAAATCTGTGATGCTAAAAGTGAGGACTGTGGTTTACTTCTGTGCCCACAGTGAGAGGAAGGAGGCAAAACGGTATTATTCAGGGTACTGGAACTTCCTCTGGACAGGCATGACCTTGGCATTTATTCCCTTAGTCATGTTCCCAGAAAACAGACAGGCTCGGTAGTAATCGTTCACAGTATTTGTTATACTTTTGTTACATGCTTTACCTACATAGACACAACAATATAAACTCTAGGGCTCAGGAAAACCCTGAGGGACCACCCAGCCAAAGGGGTGCCCATCTGTGATAACGGGTTCTAGTTGCTTGCCATGCCCATTATATGTTTTGTAGTGTACCATGAATTGGTCCCTGGGGGCTTTCAATTGTACCTGAACACTTTTCAGAATATCAACTTGTTGGAATTCTTGGGGAAAGGGTCCCACAACGTAACTACAAGGGTGATATACATGTTGCTTATGGAGTCTCAGTGTAAGATCTTCTAATAGCTGATTTCATTTGAAAGCAAGGTGAAATGGCTTTACTAAGGACATGATGGTTGAAGTCAGATTTGAAGCATAAGTAGAAATTAACTAGTGGGCTTTTGGAGAAAGGGAGCAGGGTGAGTACAGGAGATTGAATGAATACTAGAATGCAGAGAATAAAGGGATTTATAGATAATGATGTGGCTGAAGAGGTAATTAGAACTACATTAAGGTCCTTGTTAATAAGTTTCACTTTTATATTATATGATGAGACTTCCATTTTGAAAAGATCAGGTTGGCACTTGAATGGAGATTGGACTGCAGGAGAACCAGAAGAAGAGTGTCAGAACCCCTAGAATGAATTACAGAGCTATTAAAAAGTAAAATCTATAGGTCTTGGTGATGAACTGGATAGGGTACACTGAAACATAAATGATTGAGTACAGCAAGAGCAACTAATTTCTGTAATTTACTGATATATGAAAAAAAGGTACTAAGAAAAAAGGTACTGGGAAAAAGATTCTAGACAATCTTAGTATAGCAAGACAACTAATTCCTATAATTTACTGACATATGAAACACCAGAGGCTTTTTTTTATTATGAGTTTGAGGTCCCACTAAGACATCCAAGAGACAGATAAAATATCTAGATTTATGATCCTAGAGCTCAGAAAAGTGATTTAAACTGTAAATATGTTAGCCATTGGGGTATAAGTGATAACTGAAGTCATATGGGTAGATGAAGGAAAGAACATGAAATGAATAGAGAAAATGGTCTCAAGAGACTCCAAGATTGAACGGAAGAAAAAAAGGAAAAAGAGACTTCTTTTCATTTATAACCTTTAGCCACTGAGTTGTCTCTCTTCCTTTCCAATACTGGTCACACTTCTGAGCTATAAATTCCACTCCTCCCTCCCTGGTCTTTTTCTTTATCAATTGTCTATTTCCAGTACCTTTTTTTCCCTCTCTCTAATAACAACAACAAAAAAACCCAAAACCCACTGCTGCTGAGTCAATTCCAACTCACAGAGACAGCAGAACTGTCCCATAGGGTTTCCAAGGAGCACCTGGTAGAACTGAACTGCCGGCCTTCTGGTTAGCAGCCCTTAACCACAATGCCATCTCTCTCATTCACAGCAAAGCTTCTTAAAATGTAAAATGGTGGCAGCTGATCTTCAACAAAGGGTCAAAGTCCATTCAATGGAGATGGAACAATCTCTTTAACAAATGCTGCTCATAAAATTGGATATCCACAGGCAAAAAAAAATGAATCAGGGTCTATACGTAACACCATGCACAAAAACTAACTCAGAATGGATGAAAGACCTAAATGTTAAAGCTAAAATTATAAAGTTCCTGGAAGATAAAATACAGTCAAAACTAGGTGACCTAATTTTCAGCATAAATAGTCTATCAAACACAGCAAAAAAAATGCACAAACAACAGAAGATACAGTAGATAACTAAGGCCTCCTAAAAATTAAATACTTACGCTCATCAAATGACTTTAAGAAGAGAATAAAAAGAGAGCCTACAGACTAGGAAAAAATCTTTTGCAATGACATATCTCATAAAGGTCTAATCTCTAAGATATATAGAAAAGTTCAACAACTCAGCAACAAAAAAACAAACAATCCAATCAAAAAATGGGCAAAGGAAATGAACACACTTCACCAGAGAGGACATTAAGGCAGCCAACAAATAAATGAAAAGATGCTCACAATCACTAGCCATTAGAAATGCAAATCAAAACTACAATGAAATGCCATCTCACCCCTGCAAAAATGGCAATGATCAAAAAAACAGGAAACATCAAAAGCTGGTGAGGTTGTGGGGGAACTGAAACTCTTATGCATTGATGGTGGAATTGTAAAATGGTACAACCACTATGGGAAACAGTATGGTGTTTCCTCAAACAGCTAGAAATAGAAATACCTTACGATCCAGCAATCCCACTCCTAAGTATATATCCTGGAGATATAACAGCAGTGACACGAACAAACATACACAAACCTATGTTCATTGTAGCATTATTCGCAATAGCGAAAAGATGGAAACAACCTAAAGTGCCCATCAACAGATGAATGGATAAATAAATCGTGGTATATACACAATGGAATATCATGCAGCTATAAAGAATAATGTGGAGGTCATAAAACGTCTTACAACACGGATGAATCTGGAGGACATTTTGCTGAGTGAAATAAGTCAGTCACAAAAAGACAAATACTGTATGGTCCCACTATTATAAAAAGTCAAGAGTAGATATATACACAGAAAGCAAAGTTCTTTGACGGTTACCAGGGATGGGAGGGAAAGATTGGGGATCACTTTCTAGAGAGTAAACACTTGTTACTTTTGGTGATTGGAAAGGCAATCTCAATTATGGGTGAAGTCAGCACAACCTGACCAAGATAAAGACGCTAAGAAGTACACAAGAAAAACGAACGATTTCGGTAAATGCTACAACATATACAATTTTGCAACAATAGTAAAAACAACCAAAAAACCTGTATGGTTACATGGATGCATATATGTGTATAGGAAGGCATATATGAGTAAACGCACATGCATGTAAAGGTGTGTATGCAGGTATATGTATACACGTTTGTGTGTGCTGCATATATATCCACATATATAACAAACCACAAAGGATGCACAATTACGGAGGCTTCCTAGACATATTCAAACAACTCGCGCGATTGATTTACTAGGTCAAAAGGCTTGGGACCAGAGTCTCAGGGGACAACTTAGTCAATTGGCATAACATAGTTGACAAAGATAACGTTCTACATCTAAGTTTGGTGAGTAGCATCTGGGGTCTCAAAAACTTGTGAGCGGCCACGTAAGATACAACTACTAGTCTCTACTCTTATGGAGCAAAAGAGAATTAAGGAAATCAAGGGCTCAGCGAAGAAACCAGTCCATGAGACTAATAGTCCACATGAACCACAACCTCTTCAAAACTGAGACCAGAAGAACCAGATGGTGTCAGGCTACCACTACCAACAGTTCTGACCAGGGACACAATAGATGGTCCCAGATAGAATGGGAGAAAAACGTAGAACAAAACTCAAATTCCTAAAAAAGGCCAGATCTACTGGACTGATAGAGACTACAGGAGCCCCCGAGACTATCACCCTAAGGTAGCCTTTGAACTTGGAACTGAAGCTATTTCTGTAGGTTACCTTTCAGCCAAATAATAGTGGCTTATAAAATAAACATTACCTGTGAGTGAGAAATGCGCTCCCTTAAACAATTAACTATATGAGACCAAACGGTCAACAGGTACCTCGAAGCAAAGATGAGGCTGCAAGGGGGAGAAGGGAATCTAGATCAATGGAAATAGAACAACCAAATGGAAATAGAACAACCAAATGGAAATAATGAGAATACTGACGCATTGTAAAAACTGTAACCATTGGCACAGAACAATGTTTATAAAAATTGTTACAGGGGAACCAAATTTGCTGTGTAAACTTTCACCTAAAACACAGTAAAATATTGTTTTTTAAAAAATTTAAAATGGTCTATGAGAAGCAAGGATCTGCATTAAATCCAAACTCCAAAATGTGAAGATTGATCCAGTCCTCGCATTCCCATTAGTTCATCCTCGTTGTGAGCTGCCCCCATGGCACTCACTCTCTCTGACCCTAGCCACCCGAAGCTAGGTTGGAGATCACAAGTTTAAAGGACACCATCCTACAGACTGTCAAACAGGCACATGGCAGCCACAAGTTGGGGGGAGTCCACACAACACCCCAACCTTCAGAGCTGCTGGCCATCAATTCAGGGCTGGTTTCCCACTGCCCCTTCGGGATGTCAGCCACTAACTCAGCAGTCCACATGACATCTTTACTTTCTGACCTGCTTTTCCCAGTGTCCCTTTGGGTTTGATAATTCACTACAACAACTCACAGAACTCACGGAGCATACACCATACTTAAGACTACAGATTTGTTATAACCAAAAAGGATATAAACAGACACCTAGGTTAAGTCTGGGAGGGTTCCCAACACAGAGCTTCCATGTTCCAAGGGATGAGCAACTCTACCTGGAGCAACATCAACCAGAAAACTCTCTGAGCCTTAGTATTCAGGGCTTTTATTGGCCAGTCCTGAATGATAAGTTAAATGACATCTCCTGACAGTTGATACAGGCCTCCCAGGTAAGTTTTTTCTAGTCTGTTCAGCCCCTACTCCCCAGCACAAATTCTCAGGTATGGCCTGGAAGCTGAGAACAAGGTACGCCAATTACTCCGAGGGTAATTTCTCCAGAGCTAAGGACTTAGGGTAAAACTAGGTCCTTTACCCAACAGTCTACCTTTGCAGAGTATTCAACTTCACTTGCCATTCACTTCTAAGTACAAATGTTTGACTTTTAAGTCTACTACTCCAGCAAATATGCCCTTAACAAAATCACAAATAAATCACTATTGCTAAATCAAATAAACATTTTCCAGCTCTTATTTTACTCTCTGTTTCTCCACCCAGCAATTAAATACTAACGTTCCTTAAAGTTTATTCTGTTATTTTTTATTTCCTTCTCTTTCTAAGGTATATATTTCATTGGTGAGTTTATCTAGTCCCTTGGATTCAACTCTCACCATGTGCTCATTAATTTCAAATTTTTATCTTTCATCTAGAGACCCTTTTCTCACATAGTCTACTTCATATTAGACATCTCCACTTGGATACTCCACAGGCATTTAAAATTAAACACATCGAAAACACACACACACACACAAAAAAAACTATCATATCTCATTCTCCAAAACCACCACCACCACAGCTGCAAAAACTCTGCTACCCTTCCTTCATTCCCTGTCCTCCGCCACCCACAAAGCTGCTCAAGGCAGAAGTTTATTAGTCATCTTTAATTCCACTCTTCAACCAAGTCATAACTATCAAATATGACCAATATGTTATTTCTTAAAATTTTTCAGCAGTTGCCTATTTCTCACATCCTTAAGGAAAAAATTTCTGCAGTCTTTGCCTAACTTCTCCAGCTTTCTCTTGGCCTCTATATGTTGTTGTATACTGTCGGGTCAATTTCAACTCATGGTGACCCCATGTGACATAGAGTTTTCTATTTTCAATCACCTCATATGCATGTGAAAGCTGGACAATGAATAAGGAAGAGTTAAGAGGAAGAACTGATACCTTTGAATAAGGGCGTTGGCAAACAGCACTAAATATACCATGGGCTACCAAAAGAACGAACAAGTCTGTCTTGGAAGAAATACAGCCAGAATGCTCCTTGGAAGAGAGGATGGCAAGACGTCATCTCACATACTTTGGACATGTTATCAGGAGAAACCAGTTCCTAGAGAAAGACATCATGCTTGGTAGAGGGTCAGCAAAAAAGAGGAAGAGCTCCACAAGATGGCTGCAACAATGGGCTCAAACATAGAGGCAATTATAAGGATGGTATAAGACCAGGCGGTGTTCAGTTCTACTGTACACAGACAGGGTCCCTATGAGTTGGAAGTGACTCAATGGTACCTAACAAAAATCTTCACAGGAGGAGATGAGCAGGTCTTTATCCTCTAGAGCAGCTAGGTGGGTTTGAACTGCCAGCTTTTCAGTTAGAAGCCACAAGGACTCCTTACCACCCTATATACCTCATGAGAACTACTTGCACAGAATCATGAGAACTGATTTATTAAACTTGCAGTCTTCCCATTCTTTGCATCAGCTCTCATTCTCTTAAATTCCTTTATCTTCTACACATCCTTCAAAACTCAAGACTAAGCTTCCTCCTCAGAGAAACTTCCCAAGGTTCCTCCCTTGCAATTTAAGCTAGGCACCCTTCATTTGTTCTCTTTATAATAGGTTTTATTAGCATACAGTCGACCCTCCATATCTGTGAGTTCCACCAATGGGGGATCAAAAATATTTGGAAAAAAGAAAGTTCCAAAAAGCAAAACTTGAATTTGCTGCACGGCAAGCACTACACTGAATCCACGCGAATGAAGTGATGTGTAGGCATACTCTGCCCGGTAGCCTTTGGCCATTTCACAGATTCTCAGTCTCTCTCCAGCACTCTTTTGAGCATTGTTCACCTCACCTCTCATTTGTTACTTGTGTTATGTACACCCTTTGTTTCTGTGAATAAATGGCTCCTAAAAAGCAATTAAGCGGTCAAAGCAATCTCTCAAAGGCTAAGTGTGAGGCGGTTGAGGAGACTGAGAGGAAGGCGTTACGGGCTAGTAAGAGATGGCTGGTAAGTTACGTAAAGCGCTACAGCCTCAAGAACTTCAAGATCATGGGAGAATGGGCCTGAGGTGATGCCAACGTAGCATCAGTGTTCCCAGAAGAGCTCAAGAAACTCAACAGAAAAGATACCTTCCAGAGCAAGTCTTCATTTGGTGATCAAACAATTATTTACATAGTATTTAAATTGTATTAGGTATTATAAGTAATCTAGAGGTGATTTAAAGTATACAGGAGGATGTGCGTAGGTTATATGCAAATAGTACTCCATTTTACATAAGGAACTTGAGCATCCATGGATTTTGTACCTGTGGGAATCCTGGAACCAATCCCTTCCAGATATCAAGGAATGACTGCATTTACCCACCCACTTTCACCAACCCCCGACCTCAAAAAGAGCAGAGACTAGTATTTTCTTTCTGTAATCTGAGTACTTAGTATAAAACAAAAAAACCAAACCCATTGCTGTCCAGTTGATTTCAACTCATAGCAACGCCACAGGGCAGAGCAGAACTGCCCCATGGAGTTTCCAACGAGTGCCTGGTGGATTCAAACTGTCTACCTTTTGGTTAGCAGACACAGCTCTTAACCACTACACCACCAGGGTTTCCTATACTTAGTATAAAAAATACTCCCTGGAATTTATTATGTGTTCAATAAATAGTTGCTGAATTAATTTCACACCTAAACACATACCATTTTAACTCTTCCCTTCCACAGATATTACAATGCTTTATATTTAATTCAACTAAAAACTAGTCGGAATCAACTTGACAGCAACAGGTTTTGTTTTTGTTTGTTGGTATATCCTGATAGGAGCCCTGGTAGCACAGTGGTTAGAAGTTTGGCTGCTAATCAAAAGGTCAGCAATTCAAATCCACCAGCCGCTTCCCAAAAACTGTATGGGACAGTTCTACTCTATCCTATAGGGTTGCTATGAGTCAGAATCGACTCAATGGCAACGGCTTTTTTTTTTTTTTTAAGGCTGATATAATTTCAATATTTGGAAGCAAAGTTTCTGTCTTTGCAAAAAAACAAAAAATTAGTATATTAATGTATAATAGTGCTATAACAGGTATATAACCTCATTCCAGGAATGATTCAATGTGTACATACATCATGTTTCCCAAATCACAAAGTTAGAAAATAATTCTTCAGTTCTGGTAATGAAACAAAGCATCACTATTATCATCTTGAGAAAACTAAAGAGTGAAGTAAATAGAGTAGGAAACAAGAAACTATAAAGAAACATACAAAAACTAGTTGTTTGTAGTACTTCAAAGTTTTCAGAAAAGCAGAAAAATTCAAGTTAAGTTTCTATTTGATACTGGATTGCTTTGGCACTTTGTTTTTATTTCACTGTTGCTGTAGTTAGGTGCCCTCAAGTTGGTCCTGACTCATAGCAACCCTATAAGACAGAGTAGAACTGCCCCATAGAGTTTCCGAGGAGCCACTGGAGGATTCTAACTGCTGACCTTTCGGTTAGCAGCTGTAGCTCTTAACCACTGCGCCACCAGGGCTCCTTTATCTCACTAGTACTTATTTTCTACATGACAAAATTGGCACATACTGCTCATTTTAAGAACTATACTATTTCCCATTGTTAATCTTATCTCCTCCAAATGAAACCACTTTTATTTCTGTAGGTCTAAAATGACAAGAAAGATGTCACCTGACCCAAGCCATGGTATTTTCAATCGCATAATATGCATGTGAAAGCTCAACAATGAATAAGAAGACCAAAGAACTGCTGCCATTGAGTTGTGGTGTTGGCGAAGAATATCGAATATACCATGGACTGCCAAAAGAACGAACAAATTTGTCTTGGAAGAAATACATCCAGAATGCTCCTCAGAAGCAAGGATGGCAAAACTGCATTTTACATACTTTGGACATGTTGTCAGAAGGGATCAGTCCCTGGAGAAGGACATCACGCTTTGCAAAGTACAGGGTCAGCGGAAAAGTCACCTCAACGAGGTGGACTGACACTGTGGCTGCAACAATGAGCTCAAGCATAACAGCGATTGTAAGGATGGTGCAGGACCAGGCAGTGGTTCGTTCAGTTGTGCATAGGGTCGTTATGAGTCAGAACCGACTCGACGGCACCTAACAACAACAACAACAACAAAAATGACAAGATTACATCTAAGCAGACAGCATTCAACAGCTAGTTAGTGAATGATTCAAAGATTTATACTGGTGGTGATTAAAAATGAAAGCATCTAAACCTTAATCAAAGTGTTTCAGCCGATATATCATTAAACAGTAAAGTTGTTTTATTTTCCCTAGTGAGGTTCGATGTATTTTAAAGCTACATTGTCAAAATCAATAGGAATGTAATAGTGCAGGTATGATTTGGAAGTCCTTTGTAATTTAGGCAGTTGTCAACCATGAATGCCTTTAAAACAACTCACCACCCTCCCCCCAGTTCAGTTTTGAGAAAGTTTTTAAATTCAAAGACACAGCTCTAGATTACATGTCTCCCCCACCCGCCCACATAAAATTCCTATTCTAATTTAAAAGCTCTCAATTCAGAATTTACAAATAAGAAACAAAGCACAAACATATCGAATTATTTTTATCATTTGTTAGGGGAGGGAACTTAAGGTATTTTCTGTTTTTTGCAGCTGCTCTAACAGCAAACCACAATTAAATGTGTGAACGAGGTTGTCAGTGTAACACTTGTCATTCACACCGCTTACAGAAAAGCGCCCCAAGACTTCCAGCAGCCCTAATTCACGAAATCTTCTTACAGGTACTTGTTAGAGAGGTACTTTGTCATTTGCTGTTTCAAACAGAGGAAAACCAAATTACCTCAAAGCTCAACATTTTTCATTCCAAGGTCTACATCCACCCACCTACCACTTTTACCACTAGCACTGATGAACTGAGCCTAGACTCTCAGCAATCAACTCATTAACAATTCCAGTTGTTTCGATAGATAACAAGGCCATTCAGAAGGACTGCTCAGGGAAGGTAGAGTGAGCTTTCAGTAATCACAAAAGAAGGGGGCAGGGAAAAGTATCTTCTTTACTTCTCTTTACTATCGAGCGAAGAAAGGTGCAAACTCGTACTAGCAGTTTCTAGATCAGCCCTGAAAGGGCTTATCGCTTCCCCCTCGTCTTCTTTAACTCAAGATGAATGAACGCACTCAAGAGCATTGAATATTACCCACCTCTGCCCCAAAGAAGCCCAAACAACTCTCACAGAAGACCCAGGTGGGCCTTTCTCACCTGGGCCCCGCAGAAGTCCGCCAGGGCTCAAGCAGATAGCACTTTTCAGCAACGCGCCTTGCGATTGGCTAACTCGGAAGGGACGTCTCAATCCTACTAGCTATTATAGCCGCCGTAGCGGCAAGGAGGCGGGAGTTGAGGTCTGATTCCGACAGGCCGGCAGCTGAGTTCCCAGCGTTCCTATTGGGTCAGCACGGGAAGGTACAAGATGGCGGCGGTGCCAACGTGCGGCACCGGTGCCGGGGGTACTGGTCCTTTGGCGGCGGCAACCAGCAAGAACAACGTGACCAGTTTCCAGAGGAAGGGTTCTAGAGCCAGCGGTACCGACAGCGGTGGCTCTCGCCTGGTGTCCATCGCGGGCACACGACCGTCGGTGCGGAATGGGCAGCTGCTGGTATCAACCGGGCTTCCAGCCCTGGACCAGCTCTTAGGTCGGTTCGGAAAGGAGATTTGGGATCAACAGAGGGGAAACTCAGGGAGGGAACTTGCCGGGAGATCCATTCTGACCCACATCTCTCTTAGAATCCTCAGCCTTCCGACGTGGAGAGGATAGCGAGGTCTGATATTTATGAAGGGGAGGAAGCGTTGCGTGGAGACTTTTAACCTGTCTTAGTGCCCCGACTCTGTACTCTGGTTTTCTGCCCACCATTCCCTTTCTAGATTACGGCGGGATTCCTACCTGCTTTTACCCTGACATGCTTTACTTAGTCAAGGGGAAGAATTAATGTCTGAAGACTGTTTGGTCTTCATCTAAGATGCCCCTTTCCTACCTCTGGGTACACACTTCTGGAGTTCCCGGGTAGCTTACGCCCTGGACTAAACTAATAAAGTTTTTATCATTCTGAGAGACGGGCTTCCACAGAAAATGCTGAAGAAAGTAACTTCCCCCTTGTCACCGCCAAGCTGCTCATCTCTAGGTTCTGAATCTTAAACGATATTTGCTTTAAGAGAATGTATGTTGAAGGTATATGTTGACCCAAAATAGTTAATACCCATCCTAGACATTTAGAAAGGCATACATGTATCTGCGTTAAGTATATGTATATATGTATCTGTTAGTTTTTTCCAATATACATTTTGCCTCCCAGAGTTGATTGCTGTTGCATGCCAAACATATAAACTTAATTCATATTCTAACGAGAAAAAGAAGCACAGCTCTTAGGTTTTCCCTTATAAGCTCTGAAATTCTGCGTGAAGAGCCTGCTGAAGAATATGCCCGTTTCATAGCTGTTACATTGAAAGGATTGGCCAGATTAGTTAGGACAGAGCTGTTGTGTTAATAAAGCTGGTTGATTAGTTAATTACTATCTGGAATGCTGCTTCATTAAACCTGGCCTATATTGTATATTTCATAACTTTTTAAGAAGTGTATCATGTGTGTTAAATCTTGTACACTTTCATAAAATATTACAAATGCCATTGCTTGTTCTTGTACTTCATTTGATATTTTCTCTCTAATTTTCCCCCAACGAATGTTTTTTAAATGGGCTTAGTGTAAAGTGATAAGTAACCTATGAGAAACAGTATGGCGTTTTGCCTCTGTTGTTTCATGACCTAACAGGATATCCTGGGTTTTTTCCTACGAGAATTTTAGCATTTTCACTTAATGTTTCAAGACTATTGTCTTCCAGAGTTGCATGGTACTGTAAACAGAAATGATTCAGAATAACTAATTAGCAGATATTTATTTCACTCTCCCCCTCTCCTTTTCAGCCTCACTATGAGTCACTATTCCTAGTCTTTGTTTTTTTTTTTAATCCAGTGTGGAAATGTGATTTCATTGACTTGATCCTGAAACTGTCCAAACAAAAAGTCTAATCACATTTCTGACATTATATCTGCGGTTCCTCACTAGAATAACAAAATGTGCCTAACACATTCCCTGGTATTTAGAAGATTTTCAATAAATTCTTGATTGAGAGAAAAATAATGTGTAGAAAAAAACCCAAACGAGATTATGGAACATGTAAAATGGAGTTGTGTGTTTGAACTCCAGAAACAGACTCAGAGAGACGTGACATAAACAGAATCACAAAACTAGTGACAGCCTGGGCTGATCTTTTGACTCCAAATCTAATGCTCTCTGCCCTATGCTACAGCTGTCTCAAATATTTAAGTACGTTTTTCAGGGAATTTTAACCATTTACTGAACCTAAGCCTAACAGATTTAACTATAACCAAAACCAAACCCACTGCCGTCGAGTTGACACCCAACTCAAAGTAACGCTCTAGGACAGATAGGTTTTCTAGGGCTGTAATGTTTACAAAAGCAGACTGGCTAGTGGGTTTGGACTGCTGACCTTTTGGTTAGCAGCCGAGAGTTTTAACCACTGCCCACCAAGGCTCCTAGATTTATCTATAGCCTGTCCTTTAAAGCATCCACCAAAAAGAGAATCCAAGGCACCTTCCACATGTGTTTATAGCGAGATAAAAACTTGAACTGTAATTTTTTGATTTTCTAGATTTGCTGGAGGTGGGAGGAGAGGGGCTTCTAGTCAAGATAAACAAAAATTAGTATTCATTAAGATGATTGAAATAAATGTCAGTTGGTGAATATTTTGAGGTATTTTGAAATATATTTTTCATGTATGCAATTCGTAAAGTGCACAGAAGTTGAAAAAGTTCTTTACACTTGGAATAGTAAATATGATCAGAAGTATTTCGGTTGTTAATTTAATGGCATTTTTATATTTTGATTTTCCATTCTGTATGGCCCTGTGAAGCAAACACTTTACATTTGTTTTTCATTAAAAAACATTTGAAAGTGAAACAATTAACTGCTAATGTGTAAATATGTAAGTATAAACAATTCTTACTATATTGTTACTCAAAAATGTTATTTGGTTCAAATTGTGACAAACCTAACATGACCACATTGTGACAAAATGTAATAATAGTAGGATGTTATGATATCAGGATGATGAGACTATACTCTGATATGGTGATTGTTGCTTAAATATGTTCTGTGGTTACTGTATAACAGTATTGTATTGTCAAGGCCGTGTAGTACAGTGACATTTCACTACTGCTACCATGATATCATTGTAATTTTAAGCATAGATGCTAACTATACTTGAAAGGTACCATCCAGGTTGTTAGTTTTTTTTTTTGTTTTTTTGAGTCATTAGATAATATGCTAATTTTTCCATTGTTTACTCTGAAGTGTTTTATAAATTTGAAAGTTCCTGGTATCTTCATTTTTTAAACATGAAGTAACCATATTAAATATTTTCATTCTGATAATTTTATTGTTAGATTTTAATATAAATTTCCCAAGTTAGCTGATTTGAATTTTTATAGTTCTTAGATTTCCTAACCTAGTTCTCCACCCTGCACTTCCAGGACATTTTATTATTTGAAGACACTTAACCTTGGTGGCTTAGTGGTTAAGAGCTTGGCTGCTAACCAAGAGGTCGACAGTTTGAATCCACCAACCACTCCTTGGGAACCCTGTGGGGTAGTTCTGCTCTGTCATATACGGTCACTATGAGTCAAAATCGACTCGATGGCAGTGGATTCCTTCATATATGTAAATAACGCACTTATAATTTTTAAAAGGAAGAGGACTTGGTTAAATAGATACTCCTTTTCCTTTCTTCCAGGAATTGCCAAAGAAAGATTGTAGCAGACAAGGGAGACTGGCAATTTTTTTTTTTCTTCCTAGGACATAAAATATAGTACCTATTAGTAATTTTTTATCTAACCTGGGGAAATTATTCCCTAGCCTTATCCTTCAAAAAGGTATTTGTGGGGAAAAGTGACTTCTCAAGTTTGTCTAGTTTAATCTCTGTGCTGTTCAGAACTTATTAAATTTTGACAGTCAAATGAATGGAAGACAGTGATTTAGTGTAAAAAATAGTCTAGGAATAATACTCTGAAAGAAGTTTGGTGGTAGCTGCCGTTTTCAACACTGATACTGAAAAGTAAATACTGGTGACTTGTTCCTTTGCTGTATCTTAATCTGTAGTGTGGGTTAATGTACAGTAAGCTTAGAGTATATTTTTTAACATAACCCTGGTTATGATATTTCAGCAACTGATAACAGGTAGCTGTACATTTTAGGAAAAAAAAAAAAGCTTATTCCTTTGTAGTATTAACGCAAAATCGTTTCATGTGGTTTAACCTACAGAACTATTAGCACTATTCATAACTTTCTCTATCTTGATTCTCATATTTGTCCCACCAATAGTTGTGTAACAATCAAGAGTAGCTGGGATGTTTCATACCTCTTAGGGAAGAAAATGTAGACTTGTTAATGAAATAACTGCAATTTAATTTGGGGTCTGGCATCAAGGAGTTAAGAATATTACTGTGAACCAAGGAGAGAATATGGTCTTGATTTTTACATAGCATTTCCCCCAAAATACCTTTCTATAATTACAACCAAAATTATTCCTTTACAGGGAATACTGGAAAGGACTGGTTTAAATACTTTTATTTTTCCTGATCTTTGTTTTCCCTTTTACTTTCTCTGACTTTGAAAAGGGGAGACACCTTTGTTGATAGGTAAGCTGTCTTCTGGGCCTTCATATTCTAGTGTATTAATTAGACTTAATTTACCCAAAATTTATCACTTAATTAGAGATTTGTTTTTGGGGGTGTGGGAGGATTGAATTTCTACCTTTAGTACCGATATTATTGTTTAACCACTTCTCGCATGAATTGAAAAACAAAATAAACCCTTTGTATCTAAAAATCGTAAGATAGGACAATCTTGGCACTTAACCAGATCATAAATTTTCTGATTTTTTTAAAGGTATTAAATATTTTTTTTTCTGATTTGAGACAACAAAATATGTAAAATCATAATGAAACGAATACTTTAAAATATAAAGCATGCAAAGTATCTTTGACCTTTCAAATTCAGAATATTCTAGTCTTATATATATATTTTTTATATGTAGATAAAATACTGAGCTTTTATTTTTAGTAAGCTGGAGATAAATAGAATTCTTAAGGAGGCCTAGAAGTAAAACCAAGGGTCTCTTATTAGTGATTTAGAAAATGTTTTAGTGGTTTCTCTAAGGTATGATTAGTGGAGAGAAGAGATGGTGAATAAGATAATTTTACTCATTTTTTTTCCTTTGTTGGCTTATTTTATCATAGAATAAGTTGATTGCTTCCTTATCCCATTATTTATCGTAAAAGATTTTAGTGGACTATTGGGAAAAGGTATTTCTATTATTTGGGAACCTTTAGTGTGAGGATGGAAACCCTGGTGGTGTAGTGGTCAAGTGGTACAGCTGCTAACCAAAAGGTCAGCAGTTCGAATCCAGCAGGCACTCCTTAGAAACTCTCTGGGGCAGTTCTACTCTGTCGTATAGGGTCACTATGAGTTGGAATCGACTCAACAGCAGTGGGTTAGTGTGAGGTCTGTTGCTTTTGGAATTTGCTAAAATTACTAATGGAACACTAAATTTAAAAATGTATTAACAGCTAGCTAAAAAAAAAAAAAAATTTTTTTTTTTTTATCAAGACAAGTATTGTGATTGGTTGTCTTGACTTTTTTGTTGGGGAGCATGGTTACAAAGTACTCAAATACAGCTAGAACCTTGCTATGTCAAGTAAGGTAGATCAAAATAACTAATAGGAAGGTATTTGGGGGAAATGTGAGGTCCTGTCACACTAAGGAGCCCTGGTGGCACAGTGGTTAAGAGCTCGGCTGCTAACCAAAAGGTTGGCAGTTCAGATCCACGAACTGTTCCTTGGAAACTCCATGGGGCAGATCTGCTCTGGCTATAGGGTTGTTATAAGTCTGACTCGACGGCAGTGGATTTGGCTTGGGTTTCGGTCACACTAAAATCCAATTCGGAAGAATAGAGGAATTTTGTCAGCACATATATGTACATACCAAATTACTGTACATAGAATAAAAGCTTAATTTAAAAATACTTTGTAAGGTGGCTTCATCCTGTTTCCATGATCAACCTTTACTGCAGTCAATCTAAATTTGAGTCTTGTGAATTTATATACTAGAATCATTAGAAAAAAAGAAGTAAAACTTGGTCTTATGTATAAGAGAGGTGCTGATAGTATATTAATTTGGCTGGTAAAAATCACCTAGTACGTTCCCATTTTATGCTGTCTTAGGTAATATACAAATTTTCCCAAACATTAGAATTTTTAACATGAGATTTTAAAAATTCGATGGTGTGGTGTTTACTGAGTTGTCAAGAACAGCTGGTGGTTTGGATCATTCTTACAGGGAGCCACCTTCTTAGCATAGTCTTATTTTGCTTAACTCTTTCATCATTGGGAAATATTCTTACTAATTATTACTGTTATGGTGATCACCATTTATCAAATAATGATATTTTTGGTGATCTCTTTTTTAATCAGAAAACAATCACTGAAAGAGTAAGGGTATCTCTGGGCCAGACACCTGTGGTAGGGATCTCTACATTTAATTGGGGAACTATTTCTTGATATGTTTTTATCAAATGTTTAAAAAGTCCTTTGTACTCTATCTAGCTGTTCCAGTGGAAGCCTTATATAAATTCCTAATTTGAGAAAACATGTATATTTAGATAAGAAACCTAAATCCTTCTTAGGGGAAGTCAGCTAAAGAAACTTTTTAATAGTATATGCTCTGGATAAGATGATGCAAAGTGTCTGTTATGTACTTATATTATTTCTTCTCGTTAAATAGACACAAAATGACTATTAGATAGTTAAAAGTTTATTTTTTCATGGAAGGAATAGTAGGAAAGTAAGGAGTTGGTAACTGTGATTTAAATGTTCAAAGTGTACTAAAAAGTGGCCTACACATATGTGGCACAAAGTGTGAAATTAAACATTTAGTCTAATCTTGTCCCCAAGCAAACCTTTTTGTTCTCTGACACTTTGTGATTACTATCATCATGTACAAGGAGCCCTGGTGGAGCAACATTAAGCGCTTAGCTGCTAACCAAAAGGTCAGCAGTTCTAACCCACCAGCCACTTCACAGGAGAAAGATGTGGCAGTCTGCTTCCATAAAGATTTACAGCCTTGGAAACCCTATGGGGCAGTTCTGCTGAGTCCTGTAGGGTCTCCATGAGTCAGAATTGACTCAGCGGCAGTGGATTTATCATCGTATACATTTCAGCTTATGTTAATTTGTTAATTCGAAAAACAGCCTAAGTTATCTTGTTTAGCCTGGTATGGCTTTAAATGCTATAATGAAGGAACTTGTCTAAATGTTAAGCTAAGATATATGTTCAGTCTTACAACAACCCCTCTTGAACATAAAAATACATATATGTACTATTTCTTTTTTATTGTTTTCCTCTTCAGTGATTTGGAAGATTTTACACATTGTTATAAAATTCATTTTAAATATCACTATCAGCACAGGCCAGATGTTACATGGTGTTCTATGTATGTTACCAAATTGTATTTCTCTGAAACAAATTGCTGTAACATAGGCTTTTTGCAAGGCAAAAATAACCATTATGAAAGGAACATTTTGTGCTAAATTTTTCCACACAACATCTGCCTCTACAAGACATTTTTGGGAAAATATCTTTACTGGTGTTCCAAATGTTGCTTTCAGTTTGTTTCCTGAAAAGAAAAAAGCTGATAACATTGTTTTCAGTTGTCCAGCAATTTTCAGTAATTATTTTTAATTTGTTGCAATTTAAATACATTTCTATGCATTCTTTGATATAACTTTTTTTTTCATAAGTGGGTTTATTTGTGTTATCGATATTGCAAATAATAACATGTTATAAATGGTATTATGAACAAAATATCAGTAGTCAATTTTCTCGTCTTTTTGCGTAGCTCTAGTTTCCTAACATTTGATTTTAAATTAAGCCATAATTAACAATTCACTATTTGAGTTATATATTCATCACTATAATAACCTAAGTCATATTTAGAAGAACATGTTGTAATAACATTGAAAAAAGGACTTTGAAAATGTCCTTTTTTCTTTGAAATGACAGCTATTGTTAATTTAAAATTCCAAATATATTTAGATATGCATATTTAGAGTGTTCAGACTTGGTGTATATTGTTCATAATGAAAAGAGAATTAGTTTTAATTATCAGTTCTTTTCTCCACAGCTTAAATTTGCAGATAAATATTAAAGTGGAATTTCTATCATAGTAACCTTTCTTTTCTCTGTTGTACTTCTGTAGTAGTTAAGTTACTGTGCACATTTAGGTCTTGGCTATTGAGTTAATTTATTAACAAGTGCTAAATATAACATTATTGAATCTTAACCACAGTTACGTTGAATGCGGCATGGTCCTATCACAGGCGAAAAGAGGGTAGCACAGTATATTATGAAAGTAATTGTAATGTGTAGTGTGTAATTACATATAATATGTAATTATTTTATAATAACACCTTGAGCGAAGTATTGCAAAGGTAATTAAAATGTTGTCCTCAACTTCAGTTTTAAAGTTATTGCAGAACCTGTCCTTGAAAAAGCCTAATTTTTATGCTAAAGATAATGTGAAAAGTTAGGTTAATTTTCTTCTTGTTTTGTTTCATTTCCAGGTGGAGGCATAGCTGTTGGAACAGTTCTTCTAATTGGTTAGTATAGAATGTATGCCCTGCTCACCCTGAGCACAGATTTTTGTTGTGCATATGATTTTATGGGTTTGCCCATTCTGAAATTAAATATTTTAAACTATTAACTCTACAAAAGCTGTTGAGATAAATTAAAATTAGAGTAATTGCCTTAAATTCTAATTTAAGTTCAAATATTCATTTAAACTTTAAATTAGACTAACATCTCTGGAAATCTAACTTGTATAATTAAAAAATATTCGACAGTGCATTGTGTTCCATTTTTTTAAAAAAGACTTGAATGCCAATTTTTTTTGAGAATTTCACTGTTTAGAATAGAATTATTAGAGCTATTAACTTGAGAAGTTGATATACTCATAAGTCATTGTATAATTACAGTTTATTGTCTTATTGAAAGAAATGTAACAAACTCATAAATCATATTTTTATTCATTTTTAAAGTGACAAGACTTCATATTTAAATATACATTCATAACCCTATTTGCCTTTTTTTTAGTATAGATCATAGATTCTTCAATTTGAAATAAGCCTTGGCAGTCTCATAATTAAACCTCACATCTGGCAACAAATCAATATTGTGTAATCCTTGGAAGATATCAAACAGTATTTGAATACAGACTTTCTGGTTTAAAAAGCAAAGTATTGTTGAAAAAGCTATAATTTATTAGAAAATTCTGTATATTGGTGTTTAATCCATATATCTGCTACAGATATATTATTCCCACTTTTACCTATGATATAGAAGGAATCTATCTACTCTTTCACATTATACCTTTAGATTTTTGAAAATGACTGTTTTATCATCTTAAATCTTCTCCAAAATTAAGTAGACTTGGTTTCTTAAACTGGTGGTTTTCACACTTCTCACTATCCTGGTTGTATGCCTCTTGATGTACCTTTTAGCCTGACATTGTCCCTTCAACTGTGCCCAGAACTTAATACAATATTTAGTATTCCAAATTTAGTATGACCTGTACTCAGCATATTAGAACTATAATGTGAACAAATTTATTATTATAGCTAAGAATTCATTAGCTTTTTGTTTTTTTTACTATGAACTTGGAATTAATCATTCTGATAATATTATTGACATTTTATATGGTTGTCATGATGACAAGATACAGTAAGATATGAAATAATTTCCAGCACATAACAAGTACTCAATGAAAATGTTCCTATTATGCTGTGTAGCAACAGCACATTAGTAGCTTATACTATATTTATATTATACTATTAAGCAGAGAATACCGGAAGGATGTTTACCCGTGTTTTATTGACTATGCAAAGGCATTTGACTGTGTGGATCATAACAAATTATGGATAACATTGCGAAGAATGGGAATTCCAGAACACTTCATTGTGCTCATGAGGAACCTTTACATAAATCAAGAGGCAGTTGTTCAGGCAGAACAAGGGGATACTGATTGGTTTAAAGTCAGGAAAGGTGTGCATCAGGTTTGTGTTCTTTCACAATACCTATTCAATCTGTATGCTGAGCAAATAATACAAGAAGCTGGACTATATGAAGAAGAATAGGGCATCAGGATTGGAGGAAGACTCATTAAGAATTTGCATTATGCAGATGATACAACCTTGCTTCTGAAAGTGAAGAGGACTTGAAGCACTTACTAATGAAGATCAAAGACCACAGCCTTCAGAATGGATTACACCTCAACATAAAGAAAACAAAAATCTTCACAACTGGACCAATGAGTAACATCATGATAAATGGAGAAAAGACTGAAGTTGTCACGGATTTCATTTTACTTGGATCCACAATCAACAGCCATGGAAGCAGCAGTCAAGAAATCAAAAGACGCATTCCATTGGGTAAATCTGCTGCAAAGGATCTCTTTAAAGTGTTGAAAATCGAAGATGTCACCTTGAAGACTAAGGTGTGTCTGACTGAAGCCATGGTATTTTCAGTCGCATCATATGCATGTGAAAGCTGGACAATGAATAAGGGAGACCGAAGAAGAATTAACGCCTTTGAATTGTGGTATTGGTGAAGAATATTGAATATACCATGGACTGCCAAAAGAACAAACAAATCTGTCTTAGAAGAAGTACAACCAGAATGCTCCTTAAAGGCAAGGATGGCAAGACTGCGTCTTACACACTTTGGACATGTTGTCAGGAGGGATCTGTCCCAGAAGAAGGATATCATGCTTGGCAAAGTACAGGGTCAGTGGAAAAGAGGAAGACCCTCAACAAGGTGGATTGACACAGTGGCTGCAACAATGAGCTCAAGCATAACGATTGTAAGGATTGTAAGGTTCAGGACTGGGCAGTGTTTCATTCTGTTGTGTATAGGGTTGCTATGAGTCGGAACCAACTCAGTGGCATCCAACAACAACAACATTGTAAAAATGGTGGTGCAGGGGTGTCTGAGCTCCTCTAACTTCAGGAGTAGGAGGCGATTCCAGCAAGGTGGAAGTCAGACATACCTCTTCTTTCCAACCTTTTTACCAAATCTGACACAGCTCCCTCTCCCACAGCACCCTCTACTTCTCTGCTGGGTTTGATAATTCGTTGAGATGGTCGTACAGAACTCACAGACCATACAGTTATGGAGTTTTTTAGGGAAATTACAGGTTACAATTCAGGAACAGGAACACCTCAGGATATAGTTCTTTGATGAGGACAGCCTCTTCTCAGCCATGCCCAGAGGTGGACCTCTCTCTGGCAATCAGCCCCTTGGCCCTCAGTTCCTCAGCCCCTGGTCCTGGCCTCTGTCTAGCTCAGGCAAGTAATACAAAGCTCTTTAGCTCTGCCAATAAGTGCCTGGGGGCACCGCACTCTACCAGTAAAGACACTTAGCTTTCTTGTTGCATGGGTCGGCAAGCCTAGCTCCCAACAAGTGCCCAGAGACTCCTCTCTCTGTCGGGAAGCCTCCAGCCCAAAGTCACTCAGCTCTTTCGCTCCATCTAACACCAGTCTCCTGGTTCTGCTGGCGCTGTTTGTCTGCCGCTGCTTCTTGCTGGCTTGTGCCATCTCCAGTCTTACAGCTCCCTGTCTCCTGGGTCTAGGAGGTTCTTGGTGCAGGGACCCCAGGTCCAAAGAACATGCTCTGCTCCCATCTCTTCTTGGTGGTAGTGAGGTCCCCTCTCTGCTCTAGGATTGCCTCTCTTTTAACCCTTTCACAGATGACTTTTTTTTTTTTTTTTAATTTTTTTGGTGATGCTGTGTTTTTTCACTAATGGGGTAGATTTTGAATCATTGTGTGTTGGCAGTTTTTATTAATTGAAAAAGTGGGGTGCCAATTGCAAGTGGGACATATCAGCGCCATGGCCAAGGAAGTAGATCACAAACTGTTTGCAGGAAGGTGAGAGCTTTATAAAAGATGTCATCAGGGAAGTGAGCACTTATAAAAGATCTTAACAGGAAGGTGACTGATGTAAGTGGACCATATCAGTCCCATATTCCATGAAGTACATCACACACGGTACATATCGGTCACATGGCCCAGGAAGTGCATCAAAAACTGTTTTCACCCCCAAAATAACTCATTTGCTTGAATATGTTAAAATGCCTGTAACTGTACCTCCCTATAACACAAAGAAAATAGAAAACACACTTAAAAGCCTTGTCTCACTGTACAGAAGCCAACAAACACAAAAATTTCACAGGATCACTCCAGGAACCATCTCATACGAATAACTCTCAACACTCAAATGTCGTGCAGACTGACTCCCTTGTTTTTTAGGCAGTTGCACCAGTACCTTCGATGATGCCAGAACATACTAATGTGCTCAAATGACTGCCGATAAATCTCCAGATATGGGAAATATAACTGGCACATATATATATCCCATGGTTTGTGAAAGGGTTAGGCCTAGCAGGATGGCAAAACTGACCGGTTCTGTCGTTAGAGTTCTATACATCTCATTTGCATAGTCCCACCTGCACAGGGATTCCGTGCGCCTTATTTGCATTATTAACAAGCTGTCCAATCCCCTTGGTGGGCCACAAGCATTTTATTTTATAATCCCACCCAATCATTTTACAGGAGTTACCACTGTGAGAAAGGCCATATAAAAGCAATTCATTGTACCACAACTATATTTATAGTTTACAAAATCTTTATAAATTTACTTATTTAATGCATCCCATATACTATACTTATGAAATTGATATTTTGAAATTAAATCAAGGACTTTGTTTACACCTATTTTGTACAATATTGTTTGGTTTAGGCCACGTTTCTTGGAAGTTGTCTCTAAAGAGTAGGATTTTGAGGAGCATACTAGCCTAAATTGCCATGAGCAGATTGTTGTTAGAAATCTGGAAATCGAGGACACTGTTGATAATGGCTCAAAAATAAGTGAGGTCCATGTTATTGGAAACTGGAGAAAGGGTGATGCTTCTTTTATAGTAACAGAACTTTTAGTGACACTCATGTGCCATTATGTAGAAAGCAGAACTGTGCCTAGTGAACTTGGTGATTTCTCTAAGGAGATGTTTTAATGAAAGATACAAACAAGAATAAAGCACAGTATTAGATTAAAAAGGTCTATCTTTGATGAAGTGTCAAATCCCAAAGCATTATGCTAGGTATTCAATAACTATTTGTTAAATGAATGATTAAATACAAGAATATGATGGGTTTAGTGAAGGCCTTGCCTTTATAGTCTGGTCTTTTCCTAAAGCTAATACTTTTAATCTTAATATTATTTATGCCCTATTATTATCTTCATCTAAATGTTTAATATTTTTTAAAATATGCATAGCTTAGGTAACTTAGTTTTATCATCTCATGGCTAGTTTAGAAAAATCATAAAGCAAAATTTGGAAGCATTTTACATTTCTTTGGAAAATTAGATTAGTACATTGGAGTCTGCATATGCGAGGTTCTCCACTTTTCTCCATTTCCAAGTCAGTATAGCTTGTACAATGAATTAAGTCTGCTCTAAGGAATGGAACAATGATTCCAAAATGTAAACTAACTACGGTCAGTGATTACGAGCCCAGGGCATTAGTATATTGCTCATCACGCAAACACTACTTTTCATTTCAGAAATAAGAGAAAATTATAGCATAGAGATTATATTAATAACTTTTCACTGTAGATTACTATTTTTTCCTTTTTTATTGAATTTTAGATGAAAGTTTACAGAACAAATTAGTTTCTCATCAAACAGTGCATACATTGTTTTATGACATTAGTTAACAACCCCACGCACAACATGTCAACGCTCTCACTTCTCAACCCTGGGTTCCCTATTACCAGCTTTCCTGATCTCTCTTGCCTTCCAGTCCCTGCCCCAGGGCTGGTGCACCCCTTTAGTCTTATTTTGTTCCATGGGACTGTTCAATCTTTGGCTGACGGGTGGACCTCATGAGTGCCCTCATTACTGAGCTGAAAGCATGTCCGGGGGCCATACTCTCAGGGTTTCTTCAGCCTCTGTCAGGCCAGCAAGTCTGTTCTTTCTTTTTGAGTGGGAATTTTGTTCTATATTTTTTCTCCAGCTCTGTCTGGGACCCTCTCTTGTGATCCGTGTCAGAGCAGTCAGTGTTGATAGCTGGGCACCATCTCATTGTACTGGACTCAGTCTGTTGGAGGCCTTGGTAGATGTGGTCCATTAGTCCTTTGGACTAATCTTTTCCATCTGTCTTTAGTTTTCTTCATTCTTGCCTGCTCCCGAAGTGGTGAGACCAGTGAAATATCCTAGATGGCTGCTCACAGGCTTTTAAGGCCCCAGACACTATTCACCAAACTAGAATAGAACATATTCTTTATAAACTCTGTAAGCCAATTGAGCTACAGGTTCCCTGAGACCGTGGTCCCCACAGCCCTCAGCCCAGCAATTCCGTCCCTCAGGTCCATGTGTCTGTGGAGCTACCATGACTTTGCCTTGTACAGGTTGTGCTGGCTTCCCCAGTATTGTGTACTGTCTTACCCTTCACCAAAGTTACCACTTACCTATTGTCGATTGAGTGCTTTTCCATTCCCACCCCTCCGCTCCCTCATAACCATCAAATATTTTTTCTTTTTGTATGTAAAACTTTTCATGAGTTTTTACAGTAGAGGTCTCATACAGTATTCATCCTTTCATGACTGACTTATTTCACTCAGCGTAATGTCCTCCAGATGCATCTGTGTTATGAGGTGCTTCACAGATTCATCATTGTTCTTTAGCATTGCATAATTCTCCATTGTGTGTACCACAGTTTGTTTATCCACTCATCTGTTGATGGGCATCTGGGTTGTTTCCATCTTTTTGCTGTTGCGAACAATGCTGCAGTGAATATGGGTGTACATATATTTCTTTGTGTGATGGCTCATTTCTCTAGAATATATTCCTAGGAGTGGGATTGCCGGATCAAATGGTATTTCTATTTCTACCTTTCTAAAGAAGCACCATATCATTTTCCAAAAAGGTTTTATCATTCTGCATTCCCACCAGCAGTGCGTAAGAGTTCCAATCTCCCCACATCCTCTCCAACATTTGTTATTTTCTGTTTTATTGATTTGTGCAAGTAATGCCAAGGTGAGATGATATCTCACTGTGGTTTTGATTTGCATTTGTCTGATGACTAGAGATCATGAGCATTTCCTTATGTGTCTGTTGGCCACTTGAATGCCTTCTTTGCTGAAGTGTCTGTTCATTTCCTTTGCCCGTTTTTTTAATTAGATTATTTGTCTTTTTGTTGTAGAGGTGTTGGATCTTCTTGTAGATTTTAGAGATTAGACCTTTGTCTGATTCGTAATAGCCAAAAATTTTTTCCCAATCTGTAGGTTCTCTTTTTACTCTTTTGGTGAAGTCCTTTGATGAACATAGGTGTTTAATTTTTAGAAGATCCCAGTTATCTAGCTTATCCTCCAGAGCTTGTGTGTTGTTGTTTATGATTTGTATCCTGTTAATGCCGTGTATTAGGACCTCTAGTGTTGATCCTATTTCTTCTTCTATGAACATCATGGGTTTTGGCTTTATATGTAGATATTTGATCCACTTTGAGTTAGTTTTATATATGGTGTGAGGTATGGGTCTTGTTTCATTTTTTGGCGGATGGACATCCAGTTTGCCAGCACCATTTGTTAAAGACTGTCCTTTCTCCATTTGTTGGACTTTGGGCCATTGTCAAAGATCAGGTGACCAAAGGTGGGTGGATTTACATCTGGGTTCTCAGTCTGTTCCATTGGTCAATGTGTCTGTCGTTTTACCAGTACCAGGCTGTTTCGACTACCATAGCTGTATAGTAGGTTCTGAGGTCAGGCAGTACAAGTCCTCCTACTTTATTCCTCTTCAATAGTGCTTTACTTATCCGGGGCTTCTTCCCTTTCCATATAAAGTTAACGATAAGTTTTTCCACCTCTTTAAAGAATGTTGTTGGTATTTGGATCGTTATTGCCTTGTATTTGTAAATCACTTTGGGTAGAATTGTCATTTTCACAATGTTGAGTTTACCTATCCATTAGCATGGTATGTTTTTCCATTTATGTAGATCTCTTTTGGTTTCTTGCAGTAGTGTTTTGTAGTTTTCTTTGTAGAAGTCTTTTATATCCCTGGTTAGATTTATTCCCAAGTATTTTACTTTTTAGGGGTTATTATAAATGGGATTGTTTTCCTGATTTCTTTTTCATTGTCCTCTTTATTGGTGTATAGGAATCCGACTGATTTTTGTATGTTGATCTTGTATCTTGCTACTCTGCTGAATCTATTAGTTCCAGTAGTTTTCTCATGAAGTCTATTGGATTTTCTGAGTATAGTATCATATCATTTGCAAATAGGGACAGTTTAACTTCTTCATTACCAATTTGGATGCCATTTATTTCTGTTTCTTGCCTTATTGCTCTAGCTAAGACTTCCAACACAATGTTAAATAGGAGTGGTGATAAAGGGCGTCCTTGTCTTGTTCCTGTTCTCAAAGGGAATGTTTTCAGCCTCTCTCCATTGAGAACGATGTTGACCATTGGTTTTGCATAGATGCCCTTTAATTATGTTGAGAAATCTCCCTTTCTTACCTATTTTATTGAGGGTTTTTATCAGGAATGGGTGTTGGACTTTGTCAAATGCCTTTTCTCCATCAATTGAGATGATCATGTGATTCTTTTCTTTCATTTTCTTTGATGTGGTGGATTACATTGGTTTATTTTCTAATGTTGAACCATCCTTGCATACCTGGTATGAATTCCACTTGGTGGTAGTGTATTTTTTTTTTTTTTATGATGCTGAATTCTATTGGCTAGAAATCTTGTGGAAAATTTTACACCTATATTCATGAGAGATATTGGTCTGTAATTTTTTCTTTTGTGCTGTCTTTGCCTGGTTTTAGTATCAGCATTATACTGGCTTTATAGAATGAATTTGGAAGTATCGCTTCCTTTTCTATGTTCTGAAATAGTTTGAGTAGTACTGGTGTTTGTTAGAATTCTCTAGTAAAGCCATCTGGGCCAGGGCCTTTTTTTGTTGGGAGTTTTTTTATTACCTTGTCAATCTCTTTTCTTGTTATGGGTCTGTTCAGATTTTCAACATCATTTTGTGTTAGTTTGGGTGTGTCGTGTGTCTCTAGATATTTGTCCATTTCCTCTAGGTTTTCAGATTTGTTGGAATATAGTTTTTCATAATACTCTCTTATGATCCTTTTTTTTTTCAGTTGGCTCTGTTGTAACACCCCCCATTTCATTCCTTATTCAGGTTGTTTGTGTTCTCTCCTGTTTTTCTTTTGTCAATTTGGCCAGTGGTTTGTTGATTTTGTTGATCCTTTCAAAGAACCAACTTTTGGTATTGTTGATTCTTTCTGTTGTTTTTCTATTCTCTATTTCATTTACTTCTGCTCTGATCTGCCTTTCTTCTGGTGGCTCTGGGCATCTTTTGCTGTTCTGTATTTGTTCAAGTTGTGTAGCTAATGTTTTGATTTTGTCCCTTCTTTTTTGATGTGTGCGTGTATTGCTATAAATTGACCTCTGAGCACTGCCTTTGCTGTGACACAAAAGTTTTAGTATGAAGTGTTTTCATTCTTGTTTGATACTAGGAATATTTTGATCCTATCTCTGATTGCCTTTATTGTCCAGTGGCTTTTTCCAAACCAAAACCAAACCCACTGCCGTTGAGTCGATTCTGACTCATAGAGACCCTATAAGACAGAGTAGAACTGCCCCATAGAGCTTCCAAGGAGCACCTGGTGGCTTTGAACTGCCAACCTCTTGGTTAGCAGCCGTAGCACTTAACCACTACGCCACCAGGGTTTCCAGTGGCTTTTTAGCAAGGCATTATTCAGTTTCCATGTAATTAATTTTTTTTTTTCCTTTGCTCTTCGTGTTGTTAGTTTCTACTTTGATGGCTTTGTGGTGAGAAAAGTTACTTTCTGTTGTCTCAATATTTTGGATTTTTTTTTTTTGAGGGTTACTCTGTGTCCTAAGATGTCGTCTATTCTGGAGAACATTCCATGTGCTTTGGAAAAGAATGTGTACTTTGCATCTGTTGGGTGGACTATTCCATATACATCTGTCATGTTAAGTTGGCCAAAATTGTGCTCTTTAGATCTTCTGTGTCTTTGTTGAGTTTCTTTCTATATTTTTTTTCCTTTACTGAGAGTGGTGTATTGAGGTCTCCTACTATTATTGTGGAACTGTCAATTTCTCTTTTCAGTGCTTTTAGAGTTTGTTTTATGTATTTTGGAGCCCTGTCATGGGGTGGATAGATGTTTATTATGGTTAAGTCTTCAGGATGGATCTTCCCTTTTGTCATCATATAGTGTCCTTCTTTGTCTTTTATGGTGGATTTTTTTTTTTAAGTTCATTTTATCTGAGATTAGTATTGCCACTCCTGCTCTTTTTTGGTAAGTGTTTTCTTGATGTATACATATTTGTTCATCATTTTATTTTTAATAAATTTTTGTCTTTGTTTCTAAGGTGTGTCTCTTGTAGACAGCATATTGATGGATGCTATTTTTTTTAATCCTGTCATTCTCTGTCTCTTTATGGGTACATTTAGGCCACTTACATTCAGTGCAATTACTGATAGGTGTGAGTTTATTGATGTCATTTTGTAGTGCTTTTGTCATGGATTGAATTATGTCACACACACACCCCCCCCCAAAATGTGTGTATCAACTTGGTTAGGCCATGATTCCCAGTATTGTGTGGTTGTCCTCCATTTTGTGATTTCAGTTTTATGTTAAGAGGATTGGGGGGGTATTGTAACACCACCCTTACTCAGGTCACCTCCCTGATCGAAGGTAAAGGTGCATTTAGGCCATTGACATTCAGTGTAATAATTGATAGGTGTGAGTTTATTGTAATGCTTTTTTTTGTGGTGCCAACATTTTCTCTGTTCCTCTTACTCTCCTGTGCTGAGTTCCTTTTGTTAGTGGATTTCTTTTTTATTTCTTTTTATTGAGTCTTTATGTTTTCCTTTTTTGTTTTGATGAGTAGGTTTGTTAACTTTCTTTGTGGTTACCTTGAAATTTACCCATATCTTCCTAGGTTTGAACCAGTCTATTTTTACTTGGTATCACCCTGCCTTCCTTTCCATTAGAAAGTCCTATACCCAGTGTCGTCGAGTAGTATACCATTTATTCCCTCTTTTGTTGTTCTGACGTTGGTGACATTTACAGATTAACCTCTCTGGTTCCCTGTTGCAGTTATTTTGGTTTTGGATAGTCCTTGAGAGTTCATTTCCTAAGTTGGTATCTCGCTGGTACAGTCTTGCTTCCTAGACGCAGGCTGTGGTCTAATGTTGTTTGTTCTCAGACCAAAGGACTCCATTTAATAATTCTTATAATTTCATTTGTTTTTTACATATTCCCTTAATTTCTGTTTATCTGGAAATGTCCTAATTTCACCATCATATTTGGATGAAAGTTTTGCAGGATATATTATTCTTGGTTGGCAGTTTTTTTCTTTCAAGGTTTTATGTATGTCATCCCATTGCCTTCTTCCCTGCGTGGTTTCTGCCAAAAAAAAACAGAGCTTAGTCTTATTGTTTCCCCTCTGTATGTGACTTTTTGTTTTTCTTGAGTTGCTCTCAGGAGTTTTTCTTTGTCTTTGGTTTTAGCGAGTGTGATTATTATTGCTGTTTTTCTTTTGGGGTCTATCCTATATAGAGTTCATTGAGCTTTTTGGATGGTCACCTCTTCATCAGTCATAATATTAGGGAAGTTTTCTGTTAGCATTTCTTCAGTGATCCTCTCTGTGTTTTTCATTTTCTCTCCCTGTTCTGAAACTCTGATCACTCGTAAATTTTTGCCTTTGATTGTATCCCACATAATTCTCAGGGTTTCTTCATTTTTCTTCATTCTTTTTTCTGATTTTTCCTCAAAGTTGTGTCCAAGTATTTGTTTTCAATTTCACTGATTCTGTTTTCCATTGCTTCAAACTTGCTCCTCAGCCCTTCTATGACGCTGTCCATTTCTGAAATCTTGTTGTTTATCTTTTGGATTTCTAACTGTTGATTTTGAGTGATTTCTAGTTGTGAATTTATTTTGGCATTTTGTTCCTGTATTATTTTCCTGAATTGTTCCATTTTTTTTGTCTGTATTTTCTATTAATTTGTCTGCCTTTTCCACAAATTCATCTATTTTTTTCTCACTTTTGTCTGCTTTTTGCTTCAACTCTTGGATCAGTCTGAATATTAGAGAATTGAATTCCCTACCAGATAGTTCTAGTGCCTTTTCTTCTACTGGAAAGTCATCTGGTGTTTTATTTTGGAAGACTACTGGAACCATCCTGTCCTGCTTTTTATATGTTTTGGTATTCTTTTCTGTCTTTGGGACATTCAGTAGTTGTTTTCTTCATTTCTTGATTGTAGACTTGTTTGTTTCATCCTGCTTTTTGTTTTATTTGATTATGTCTGAGTAGGCGGGCTGTGTATTCTTTGTTGTTTGCTCATCTGTACTCATGGTACTTTTCACCTCCTTGTTCAATGGGCAGGGCCAGTCATTCAGCTATGGTGCAGCAGTGTGGATCCAGTTAAAGGGGAGGGGCTGGGATGGGTTGTTTGTGGCATGTACTAGGGCCAGCCAGGAATTATTGCTGGGCAGGTTCAGTATGCCATGTCTGTGCTGCTCGGGGGTGTTATGCTCAGTGGATGGTACAGGTAGGCAAGAAAGAGGGGTGAGGTCCTGATGTGTGGAGCTAATAGGGGTAGGGGAATGAGGAGAGAGAAACAGGAGCCAAAAACAAGCAAACAAAGAAAAAAAAAGGGTGCTAAGGGAGCTTACCATTGGAGTGGATAGATGAGAAACCAAAAAATGGAGAAAAGAAAGAAAGAAAAAGTAACTAGGTAAAATCTGGAAAAGGAAAGAAAAACTCCCAGGAGTCCCAGAGTCCCACTGGTGAGGCTGCTCAGACTGGGGAAGTGGCTCCCGGGCTGCGTGGTATAGCCTGGCTAGAGGGGGTATAGATGTCACACAGCACCAGCTACTCAGGAGACCACAAAAGTAGGTAAGTGTAGAGAGAGGAGAACTGGGAAATCAGAAAGGGAAAAAGAGAAAAAAAGAAAGAAGAAAAAAAAGAAAGTAATGCCCCCAGGGATCCCACCTATGCAGCTGCGCAGATTGGGGGAGTGGCTCCTAAGCCGTGCAGTGCAGCCAGCTAGAAGGGGCTCCTAAGCTGTGAAAAGAAAAAGAAAACAAAGAAATAAAGCAAAGCCAAACAAGGGGGAAAAAAGCCCCAGGGATCCCACCAGTGTGGTGTTGCGGGCCGGGGGATTGATTCCCCAGTTGAGCACGGCTTCAAGAAGAAGCAACTTTGGCACACGGAGCCAAGTGTTTCAGAGAAATGAGGGGGAGGTGGTAGGAGGCACAGAAGAAACCATAAGAGATAGAAAGAACCAACGCCAGCTCAGGGGCCCGGCCAGTGTGGGCAGGGCGAATCCAAACAGCCTGAAGCCAAAACGGTTGCCTCCTGGCCGAGAGACTGCAGCTGGCGGAAAGCAGAGGAGGGCGTGGAGGGGGGGGAGAGAAGGGGGGTTAGAAAAGTGCATGTTGCTTATTACCAGGTGCTCTGTCTCCTGCTGGGAACTTCCTGAAGATACTTTCTTGTACTCCCTGTTTGCCTATCTCCAACATGGGTGGGACAAATTCAAGCAGCACAGACGCTGCACTTCCCGGCCTGCCAAGCCACTGCAGCCAGCCAGGAAGCTCGGAGGTAGAGCAGGAGGGTGAGAACTGGGGGTGGAAAGTGCGTATCGCTGGTTACCGGGTGCTCTGTTTTCTGCTGGGAGTTCCTTGAAGCTCCTTTCCGGTACTGCCTGTCTGCTGATCCCCGACAGGAGCCCAAGATGGCGCATACATGCTATGTTCGCTGATGGGGCCTTCAGCACATATCTTTCTTCGCTTTCTGTCCTCTGTCAGTTTCTTATTCCATTCAGCGCTTGGCTGAGTTATTTGTATCTTCATGTGACACTCCAGATTCCAGGAATGACATATGTCTCTTTTACTTAGTTTTTTGGGTCTTCACTGTGGAGGGAAGGCGTGGTGCGCCTGTCCATGGTGCCATGTTGGCCGGAGATTGCCAAATTTTTAACCATTTTCCCTTGAAGTAAATTACTCATTTACCAAATAGTTGTACATCTGTATGTGTGAGCTTGTGCGTAGGCATGAATGTGGAGCTTTCGGAGTTTCAGTAGTAATGTAGGTATGGAAGCTAGATATAGTGAGCACTACCAGAAAAACACAGAATAAGTCTACCTTAGGCCTAATGAATACAACAAGATAAATAGGAACACACAAAAGACCGTACACATACTCTAAGGAGTAAATTGAAGACCTTAGGGCTTCCTACATGTAAAGATTGAGGTAGACTTTTCTTAAAACATGTTTAATTCTTTAGTACTTAAATTGCCTTTGAGGTATTTTCTGTTTAGGTCACTTTCTGATAGTTTGGTACTTGGATAAGTTTGGAATATCTTACAAGTAGCAAAAGTGAAATGATGGCATAAATATTTAGGGTTTGCACAATTTTCTTTTTAATGGAGGATCTTGATCTGTTTGCAGAAATATTGACTATCAAACAGGTTTAATAGAAGTTGTTAGAAATTAAAATACAAGTTTTATGACACCCAAGAGTATATTTTTTAGAATTGATCTTGTATATAAGTTATATAATTTTAGTTCTAGAATTAAAGGAGATAAATGATACACTGTTGTACTGTAAATTACAACTAGTTATATGTTTACTTTTCTATTATCTATTGCTGCATAGGAAACCCTGGTGGCATAGTGGTTAAGTACTATGGCTGCTAACCAAAGGGTCGGCGGTTTGAATCCACCAGGTGCTCCTTGGAAACTCTATGGAGCAGTTCTACTCTGTTCTATAGGGTCTCTGTGAGTCGGAATTCACTCGACGGCACTGGATATTGCTGCATAACAATATTAACACAAACTTAGTGTCTTAAAACAACAAATATTTATTATGTTATAATTTCCATCGGTTAGAAGTATGGTCACAGCTTAGCTGGATCCTCTGAAAGTCTACAGTCAAGAAGCTGACCAGAGCTGTATTCTCATCTGGGGAAGAATCTACTTCAAGCTCACAAAGTTGTTGGCAGAACTCAGTTTTTTTATGGCTGTCAGCCAGGGGCCACCCTTAGTTCCTTGCCATGTGGCCCTCTGTATAGTGCAGCTCACACCTGACAGCTTATTTCTTCAAAGCTAGTGAGGGAGAGGGTCTTTCAGCAAGACAGATATTAGTTATCTTATGTAATGGATGTGACATCCCATCACCTTTGGTTAGAATGGAGGAGTCCTGGTGGCAGAGTGGCTAAGTGCTTGATTGCTAACCAAAAGGTCAATGGTTTGAACCCAGTAGCCACTCTGTGGGAGAAAGTGGTGGCTGTTTGCATTCCTAAAGATTATGGCTTTGGAAACTCTATGGGGCAGTTCTGCTCTGTCGTGTAGGTCGCTGTGAGTCAGAATTGACTCAATGACAATGGGTTTTGGTTAGAATTAAGCTGTTTCTATGATCTTACCTTCTCTTATTTTTATCTCATAATGCTCTGTATTTTTTTCTGTTTAGACTCCAGCCACATATTCTGCCCACATATAAGGAAGGGGAAGGGATTACAAAAGGGCACAAATACCAGGAGTTGGGTATCATGGGAGATACCTTAACAGTGTGTCCACAACTTTTATAATTTTAATTTATTATTTCATATAATAGCAAAAACTCATCATTCTTTCAAGATTTTGCTCATAGTATATTGTTTTTAGTTGCTGTTGAGTCCATTCTGACTCATAGCAACTCCATATGTGCAGGGTAGCACTGCTTCTTAGGGTTTTCTAGGCTGTAACCCTTCAGAAGCAGATTGCCAAACCTTTCTCCTATTGAGTTCAAACTGCCAACCTTTTAGTTAGTAGTCGAGTGCTTAACCATCTGTGCCATGCAGGAATATTACGGTATTTTCTTTTCTTGTCATTAATGCCTTCGATACTTTCTTAATTTTCCAAACTACGATATTCTTCTACATCATGCATTAAATCCTGAACATTTTTCTTATTATGCAGGAGTTGGCAGACTATAGCCTATTGGCTGGACACACAACTCTGTAAATAAAGTTTTATTGCAACATAGCGACACTCATTTATGAATTGTCTATGACAGCTTTTGGGAAATAAGAGCAGTGTTGAATAGTTGCAGCAGAAACCATGTGGCCCACAAGCCTATGATAATTACTTTCTAGCTTTTTTTGAGAAAGTTTGCCCTAATACCTGTTTTGTTACTATGTGTTCTTCTGTATTTATTTTATAGGGTCGCTATGGGACCAAATAGAACTACCCCATAGAGTTTCCAATGAGTGCACGGTGGTTTCAAACTGCCAACCTTTTGGTTAGCAGCCATGGCTCTTTAACCACTATGCCACTAGGGCTTCCATTATTTTATAGTAGTATAATTTTATTAAAGGACTGAAATAGGGCAAACTTTTTGGAGCCCTGGTGACACAGTGGTTAAGAGCTCGGCTGCTAACCAAAAGGTAGGCCGTTCAAATCAACCAGATGCTCCTTGGAAACCCTTGAGGCAGTTATGTCCTGTAGGATCGCTATGAGTTGGAATCGACTCAACGGCAAAGAGTTTGTTTGGTTTATCAGCGCAGTTCTTTAGTAAAACCATCCAACTTTTAGCCCTGAACCATTTAAGCACCTTCAGTGTGTTCAGCAGCATAAATCCTGGTTTGACTGCATATGGAATAACCATGAACACTGCATATGTAACATGCAAATGTTTATTCATATTTAAGAGGTATGGAAAAGACTTAAATTTAGTCAAAGTATGGATAGAAATTCAGGAGATGGAAAGGCAGTGAAAGAAGAAAATTACTCACACGGAAAACAATATGAACAGATGCACAAAGGAGGACATCAGAGTATATACTAAAAGAATAATGAGGCAACTACCTCTTTTAAAGTAGGGAATACGTATTAGGACTAGTCAGGAGGGAATTTTGGCTTCTTTCCTCTGGGCCTCTTGCCTAAACTACCTACTCGTAGAATTCAAATTGTAAAACTTCAGAGCCCATGTACCAGCCCTCCCAAACTGCTATGCACAGACCAGGCTGTTTACTTTTTAATATACTGAAGAACTCCTAAGATTTTTGTTTGTTTAATTTTATGGCCAGCTAAATCTATCATGCTTTACCTCACTGTTACCTTTGGTATTGTCCAAGAATTAAGCTATTCGGATGATTTTATCTTCTCTGTTACTTTTATATCCACCATGCTCTGTATTTTTTTCTCTCTAGATTCAGTTTCTTCCTATTTCCTGCCTTTCCAGACCTTACCTGTGAGCCCGTTCAAACCCCTATTCCATGGCAGATGAACTCTAATATCCTAAATTTTGTCTCTACGTATTTTATCAAAACATCAACCTTTATCAGAGATTTATTGTGTGCCAGGCATCATGCTAAGCCCTTGACACATATTAAATCATTTAACTTCACAACAGTCATATGAGTTTTCTCTCTTTTACAAGATGATGAAATTTGGAAGGAAGTTGCCCAAAGTCACACACATAGTAGCTGAGATTCACAATCAAGTTTCTCTGATAGTAAATCATCATTTCATGGTAAAACATGGTAACTCTTTGTCTTAGTCATCTAGTGCTGCTATAACAGAAATACCACAAGTGGATAGCTTCAAAAAACAGAAGTTTGTTCTCTCAGAACCTATTAAGCTAAAAGTCTAAATTCAGGGCATCAGCTCCAGGGGAAGGCTTTTTCTCTCTATCAGCTTTGGAGGAAGGTCCTTCTTGTCGATCTTCCCCTGGACTAGGAACTTCTCCACCCCAGTAAGTGCCTAGAGACACACCCACTCCACCAGGAAGCCTCCTGTACGCAGGCACTCAGCTTTCTCACTCCTTGGGTTGGCAACCCTAGCACTACCAGCCTGGAGGCACCCCACTCCACCAGGAAGCCTCCTGCACAAAGGCACTCAACTCTCTCACTCCATGGGTCAGCTCCAGCGCTGTCTGGTGCCAGTCTCTTGGTTGAACTGCTGCTGGTTCGCTGCTGCTGCTGGTCTTCTGCTGCTGTTTCTCACCACCTGTACCTTCTCCGGTATTAACCGCTCTCCTCACTTTCTTCTGAGTCTTCTATGCATTCACAGTTTTAAAACCTCTTCCACATTTTAGGTATCTGCTAGAGCAGCACCTCACTCCAAGTACCAAATTTTGTCTAAGTCATACAGTGCTACTATGACAGAAATACCACAAGTTGATAGCTTCAGCAAAGAGAAATTTATTCTCTCACAGCCTAGTAGGCTACAAGTCCAAACTCAAGGTGTCAGCCCCAGGGGAAGGCTTTCACTCTCTGTCAGCTCTGGACTAAATTCCTTCTCATCAGTCTCCCCCTGGACTAGAAGCTTCTCTACGTAGGAACCCCACGGCCAAAGGATGTGCTCTGCTCCCGGCACTGCTTTCTCAGTGGTATGAGGTCCCCCCTTTCTGCTCACTTCCCTTTCCTTTTTATCTCTTGATAAAAAAAAAAAAAGGTAAAAGGTGGTTCAGGCCACACCCCAGGGAAACTCCCTTTACATTAGATCAGGGATGTGATCTGGGTAAGGTGTTACCTTAATCCTCTTTAACATAAAATTAAAATTACAAAGTGGAGGGCAACCAAACAGTACTGGGAATCATGGCCTATCCAAGTTGACACATATTTTGGGGGGACAAAATTTAATCCATGACACTGCTCTTAAGAATCACTTCTATAATGAGATTGCTCTTTGGCTATTTCACCTCATTGCTATCATATATTGACTTCCTAGTTATTTCCATCATTTATTAAATACTACTATTAATATCAATTAATGGAACACATAAACATCGGTATCCTAGACATTAGTGAGCTCAAATGGACTGGTATTGGTCATTTTGAATCAGATAATAATATAGTCTACTATGCTGGGAATGACAACTTGATGAGGAATGATGTTGCATTCATCATCAGAAAGAACGTTTCAAGATCTATCCTGAAGTACAACGCTGTCAGTGATAGGATAATATCCATACGCCTACAAGGAAGACCAGTTAATACGACTGTTATTCAAATTTATGCATCAACCACTAAGGCCAAAGATGAAGAAATAGAAGACTTTTATCAGCTACTGCAGTCTGAAATTATCAACCATGCAGTCAGGATGCATTGATAATAACTGGTGATGGGAATGCGAAAGTTGGAAACAAAGAAGAAGGATTAGTAGTTGGAAAATATGGCATTGGTGATAGAAACAATGCTGGAGATCGAATGATAGAATTTTGTAAAACCAACGACTTCTTCATTGCAGATACCTTCTTTCATCAACATAAACGTCCACTATACATATAGACCTCACCAGATGAGACACACAGGAATCAAACTGACTACATCTGTGGAAAGAAACGATGGAAAAGCTCAATATCATCAGTCATAACAAGGCCAGGGGCTGACTGTGGAACAGACCATCGATTACTCACATGCAGTTCAAGCTGAAACTGAAGAAAATCAGAACAAGTCCACAAGAGCCAAAATATGGCCTTGAGTATATCCCACTTGAATTTAGAGACCATCTCAAGAATACATTTGACACATTGAACACTAGTGACTGAAGAGCAGACGAGTTGTGGAATGACATCAAGGATATCATACATGAAGAAAGCAAGAGGTCATTGAAAACACAGGAAAGAAAGAAAAGACCAAGATGGATGTCAGAGGAGATTCTGAAACTTGCTTACGAACGTTGAGCAGCTAAAGCAAAAGGAAGAAATGATGAAGTAAAAGAACTGAACAGATTTCAAAGAGTGGCTTCAGAAGACAAAGCAAAGTATTATAATGGCATGTGCAGAGAACTGGAGATAGAAAACTAGAAGGGAAGAACAGGCTTGGCATTTCTCAAGTCGAAAGAACTGAAGAAAAATTCAAGCCTCAAGTGGGAATAGTGAGGGACTCTATGGGGAAAATATTAAACGACACAGGAAGCATCAAAAGAAGATGGAAGAAATACATGGAATCGTTATACCAAAAAGAAGTAGTCAATATTCAACCATTTCAAGAAGTAACATATGATCAGGAACTGATGGTACTGCAGGAAGAAGTCCAAGCTGCTCAGAAGGCATTGGTGAAAAACAAGGCTCCAGGAATTGATGGAATATCAGATGAGATGTTTCAACAGATGCAGCACTGCAGGCGCTCACTCGTCTATGCCAAGAAATACGGAAGACAGCTTCCTGGCCAACTGACTGGAAGAGATCCATATTTATACCTATATCCAAGAAAGGTGATCCAACCAAGTGCAGAAATTATAGAATAATATCATTAATATCACAGGCAAGCAAAATTTTGCTGAAGATCATTCAGAAATGGCTGCAGCAGTATATCGACAGCAAACTGCCAGAAATTCAGGCTGGTTTCAGAAGAGGATGTGGAACCAGGGATATCATTGCTGGTGTCAGGTAGATCCTGGCTGAAAGCAGAGAATACCAGAAGGATGTTTACCTGTGTTTTATTGACTATGCAAAGGCATTCGACTGTGTGGATCATAACAAATTATGGATAACATTGCAAAGAATGGGAATTCCAGAGCACTTAACTGTGTTCATGAGGAACCTTTATGTAAACTAAGAGGTAGTTGATCGGATAGAACAAGGGGATACTGATTGGTTTAAAGTCAGGAAAGGTGTGCACCAGGGTTGTATCCTTTCACCATACCTATTCAGTCTGTATGCCCAGCAGATAATCTGAGAAGCTGGACTATATGAAGAAGAACAGGTCATCAGGATTGGAGGAAGACTCATTAACAACCTGCGTTATGCAGATGACACAGGCTTGCTTGCTGAAAGTGAAGAGGGCTTGAAGCACTTACTAATAAAGATCAAAGACTATAGCCTTCAGTATGGATTGCACCTCAACATAAAACAAAAATCCTCACAACTGGACCAATGAGCAACTTCATCATAAACGGAGATAAGATTGAAATTGTCAAGGATTTCATTTTACTTGGTTCCACAGTCAACACCCATGGAATTAGCAGTCAAGAAATCAAAAGATGCATCATATTGGGCAAATCTGCCGTAAAGGACCTCTTTAAAGCGTTGAGAAGCAAAGGTGTCACCTTGAAGACTAAGGTGCGCCTGACCGAAGCCGTGGTATTTTCATTCACATCATATGCATGTGAAAGCTGGACAATGAATAAGGAAGCCCTAAGAAGAATTGAGACCTTTGAATTGTGGTATTCGTGAGGAATATTGAATATACCATGGACTGCCAAAAGAATGAACAAATCTGTCTCGGAAGAAGTACAACCATAATGCTCCTTAGAAGCAATGATGGCGAGGCTGCATCTTACATACTTTGGACATGTTGTCAGGAGAGATCAGTCCCTGGAGAAGGACATCATGCTTAGTAGAGTAGGAGCTTCTCTGTGCAGGAACCCCAGGTCCAAAGGACGTGCTCTGCTTCTGGTATTGCTTTCCTGGTGGTAAAATGTCCCCTCTCTCTGCTGGCTTCCCTTTCCTTTTATCTCTTGTAAGATAAAAGGTGGTACAGGCCACACCCCAGGGAAACTTCCTTTACTTTGGATCAGAGATGTGACCTGAGTGAGGGTGTTATATCCTACTGCAATCCTCTTTAATGTTATCACACAATACTGAGAATCATGGTATAGACAAATTGATACACATATTTTTGGGTGACACAGTTCAATCCATGCCGGTACTCTAGTCATCTCTTTTTTATTCTCAGTGACCTCAGTCACTTTTTAAAACTTTCATGTCCTCAAACCTCCAGTACTACTGATTTCACCTTAATTCCTTGGGATGGTTTACAGTGTTTTACACAGGAACATTCTCTCATGGGGTGAGAACTCACTGAACTTCTCACCATCAAACCTCAAAACTTAACCTCTATTCACAAATGGGAAGGTATACTGTACCGTTTCATTTAAGACTCATCCTTTTACCCATATTTTAGATCTTCTTCCTCAACCTTTTCAGTGAGCTGGCAATATCATTTTTCCCTTTTCTCCTTATCATTAATCTCTTTCTTTTTTTTTAATTCCTTCCTGTGTGCACTTAAACATGCTCAAATATTTTTTTCAAGCCTTATTTAAAAACAAGGAAAAAAATTCCTGCCTTTCAACTCCACCTCTTTCTACAACTATAGCTTTTTCTCTTCTTATACTTTTTCACATATATTTTGTAATATTTCTGTCATTCCTCAATCCACTTCAGACACTACCATTTCATAGAAACAACCTTAGCCGGACAGGTTAATGATCTCCTCATTGCTAAACCTAGGGGATACTTCTCAATCTTCTTCCTTCTTGATCTCAGCAGCAAATGATGTTGTTAATCACTCTTTCCTAAAGTATATCCTTTCTTTGAGGTCTATTATGACATTCTGTTATGATTTTTCTTTTACTCCTCTGCTCTTGTTTTTTTAGACTCCTTTGCATTTACTTAAAATACTGGCATCCTGTTCCTTCTTCTCCTCGGGAGGTCTCAATTTCTGCCATAGCTAGAATGACCAGGGAGAAAACTCATCTTCTATTATCACTAATCCCTTGGCATTGCTACATACGTAGGCTACATAGGAAATGTAGAGGGCATATTCAGTCCCTTATTCAACATCTCGTCTTGAATATCTGCAGGCACCTAAAACTCAATATGGCCAGACCTGAATTTACACTATTCCCTTACCTCCAGGTTCCAACCCCATTTCTCTAAATTTACTCTTCTTCCTATCATCCTTGGATTGTTAAGTCTACCAAAAAGCACATGCCAGAGACCTGAATGATGTTTTTGTCTTTCACACGATATGCATCCCAAAACCAAACCCAAACCCAAACCCATTTCATTGAGTTGATTCTGACTCATAGTGACCCCATAGGATAGAGTAAAACTGCCTCATAGGGTTTCCAAGGAGCACCTCATGAATTTGAACTGTCAATCTTTTGGTTAGCAGCCATAGCTCTTAACCAGTACCCCACCATGGTTTCCTATATACATCCAGTAATTACTAAATCCTGATAGTTTTTACTTTTTAAATATTTTCAATTCTTTCTACTTCTTTACATCCCTACTACTACAACCCTAAATGAGATGATAGTCAATAACGCTCACTGAAATTATTATAATGGCTTAAGTACCCCCTTTGTTTCATTCTGCAGCCAGAATAAACTTTCTAAAATGAAAACCTGATCATAATATGCCCTTGTTTAAGACCTTTCAGTGCTCCTTGTTGATCTTAACATGAGGTTCAAACTCCTTAACTTGGACACAAAGGCTCTGCGTGATCTGCCACTGCTCATTCACTTTAGCCTTTTCTCTTTTCATCCTCTCACCATCCTTCCTTATGTCTTGTGTTTATCACCCTAAACTTTCAATTCCATCAAAATACCATCCTTTCTTTCCTTACCAAGATTTTGTTTTTGTTCTTTATTATTGCCTCTTTTTATCCTCTCTTTTACTAACTCCTAATCATCCTTTAAGGATCCCTCCTGGCTCAGTGGTTAAAGCGCTCAGCTGCTATCCAAAAGTTCAGTGGTCCAAACCCACCAGCTGTTCCACTGGAGAAAGATGTGGCGGTCTGCTTCTGTAAGGATTTACAGCCTTGGAAACCCTGTGGGACAGTTCTACTCTGTCTTACCTGTTGCTGTCGAGTCAGTTCTGACTCATAGCGACCCTATAGGACAGAGTAGAACTGCCCCATAGAGTTTCTAAGGAGCTGCTGGTAGATTCAGACTGCCAGCCTTTTCGTTAGCATCCAGCTCTCAACCACTGCACCACCAGGGCTTCTACTCTGTCCTGTAGGATTGCTATGAGTTGGAATCAACTTGACGGCAATGGGTTTGGTTTTCGGAATCATCCTTTAAGGAGCCATGGTGGCATGATGGTTGAGTGCTTGGCTGCTGACTGAATGGTCAGCAGTTCAAGCCCACCAGCTGCTCTTTGGGAGAAAAGACCTGGCGATCTGCTCCTGTTAAGATTAAATCTTGGGGAATGCCATGGGCAGTTCTACTCTGTCATATAGGGTTACTATTAGTCCGGATTGACTCAGTGCCACACAACAACAATCATGCTTTGGATCTCCACTGAGATTTCTGTTCTAGAAAATTTTTTTTGACTGCTACTTCCTTCTCAAACTCCACTCAGCATTCCTCCTGTATGTGTCTGTAATATTATGTATTTGCCTTACCATCGCGCTTACTACACTTGTTTTGAATTACTGATTACTTCTCTGTCTTATTCAGTAGACTGTAAGCTCTTTGAGTCGGGAACTATATAAGGGTTTAATGAATAATTCAATATATGAGTGCATGAATGATTTGGAAGCCTGACTAAAGACAATTTACTTCTAATGGTAAGAAATAGTCATGGACTATTTTAAGCAATAAAGAGATGTAATGAAGAATGCAATGTAGGCATAAAGTAAAAAGTTTAAGTGATGGAAACTACTCATTAATCTAAGTATGGAAACTACTTACTAATCTAACTATAAGGTTATGTTTGTTACTGTACTTTCAAGACTTTAGTCATAAATTTACTACCATATTATGACAGAATAATAGCACTACTTAACATTTTTCAGGCTAAATATTCCCTCTCTGATGCCACACGCTTTCACCATCCTGGTGTCTCACCTCTGAAGATACTCTAGTTTGTATAAGTTATCGAACTAAATGTATTACTGTTAGTGTGGTCAACTACTGTAACAAACAGGACAGTCATTTCTCTCAGCCTAGGAATTAGACTGTTAATTCAGCCCAAAACTATGTTTGGTTTTTGGCACTTCTCTCACATTATTGTTATTATTATTGCCTATTCTGTGTTATTGGGAGCCACTAAATACACTAATTAAATGCTTATTGTATGACCTCAAAATTTTTTCTACAAAATTGGTAATTTTCAACTTTAAGAGCTTATGTTTTATTTTGCTAATCCCTAAGGAGATATCTTCCTCTTACTAGGTTTTCTACCATATACGACTCTTTGAGAAAATAGGACTAGTATTAAAAAAAATCCGAGTTTCCTAAATAAACTGAACACTTCAAAGACCAGAATAGTAGGGGTCAGGGTCTGGGGACCATGATTTCAGGGGACATCTAGGTCAATCAGCATAATAAAATCTATTAAGAAAACTTTCCACATCCCACTTTGGTGAGTGGCATCTAGGGTCTTAAATGCTAGCAAGTGCCCATCTAAGATGCATCAATTTGTTTCAACCCACCTGGAGCAACGGAGAATGAAGAACACCAAAGACACAAGGTAATTATGAGCCCAAGAGACAGAAAGGGCCACATAAACCAGAGACTACATCAGCCTGAGACCAGAAAAACCAGATGGTGCCCGGCTACAACCGATGCCTACCCTGATAGGGAACACAACAGAGAATCCCTGATGGAGCAGGAGAGCAGTAGGATGCAGACCTCAAATTCTTGTAAAAAGACGGGACTTAGTGGTCTGCCTGAGACTAGAAGGACCCCAGAGGTCATGGTCCCTAGACCTTCTGTTGGTCTAGGACTGAAACCATTCCTAAAGCTGACTCTTCAGACAGGGATTGGACTGGACTATGGAATAGAAAATGATAAAGGTGAGGAGTGAGCTTCTTGGCTCAAGTGGACATCTTGAGCTAGAGGGGAGATGAGAAGGTATAGGGGGACAGAAGCTGGCTGAATGGACACCGGGAGTATAGGTTGGAGAGAAGGAGTGTGCCATCTCATTAGGGGGAGAATACATAGCAAGGTGTTCACAAATTTTTGTATGAGAGACTGACTTGATTTGTAAACTTTCACTTAAAGCACAATTAAAAAAAAAAAAATCTGTTGCCGTCAAGTCAATTCTGACTCATAGCAACCCTATAAGACAGAGTAGAACTGTCCCATAGAGTTTCCGAGGAGCAGCTGGTGGGTTCGAACTGCCAACCTTTTCATTAGCAGCCAAGGTCTTAACCACTGTACCACCAGGGCCCCATAGGACTAGAGCCCTGGTGGCACAGTGGTTAAGCACTCAGCTGCTAATAGAAAGATTGACATTTCAAAGCAGTTAAAACCCACCTAGCAGCTGTTCTGAGGGAGAAAAATGTGGCAGCCTGCTTCTGCCACTATGGGGCAGTCCCAGCTATGTCCTGCAGGGTTGCTATGAGTCAGAATCAACTCAATGGCAACAGGCTTACACTATTACAGAATATTTGTGTGAGTTAGTGTGTGTGTATGTGTGAGAGTGTGTGTTTCCAGCCAAATCATAGTAGATCTGGCTGATGTGCAAGACAAGACAGATTTTTGTTTGTTGTTTTTCCCTTCATTAATTCTGTAAATATTTGTTATGTGTACACTGTATTTTCAGCACTACGGATATAACAATAAGGTGTATACTCTGCCCTAAGCATCTCTTATCTTGGTGGGAAATTTTCAATAATGTGTTATAAATGCTACTACAGGAGCAAACAGGTGGCACACTAATCATCTCAGCCAGCTTTGAGGAACGCTTCTCATGATGATTTTAGCTAATCTGGGTTTAGAAGGATTTGAGGGAATTAGCTAGTCAAAGAGGTGGAGTGATTTTTGCAAAGGTCCTGAGGCAAGAAGCAGTACGTAGTGCCAGGAAGTAGTTTGGTACAGCCGAAATATACATAGATGGAAAGTGTTGAGAAAGAAGGCAACACAAGGTCTGGAGAGGCTTATGTGCCTTGCTTTTGAGTGCTTTCCTCTTGAGTGATATGAAGAGCTATTAAAGATGTTAAAACTGGGGAGTGACAACATTAGATTTCCTTTTTAGAATAAATACCCTTGAGTGGCATTGAGAGTAGATTGGAGGGAGCAAGCATGGAAATAGGAAGACCAGTTGGGACGCTGGTGGTGAGAGGTGAGGGTGAATTGAATTAAGCTATTGGCAGTAAAGATAGAAGTTGATTGATTCTAAAGGTTTTAAGAGGTTGAAGCCAAAGAGGACTTGGTGATTAGTTTGGGAGATGTAAAGGAAAGGGAGGAGTTAAGAATGAAAATAATATTAGTTAACGTTTATTGATCACTTAACTGTGTGCAGAGCACTAACCTGGTACTTACATTTATTATCTCACTTAATCTTTGCCACAACCCTATGAGGTGGGTATAGTTTTATTATTCCCATATTTTAGTTGAGGAAACTGACATCCAAAGCAAATGGTTAAAAAACTTGCCCAGTTAGATCGGTGTTAACATAGGAGGGTTGACAGCATTTTGAACGTGTTAATTGTGAAATTCTATTGGCATATTCCTTACAAGCAAAAATGAAATAAAATATGTATGTAAAGTGCTAAGAATAGTAACTGGTTCATAATAAGGCTTCAAATACTAGCAATGATGTCAATTTCTAGTGGATAATTGTACATAGGATCTGGAGCTCAGCAGAGAGAAAGTTCAGCTAGAGATAAAGAATTGCACATCTGTACAATAGAGATGATCAATGAAGCTGCGAGAATAGATAAGATCACTAGGGATATGTATGTCGCGTAAGGAGAGGGGAGGCAGAACCCAGAAGAACACTGTCATTTAAGAGACAGGTAGAAGTAAAGGAGCTCTGCGGTCTAGTTTCATTGTTTATCGTCTTTATTAATCATAAATCACCCAGCCTTTCAGTATCTACAGGTGAATATTTCTGCTTTATGTAGCATTGGTGTGAAATTATTCCTTCCCTTACTAACTATGGTAATATGCGTTCTTAGCTTTACAAATTACATTTTTTTTTCTAACTAAATAGTTTAGATTTCTTTATTTACTGAAAAGCTGTTAAGCAACAATCACGTACATTTTAGAGGGGGAAAAATGATCCTATTATATCACTGATAACACTGATACTTTTATTTATGCACATTAAACTGTCCTCTTTGGCCACAACGATGCAGTGTTATAGACCAGATTAAAGGGTTTAATTCTTTCTTCCAGTAGTAATGAGGAGCCACTGAAAGGTTTTAAGTAGGGAAGTGATGTGAGTGGGTTTGTATTTTGAAAAGTTCCCTACAAAACTGAAGGAAGATTAGAGTGGATACAAAGAAAGAAGTTGAGGCAATTGTAGTTGTCTAGGTAGAAGTTGTTGGTAGCATAGACTAGGGTAGACATTGGCATGAAGGGAAGTGATCTAATTCCAGAAATATGTTGAAAATAAATTTAACAATTTTAAGGATGGGGAAGGTGGATTGATGAGAGAGAGAGGAGGGTATCAAGGATAAATCCTGGTTTTCTGGAAACTTAAATCCTGGAGAACTGAAAGAGAACCACATTTGGTAGAAGAAAATAACAGGTTACCAAACTCTATCTTGAACGTGTTAAATTTGAGGCACATTTATACATCTGTGTATAGTAGTAACAAAAGCCTGAAAGCAGCATGAAAGTTCATGTTCATGGCCAGGGGATGGCTAAGTAAATTATGGTTGATAAATTTACTGAATTATTATGTACCCTTAAACATGATAGGTACAAGACTATGAAATATGAAAATAAGCAGGATACAAAATTCAATAATAATTGTAACCATGTTGCAAAGAAAACATACACAGAAAAAAATACTGAAAAGAAATGTAAGATTTTAGTAATAATTCTGTTAGGGTGGTGGAATAGTGGTTGAATATTTTTAATTTCTCTCTTTTTTTGTTATAAAAACATGAACCTTAAAATTAAAACTTTTAGTGTCGGGTTTGTTTTTTACATCATTGATTTATAATGAGCTGTGTTTAGATGGGAGCCCCTGGGTAGTACAGACCATTAACATGCTTGCCTGCTAACTGAAAGGCTGGAGGTTCAAGTCCACACAGAGGTGCCTTAGAAGAAAGGCTTGATGATCTACTTCTGAAAAATCAGCCATGGAAAACCCTTTGGGGCACAGTTCTACTCTGACACACATGTGGTCCTCATGACTAGAAATTGACTCAACAGCAACTTGTGGGTTTTTTTTTTTTTTTATGTTTAGATGATTGTTTCTGTAAACTGATTTAATAGTAACTATTTATAGTTGGTTTTTTTTTATAGTAAAATCAGTGTTACCTCTTTTAAACATGACTTCTGTTTTGTTCTAAAGTTGAATGGTTCCGTAAACACTTGTTCCAGTGTGTAGCTGTATTAACCAATAGACAGTGCTGGTCATCTGCCCACATTTGCTTCCACTGACTTCCACCTGTCAGCTGTGAGCAGTGCAGAGGAGCTGAAAACGTTTTCCTTTTCTTTACATATGAAGGCTTTCATGAAATGCTCTTAAATCCATATAAAGCTTATTTGTAACTTTTAGATTTGTAGATACAACTTTAACTTGTAATAGGTAGTATTAAGAACTAGCTGTGTTTTTTAATATATACAATTAAACTGCGAGTAAATTGTCTATACTTTTGATCATGGATTTGTTCTAGTATCATATGTTTAGAAGTTTTATAAACAAGTTAAACCAAACCAGTTGCTGTCTGCTCAATTCAGACTCATGGGAATCCCATGTATATCAGGGTAGAACTGTGCTACACAGGGTTTTCAGTGGCTGGTTTTGTGGATGTAGATCACCAGGCCTTTCTTCTGAGGCACTTCTGGGTGGACTTGAACCTCTAACCTTTCAGTTAGCTGAGCATGTTAACTGCTTATAACTCCATAAACAAGTTCCTACCTGGTATTTAGTTGCACTTTAGGAAATTGTTTTAATAAACCAACTCTGTTGTGGTTAGTTGTTGTTGAGTCAGCTCCAAATCATGAGAACCCTAGGTATAACAGAACTAAATGTCACACAGTCCTATGCCATATTCATGATCATTATTACATTTCATTCCATTGTTGTGGCTACTGTGTCAATCCATCTCACTGAGGGTTTTCTTCATTTTAGCTAATCCTGTACTTCACTGAATTATAATTTACATGTGTCAGTGATAGGATAATATCCATATGACTACAAGGAAGATCAGTTAATACAACTATTATTCAAATTTATGCACTAACCACTAAGTCCAAAGATGACTTAGTTTTAAATTTTTGTTGAGTTTTTTTTTTTTTTTTTACAAATGTATATACTCATGTAATCACCACTACAATCAAGATATAAAGCATTTTAATTACACCAAAAAAGTTTCTAATGACTAAAGTTTCCTGGCTCCAAATGCCTAATATTATTTTCCTATCACCAGGGATTGGTTTTGTTTCTCTAGAATTTCATAAGAGGTATTCATACAATATGGACTTTTCTTATATCTGGCTTTTTTCACTTAGCATAATGTCTTTGAGATTCATCCATGTTCTTGCAGTTCTTATAGATCAATAGTTCATTTCTTTTTATTGTTGAGTAGTATTCCACTTACAAATATACTCCAATTTGTTTATCCATTTAGCAGTTTGTGGACATTCAGACATACTGTAAAAATCTATGTGAGGACATGTGTTTTCACCTCATGGGTAATTATAGTGGAATAGCTGGGTCCTGAAATAAGTATGGAGCCCTGGTGCCACAGTGGTTAAGAGCTCACTCTGCTAACCAAATGGCTGGCAATTTGAATCCACCAAGTGTTCTTTGGAAACCCTATGAGGCAGTTGTATTCTGTCCTATAGGACCTCTATTGGTCAGAATCAATTTAACGGCCATGGGTTACAATAAATGTATTTTTTACATTATCAAATACTACCAAACTGTTTTCCAAAGTAGCTATACCATTGTGCATTACCACCAGCAGTGTCAGAGTATTTCATTTGCTCCACACCCATGCCACCACTTGGTACTGTGTTTTCATTTTAGCCATTCCAGTAGAAATGTAGTGTTTTCTCAAGGTGTTTTAATTTGCCTTTTTTGATGACTAATACTGTTAAACATCTTTTCATGTTTGTTGGCCATCTTGTATATCTTGTTTTGTAGAAAATGTGTTCAAATCTCTTGCCCATATTTATATTGGGCATTTGGTCTTCTTATTGAGGAATGTCCAAAGTATGAATCTAGGATATTTGGAAATCGTCAAAAATGAAAGGGAACGCATAAACACTGATATCCTAGGCATTAGTGAGCTGAAATGGACTGGTATGGGCCATTTTGAATCAGACAGTCATAGTCTACCATACCAGGAATGACGACTTTAAGACTAATGCTGTTGCATTCATTGTCAAAAGGAACATTTTAAGATCTATCCTGAAGTACAGTGCTGTCAGTGATAGGATAATATCCATACGACTACAAGGAAGATCAGTTAATACAACTATTATTCAAATTTATGCACTAACCACTAGTCCAAAGATGAAGAAATTGAAGATTTTTATCAGCTTCTGCAGTCTGAAATTGATTGAATGTGCAATCACGATGCAGTGATAATCACTGGTGATTGGAATGCGAAAGCTAGAAACGAAGAAGGATCGGTAGTTGGAAAATATGGCCTAGGTGATAGAAAAAATGCTGGAGGTCGAATGGTAGAATTTTGCAAGACCAACAACTTCTTCATTGGAAGTAACCTTTTTTCACCAAATAAACGGTGACAATACACATGGACCTCGCCAGGTGGAACACAAAGGAATCAAATCGACTACATCTGTGGAAAGAGATGATGGAAAATCTCAACATCATCAGTCAGGACAAGACCAGGGGCCGACTGTGGAACAGACCATCGACTGCTCATATGCAAGTTCAAGCTGAAAGTGAAGAAAATCAGAGCAAGTCCACGAGAGCCAAAATATATGACTTTGAGTATATCCCACCTGAATGTAGAAACCATCTCAAGAACAGATTTGACATGTTGGACACTAATGACCAAAGACCAGATGAGTTGTGGAATGACATAAAGAACATCATACATGAAGAAAGCAAGAGGTCATTGAAAACACAGGAAAGAAAGAAAAGACCAAGATAGATGTCAGAGGAGACTCTGAAACTTGCTCTTGAATGTCAAGCTGCTAAAGCAAAAGGAAGAATTGCTGAAGTAAAAGAACTGAACAGAAGATTTCAAAGGGAGCTCGAGAAGACAAAGTAAAGTATTATAATGACACATGCAAAGAGCTGGAGATAGAAAACCAAGAGGGAAGAACATGCTTGGCATTTCTTAAGCTGAAAGAACTCAAGAAAAAATTCAAGCCTCGAGTTGGAATAGTTGAGGATTCTATGGAAAAAATATTAAACAATGCAGGAAGCATCAAAAGAAGATGGAAGGAATACACAGAGTCATTATACCAAAAAGAATTGGTGGACGTTCAGCCATTTCAAGAGGTAGCATATGATCAGGAACCAGTGGTACTGAAGGAAGAAGTCCAAGCTCCTCTGAAGGCATTGGCGAAAAACAAGGCTCCAGGAATTGACGGAATATCAATTGAGATGTCTCAACAAACGGATGCAGTGCTGGAAATATTCACTTGTCTATGCCAAGAAATATGGAAGACAGCTTCCTGGCCAACTGACTGGAAGAGATCCACATTTATGTCTATTCCCAAGAAAGGCGATCCCACCGAACACGGAAATTATCAAACGATATCATTAATACCACATGCAAGCAAAATTTTGCTGAAGCTCATTCAAAAGCGGCTGCAGCAATGTATCAACAGGGAACTTCCAGAAATTCAGGCCAGATTCAGAAGAGGACATGGAACCAGGGATATCATTGCTGGTGTCAGATGGATTCTGGCTGAAAGCAGAGAATACCAGAAAGATTTCACCTGTGTTTTATTGACTATGCAAAGGCATCTGACTGTGTGGATCATAACAAATTCTGGATAAAATTACGAAGAATAGGAATTCCAGACACTTAATTGTGCTCATGAGGAATGTTTACATTGATCAAGAGGCAGTTGTTTGGACAGAACACAGGGATACTGAGTGGCTTGAAGTCAGGAAAGGTGTGCGTCAGGGTTGTATCCTTTCAACATACCTATTCAGTCTGTATGCTGAGCAAGGAATCTGAGAAGCTGGACTATATGAAGAAGAACGGGACATGAGGATTGGAGGGAAGCTAATTAACAACCTGCGTCATGCAGATGACAAAACTTTGCCTGCTGAAAGTGAAGAAGACTTGAAGCACTTACTAGTGAAGATCAGAGAGCACAGCAGTCAGTATGGATGACGACTCAACATAAAACACAAATCTTCACAACCAGATCAATGAGCCACATCATGATAAACAGAAAAGATTGAAGTTGTCAAGGATTTCATGTTATTTGGATCCACAATCAACACCCACGGAAGCAGCAGTCAAGAAATCAAAAGACACATCATATTAGGCAAATCTGCTGCAATGGACCTCTTTAAAGTGTTAAAAAGCAAAGATGTCACCTTGAAGACTAAGGTGTGCCTGACTGAAGCCATGGTATTTTCAATCGCATCATATGCATGTGAAAGCTGGACAATGAATAAGGGAGACCTAAGAAGAATTGACACCTTTGAATTGTGGTGTTGGTGAAGAATATTGAATATACCGTGGACTGCCAAGAGAACTAATAAATCTGTCTTGGAAGAAGTACAATCAGAATGCTCCTTAGAAGCAACGATGGCAAGACTGTGTCTTACATACTCTGGACATGTCGTCAGAAGGGATCAGTCCCTGGGGAAGAACATCATGGATGATAAAGTGCAGGGTCAGTGGAAGAGAGGAAGACCCTCAACAAGGTGAATTTACACAGTGGCTGCAACATTGGGCTCAAGCATAACAACAATTGTAAGGCTGGTGCAGGACCAGGCAGTATTTCGTTCTGTTGTGCATAGGGTCGCTATGAGTTGGAACCGACTCGATGGCACCCGACAGCAACAACGTTGAGTTGCAATAATTTCTAAAATATGTTTACTAGGTACAAGTACTCTGTCAGAGACATGTACATGCAAATATTTTCTCTCTGTGGTTTGTCTTTTAAAGAGCAAAATTAAACAATTTTTTTCAAAATCCAATTTTTCCATATTTTCTTTAATGATTTGTGCTTTTGTGTCCTATCTAGGAAATCTTTAGCTACTCTAGTAGGTCTGTGGTCCATTTCAAGTTAAAATTTATCTGTAATATGAGGTAAGATCAAGGTTTTGTTTTACTTTTGTGTATCAATGTCCAGTTATTCCAGGACCATTTGTTTAAAAAATTTATTTCTCCACCTTTGTCAAAAATTGGTTATGTGGGTCTATTTCTGGGCTCTGTCTGTTCCATTGATCTAAATATATTTCTAAAGTTTTTTGCCAATTCTACATTCACTTAATTACTGCAGTAAGTTTTGAAATCAGATAGTAAGTTCTCCATGCTCCTCTTTTTCAGTCTAGCTAGAGGTTTTTCAATTTTATTGATTTTTTTTTAAACCTGCTTTTAGTATCATTGATTTCTCTTTCTCTCATCCATTTTTCTTTTTATTGTTCCTCATTATTTACTTTGTTTACATATTATATGAACTTGTTTTTCTACATTTTTAAAATGAAAGCTTAGATCGTTGATTTCTGAATTTTCTTGTTTTGTAATGAAGAATTTAAAGCTATAAAATTTCTTCAAAGTTTTGCTTTATCTGTTTCCCAAAACTTCTCATATGTTGTATTTCTATAATCAGTTTGGTTCAAAATATTTTCTAATTTCCCTTTGCATTTATTTTAGATCAATAGTGATTTAGAAACATGTGCTTTAATTTCCAAATATTTGAAGTTTTCCTAGGTATCTTATTGTTATTGAGTTCTAATTTAATTAACATTGTGGTTATAGAACATACTCTGTTAGATTTTAATCTTTTGAAATGTATTTGGAAATTTTTTTGTTTTTTCCAATTTATGATCTGCCTTGGTGCACATTTCAGTTGCACTAGAAGGTAGTGTATGTTTTGCAATGTATGATGTAACCAGTTGGATTAAAGTGTTTGATGAGATTGTTTAGATTTTGTTTCCTTAATGGTTTTTCTCTCTAGTTGTACTACCAATTACTAATAAAGATACGGTAAAATATCCAGATTTGTTTCTTACCTTACTCCTGTCAGTTTTCCTCTGAACAGTTGTATTTTTTAAGGAAAAAAAGAATTCAGAATTCATACACGCTCATATGTATCTATATGTATATGTACTTATATATACTTTCACAGTCTTTTATAATTTCCCACGTTTCCCATTTGTTGTGTTCTTCATTCCTTCCTGTAAACCCAAATCACCATGTTCTGTTATTTTCCCTCAGCTTTTAGCATGTCCTGCTAATAGCTCTGCTGTTGATTTATTCTTTGGGTTTTTGTTTATCTGAAAATAAGATTTCGCCTCCATTTTTTAATGATAGCTTCAGCACATTTATAACTTTTTGTTGGAAGTTTTTCTTTCAGCACTATGAATATGTCATTCTCATATCTCTGACCTTCATTGTTTCTAATAAGAAATCAGCTCTTAATTATATATCATTGTACCCATGCATGTCGTGTGTCATTTTTCCCTTGCTGCTTCAATGATTTGCTCTTTGGGTTTCAATAATTTGATTAGGATGTGCCTAGATTTGGTTTTCCTTGTGTTTATCCTAGTTGCTGTTTCTTGATCTTATTAAATCTGTAAGAGTGCTTTTCATCAAATGTGGGAAATTTAGGGACATTATTTTTTCAAATATTGTTTCCCTTCCTTTCTCTGTCTCAATGTCTAGGACTCCCATTACACATTTATTGGACTACTTTATATTGCTCTGGTCATTTTTCTTTTTTTCCTCTCTGTTTTTCAGATTGGGTAATTTCTGTCTTCAGGTTCACTTTTTTTTTTTCCTTCCTCCATCTCCAGTATGCTTGTGAGCTCACCTACTGAATTTTTCAGTTTAGGTATCACACTTTTTAATCCATTTGGTTTGTTTTTATAGTTTCAATTTTTCTGTTGGTATTCCCCTTTCTGTTCACTTACTGATACTATATTTTCCTTTAATACTTTGAATACATTTTCTTTTAATTTTTTAAAATAATATTTTATTGTGTTTTTGGTGAACATTTACATAGCAAATTAGGTTTCCATTTAACAATTTTTACACAAAGTGTTCAGTGACATTGGTTACATTTTTCGCAATGTGTCAACATTCTCATTACTTCCATTCTGGTTATTCCTTTTTCAGTAATTTAGCTTTCCTGCCACCTTACCTTTTCATTGTTGTTTTAGAGTAAGTATTGACCGTTTGGTCTCATATAGATGAGTTTTTAAAGGAGCACGTACCCATGTGTGATATTCTTTATTTTAAGAGCCAATCTGTTGTTTAGCTGAAAGGTGATCTCTGGAGTTCTTTTAATTTTTTTTAACAAATTTATAATCACTGCTTTGAAGACTTTTCCTGCTAAGTTCAACTTCTGGGCCCATTTGAAGTCAAGTTCTAACCACATGGGGGTCTCCAATGCAAGCATGTAGTTTAGTAGATACTGAAATATTTGGGCAGAATTTATACTCAGATATTAGGCTCTCTTTCTGTGGGTCTCAACCCTGACTTCTGTCATTGGACACCTCAGGTGAATAAGACTTCAGCTTTCTGAAGTCCAGGCTGCTCTCAGATTGGGAAATGCAAGCTTCAGAGGAGCAGCAACCTTGCAAATATAACATGATTCAGTTATGTCTTTCAACTTTGGTCTGTTCTGTCTTTTCTGCCCCTTGTTTCTTTGTCTCGGTCATGCCTACCTTAGTGGTAAGATAGGTAGGTTATAATCATATTTTGAGTCTCAGTCCTTCTGGGGCTCTCTTTTTTCCAGAATTCCCCCTCTAAACTTACAGCTGTTTTGACAACCCTGAGATCTATATTCTGTCACATTAAGCTGGAAAGGATATTATTTAATGTTGCCAGAGCTAAGGGAGGTTAGGAACACACAAGGCAAAAAAAGCTACAAACTTGAAATTCTTGCATGTCATGATCCCAGTCTTTCAGAAGTAAACTCTGCTGTGGATACAGCCTGTTTTTTGTCACTTTCCAGGTCCTTCAAATTTTATAAATGTTAATCACCAGGCTACTTACACTGAGTGCTTAATTATTGTGACATGAAAGAAATGAAGTATGAGTTTACATACCAGTTGTTAGGTAATAATGGACATTTGAGAGGTACAGTACCTGAGAAATGCCATGTATCTTAGTAAAGAAATAAACAAAAAAAGCCTGTAATTTCTGTGACATTATAATCATACATAACCCTCTAAATTTTGTGGGTATCAGGTGTAGTAGATGGGGAATGATCTGTGGAATCAGACCCTGTTAAAAGTGCCTACTTGCCATTGACTATGTAGGTAAGCCATGTAGCCTATGTAGCTGAGCATTACAAAGATATAATTTTTGCCCCACCTCTTATACTTGGCTTAAAAGAAAGATAATAAAAATCATGTGAGTGTGTTTGGTATATGATAGGATTATAACTTTTTTTTGTTTTTTGTTTTTTAACAGAAGAGGATAAATATAATATTTATTCACCTTTGCTCTTCAAGTATTTCCTGGCAGAGGGAATCATCAGCAGGCATAGTTTGTTGGTGGCATCTGCTAAAGAAGACCCTGCTAACATTTTACAGGTAGAGAATATACAAATTCATTGTCTATGAAATTATATACTCTTCACTTTATATGTGACAGTGAACTTTTCGTGAAAAAAAAAGGTTTATATATAAACAACATATATGTCTGTGTATGTGTACAAATTACTTTCATTTTATTTATTTTTTTTCAATAACTTTTATTAAGCTTCAAGTGAACATTTACAAATCCAATCAGTCTGTCACATATAAGTTTACATACATCTCACTCCCTACTCCCACTTGCTCTCCCCCTCTTGAGTCAGCCCTTTCAGTCTCTCCTTTCTTGACAATTTTGCCTGCTTCCCTCTCTCTCTATCCTCCCATCCCCCCTCCAGACAAGAGTTGCCAACACAATCTCAAGTGTCCACCTGATATAATTAGCTCACTCTTCATCAGCATCTCTCTCCCACCCGCTGACCAGTCCCTTTCATTTCTGATGAGTTGTCTTCGGGGATGGTTCCTGTCCTGTGCCAACAGAAGGTCTGGGGAGCATGGCCGCCGGGATTCCTCCAGTCTCAGTCAGACCATTAAGTTTGGTCTTTTTATGAGAATTTGGGGTCTGTATCCCACTGATCTTCTGCTCCCTCAGGGGTCCTCTGTTGTGCTCCCTGTCAGGGCAGTCATCGATTGTGGCCGGGCACCAACTAGTTCTTCTGGTCTCAGGATAATGTAGGTCTCTGGTTCATGTGGCCCTTTCTGTCTCTTGGGCTCTTAGTTGTCGTGTGGCCTTGGTGTTCTTCATTCTCCTTTGCTCCAGGTGGGTTGAGACCAATTGCTGCATCTTAGATGGCCGCTTGTTAGCATTTAAGACCCCAGATGCCACATTTCAAAGTGGGATGCAGAATGATTTCAAAATAGAATTATTTTGCCAATTGACTTAGAAGTCCCCGCAAACCATGTTCCCCAGACCCCTGCGCTTGCTCCGCTGACCTTTGAAGCATTCATTTTATCCCGGAAACTTCTTTGCTTTTGGTCCAGTCCAATTGAGGTGACCTTCCATGTATTGAGTGTTGTCTTTCCCTTCACCTAAAGCAGTTCTTATCTACTGATTAATCAATAAAAAACCCTCTCCCACCCTCCCTCCCTCCCCTCCTCGTAACCACAAAAGTATGTGTTCTTCTCAGGTTTACTATTTCTCAAGATCTTATAATAGTGGTCTTATACAATATTTGTCCTTTTGCCTCTGACTCATTTCGCTCAGCATAATGCCTTCCAGGTTCCTCCATGTTATGAAATGTTTCAGAGATTCGTCACTGTTCTTTATCGATGCGTAGTATTCCATTGTGTGAATATACCACAATTTATTTACCCATTCATCCGTTGATGGACACCTTGGTTGCTTCCAGCTTTTTGCTATTGTAAACAGAGCTGCAATAAACATGGGTGTGCATATATCTGTTTGTATGAAGGCTCTTGTATCTCTAGGGTATATTCCTAGGAGTGGGATTTCTGGGTTGTATGGTAGTTCTATTTCTAACTGTTTAAGATAACGCCAGATAGATTTCCAAAGTGGTTGTACCATTTTACATTCCCACCAGCAGTGTATGAGAGTTCCAATCTCTCCGCAGCCTCTCCAACATTTATTATTTTGTGTTTTTTGGATTAATGCCAGCCTTGCTGGTGTGAGATGGAATCTCATCGTAGTTTTAATTTGCATTTCTCTAATGGCTAATGATCGAGAGCATTTTCTCATGTATCTGTTGGCTGCCTGAATATCTTCTTTAGTGAAATGTGTGTTCATATCCTTTGCCCACTTCTTGATTGGGTTGTTTGTCTTTTTGTGGTTGAGTTTTGACAGAATCACGTAGATTTTAGAGATCAGGTGCTGGTCAGAGATGTCATAGCTGAAAATTCTTTCCCAATCTGTTGGTGGTCTTTTTACTCTTTTGGAGAAGTCTTTAGATGAGCATAGGTGTTTGATTTTTAGGAGCTCCCAATTATTGGGTTTCTCTTCATCATTTTTGGTAATGTTTTGTATTCTGTTTATACCTTGTATTAGGGCTCCTAATGTTGTCCCTATTTTTTCTTCCATGATCTTTATCGTTTTAGTCTTTATGTTTAGGTCTTTGATCCACTTGGAGTTAGTTTTTGTGCATGGTGTGAGGTATGGGTCCTGTTTCATTTTTTTGCAAATGGATATCCAGTTATGCCAGCACCTTTTGTTAAAAAGGCTATCTTTTCCCCAATTAATTGACACTGGTCCTTTGTCAAATATCAGCTGCTCATACGTGGATGGATCTATGTCTGGGTTCTCAATTCTGTTCCATTGGTCTATGTGTCTGTTGTTGTACCAATACCAGGCTGTTTTGACTACTGTGGCTGTATAATAGGTTCTGAAGTCAGGTAAGGTGAGGCCTCCCACTTTCTTCTTCTTTTTCAGTAGTGCTTTGCTTATCCGGGGCTTCTTTCCCTTTCATATGAAATCGGTGATTTGTTTCTCTATCCCCTTAAACTATGACATTGGAGTTTGGATCGGAAGTGCGTTAAATGTATAGATGGCTTTTGGTAGAATAGACATTTTTACTATGTTAAGTCTTCCTATCCATGAGCAGGGTATGTTTTTCCACTTAAGCATGTCCTTTCGAATTTCTTGTAGTAGAGCTTTGTAGTTTTCTTTGTATAGGTCTTTTACATCCTTGGTAAGATTTATTCCTAAGTATCTTATCTTCTTGGGGGCTACTGTGAATGGTATTGATTTGGTTATTTCCTCTTCAGTGTTCTTTTTGTTGATGTAGAGGAATCCAAGTGATTTTTGTATGTTTACTTTATAACCTGAGACTCTGCCAAACTCTTCTATTAGTTTCAGTAGTTTTCTGGAGGATTCCTTAGGGTTTTCTGTGTATATAATCATGTCATCTGCAAATAGTGATAACTTTACTTCTTCCTTGCCAATCCGGATACCTTTTATTTCTTTGTCTAGCCTAATTGCCCTGGCTAGGACTTCTAGCACGATGTTGAATAAGAGCGGTGATAAAGGGCATCCTTGTCTGGTTCCCGTTCTCAAGGGAAATGCTTTCAGGTCCTCTCCATTTAGAGTGATATTGGCTGTTGGCTTTGCATAGATGCCCTTTATTATGTTGAGGAATTTTCCTTCAATTCCTATTTTGGTAAGAGTTTTTATCATGAATGGGTGTTGGACTTTGTCAAATGCCTTTTCTGCATCAATTGATAAGATCATGTGGTTTTTGTCTTTTGTTTTATTTATGTGATGGATTACATTAATGGTTTTTCTGATATTAAACCAGCCTTGCATACCTGGTATAAATCCCACTTGATCAGGGTGAATTATTTTTTTGATGTGTTGTTGGATTCTATTGGCTAGCATTTTGTTGAGGATTTTTGCATCAATGTTCATGAGGGATATAGGTCTATAATTTTCTTTTTTTGTAATGTCTTTACCTGGTTTTGGTATCAGGGAGATGGTGGCTTCATAGAATGAGTTGGGTAGTATTCCGTCATTTTCTATGCTTTGGAATACCTTTAGTAGTAGTGGTGTTAACTCTTCTCTGAAAGTTTGATAGAACTCTGCAGTGAAGCCGTCCGGGCCAGGGCTTTTTTTTTGTTGGGAGTTTTTTGATTACCGTTTCAATCTCTTTTTTTGTTATGGGTCTATTTAGTTGTTCTACTTCTGAATGTGTTAGTTTAGGTAGGTAGTGTTTTTCCAGGAATTCATCCATTTCTTCTAGGTTTGCAAATTTGTTAGAGTACAATTTTTCATAATAATCTGAAATGATTCTTTTAATTTCATTTGGTTCTGTTGTGATGTGGTCCTTCTCATTCCTTATTCGGGTTATTTGTTTCCTTTCCTGTATTTCTTTAGTCAGTCTAGCCAATGGTTTATCAATTTTGTTAATTTTTTCAAAGAACCAGCTTTTGGCTTTGGTAATTCTTTCAATTGTTTTTCTGTTCTCTAATTCATTTAGTTCAGCTCTAATTTTTATTATTTGTTTTCTTCTGGTGCCTGATGGATTCTTTTGTTGCTCACTTTCTATTTGTTCAAGTTGTAGGGACAGTTCTCTGATTTTGGCTCTTTCTTCTTTTTGTATGTGTGCATTTATTGATATAAATTGGCCTCTGAGCACTGCTTTTGCTGTGTCCCAGAGGTTTTGATAGGAAGTATTTTCATTCTCGTTGCTTTCTATGAATTTCCTTATTCCCTCCTTGATGTCTTCTATAACCCAGTCTTTTTTCAGGAGGGTATTGTTCATTTTCCAAGTATTTGATTTCTTTTCCCTAGTTTTTCTGTTATTGATCTCTAGTTTTATTGCCTTGTGGTCTGAGAAGATGCTTTGTAATATTTCGATGTTTTGGACTCTGCAAAGGTTTGTTTTATGACCTAATATGTGGTCCATTCTAGAGAATGTTCCATGTGCGCTAGAAAAAAAAAGTATATTTTGCAGCAGTTGGGTGGAGAGTTCTGTATAAGTCAATGAGGTCAAGTTGGTTGATTGTTGTAATTAGATCTTCCGTGTCTCTGTTGAGCTTCTTACTGGATGTCCTGTCCTTCTCCGAAAGTGGTGTGTTGAAGTCTCCTACTATAATTGTGGAGGTATCTATCTCGCTTTTCAATTCTGTTAAAATTTGATTTATGTATCCTTCAGCCCTGTCATTGGGTGCATAAATATTTAATATGGTTATGTCTTCCTGATCAGTTGTCCCTTTTATCATTATATAGTGTCCTTCTTTATCCTTTGTGGTGGATTTAAGTCTAAAGTCTATTTTGTCAGAAATTAATATTGCTACTCCTCTTCTTTTTTGCTTATTGTTTGCTTGATATACTTTTTTCCATCCTTTGAGTTTTAGTTTGTTTGTGTCTCTAAGTCTAAGGTGTGTCTCTTGTAGGCGGCATATGGATGGATCGTGTTTCTTTATCCAGTCTGTGACTCTCTGTCTCTTTATTGGTGTATTTAGTCCATTTACATTCAGGGTAATTATAGATAAATAAGTTTTTAGTGCTGTCATTTTGATGCCTTTTAATGTGTGTTGTTGACAATTTCATTTTTCCACATACTTTTTTGTGCTGAGGCGTTTTTCTTAGTAAATTGTGAGATCCTCATTTTCATAGTGCTTGACTTTATGTTAGTTGAGTCGTTACGTTTTTCTTGGTTTTTATCTTGAGTTATAGAGTTGTTATACCTTTTTGTGGTTACCTTATTATTTACCCCTATTTTTCTAAGTAAAAACCTAACTTGTATTGTTCTATATCGCCTTGTATCACTCTCCATATGGCAGTTCAATGCCTCCTGTATTTAGTCCCTCTTTTTGATTATTGTGATCTTTTACCTATTGACTTCCATGGTTCCCTGTTATGTGTATTTTTTTTTTTTTAATTAATCTTAACTTGTTTGTTTTTGTGATTTCCCTATTTGAGTTGATATCAGGACGTTCTGTTTTGTGACCTTGTGTTGTGCTGATATCTGATATTATTGGTTCTCTGACCAAACAATATCCTTTAGTATTTCTTGTAGCTTTGGTTTGGTTTTTGCAAATTCTCTAAACTTGTGTTTGTCTGTAAATATCTTAATTTCGCCTTCATATTTCAGAGAGAGTTTTGCTGGATATATGATCCTTGGCTGGCAGTTTTTCTCCTTCAGTGTTCTGTATATGTCGTCCCATTCCCTTCTTGCCTGCATGGTTTCTGCTGAGTAGTCAGAACATATTCTTATTGATTCTCCCTTGAAGGAAACCTTTCTTTTCTCCCTGGCTGCTTTTAAAATTTTCTGTTTATCTTTGGTTTTGGCAAGTTTGATGATAATATGTCTTGGTGTTTTTCTTTTTGGATCAATCTTAAATGGGGTTCGATGAGCATCTTGGATAGATATCCTTTCGTCTTTCATGATGTCAGGGAAGTTTTCTGTCAGGAGTTCTTCAACTATTTTCTCTGTGTTTTCTGTCCCCCCTCCCTGTTCCGGGACTCCAATCACCCGCAGGTTATCCTTCTTGATAGAGTCCCACATGATTCTTAGGGTTTCTTCATTTTTTTTAATTCTTTTATCTGATTTTTTTTCAGCTATGTTGGTGTTGATTCCCTGGTCCTCCAGATGTCCCAGTCTGCATTTTAATTGCTCGAGTCTGCTCCTCTGACTTCCTAGTGTGTTGTCTAATTCTGTTATTTTATTGTTAATCTTTTGGATTTCTACATGTTGTCTGTCTATGGATTCTTGCAACTTATTAATTTTTCCACTATGTTCTTGAATAATCTTTTTGAGTTCTTCAACAGTTTTATCCATGTGTTCCTTGGCTTTTTCTGCAGTTATCCTAATTTCATTTGTGATATCATTAAGCATTCTGTAAATTAGTTTTTTATATTCTGTATCTGATAATTCCAAGATTGTATCTTCATTTGGGAAAGATTTTGATTCTTTTGTTTGGGGGGTTGGAGAAGCTGTCATGGTCTGCTTCTTTAAGTGGTTTGATATGGATTGTTGTCTCCGAGCCATCACTGGGAAACTGCGTCCAGTCTAAATCCCTGCAGGACGGTTCCCCAGCTCAGACGCTGCTCTTTCTGCTCCAAGACCAGTCACTGCCTCCCGGGGACTTCTCCTACCGGCTGCGTCCCACGCCGCCCGTGGAACCGGCTGGTCCCCCTCCCGGGGTTAGTTTAGGGAGGTGGAGCAGCTCTCTGTGCTTGTGCCGTATCTGACTGGTACGCTGGCTCCAGGCTCTGGAAACAATCGCTGCTTCCCCGTATTAGTTCGTTCTCCGTCTCTAAATCTGTGTTTGTTGTTCAGGGTTCGTAGGTTGTTATGTATGTGATCGATTCACTTGTTTTTCCGTGTCTTTGTTGTAAGAGGGATCCGAGGTAGCGTCTGCCTAGTCCGCCATCTTGGCTCCGCCTCTACAAATTACTTTTAAATGCATTAATCAAACCATACATTTTTTTCTCATAATGAAGATTATCTAATTTATTTGAACACAGTTTCATTTTTAAATTAGTATTATTAACTTAAAATTCGTATTAATGGAGAAAGCATTAATAAGCTATTAAAAACTGACCAAAAAAAAAAATTAACCAAACCCATTGCCGTTGAGTCAATTCCAACTCGTAGCAACCCTATAGGAGATAGTAGAACTGCCCTATAGAGTTTCCAGGGAGCACCTGGTGGATTCGAACTGCCAACCTTTTGGTTAGCAGCCGTAGTACTTAACTACTACACAACCAGGGTTTCCTTTAAAGACTGACAGCAAATAAAATTATTGGGCCATGCCTCTACGAAAGTTACATTTAATAGCAACAAATTTCATTTTACACTACTTACTGAAGAAAGGGAAAAGTATCATTTAATTCTTAATTTGTAATTATTACGTTTTCATTTTGATATAATTTTTACCTATTTTTATTCCAATTACTGATATGCCTAAGGAATTTTTCCAAACTCTAAGCCTTTCTTTACCACTCATAAAGTATAACAAAAGTGTTAACCTTAAGAGTTGCTTAAGAAACATATGAAATTTTAATTTTTACCTTGAAACTATTTGATCAAAGTATAGGAGATCAGTGACTACCACATAAGTTAAAACAAATAATGGAATGAAAAACAAAAGTGATATCTATAAAACCAGCAAATTATTTGATAAGACTTTTAAATATTTTCTATTATGCTTAACTCAAACAAAAGTAAACTGATTCCAAGGCGCTATAATATTTGGCATTTTTACTCCTTTAAATCAGTTACATCTAGGAAAACAAAAGTATTCATAAGTAAGTACAGGTTGTTATATCTAGTAGGTGATATTCTACACATTCAAGATAATAAGGGAACTCTGTAAAAAATTAGATAAAAAACTCCCAGAATGCCTGATGATAATATTATCCGTATCCCAAATGTATAAATCACCATAAGCCAGAATCAACTCAATGGCAACTCACTTTCTATATTCCTGTTACCTATAAGGGGGCCTCGGTTTTGTAGTAGTTAAGTGCTCAGCTGCTAACCGAAGGGTCAGCCATTTGAACCCCCAGCCCCTCCGTGGTAGAAAGATGTGGCAGTCTGCTTCCATAAAAGATTTACAGCCTTGGAAGCCCTATGGGGCAGTTCTACTCTGTCCTGTAGGGTCGCTGTGAGTTGAAATTTGACTCAACTGGCAATAAGTTTTATTGCTTATAAGAGTGGGACAGGCACTTAAATGAATGTTGAAGGTATTTGACTAGTGTAAAAAATAATAAAGCTATAAGATATTACTGAAAACTGCACTTCACATTTGTTTATTAACTTCTACTGAGTGATCACCACACATCCTCTACCTTGGCTAGTTTTCCAGATAGTAAAGGACGGTGGTCTTCACAACTTGCACATTAAGTATCTACTTGCACATTAAGTTACCTCAAAATTTTAGTTATGATACTATTTAGTTGCAAAAGATGTTATTGTAAGTATTGCCTCTTTAAAAACTTTTACATCACTCTTCTAACTGTACCCAAATGAATCTAAATAACATAACAATTTGATGTCAATATCCTTTTTAGAAGTACATACATAATTTCTTTAACAGCTGAAAAGTTTACATCAGGCCTCTTATTCTTGATTTCATATTTTCTATTCCAGTCCCCAAAAAACTTTTGTTCTAATGTAATTTATTTTATGTTTAAAATGTTTATAATAGGTGTCTGTAACAGAAATTTGTGTTTAATTAAAATTTAAATTTACTGTCTTAAACTCAGTATTAAATACATTTCTTCTGAATTCAGTCATCGTTACTATTATTGTTTCATACATGTATCAATAGATTCAAAAGAAATTGCAACTACATTGCTTCATTAAGATATATCAGTTAATGAATATTACATATTGCTAGAATGATACAGGATTCAGTGTCAATTCTATCATATTTTTTATTGTTACAGATGTGAACTGTGTAGAATTAAGTAAGGGAGAATGGAAGGAATTGTGTTATAGGAATGTCCCTGAAGAATTTTTTTTTTTTACTTTTTCTATGTTATACACAGAAGTATCACACAGTATCTCTCATCAAAAAATATTTTTAAGGATTTGTCTGGTCTGTAATTCTAACTGAAGTTTTGTTGACAACAACAAATTTGAAGCCAATGAATGACCAAAGCAAAGGCATTAGCAGTATTTAGAGATACAGTGCAGGAATAAAATGGTATAATTGTTTAGTTCTAATTTTATGATGTACGATTGGGGATTTCTGGAACCTATAAGCAAGGCAAATATTTCTGGTATAAGAAAAGGGAAAAGACAATCTTATAAACCATAATTATCTTAAAACTGTGTATAACTAAAAGACAAGTAAAGGATAAAAAGCCCCATCAGCTGCCTAAGATATATTATATAACCACCCAGCAATTTATCCATCATCCTTTGAAAACATATTCATGCCTATTGTAGTCAAAGCTCTTTCAGGAAGTCAGTATTAAAATGGAACACTGAAAAATTATACCCCTTAGAAATCCTATAGAACAATATACATGGTGTTGTTAAAGCATTTAAAAACACGTATGGTAAGTATTTTTCAGTTAACATTTTTTCTAAAGGAATTTTCTTGATCATTGCAAATGTGGTGATAAGTATTCTCCTTGAAACTTTCCATAGAATGTTTTCTAAAAATAGTAAGAATTACATTTTTATGTTTAAATATTTATCAGTAGATTGATTTTTTCATGAAGTAAACATATATATACACACAGACATAAACAAACATTTCTTTAGAACTTGAAGATGCTAAGATTTTTCTATTACATCTTTCTAATAACTTTTAATAATATGATGGTATGTGTTAATAGTTATAGAATTAGAGAAAATAAGATGATTTTCAGAAGTAAATTTAAAAGCTATTTTGTAACATATAAAAGTCAGTTTTTAAACTTAATTTGAGTATCTGTTAGTGATGACATGCCAGTTTGTTAGATAATAGTAATATTCATGCAGGAAGAAGTATCAGGTATCTAGAGCCAAGGGTGAATTCTTGACTTGTTTCATTAATTTTTTTTTTTTTTACTAATGTATTATACAATATGCACTGTCCAACATCAGTCACAGTTAAAGCAAAGGCTAGAAAACTCTAAAGGAGCTTAAACGTTGTATTTTTAATATACACTGAGAATAAGTACATAATTACCAGTAGGTGTGTTATAACTATTATCTTTAGTGAAGGCTTATAGCATATATTTTTAAAATCAAATACAAAATTAAATAAATAGTTCAAGTTTGATATCAAAGTGAAATTTTACATATGTAATTCAGAGAAAATCTCTCATAATTAAAAATGGATAGTCACTTTATAATAAGCTGTAAGTCACAGAATAAGTGACAATTCATTACAAAGAAGCAATATCATATTTAATGAATTAATATATTAACAGGATATTTATTGATGAAGTGATATAATAAAGCATTTCTGAAAATTTAGACTAATATCTTAGAATTCTTTTTCATGGGCCCTAATTAAAATGATACTTTAATAATTTGAAAGCTTTAATTTTATATCCCAAAATACCAGACTTTTACCTAACTACTGAGTTCATTTAAGATCTGATTTATAATGCCTTATATCTTTTGCTTTTTTCTTTTTTTGATTTTTTGGTTTTAATAGATTTCAGAGGTATTAATTAGTTTAGAATTAAATGAAGCTGTATCATTTGCTAAACAATGTAAAATTTGAATTACTATTAAAAAGGTTTCTTTTCCTTCTGTCAGTATGGTGTGAAGATTAAAAAGTCTGTGTTTGTCATCCGTTATTCACTGATCATAGAACAAAAATTAGAAGTCTGAATCCAGTGAGTGGTCGTTGTCTACTATTACTACGTTTTAGTCCATCCTGGTCTTTCTGAGTAAATAAAACAAAAAAAAAATCTGAGATTCAACCTTTATTTTCCAAGGTCCACCAAAAAATTGGGACAGTCCTTAGAATAGAGTTAAAAGCAATACCTCTTGACTGACCAAATATACCATTGAACATTTTAGTGGACTTATCGCCAAAGTTACAATCTTACGATGATTTAGAACGAAAGCAAAATATCTTGTTCATTTTAATTTAAAAATTATTTTCTGGCCTTTTTATCATTCCATTTCTTAAGCTTTATGCATATACAATACTTTATAAATGGCAGTCTTTCAACACAGCTTTACATTTTCTAGATTATGTAATTATGTTTATTGTATTTTCTATTAAGGCTATTTTTGTTACTGTATATCTTTTGTCCATACTGTAAGTACAGATATTAGAAAGGCCATTTGAAGGTAGAGCTATAATCAGAATATGTTCCCTTCATTTCTTCGTCGACATTGTATTTGCTCAGAAAATTATCAGGCTATCTATACACTTTTCAGCGTTTACGGCTCTGAAGTGCTGGTTGAGCCGGAAATTTGCTGTTTGACCCTAAGGGCTTCACTCTTTTTTTTTCCTCCTTGACTACTCATGAGAGCTTATTTAAAATTCTAAGTTCTCCCCTGAAAGCCACAGTTTGAGCTTCTTTGGCAAACTAAAAAGACTAAGTAAAAAGAACATGCAAAGGCTCAGTACTGCTTCCAGTGACCTACATTTGTAGCCAGCTTTTAAAGATGGCATGTGCCTTATATTCCAGCAAGAGGATGGAGGGCAAGATAAAAATAAAAATGTAGAGGGGAATAAACCCACTCTCCAGCTCTCTGTCACTGGCTAGTGCAAACAATTCCTGCAGTAACTTTAAAATAAACACACATTTGGCATTGATGTTTGTGCGTCAATTAACAAAAGAAAGGAATTTTGCATGTGAAACGTTGCCCAAGTCCTATAGCAAAAATACCCTATCCTGTGATAGGATATTTCTTCGTAAGAAGGTGAAATTGATTTAGGATCTGGAAATAACACTGAGTTTAGATTTTCATTTCTGCCTTGCTACTTAACTAGCTGCAGGACCTTGCACAAGTCACTTAACCTTTTTTACTAAGAAAGCAGTAACACCGTGGCTACCTTATGCCAAAGTTCCAAATTAAAAATGACATCTGGGATTTTGCTTTATAAATCTTAAAGCAACTTGTTGATCCAAGATGGCATTATTCCAAGCCTCAAGTTTACTTTCAAAAATTTTATTTTGAACTTATAAAAAATGAATACCTATTGTTATGCTTTTAAAAATATTAAACTCTTGTAACTATTATGTAGTACTTTATCATTATTTGAAAAGAAGGCATGCAAAGTCAGGATTCAGAATATTCCAAATAGTTTTATTTTTCTTCTAAATATTTTCAGTCCTTTTAAGAGGAATAAATGACTTCAAATTCTGAAAACCAAAGCCATTAAGACTAGAAGAAAATTCATTTTCATCTGCTCTCCAAATTAATATATTTTCCCTTTAATGAAACAGTAAAGAATGCCTTGAAAAGAAAGGCTGCGGACCATCATGGGTCACAGATAGGCTATGAAGATATATTACGTACAAAAAGATAACGTTACTATGTGGAAACCCCAAGGGGCTGTCTCTTCAGCTAGTGTTGAGGGTGACTCTTTCAGTGTCCAGTGATTCTCCACTGAAATTTTAAGTTTTATTCATCAGAAACTGGCAGGCAGTTGCAGAATGTGGTTTAGTTCACTACATCCATCCTGTCAAATTATGGTATGTTAATAAAATCAGATGCCTTTGAAATATGCTTATCATTTTGTAAAATGTTCGTCCTACAGTTTGGCTGGTATGTATTTGTGTGTCTAAAAGTCTGTGCTAAATTTCAAAATCAGGGTAGATAATATTAAACTGAAGACTTAAATTGAAAGTAGAGATTAGATTAATTGATCTGCACCTCTAAAATGAAGATAGGAATTACCCCTGACTCCATTTCTACTTGAGATTTCTTTGACATTAAATAACCTTGAAACTCTTTAGAATACTTCTTTTTCAACAATTTAAAAATTCTGTGACCTGAATTTAAGAAATAATGATAATAAAGATCATTGTCATCATCTTCATTTTTTAAATAATTATATTTAGAAATGTTATGGTTATGTCAGGTTTTTTAGGTATTAGTTTATTTTCATTAGGGACACTTAATACTGGAAGAAATGCTATAGGGAATTCTTTTGCCAACAGAAGAATCCTTATATTACTCAAATAATCATTGCATACTCTGTTTGTTTAATGAAGATTTTCACATGCCCTGTTTTCTTAAAAGCAGGTTAATATGCACCCGTAGACAATAAACATTAACAAAAGACAATTTTTGCACCAGGTCTCATTAGACAAACCTGTAAATATCAGTGATTAAGTGGAAAGTATAATCCACATTTTAGAACATTTCACAAAATTTATTATAATCAAAATATTTCTTATTACAAGGGCCACAGTTTCTATTATACATGTTTCTGTTACTAGGATGGGAAACCCTGGTGGTGTAGTGGTTAAGTGCTACAGCTGCTAACCAAAGGGTCGGCAGTTCAAATCCGCCAGCCGCTCCTTGGAAACTCAATGGGGCAGTTCTACTCTGTCCTCTGTATAGGGTCGCTGTGAGTCAGAATTGACTCGACGGCACTGGGTTTGGTTTTGGTTATTACTAGGATGTAGTTATTGTTAGTTGCCATTGAATTGGCTCCCACTCATGACAACCTCATATATAACAGAGTGAAACATTACCTGGTCCTGCGACATCTTCACAATCATTGATATGCTCTGGTCTGTTATTGAGGCCACTGTGTATTTTGAGTGCCTTCCAAACTAAGGATCTCATCTTGCAGCACTATATCGAACAATATTCTGTTGTGATCCATAGAGTTTTCAGTGACAAATTTTCAGAAGTAGGTCCCCAAGACTTTCTTCCTACTCTGCCTTAGTCTGGAAGCTTTGATGAAACCTGCCTGCCATGGGTGCCTATGCTGTTATTTGAAATACTGGTGTCATAGTTTCCAGCATCATAGCAACATGCAAGTAAACACAGTATGACAAACTGACAGACGGGTGGTAGAGTAGGTATATGTATATTCCTATATAAATATCTATATATACACACACACATAATACACAGAGAAGTGCAGATATTTTTAACAATGGTAATCACAAAATTAGTAAAAAAAATTAGTAGCTGTCTTCAAATTAACTATAGAATAATTTGCAAGGTATTACCTTATATCATCCCTCTAAATGAGTTTTATTTGTATGCAACATGCCAAGAGTCAGATTAATCATTGACAGCATTTAATATATAAACTTTAGTTTGTAAAGGAAAGCTCCAATTTTTATGGCTGGAAGTATTAATAGTTACCAACAGTTCATCCCTTGTCTCTCTTTAAGTAAAAGCATAGAATTTGTTATTTTTTTTCCTTTTTAAAATAAATTCTGTTGTGCTTTAGTTGAACGTTTATAGGGCAAATTAGTTTCTCATTCAAAAATTTATACACAAATTGTTTTGTGACATTGGTTACAATCCCCACAATATGTCAGCACTCTCCCCCTTTCCCTTTTCACCTCAGGTTCCCCGTGTCCATTTGTCCAGTTTTCCTGTCCCTTTCTGCCTTCTTTTTCATTTTTTTAAAATTTTTATTGTGCTTTAAGTGAAAGTTTACAAATCAAGTCAGTCTTTCACACAAAAGCCCATACACAACTTGCTACATACTCCAAATTACTTTACCTCCCTCCCCGCATGAAACAGCCCGCTCCCTCCTTCCACTCTCTCTTTTCATGACCATTTTGCCAGCTTCCGGAAACCCTGGTGGCATAGTGGTTAAGTGCTACGGCTGCTAACCAAAAGGTCGGCAGTTAAAATCCTCCAGGCGCTCCTTAGAAGCTCTGTGGGGCCGTTCTACTCTGTCCTATAGGGTCGCTATGAGTCGGAATCAACTCGACGGCACTGGGTTTGGCTTTTTGGTTTTGGTTAAACCCCTTTACCCTTGCATCTCCCCTCCAGGCAGGAGATACCAACATTGTCTCAAGTGTCCCCCCGAACCAAGTAGCTCACACCTCACCAGCATCCCTCTCCAACCCACTGTCCAGTCCAATCCATGTCTGACGAGCTGGCTTCGGGGATAGTTCCTGTAGTGGGCCAACAGAAGGTCTGGGGGACATGACCACCGGTGTCCTTCCAGTCTCAGTCAGACCATTAAGTCTGGTCTTTTTATGAGAATTTGGGGTTTGCATCCCACTGTTCTCCTGCTCCTTCAGGGGTTCTCTGTTGTATTCCCTGTCAGGGCAGTCATTGGTTGTGGCTGGGCACCATCTCTTTCTTCTGGTCTCAGGATGATGTAGTCTCTGGTTCTGTAGCCCTTTCTGTCTCTTGGGCTAGTTATTATCTTGTGTTCTTGGTGTTCTTCATTCTCCTTTGATCCAGGTGGGTTGAGACTCATTGATGCATCTTAGATGGGCCCTTGCTAGCATTTAAGACCCCAGACACTACTCTTTAAAGTGGGACGCAGAATGTTTTCTTAATAGATTTTATTATGCCAGCCGACTTAGATGTCCCCTGAAACCATGGTCCCCAGACCCCTGCCCCTGCTTCGCTGACCTTCAAAGCATTCAGTTCATTCAGGAAACTGCTTTGCTTTGGTTAGTCCAGTTGTGCTGACCTCCCCTGTGTTGAGTGTTGTCCTTCCCTTCACCCAAAGTAGTTCTTGTCTACTATCTATTTAGTAAATAACCCTCTCTCACCCTCCCTCCCTCCCCCCTCTCATAACCACAAAAGAGTGTGTTCTTCTCAGTTTAAACTGTTTCTCAAGATCTTATAATAGTGGTTTTATACAATATTTGACCTTTTGCAACTGACTAATATCACTCAGCATAATGTCTTCCAGGTTTCTCCATGTTATGAAATGTTTCACAGATCCCTCACTGTTCTTTATCGATGCGTAGTATTCCATTGTGTGAATATACCATAATTTATTTATCCATTCATCCATTGATGGGCACCTTGGTTGGTTCCATCTTTTCGCAATTGTAAACAGTGCTGCAATAAACATGGGTGTGCATATATCTGTTTGTGTAAAGGCTCTTATTTCTCTAGGATATATGGAATTTTTTTTTTTTATATGGAATTTGTTATTTTAAGGAAGCTTTCCTCCTAAGACATTTGTTTTGAAGTAAAGAGAACTTTTGAAGTAATGTGTAATACAGATTTTGGATTTTGACATATAAAATACTTAAAATCAGTATCTTGGTTTGGTATATTTAAGAAAATAATATTATTATCTCCTATATGAAGATTTATTCTTAAAGCTTTTATGGTTTCGATGTTTCCATATATGCAAGAAAATATTTATGGAAGCTAATAATATCAGAATTCCGAGAAGCTCAAGTGCATTTCCCTTTAAAATCATTTTAAGTCAGTGCTATTCATAGGAGTACTATTTAAGGCATTACTAGATTGGGGTAATACTCAGGGATTAATTATATTTCTAAATTGCTTTAGATCCTTCTGTGATTAGTACTTCTAAAATGTGATGGTTGAGAATGTAATATTTTTAAATTATTAGATTATGTTGTATTTAAATGAAGATAGTATTTTTATTTATTTACTTTTACTTAGAGTAACCCTTTACCCACCTCCCCCATTTCTGACTACCTCTTAACGCAGACCTCCATTTCCTAGTTTTTGTATTTTTCTCATCCTTTTTTTTAATCTTAGCCAAGAAAAATGAGAGATTATCCAGTCTTCTCAGCATATTTCTGGTTTACGTGTTAAAGAGAAATATAATAGCGGTCAATGGGAAAGTACCGAGAATGCTGTTCTTACTCCAGTGCTTTTCTTTTTCAATTTCATGTATTTTGTGTAGTTGCCAAATTAAAAGCATTCTTGTCAGTAGCTTAATTTAAGTTGGGAGTTTTATTAAAATAATATTTGTAAAATGATGTAAAAATGCTTTTTACCCTTTCTTCTTATATCAGTAATTTTGCCATGTTTATATTCAAGAAAAAAAAAAAAAAAACCTTAAGTTGCCCTAAGGTATTTACTGAATCTTAAGCAGATGTAGTTTGAAATAAATTAATCCTCTCATTACTAATCTTAAAATCATGAGTTTTAAAAACTTTTTAAAAGTCACAATAACTATATTCCCTGACCGTCTGCTTTTGTGCATTTAACCACTAAATTCATCCCTCCCCCATACTTTTAAATATTTCAAATGTAGATAGTGTAGGGAACGTGTCTTTAATATATGAGTATTTAGGGTAGATGTTGAGTATACTTTTGCATTCAAATTATGATCATCAATCAATAATATCTTTGGAATTATTTTTCTTTCCAACTTTCAAAAAAACAAATGATCTCAGAACAAACCAAAAAGATCAACAAAGTAAAATACTTACTGACACAATACAATATACTTACTGATACATGAATAATGCTTAAGTAGTATTAATTATGCAGTTACCAAAACCTGCAAGGATCAAAAGATTTTACTTAAGAAGGATTTCTCATGCTGCATGGATTATTTTGCTGCATAATAGCTCAGTAGTACTTCTGCTGAATTGTAAGATAGCTTAGAGAGGAGTATGATGCCCATAGTTGGTATAATGCATTGGTAATTAAGAGGGTGTGAGGTTAAGCTTCATTAACTGCTGAGGGATTGTATCTTGGATTTTATTATGCCCTAGAGAACATAAAAAGTAAGGGTCAAACTGTTGGAATCAGATTTTGCGTGTACATCTGCCAAAACAAAGGCCACAAAACAATATGGCAGTAAGTACAGAAAGGCATGAATTGAAAAAGGAAGAAACATATTCACAGTGTCTCGTGGCTAAGGATAAGTGATCCTTATGAAAAAAATTTAAATATACTTAAATACTGGGATGTATTTTGGTATTGAAAGTTGTAGTAATTTAGTTTCATATAGGATTTTTTTGTTGTTGAAGTATAAGTAATTGTTGTTATTTTTGTCCAAGAGTAGTGACAATTTCTTTATTCATGTTAACTTTCTAAGCTGTTTCATCTGATCTAAAGAGAGAGAGAGAAGTTTTATTATTTCCATATTATCTTCTGTAAAGGACTTGTGAAGTCTTCTTTTTATTTTATTTTTTATTCCTATCCCTTACTACCAAATACATGTGAACTATAAGCACTACAGGGCAGAAAAGAACCAAAAATCTGATAATGCTTCTTTTAGCAAAGGAGGATATAACAAGAATATAGTATGTTCTGTGGATGTGATAGGTTAGAAATTAGTGGGAATTTTTAAAAGTGTGAGGGAGGACCATGATCTTTAATTGATAACTGCAGTAGTTGCTTATTAAAGAATTTATTCTTAGCATTCTCATGAAATACAGATTTTATCAAAACATCAATTAAATTTTGGGGGTTGATTGGAAACAGACATTAACAAATGGTGTAGGTTAGAGCAGTGATCAGCCCTAAGAAGGACAATGAGTCATGGTGAGCAGAGTAGGTAATGTTGGAATACTTCAAAAATTTCAGGGCTTCCAAATATGATAATATGTTTAAATGGAAACTCCTACATTTTAAATACCTGACTATTTGGAAACACAAGTACCAGAGTATTCTTTCTTTCTTCCCCAAAATATTTCTTGGTGCCTCTTTAAGTCATTCTTTTTCACTTGAATTCTGAATAGTAGTATTGAAACCATTGAAACAGGATTCTCATATATTGAAATTTTTAAAAGAGAATTTTATAAGGATGGTTTGACATTTCCCGTAGGATCCAGTTTCTAACATAGGCTATTTCTCTACAAGAGTTAAAAGCTTCACTACTAAAGATTCTTAGTTTGGAGGCACCAAATTTTGTGTTATTTTTGTTCAAATTTTTGACAAAAGAGTGATAAAAGTACTCAAGAATAACCAGGTGTTCACAAAGGTCTTATATCGCAAATTACTAGCATGATAACATTGAACCACAGCGTAATATGATTAAATTTGTCATATACTGATGCAACACTTAGAAACAGAGAAACTAAGGGAATTTTCGCTAACTTACTAAAGAAATACCATATATGTGTGTGTGTATGTATATATATATATATTTATGCTTTAGGTGGAAGTTTACAACTCAAGTTAGTTTCTCATATAAAAATTTATACACATATTGTTGTGTGACCCTAGCTGCAATCCCTATAATGTGACAACACACTCCCTCTTTCCAGCCCAGGTTTTCCATGACATTCAACCAGCTCCTATCCCTTTCTGCCTTCTCATTCTACCTCCAGACAAGAGCTGCCCGTTTAGTCTCATTCTGTCTACTTGTAAGAAGCACACTCTTCGCTAGTATTATTTTATGTTTTATAGTCCAGTCTAATTTTTTTCTGAAGAGTCGGCTTCAGGAATGGTTTTAGTTCTGGGTTAACAGAGAGTCCGGGGACCATGTCTTCTGGGGTTCCTCTGGTCTCAGTCAGACCGTTAAATCTGGTCTTTTTACGTGAATTTGAGTTTTGCACCACACTTCTCTCCTGCTCTGTCAGGAACTATCAGCTGTGTTCCCTGTCAGGGCAGTCATTGGTGGTACCCAGGCACCATCTAGTTCTTTTGGTCTCAGGCTGATGGAATCTCCAGTTTATGGGGCCCTTTTGTCTCTGGGGCTAATACTTTCCTTGTGTCTTTGGTGTTCTTCATTCTTCGCTCCAGGTGGATTGGGACCAGTTGATGCATCTTAGATGGCCACTCTCAAGTTTTTAAGACCCTTAGACACCACTGACCACCACTGGGATGCAGAACATTTTCTTAATAAACTTTATTATGCCAGCTGACCTAGATGTCGCCTGAAACCATGGTTCCCAAACCCCTGCCCCTGCTGCTCTGTCCCAAAAAATACCATATTTTAATCTGAGATTCCATTGATTGTAAAATGTACCATTATTTTATGTACTACTAAGAGAAAAAAAACTAAATGAACTAGGACAAAATGTTCTCTTATCACTTAGAATTTTTATTGAAATAATCTTCTTAGACTTATTTTTAAAACCATATCACCCTTTTAAATATATTTTAAAAATAAAGTAAGCAAAATACCTTGTGTAAGGTACTCGTAAAACTTCTTGGCATTCTAGTTATTCCTGTTCTGAATCACTTAAATGACTCACAGTTATTTACATCCATGTTTTTTCTCAATTCACGTTTTTCACATGATACTGTTCTCTGTGCTATCAACAGCATTAGTGATGCAGCATTTCTTAAAACGTGTACCACTATTGTACCCAGATTTTATCCTAAGATGTTGACATCCATTCTGAAAGCATTATTGCAGATGTTTTCTTGAATTTCTCAAGAAGTATCAATGAAAGTTTGGTAGAAAGCCAGGATTCATATTCTTCCTTAATTGATCCATATGAATTTTTGGTTGAAACATTTAAAACACTGAAGAATTATTTTTGTGTGCATGTAGGCAGTGATAACTTTGGGTCTATTGCCTGACTGGTGAATATGGTATTATCAGTTGTAAACCCCCACACATCTGTCAGTTTGTCATACTACGGGGGCTTCCATGATCCAATCGAGTGTGGAAATTATCGAACAGTATCATCAGGATAACACTCAAGTAAAGTCTTGCTGAAGATCATTGAAAAGCTCCTGCTAGTAATACATCAACAGGGAAAACTGCCAGAAATTCAAGCCGGATTCAGAAGAGGGCGTGAAACCAGGGATATCATTGCTGATGATAGGTGGATCCTGGCTGAAAGCAGACAATACCAGAAAGATGTTTACCTGTTTTTAATTGACTATTGCAAAGGCATTCAACTATGTGGATCATAACAAATCATGGGTAACATTGTAAAGAATGGGAATTCCAGAACACTTATTTGTTCTCATGAGAAACCTGTACATAGATCAAGAGGTAGTCATTCAAACAGAACAAAGAGATACTGTGTGGTTTAAAGTCAGGAAGAGTGTGCATCAGGGTTGTATCCTTTCACCATACTTGTTCAATCTCTATACTGAGCAAATAGTCCGAGAAGCTGGACTATATGAAGAAGAACAGGGCATCAGGATTGGAGGAAGACTCATTAACAACCTGCAATATGCTGATGACAGAACCTTGCTTGTTGAAATTGAAGAGAACTTGAAGCACTTACTGATGAAGATCAAAGACTGCAGCCTTCAGTGTGGATTACACCTCAACATAAAACAAAAATCCTTACGACTGGACCAGTAAGCAACATCAGTATAAACGGAGAAAAGATTGAAGTTGTCAAGGATTTCATTTTATTTGGATCCACAATCAATACCTATGGAAGCAGCAGTCAAGAAATCAAAAGATACATTGCATTGGGCAAATCAGCTACAAAAGACCTCTTTAAAGTGTTGAAAAGCAAAGATGTCACCTTGAAGACTAAGGAGTGCCTGACCCAAATCATAGTGTTTTCAATTGCCTCATATACATGTGAAAGCTGGGCAATGAATAAGGAAGACTGGAAAAAGATTGATGCCTTTGAATTTTGTTGGTGAAGAGAAGAATATTGAATATAACATGGACTGCCAAAGGAACAAACAAATCTGTCTCAGAAGAAGTATAGCTAGGATGTACCTTAGAAGCAGGGATGGAGAGACTTCATCTCACGTATTTTGGACATGTTATCAGGAGGAACCAGTCCCTGGAGAAGGACATTATACTTAATAAAGTAGAGGGTCAGCGAAAAAGAGGAAGACCCTCAAGGAGATGGATTGACATAGTGGCTGCAGGAAAGGGTTCAATCATAGCAATTATCATGAGGATGGCACAGGACTGGGCAGTGTGTCATTCTGTTGTACATAGATAGGGTCACTATGAATTGGAACCAATTTGATGGTACCTAAAAACAACAGCCACATCAGTTGTAAAGTGCATCCTGATTTCAGAGACATTAATATGTGAGGAAAAAATGAGCCTTAGAATCAATAAAATACAGTAAATGTGTGCCTCATTTTGAACCTGAGATTTGGTTAGTTTGAATTATTCACTTCCTGGAAATCCAGGTCGTCACCAGTGTTAATTGTCCTTACTACGATGCCACAAGTTTTAAAATAATCACCCCTTTAAATGTATTGATATTTCCTTGGGGATCTGTTTTCCTGTAAAGTTGAGTCACAGTTTTTAATTTTATAGTTCATGCTGTGTTTTTATACAGTTTAAGAAACTTGACTAACCCAAGGGTTAGCAAACTTTTTCTATAAAGGGATAGATAGTATATTCAGCTTTGCAGGGCATAAGGTCTCTGTTGCAACTACTATGTTCTGCCATTGTAGCACTAAAGCAGCCATAGACAATTTGTAAACAAATGGGCATGGCTGTGCTCCACTAAAACTTTATTTTCAAAAACATGTGGCTGATTGGCATTGACCCATCAACCATATTTTGTCAACCTGTGGAATAACACAGGGCCAGTAAGAGTTTCTCCTTTGTTGTTATCCAAGAATTTGGTGAAAGCATTATCTCTTCCCTGTTGACTTGCCTTGGCACCTATGTAGAGAATCAGTTGAATAAATATATGAGTTTCTCAACTTTATGTTCTGTTCCACTGAACCATATGTCTTTCTTTACACAGACTTGATCTTTCTAATTTTATAATGTCTTGAAATCAGGTATTTTAAGTCTTCCAACTTTCTTCTTTTTCAAAGTTGTTTGACTATTAATAGAACTTTTGCATCTCTATGTAAATTTTAAATTCAGCTTGTCAATTTATATGAAAAAAGCCTGCTGTAGTTGTTAATTTTTTTCCCCCAAAAGAAAGTGTGTTTTGTTTTTAATAGTTTCTATTGCTATCTTTGTTCACTAATATTTTATTTTATATGTTGTTAATCCCATCCAGTTATTTTTCATTTCACTTGTTGTATTTTTTATCCCCTAAAGTTTATTCTGTGTCTTTTTATCTTTAATTTCTCTCATATTCATGTTTTCCTATGCTTTGAACATATGGAGTCTATATTATTTATTTAATGTCTTTGTATGCTAATTCTGTCCTTTTTATTATTTCTGGACCTGTTTATTGGTTGACTTTTCTCATTATGGATCATATTTTATATATATTTTGCATGTATAGTAATTTTTGATTGGTTGCTGGACATTATGAATGTTATGTTGTTGTGTGCTGGATTGTGTTGTATTCCTGTTTGTAAGCTGTGTTAGAGTGGATTCAGAGCCCATTTTCCAACCAACCAGTTTCCATCAAGTTGATTATGATTCACGGCAACCTCGTGTGTGTCAGAGTACAATATTACTTCATAGGATCTTCAGTAATTGCATTTTCGGAAGTAGATTGCCAGGCCTTTCTTCCCAGGTGCCTCTGGGTGGTCTAGAACCTCCAGTCTTTTGGTTAGCAGCTGAGCACATTGATTGTTTGCACCACCCAGTGACTTCAGAGCCTACCCTAATTTAGGGCTAGTTTCTCCCCACTACAATATTCTCAGAGGACTCTACCCACTTCTGCATGTATTAGAGGATGTTTCTGGCTGGTGGGTATCCAAACTAGTATAAACCAGTTATGAGCTTTAGCGATTATTGCACATACGCCTTCTTGAAGTTTGTTTTTGTTTTTTTTCCTCTCTGACTCTCGGTCATTTATTCACAATATGGGTGGATGAGCACTCAGCTAAAGACTTCAGGGGATCCGTATGCAAATTTCTGAAGCTCTTTCTTTGTGTAGCTTTTTTCTCTGTAATTTATTACTCCTAAATTTTAGTTGTCTTGGTCTCCTCAAACTCAGACCTCTGCCCTCAACTTACGAGCCTGCTGAGTTCTGTTTCTGTTCTTCCTTTCTGCAATATGGATTGGAAATGTTCTAGGGAGTGAGCTGGAGCAGCTGTACAACTCATTTGTTTCTCTTCTGGCAGGGTCACTGTTTGTAAGCAGGTGCTTTAACATAATTGCCATCATAATCATTATACCATTTTTTTCTTACTGAACACAATTTTAGAGGGCTGTCTCAGTTTCCTAGTGCTGCTGTAACAAAAATATCACAAATGGATGGCTTTAAAGAACAGAAATGTATTTTCTCCCAGTTCAGGCAGCTAAAAGTCCCAATGTACGCTGTTGGCTCTGGGGAAATATCTTTGACTCTGTCAGCATTCCTCAGTTCCTTGGTGATCATCACATGGGGTCTGCCTTCCCTCATGTGTGCTTCTTTTGGTGTCTCATCAGCTTTTATACCTGAAAAGTGGTATCCAACACGGATATAGCCAAATTAGCATAATAAGCAAGACCCTATTCCTGAAGAGAATTGTATCCACAGGTATTTTTGTTGTGGTTGTTGTTATCAGTTCTGACTCATAAGGACCCTGTAATCTTTATGAAAGCAGATCACCAGGTCTTTTGTCCTGCAGAACTGCTGGACAGGTTCGAACCTCCAACCTTTTGGTTAGTAGCCAAGTGCTTAACCATTGCACCACCAATTGGGGGCACAATTCAATCCATAACAAGGTCGATCCATGCTGAGTCTATTACTTCTTCAAGCATTTCTTCCCCTCCATTTTCTGTCATCTTTTCCTAATTTTTCTAATTTACACGGATTATTGTGGTGGTTGTTATGTGCCATCGATTCAATTCTGACTCATAGGGACCCTATTTGACAGAGTGTTGGAATGCCCAGGTTAATCGTAGTGTGTTGAAATTTCTCTCACATTATTCATGTTGTCTGATTTCTTCAACTTTGTATTCTTGGGTCTATAATTCATTCTTCATCTATATATTATTATTTAACTCCTGTATTAGATTTTTTTATTCAGTGATAATTTTACTCCCCAAAACTTCCTCTTATCTCTAAATGCTTTTAAATATATATTTAAATACATACGTTAAAAAAAAAAAAACTATTGCCATCGAGTCAATTCCAACTCATAGCAACCCTATAGATACATGTTTTATATATATATTTATATATATATGTATAACTTTTTCTCATTTTATGGATGCAGTATCCACTCCTATCTCTCTAAGGACAATGTTAGAATTTTTTAAGGTGCTCCTCTATTCCTTGAATTGTCTGTTTCCTTAAATCAGGCTTTTTCTTTTCTGTTACTGGTATTTCTCAAATGTCTGATGAACCTTTGATAGCCATTTATACTTATGCATAAAGGACTAAGTTGATTAGTTTCAGTAGCTGGTATAGGTTTCCTTTTTAGTTGTATAGGTAGAATTCTCTTAATGAGGAGACTCCAGACTGTTGGCTTGTTGAGTTCTCACTTTTAGTTGTAGGAGTGGGCACAGCAGTGCTAGAGACCCTGAATGTCAAATAAGGAGAGTTTTACCATAGGACTGGAACTCTTTTTTGTATTTCCTAACTGAGCAGAGCCATCCTTCTTTTTTACTTTTTCTGTTTGTTTGTTGTGTAGGTCTAACGTCAATCTCAAATGTTGCTCTACTACTCCCTCTAATGCTGACACCCACATTGGGAACTCTCCCCAAGCAGAACTTTAAAATTCTTTAGAAACATACATCTGATTTTTATTTGGGGGCAAATGCTACAGCAGTAAATTACTCAGTACTTTACTGATAAGGGCCTAGGAGAGGAGCCATTTGGCCTAGCAGGTTCATAGAAACCAAAAACCAAACCCACTGCCACCGAGTCGATTCCAACTCATAGCAACCCTATAGAACAAAGTAGAACTGCCCCATAGAGTTTCCAAGGAGCACCTGGCGGATTTGAACTGCTGAACTCTTGGTTAGCAGCCAGCCATAGCACTTAACCACTATGCCACCAGGGTTTCCACAGGTTCATAGACAGGCCTTTAATAACCCTGATTCCTGTCACCTAGCCCATTTCTTCTCTCTTCACCAACCCATTGAGCTCTGAGCTCCTCAGTGCTCTGCTGGGAAGAACGCCTTTCAACTCTATTTTTCTTATATTTCTCCTATGAACTTTGACTGCAGGTTCCTATACTTTGATTTCTCTGTCATTATCATCCCATCTGGTTTCTGTCTTCCAGAAGTTCATCCAGATTATGGTCCACTACGTTCTCTGTTCTATATTGGTATGAATTTATTCCCTTTTATTCATTTTACTATTACCTTAATGAAATTTTTTTAGAAAGTGCATGTAAAATGATATGCTCACTATACTACCTAAATCTCTTAGTTTAATTTTTAAATGTGGAATGCATTGGGTAGAAAAATGTTGTTAGGTGCCATTGAGTCAGTTCCACGTCATAGCAGCCTTATGTATAACAGCGAAACATTGCCAGGTCTTGCACCATCCTCACAGTCATTGAGGAAATGCAAGGGATAAAAAATAACGAGTTTGTCTGTAATTCCTGCTAAGATAAACTCTTTTTTTGCCATTTAGAGAAGAATTTTTATTGAATAATCAAAAGTACAAATTACTATAGCAGTTACTTTAACTACAAATGGCTGTATAAAATAACTACTCTAAATATAAGGAACTATGTGGTAATGCAGACAGGAGGATTAGAGAAGCGAGATTTGAGCTGGATTATGAAAAAGACAAATTTTAAGCAAAGGGAATAGCACTAGTAAAGACTTGGAGGTAGAAAAGTTCGGGATGTCTGGGCGAACACACATTGTCTACTTTGTAAGAGAATAGTATGAGATAAAATTCACTGTAGTCCTAATCTTCTCTGTGAGCTATTTAAGGGATTAACTGAGAGCCCACTGGATGCATCCTGGCAGACACCAGAAGAAGGGATGACTGAGAAAATGATGTAGAGAAAGCAAGGATGAGGAACTGAGAGAAAGGAAAAAAGAGTGAAAGACAATAACCTGGTTTTGTATACTTTGAGTTTGACTTGCAGTCAGACATTCAGGTAGGATAAAATCTATGCCAGTAATTAAAAATCTAGGCCTGGAATTTGAAGAATGATCAAGACTGGAAATAGAGATTTGTTAGCCATCATTTATTTCACCATCAAACATTTATTGAATGCCTACTCTGTGCCAGAAACTGTGCCAGGTGTTAAGGATTAGAAGAGAGCTTATCTAAATAGATGTGTGATAATATTGTATAGACTTTTAAAAAAAAGTTTTTTTTTTCATTGATTCTCCTGAAATACTACTCTAAGAATAATGCTAGGAATTCTAGCAATGATAAGAAGTCACATGCTTCTTGGTGCATTGAATGTTACTGTGAAAGTAATATGCCCCTTCAGTTTGCTAAAAAGAGACATCTGTAGTAAATTGGGGTGTGGGGAGGATAGGGTCTTTGTAAGATACATTAGCAGTTGTTCTTTTTGTGAGGTGCCATCAAGTCAGTTCTGACTCATAACGACCCTACATATAACCAGGTCCTGCACCATCCTCACATTGTTATGCTTAAGCGGATTACTATAGCCACTGTGTCAATTCATCTTGTAGAGAGTCTTCTTTTTCACTGACCTTCTGCTTTACCAAGCATGATCTCCTTCTCCAGGGACTGATTCCTCCTGATGACATGTCCAGATTATGTGAGCCATAATCTCACCATCCTTGCTTCTACGGAGCATTCAGGTTGTACTTCTTTCAAGACAGATTTGTTTGTTCTTTTGGCAGTCCATGGTATATTCAATATTCTTCGCCAACACCATAAGTCAAAGGCATCGATTCTTCTTTGGTCTTCCTTATTCATCAAGCTTTCTTTTTTTTTTTTTTATTCACTTGCATATGAGGTGATTGAAAACACCATGGCTTGGATCAGGCGCACCTTAGTCTTCAAGGTGACATCTTTGCTTTTCAACACCTTAAAGAGATCTTTTCCAGCAGATTTGCCCAATGCAGTGCATCCTTTGATGTCTTCACTGCTGCTTCCATGGATGTTGATTGTGAGTTCAGGTAAATTGTAATCCTTGACAACTTCAATCTTTTCTCCATTTATCATGATGTTGCTTATTGATCCAGTTGTGAGGATTTTTGTTTTCTTTATGTTGAGGTATAATCCATACTGAAAGCTGTGGTCTTTGATCTTCATCAGTAAGGGCTTCACATCTTCTTCACTTTCAGCAAACAAGGTTGTGTCATCTGCATAAGGCAGGTCGTTATTGAGTCTTTCTCCAATCCTGATGACCCCTTCTTCTTCATATAGTCCAGCGTCTTGGATTATTTGCTTTGCATACAGATTGAATAGGTATGGTGAAAGGATACAACCCTGACACACCTTTCCTGACTTTAAACCATGCAGTATTGCCTTGTTCTGTTCGAATGACTGCCTCATGACCTATGTACAGGTTCCTCATGAGTATAATTAAGTGTTCTGGAATTCCCATTTTTTGCAATGTTATCCATAATTTGTTATGATCCACACAGTCAAATGCCTTTGCATAGTGAATAAAACACAGGTAAACATCTTTCTGGTATTCTCTGCTTTTAGCCAGTATCCATCTGACATCTGCTATGATATCCCTGGTTCCACATCATCTTCTGAATCCGGCTTGAATTTCTGGCAGTTTCTTGTAGGTATACTGCTGCAGCCACTTTTGATTGATCTTCAGCACAATTTTACTTGGGTGTTACGTTGATAATATTGTTGAATAATTTCCACATTCGGTTTGATCACTTTTCTTGGGAATAGGCATAAATATGGATCTCTTCCAGTCAGTTGGCCATGTAGCTGTCTTCCAAATTTCTTGACATAGATGAGTGAGCACTTCCAGCACTGTATCTGTTTGTTGAAACATCTCAGCTGGTATTCCTTCAATTCCTGGAGCCTTATTTTTGACCAGTGCCTTCAGTGCAGGTTGGACCTCTTTCTTTAGAACCATCAGTTCACGATTATATTCATTAGCAGTTGTGGTTACTATTTCCTTTAAAGTCCCAACTCTCACTTCAGAGGGTTTCTCAGAAGTTGGATAGTCATCATCAGATATAAAAAAAAAAAAAAACCAAAACCAAGTCTATTGCCATTGAGTCAATTCAGACTCATAGTGACCCTGAAGGACAGAGCAGAACTGCCCTGCCCCATAGGGTTTCCAAGGAGCGCCTGGACTCTAACTGCTGACCTTTTGGTTAGCAGCCGTAGCTTTTAACCACTGTACCACCAGAGTTTCCTCATCAAATGGGCTATCAGTGGGCTATCTTTGCCTCTTCCAGTCTGATGATTTTTGTAGAAACATACTACTTAATGGAAAAAAATATTTGAGCACTTTTAATTAGAAGATAGTATACCTTTGAGACTATAACTTAAAAAAAAAAAAAACAGTACTGTTAAATAGAAGTTGCTGTTCTGTTATTTATAAAGGATCTAACATTAGCAGGAGGTATTTCTTTTAATATTAATATAAAGATAAGTTTATGGACTGTGAGTTGTGGATAGACCTCCATCAGCTCTTTCTTATAGCATTTATTTGCCTTCTTAATTCTAAATAACGTATTATATTGCTCCACTCCCTTTTTTTTTTTTTTAACGTACTTTAGGTGAAGGTTTACGGAAGAAACTAGTTTCTTAGTGCACAATTAATACATGTGTTGTTTTGTGACACTGGTTGCCAACCCTACAACATGTCAATGCTCTCCCCTTCTCGACCTTGGGCTCGTGTGCCCGACCTTGGGCTCATTACCAGCTTTCCCGTCCCCTCCTGCCTTCTCATCCTTGCCCTTGGGCTCGTGTGCCCGTTTAGTCTCGTTTTGTTTTATGTGCCTGTCTGATCTTTGGCTGAAGGGTGAACCTCAGGGATGACTTCATTACTGAGCTATAAGGATGTCCCTCCCACCCCCATTTTATGTCTATTGTTGTTAGGTGCTGTGTAGTCAGCACCCTATGCATGACAAAACAAAACATTGGCCAGTCTTGCTCTATCCTCACAATTGTTACTGTGCTTGAGCCCATTGCTGTAGCCACAGTATCCTTCTATCCCATTGAGGGTTTTCCTCTTTTTTGCTGACCCTCTACTTTACCAAGCATGATGTCCTTCTCCAGGGAACAACCCCTCCTGACAACATGTCCAAAGTTATGTGAGACACAGTCTTCCAAGGAGCATTCTGGTTGTACTTTTTCTAAGACAAATTTGTTCTTTTGGCAGTCCAAGGTATATTCAATAGTCTTTGCCAACACCAGTATTCAAAGTCATCAGTTCTTTTTCAGTCTTCTTTAGTCATTGTCTAGCTTTTGCATGCATATGAGGCGATTGAAAACACCATGGCTTGAGTCAGGAGCACCTTAGTCCTCAAGGTGACATCTTTGCTTTTAATATCCTAAAATAAACTATTAAGATTTGTTGTTGTTGTTGTTAGGTGCAGTCATTTCCGACTCATAGCGACACTATGTACAACAGAACGAATCACTGTGCGCCATTCTCACAATCGTTGCTATGTTTCAACATGTTGTTGCAGCCACTGTGTCAATCCATCTCTTTGATATAGCTCATATAATACTAACCCCCCCCACACACAGCCTTTATTTTCCTCCCTATCTTCTTTTTCTTTCTCCTTTCTATATATTTAAGTCACCTTATCCACTTAAATCAGTATTCTAAAATTACATTATGACTATTATTCACAAAGATCCCTGGATGTTACAAAGGATTAAGCCTTCAAGTGCTAGTTGAAAGTTTGATGGTTCCAACCCACCCAGCAGCATCTTGGGAGACAGGCCTAGTAATCTGCTTTGGAGAGGTCACAGCCTTAAAAACCCTATGAAACAGTTCTACTCAGCACACATGGGGCCACTATGAGGCAGAATTGATCAACACAGCAACCGCCACCAACAATTATACTTCCTGTTTTAGTACAACAATTATTTTTTCCTGAAGTTAGTAACTGGGTTAATTTTTAATCTGTATGCATTACTAATTCATCCCCTAATTTTCCACGTGTCAGTTGCCTTCCAGTTGACTCAAGGCAGTCTTATTTATAACAGAATGAAACATTGCCCAGTCCTGTCCTCACAATCTTTAGAATGCTTAAGCTCACTGTTCCACCTACCTTGTCAGTCCATCCTGTGGAGTGTTTCCCTCATTTTCACTGACCCTCTACTTTACCAAAAAAGATGTCCTTTTCTAGTGATTGGACTTTCCTGATGAAGTGTCCAAAGTAAGCAAGATGAAGTGTCACCATCCTTGCTTCTAAGGAGCATTCTGGCTGTACTTCCTCCAAGACAGATTTGTTTGTTCTTTTGGCAGTCCATAGTGTATACAGTATTCTTTGTCAAAACCACGATGCAAATGTGACAGTTCTCCTTCAGTCTTCCTTTTTCATTGTCCAACTTTCACATGGATATGAGATAATTGAAATGACCATGGCTTAGGTCAGGTGCAACTTAGTCATCAAAGTGACGTCTTTGCTTGTTAACACTTTAGTCTTTTGCAGCAGATTTCCCAGTGCAATATGTTGTTTGCTTTCTTGACTGCTGCTTTCATGAGCATTGATTATTGATGCAAGTAAAATGAAATCATCGACAACTTCACTTTTTTCAACATTTATCCTGATGTTGCTTATTGGTCCAGTTGTGAGGATTTTTGTTTTGTTTATGTTGAGGTGTAATCCATATTGAAGGTTATAGTCTTTGACTTTCATCAGTAAGTGCTTCGTGTCTTCATTTTTGGCAACCAAGGTTGTGTCATCTGCCTGTCGTAGGTTGTTAATGAGACTTCCTCCAATCATGATTCCATGTTCTTCTTATATTGTCCAGCTTCTTGGATTATTTGTTCATCCAGGATTCAAAGCGTACAGATTGTAAAAGTAAGTTGAAATAATACTACCCTGTGCAGACCTTTTCCATTTTTAAACTATGCAGTATCCCCTTGTTCTGTTCAAACAACTGCCCTCTTGATCCATGTACAAATTTCACATGAGCACAATTAAGTGTGGTGTAATTCCCATTCTTGGTAACATTATCTATAATTTGTTATAATCCACATAGTCGAATACCTTTGCATCATCGATGAAATAAAGGTAAACATCTTTCTGATATTCTCTGCATTCAGCCAAGATCATCTGTTCCACATCCTCTTCTGAATCACCTTGAACTTCTGATAGTTCCCTGTAGACGTATGGCTATAGCCATTTTTGAATTATCTGCAGCAAAATTTTGCTAGCATGTAATATTAATGGTCAGTAATTTCCACATTCTCTTTGATTACCTGTCTTTGGAATGGTGTGTATATGGATCTCTTCTAGTCAATTGCCCAGGTAGCTCTTTCATATTTTTCTTAGTGTGCTCAAGCATCATTCCCCTGGCATCCTCTATCCTTACCGTTCAAAATGAACTGCTTGAGCTCTTTAACCTAGTCATGCTATACAACTGTTATTCTGGCATTTCCCGAACCATCATTCTAGGAATTGCCTTGTCCTTGCTCCTATGTAGGAAATCTTATTTCCTGGATCCCTTTTTAAATATTTATTAGTTTATCGTTTGTTTTGGTGCAGCATATCCTCTAATAAACTCCTAAGAAAGAATGAAAGGAGGTAGAGGGTAGGGGTGAGATGGTAGAGTCTTTGCAAATTTTGCATATCTGAAAATGTCTTTATTCCACCCTCAAATTTAATATTAGTTTAGCTGAATATAGAATTCTAGGCTGAAAATAATTTTTCCTGCAAAGAGTCCATTGTTGTTGCTAAGTTTGACGTCATTCTTACTTTTGATCTTTTCTGTGTGACCTGTCCTCCCCTACCCCACAGAAGCTTTTCAAATTTTGTATTTATTTCCTATTGTTTTGAAATGTCAGAATTTATGTGCCTGGGTGTAAATCTGTTTTCACTTATGGTGCGTGTACTCAGTAGTACTTAAAATCTAGAATCTCCCATTTTTCAATTCTGGAAATTTCTCTTAGAATATCTCTTTGATATTTTCCCTTGTTATATTTTCTCTGTTTCTTTTTCTAGAAGTCTTTTTAGGGTGTTTGACCTCCTGGACTAATTCTCTATTTTTCCCCCCTTTTTCTTTCTTTTCTAACTCTTTAACCACTATAGCGTAGTGGTTAAGAGATTGAGATATATAAAGCCAAACTTCCCAAACTGAAATCCTAGCTCTGCCACTTACCTGCTTTGTCACCTTGGACAAGTTAATTAACCTCTGTGTTCCAATATCTTCATCTATAAAATGAGTTTAATAATAGTGCTTACGTCTTAGGATTGTTTTCAGGATTAAAGATGTTAATTGGGTAAAGTGTTTAGATTAGTACCCGGAGTTGGAAAGCACTTTAAAAAGCATTAAATACTATTTTAAAATTATCATTGTTATCATTATTGCCTTTATTTTTCCTGAGAGATTTGGTTAACTTGATCTTCCAGCTCTTCTGGTCAGTTTTTTTTGTTTGTTTGTTTCCAATCTGCTATTATATTTTTCATTTCTATAAACTCTTCATGTTTTTCTGATAGTTTTTTTATGGATATACTTTCATAAGTAATAGATGTTACTTTTTATTCTTATGAGGTTTTCATCTATTTTTGGCATTTTTTTCAGTTTCCTGCTCGTTTGTCTTGGTCTTTGAATTCCATGTTAGAGATTTTTCTTAAATATCTGATGATTCTTGTCTGTCCATTCATATTTAAGAGTAAGGCACTGAAAAACTTATTGGAACAGCCATGTGTTCGGGTGTATTATTTGTGAACTCATTGGTTTACTATAAGCTGCTCTAGTGGTGTCTCTCTAAAGGTCTTCTCTTTATTTTGTCAATTCTCCCAGGAAGGAATCCTCCAATCTCCCAATCTCCTGCTTGTTCTGTATATGATGGCCTCTGGCTTTCTAAGAGCCTAGCAGTGGAACCTGCCTGTATGTGTGTATGTATAGAGGAGCAGGAGTCATCTCACCCTTCTATATGAAAACTTTCAGTTTTCAATATGATGCCTCACCCCTGACCTCTGCAGTGCTCCTACATCCAAAGCTTGTCTGATTTGGCCTCTCCCTTTCTCTTGCACAGTAGGGGAGAAGTAGTATCCTGGCTCTTAGGGGAAGGTAAGAGATCTAGGGGCAGCTTATCATTCCTTTTCAATATTTTCAACAGTTGCTCTGTTTTTGGACAAGAGTATTGCACCTTGCTTGCTGAAATTACTGGTTTGTTTTGCAAGTATAACAATCATTAGGATTTGTTAAAGCCCCTTGTAGAAATTGGATTGCTTCTTTTAGGGCTCCTTATTCTTTTGTGTATGTCTCAAGGAAAGAATACTCTGAAATGTAAAAAAAAAATGCTTGTTGTGAACAGTAATGTTTTTGTGTCATTCTTGGACTGCAAACAATCTGAAATTCTAACAGTAGGGAAATGATAAACTGAATTTTGATTAAGCCATATAATATTACACAACCACTGAAAATCTTAGTTTTGAACAATGATTAAATGTAGAAATACTTACAATACAGTAAATTAAAATGTAGTATACAAATGAAATGCTATCATGTGCATAATAAGCAATGATCATTTTTGTAAAATAATTATATCCATGCATGCATAGAAATTTGTGTGTATATGTGAGTGTTTAAGAATAGAAATACTCTTAATATGTTCAGAGTGATTATTCCTGGGTGGTAGATTAATGTGTGATTATTTTCTTTTTTATTTGTTTCTGAAACTTACAATTTTCTATGGTGAGCATTTACCACTTGTAAAACCAGTGGTAATAATTTTTATAGGGATAAAAAAATAGGGATAGGTTGGTGCTATTTTTATAGATTAAAAAGGTATAGTGAAAATATTGTTAAAATTTTTATTTTTAGGTAGCATATAAGATAAAATTTATGTTGCATTTTGAAAAATCTGTCACTTACATAGATTGTGAGATAAACTACAAGTTGAACATTTTGCTCTGAATTAATATCAAATGGAAAACTTGTACTTATAATTTGTCCTGAGAGGGAATTACAACTTAATAGGGATAGAAAAAGATTAGCACTTGAAACATCAGGAACCCAGAGAAAGCTGTGTTATTAATTTTCTTGAGAATAACAGAAAATAGATCCCCTCAAAACAGTGGTGTCACTAGGGTTGGTGTCACCTAGTGCAGTAACTCATGGTGCTCCTCCCCCCATGGGCCTCGGTCCTTACCAGACCAAACAGAATCATTAGTAATGTTTTTTTGTACTACCGTTACTCCTAAGTCGTAATTACCATATATCACTCCCTCTTTTCCTTTAAAATTACTGCTTCATTCTCAAGAAAGTTACTGATATAGATTCACAAATACTAATTACTACAATATTGGAGCTAAAACACAAATTTGATGAAATCAGCAACTCTAAAAACACCAGCAGCAAGGAAAACGGGTGTGCTTGTGGTGCGTGCACAGGAAACCATGTGGTTCAGAGCATCGTTGTAACAGGATAATAATGACAGCTCTGACCAGAGTCCAAAAAGTTAGCATAGAAATTTAGCTTCATAGGTATATTGATACAGGTAAGCTGGGCTTACAAAAAATGTTTTTGTTGTTATGACTAACTACAGGAATATTTTTATAGACAGTCATTTTGGTGCCACTCCCTCTGACAGTGACCTAGTCACCTCCCTAGTGACAGCGTTGACTGAGAGATTCTTCCTGGAAGTTTGTTTGTTTAGTACCTTTGTACTTGTTACTGTGCTAGGTTTATGAGAAATGTAAGTATATATATATTATTATCACTATATAGTCCCTAACCCTCAAGAAACTTGCCATCCTTGGTGAGAAAATGAGATTAGATGAGATTACCCACTGCCACTGAGCTGATTCAACACATAGCAACCCCACAGGATTTCCAAGGCTGTAAATCTTTACAGAAGTTGACTGTCACATCTTTCTCCCATGCAGTTGCTGGTAGTTTCAAACTACCAACCTCTCAGTTAGCAGTCGAGTGGTTTAACCTCTGTGCTACCAGGGCTCCTTTAGATGAGATTAGAGACCATGAAAAATAAATGAATATAAAGCTGCATGTGATGAAATACCAAAATTTTTAGCACAGATGAAAGTGAAACGGAAATTCAGAGACAAGAGAACTATGTAGAAATATAAGATCATCTAGTTAAGATGTTAAGATCATCTAGTCCCCTTTTATACTTCCCTTTTTACTGTACCATAGGTCTTTTATATAGATATGAAAAATGAAGCAAGGTTAAATAAATTATGGATCCTTGAATCCTTTGTATACCTGAATCTCTTAATGTTGCCATATTTTTATGCAAATAAGGCACACCTTCTACATTTGTTTGCCAACCACGCCCTTCCTCCGTGAGTTATTTTCATAAGTGCTGCTATGCCAGTTTTTTTTACATTTTGCTGTGAAAAAAATTAACATGGCATACTTATGAAGATATCTCACTGGGGGAGGGCATGGTTTGCAAACAAACGTGCATTCTTGGCATAAAAATACAGTAGTGCTCTTTCTACTATATCATGATCTTAGGACTATTTTAGCTATAATTCTGAAAAATTATTAATTATGTATGGATGGTATCATATTTACATGAAAAAATTTATGGTAGCATATCCTAATATTTATATATATTTCTGTAGAATTTCAATTAATTATATATAAAATTGTCTGCATCAGTTTTGACCTTATCAGAGAGGCCATCCCTGACTGCCTGAACTAAAATAAAGCTTCTGTCTTCTTACCTTGCTCTATATTTCTGCTTTTGTTACCATGTGACTTATTATATATTTATTTATTATTTTGTTCCTCCAACTAGAATGAAAGCTCATTACAGAGGCCATATTGTCTGATGGTTAAGAACACATACTCTCGTGTGTTTACAGGGATATAAAAACACTACATAGACAATAGATAAGTGGTAGCTTTGGTGAAGGGTAAGACAGTACACAATACTGCGGAAGCCCACACAGCTTGTACAAGGCAATGTCATAGTAGCTCCATGGACACATCCAGACTCCCTGAGGGACCGAATTGCTGGGCTGAGAGCTGTGGGGACCATGGTCTCGGGGACCATCTAGCTCAATTGGCATAACATAGTTTATAAAGAAAATGTTCTACATTCTACTTTGGTGAATAGTGCCTGCAGTCTTAAAAGCCTATATGTGGCCATCTTAGATAGTCCACTGGTCCCATCCCTTCAGGAGCAGGGGAGAATGAAGAAAACTAAAGATACAAGGGAAAGATTTGTTCAAAGGACTAATGGACCGCAACTACCACGGCCTCCACCAGACTGAGTTGAGCACAACTAGATAATGCCTGGCTACCACCACTGACAGGGATAACAATAGAGGGTCCTGGACAGGACTGGAAAAAAATGTAGAACAAAATTCTAACTCACAAAAAAAGACCAGACTTACCAGCCTGATGAGACTGGAGGAACCCTGAGGGTATGTCCCCCAGACATCCTTTTAGCTCAGTAATAAAATCACTCCTGAAGTTCACCCTTCATCCAAAGATTAGATAGGCCTATAAAACAAAACGAGATTAAAGGGACACACCAGCCCAGGGGCAAGGACTAGAAGGCAATAGGGGACAGGAAAGCTGATAATAGGGAACCCAAGGTCGAGAAAGGTAGGTGTTTACATGCCGTGGGGTTGTTAACCAATGTCATAAAACAGTATGTATACTAACTGCTTAATGAAAAGCTAGTTGTGTAAACCTCCATCTAAAGTACAATTTAAAAAAAAAAAAAAAAGAACGTATACTCTGAAGTCAGATTTCTCAGGTTCAAACCCCAACTCCATCATTACTAGCCCTAAAAAAAAAAATTTTTTTTTTTTTTTTAAGCCCTGGCCTTGTACAAATCACTTAATCTCTCTATGTTTCAGTTCCCTACTATGTAAAAAAGGGACAATAATACCACCTACTTCATAAGGCTGTTATGATGACTGAGTCAATATATCTAAAGCACTTAGAATAGTACCTACAATAGAGTTAATGCTGTAGATGTGTACTCTTGTTACTAAGTGTCTTGAGAGCAGTGACTTCTTTTTTACTGTTATATCCCCCAAACCTAGACTAGGACTTGGCATATAAAAAATAGAGGGACTCAAATAAATAATATTTTGCAATATAACATATACTTTAGTCTTATAAAAATAGAAGAACCCCTACTGTACACCATATATAAAAATTTAGCTCAGTATGGATCAAAAACCTAAATGTAAGAGCTAAAACTGTAAAACTCATAGAAGGTAACATGGGTGTAATTTTTTGTGACCTTGGGTAAGCAATGGTTTCTTAAATATGATGCCAAAAGTACAAGCAAGAACAAAAAAAATAGATAAATTGAACTTCATCAAAATAAAAAACTGTGCATCAAAAGACACTGCCAAGAAGGTGAAAAGACGACCTATACAATGAGAGAAAATATTTGCAAATCTGATAATGGTGCAGTATTCAGAATATGTAAAGAGATCTTACAACTCTAGAACAAAAAGATAACCACATTTTTAAAAATGGGTGAAGAACTTGGATAGACATTGCTCCAAGGAGGATCTACAAATGGCCAATAGGCACATGGAAAGATGCTCAACATCATTAGGCATTAGGGAAATGCGCTGTGAGATTAGCTCACAACCACTAAGGTGGCCAAAATGGTTTGTGCTCATCTGCTAACTGAAAGGTTGGCACTTTGAACCTACTCACTGGTACCACAGAAGAAAATGCGTGGGAATCTGCTTTTGTTAAGGTTACAGCCAAGAAAGCCCTATGGAGCGGTTCTACTCTGTAACATATAGGGTTGCCATGAGTTGAAATCGGCTCAACAGCAACTAACAACATCAACAGGGTAGCTATTTTTAAAATGAATGTTGGTGAGCATGTGGAGAAATAGAAACCCTCTAACGAATCAAAATACACTCAACAGCAATGGGTTTGATTTTTTTTCTAACGTTACTGGTAGAAATGTAAAAATGGTACAACCACTATGGAAAACAACCTGGCAGTTCCTCAAAAAGTTATCTACAGAACTAAAAACAAACCAAACCAGTTTCCATCAATTTGATTCTGACTCACGGTGACCCCCATGTGTGTCAGAATAAAACTGTATTCCATAAGGTTTTCAGTGGGTGATTTTTCAGAAATAGATCACCAGGCCTTTCTTCTGCGGTGCATCTAGGTGGACGTGAACCACCAACCTTTCAGTTACCAGCCAAGTGCTTCACTGTTTGTGTCATCCAGGAACTCCATAGAATTAATGTATGACCTAGTAATTCTGCTCCTAGGTATATACCCAAGAGAATTGAAAACCTGTTCATGCAAAAACTTATGTACAAATGTTCATAGCAGTATTATATCATATTACATATGATGTATATTATATATTTGGGCTATCATATATTTTGGCTAAATCATAATAGCCAAAAAGTGGAAACAACCGAAATGTGTATCAGCTGATGAATGGATAAACAAAATGTGGTACATCCATACAATGGAATATTATTCAGCCATAAAGAAAATTGAAGTACTGATACATGTTACAACATGGATGAACCTTGAAAACATTATGCTAAGGAAAAGAAGCTAGTCACAAATGTCCCCAAATTGTATGATTCCATTTATATGAAATGTTCAGAATACACAAATCAATAGAGAAAGAAGGTAGATTAGTGGTTATTAGGGACTATAAGGAGGGGAGAATGAAGAATCACTGCTTAATGGGCATGTGGTTCCTTTTTAGGTGTTGAAAATAGTCTCTAATTAGATAGTGGTGCAGTGGTTAAGCATTTGGCTACTAACCAAAAGATCCGCCATTCGAATCCACCAGCTATTCCTTGGAAACCCTGGGGGGCAGTTCTGCTTTGTCCTGTAGGGTCACTATGAATCAGAATCAACTTGAAGGTAACAGGTTTGGTTTTGGTTTGATGGTTACACAACCCTGACTATTCTAAAAACCACAGAATCATTATAAAATGGTGATTTTTATATAATGTGAATTTTATCTCATTAAAAAAATATGTAGCAAAACATAGTCATTAAATGGACATTAGTTGTTAAAGTAATTGTTAAATTGGTGGTGCAACAGTTAAGTGCTTGGCTGCTAACTAAAAGGTCGGCCGTTCGAACCTACTAGCCACTCTGTGAGAGAAAAGACCTGGTGATCTGCTGCTGTAAAGATTACAACCTATGTAATTGCCTGCCTATGGGGCAGTTCTATTCTGTCCTATAGCGTCGCTATGAGTCAAAATCGACTCGACAGCACACAACAACCACCACTGTTAAATTGTACTTTTTTCACATCTTTTGAAATTTTTATCTCTAACTTTAGGAAATGAGCATTTGCTTTATCAGTACTGAAAATGGTATCATTATAATTTGCGTCATATAAAAAAAATTTTTTTTTAATGGTGAATTTCTTCTATTGGAGTAGGTACATATTCACTAAGATACAGGGGAAAATGCTTACCTATTTTTTATCTCATTTTATTTAGAAGGTCTCTAATATTTTATAAAAAGTCTAATATTTTATTTTAGGACTATTTAATACTGAACATCTCGATGTGGGAACATGTCTATTGAAAATTGGCATATTTTAATTAATAGATGTTGTCATTAGATGTCATTGAATAGATGGTAACTCATAGCGATGCTATGTACAACAGAATTGAAATCTTGCCCAGGCATTGGCCATCCTCACAATCATTGTTATGGTTGAGCCCATTGTTGCAGCCACTGTGTCAATCCATCTCGTTGAGGGTCTTCCTCATTTTCATTGACGCTCTACCAAGCATGATGTCCTTCTCCAGTGACTGGTCCCTCCCGATAACATGTCCAAAGTATGTGAGACGAAATCTTCCCATCCTTGCTTCTAAGGAGCATTCTGGCTATACTTCTCCCAAGACAGATTTGTTCATTCTTCTGGCAGTCCAGGTATATTCAATATTCCTTGCCAGCACCATAATTCAAAGGCAAGAATTCTTCTCCAGTCTTCCTTATTTATTGTCCAGCTTTCCCATGCATATGAAGCGATTGAAAACACCATGGCTTGGGTAGGCAAACCTTAGTTCTTAAAGTGACATCTTTGCTTTTTCACGCTTTAAAGAGGGCTTTTGCAGCAGATTTTCCCAATGCAATGCATCATTTGATTTCTTGATTGCTGCTTCACTGAGTGTTATTGTGAATCCAAGTAAAATGAAATCCTTGACAACTTCAATAGGAGATAGTTTGTTATAAATTTAAAATACGTACATTTTAATTTTTTAAATATTTTTGTTGTGTTTATTGTTGAGGTGATATTTGCCATAATTATTATTAGATGTCCCTGAGATTGAAAAAAAAAATGTTAATCGGAATATTTTACGTTAAGTATTGCCTAATATTGACAGTACAAAATGTGTTAAGACAATTATTTGCCCAACTTTTGGTAATCTAACATTTATTAAAAGCTTAATACATGACAGACACCATTCTGTCCATGTTACATTTTAATTCATTTATTCCTTTCCACAACCCAATGAAGTATATACTGTTACCTCCATTTTTCAGATGATAAAATGGAGACAGAGAAAGGTCAAGGTAACAGATAAAGCTAGTGGTGCAAAGTCAAGATTTGAAACCAGACAATCTGGTTGCATAAATCAAGCTTGTAACACTGTGCTATATCTGACTATACGGCCTCACAAATATTTATTTGCCTTGGAAAAAGAAGTTACTTTATGTATCATAAGATACTAGTAAGGAAGACTGAAGAAGAATTGATGCCTTTGAATTGTGGTGTTGGTGAAGAACGTTGAATATTCCATAGACTGCCAAAAGAACAAACAAATCTGTCTTGGAAAAAGTACATCCAGAATGCTCCTTAGAAGCAAGGATGGTGAGACTGCGTCTTACATACTTTGAACATGTTGTCAGGAGGAATCAGTCCCTGGAGAAGGACATCATGCTTGGCAAAGTACAGGGTCAGTGGAAAAGAGGAAGACCCTCGACGAGGTGGATTAACACAGTGGCTCCAACAGTGAGCTCAAGCATAACAACGATTGTAAGGATGACACAGGACCAGGCAGTGTCTATCGTTCTGTTGTGCATAGGGTCGCTATGAATTGGAACCGCCTCGAGGGCACCTAACAACAGCAAGATACTAATGCATTGCTAGGGATGATGAATCCAAAACTTAAATGATATAATTGGTTCCTTCTAATATTGACATAAATTTTACTGTGAATTCCTTTTGAGGTCTTTTACGAGGTAACTAAAATTTATGATAGTTAATGTATTTTACAATACTAGTTGTTTTGATTGTAAGCAAAGTAAATTTTATCTTGAAAAGTAAAAGTTGTAAGGAATTGTAAATTAGACTAATTTATAACGTAGCATAAGATTACATTTACAAATCCAGTGTCCCACATTATCTTTATGATTCTGGCTAATCAAAATTAAAACAATTATTGCATGTGCTTTGCTTCTCCAAGAAATTTATGTACTTTTTTTTTTTTTGCATTATTTCTAATGTACCCCTTCAGAAAAATGTCTTTATATGTTTTTTTTACTCAGTGGATAAGCCTTCCAAAATAGAAAAGGTAGGATTAGAATTCAGTGTCTCTTCATTTAATCAGAGATTTTAAATTCTATTTTCATTGTTAAAGAAGAGACACAAGCTTGCAAGTGCAAACTAACATTTGATATGGGCAAAATGAATGCCTTTATTCTTAGTTGTTACTTCACCCATTATTTCAGTGAATGAGTTTTTTGAATTCTAGAATTACAAACCAGTAAATAGATTGTGCACATGCTTTATTTTTACCTTGTGGCAAACATAACAGTAATTACATGTAATACGTAAGTACTAATTTGAGACTGTACTTTAAGTGTATAAATAAAAAAACAAAATGAAAATAGCTTCTCATTGTAATAACAGTTGATTTTTGTGAGGCTAGAGTAGAAATTTGAATATTTTCTTTAAATTTTTATTCATTGCTAACTCCATATTAAATAATATACCCTTTTGCTCTATATTAGAAATGTTATGCAGTTGAAACTTTGTTTCCATCAGTTTTTAATAAATTGGAAAGTTCTAGTATTGCTAACATTAAGATTTAAGGAAATTGTCATATTTTTTACCATAGATACTCAATAATGTTTCATTCTGTTTTCTCAGGAACTTCCTGCACCATTTCTTGATGATAATTGTAAAAAAGAATTTGATGAAGACGCATGTAATCATAAAACACCAGAACCTAATATTGAGATGAAAATAGCTTGGCGTTACCAGTTATTACCCAAGATGGAGGCAAGTCACCATAAAAATTATTTCTGTAATTTGCAAATGTATTTTTTTCATTTCATTGGATCTCTTGTGGCATACTTCTTATATAAAATATGTATTTGTTTATTTAGATAACAAGGTGTTTCATTTGTATTTACCAAAGTGACATATTTCTCAAAAATAAAATTATGACAAATTATTACTTTGCCAAAATAGATAATTTCATTTTTCTGTAGTCTCCGTATAGAATCCTCTATATGAGAATGCAAGGCAGAGTAAGTGAACTAATTAAACCATTTCTATCCAGCATAGTTATCTGAAATAGTCAATGTAAGCGGTGGTTCCTTGGAATTGCTATGTTTGTTCCTATATATATTTCAACCATAAAAATCCTTATATTTTCAAACTCAGCTGTCTGGTAACTTCACCTATCTAGAATAGAGTAAGTGTCAGAAGGCAAGGGAAAAATTTCTGAGACACCAAAACAGATGTCAGAAAATCTGCCCACTAAAGCTCATGAACTACATTAATGATAAAGACTTCAGGAAATCTTTTCAGAACCTGTCTGGAAGAATACATGTAACAGGCAGTTAATTTTGCACAAAGTTCTGACAAGTATTATCAACTTTCCAAGCTCACAGAAAGTGAGAACAACTAAGAGTTCCTTTAGATATTGACTTTTTTTTTTTATTATTTAATTTTGGTGAAACTATGCACAGCAGAACATACACCATTCAACAATTTCTACATGTACAATTCAATGACATTGGTTACATTCTTTACACTGTGTCACCATTCTCTCTCTACCCATATTTTTTTCACCACAATTGACTTAAACTCACTACCCCTAAACTTCTTATCTCTGCTTTAGAGTTACTATTGTCGATTTGATCTCGTACAGATAAGTCTTTAAAAGAGTGCAGTGCTCATGGTGAACATTCTTTACTGATTTAGCTAGACTGTTGTTTAAAGATAACTTCAGGAGATAATTTTTTTTCTCAGTGCAATGGATTCAGGGATTCCTTCAGTCTCAATAGGAAGTACATTGACTTTTTTGATGAATTTACTGAATGGCAGCAAGGAAGGAGATGGAAAGGTTATTAAAAAAAAAAAAAAAGCCAGTTAGGAGCCCTTTGGTGTAGAGGCAAACAACCATTACTGGCTCAGAAAATCTTAAGACAATGATTACATTTCAGCTCTGTTCATTTATTAACATTTTCATTTGACTATTCATTATTTTAGAGCACTTTAATGTTTACCAGACATTATCATAAAACTAGTTGCCATCCATTTGACCCTGACTCATGGCATGCCATATGTGTCAGAATAGAATTGTATTTTATACGGTTTTCAATGGCTGATTTTTTTAGAAGTAGATCACCGGGCCGTTCTTTCAAGGCGCCTCTAGGTGAACACACACTTTCAATTTTTGGGTAGCAGCCAAGCATGTCAACCTTTTGCATCACCCAAGGTATCCAACTGGTAAAAAAAAAAAAAGGAAAAGGACATTCTAATCCTTATAAAACATATTTCACATAATCTCTCATCTTCCATATTGACGTTATCTTTCCACAAGGACAGAAATATGTTTATGACACTCCTTAGCTTCAAATGCCTTGTTTGGTTTCTTATTCTCATTGCCCCTTCTAAATTACAGTGCCCTCCTGCCGAGCTCAGCACAGCCTCAGAATTCTTCACAGTGCTCTGAAAGGTCATTACCAGTTAATCAGAGTTAGTACGTGAGATGAAACGTGATTGCCATTATAGGCCTATGGTATAAATTACAAACTTTTCAAGATGGTGTACAGAATCTATACAATCTAATCCAAGCCTACCTTTTTAGCCTCTTCCTTCTATGTATATGAAACACTATATTCACATATCATTTGTGATTTGCTCTATGTGAATTGCTTGTGTTTCTGCTGGTAATGCTTTCACTTTCTTAATCACCTGGAGAGCTCATCCTGTTATACCATACTGAGAAGCTAGAAATGATAATTTAGACTATTTATTTGTGGTGCAGTTTTTCTCTGCAAATGTTGGTTTTTTCTAATATACTAGAGGTAGATGATGGTATTGTTTTGTTTCTCTGTTTTCCTCCTGGCCCCCCATCAGAGTTCATTTTCTTTTAACATAGTAAATTTTTAACCAACTATTCCATTTAACTCTCTTCCACAGTTGACAAAGGTAAAGGGTAGGAGCCCAGGTGGCACAATGGTTAAGAACTGCAGCTGCTAACCAAAAGGTCAGCAGTTTGAATCCACCAAGCTGCAGCTTGGAAACCCCATGGGGCAGTTCTGCTCTGTCCTACAGGGTCACTATGAGTTGGAATTGACTGGACAACAATGGGTTTTATGAATGTGAGATAGAATTTTTCAAAATGTAAAACTAAAGCAAAATGCCCTTACCAAACTGATTGAGCTAACTAGTTACTGATGATAGTTTGATTTTTTTAATACTTGTATTTTTAAGGCAAAAATAGATGCATTAATTAGATTACACACCTTAGATTATATACAGTATATGCAGCTTTTAGTTATCTTTTTAAGAGGAAATATTTTAAGCCTTTGTTTTACAATTTTAGGCCTCAAAAGATTTCTTGGCATATTTCAAAAACCTGTTTATATTTTACTGTGTTTCTTGGATAGAAAAAAAACTTGCAATTTTTTTCCTGTAAAAGTATATTTATTTTCCATTTTCATTTTTTATTGAAGGATTACAGGTTTTAATCATTAATAAATTTTTAGTGTCTACCCTGTGAATATTTCAGTAGCTATATCTAATTTTAATTTCTAAATGAATTAATAGCTTAATTGTAATTAGAAAAGTTTCAAATTTTATTTTTAAATTTTAATGAATTATTTATGTTATATATGTAAACTGTCACAGTAACAATTTTTTGCCTTGATTCATACCAAATTTGAGATTTCTATCACATTTATATTACAATTAGAAACAGTAATAGGGAGGCCAACTTAAAGAGCATACTTTGCTTCCTGGCAATTCAGCATATTTCTCTGAGTGCAGAGGACTTCAAGAGCCTTCAGTCCACTAATAAATTTATTAACTCAAACTTAAAAGAAGTGAAAAGTCTCTCTTTCTTTTTCTCTCCCCATGGCCAGTCTCCTAAAATAGATTATTCATGCTTATTTGATTCAGGTAGGCTTTTGCAAGCTTCCCTACTAGGCCTGGGAATGTGGCACATTGAGGCCTTTTCAGAGGCTTCTGCCATAGACCAGGCTTTTATTGCATGGTGTGTCATTATAGCCAAATCCTAGTCTCCACCCAGTTTGTAGGCACTCTGCGTATTCTTTTGAATCAGGAAAGGTTATCACCTACCTTAATCCATGCAGCGGCATGGATTAAGGACACCAATGTGCCCCAGGATTCTCAAAGAGGATCCTGGAAACTTCTTGTTTCTTCTTTTTTGCTGTCTTTACTAAATTCTGTTGGGCCTTAGGGGGATTTGCATCTGAAATGGGCAACCTGGTGTTTTTCTCAATGAAGACATCAGATCAAAGTTCAGTTAGTCAAGGCCTTTCTAAAACATTAAGGAGGCTTGGATTTACACAATAAAAAGATGAGCTCTAGCAGAGATTGCAGTAAAAACATTTGGAACTATAATCCAGATAAAGAATAGATTACAGGCCAAAGAACAGGCCTTGTTTAAATTGCTTTAGACTAATAACTTTACATTTAAAAACTTTATACCCTGTTTTTAAGAAATATATTTTAATGTCACATCATTTATTTTGGCTACTTTCATGGTAAATAGATAAATCATGTTTTGGGAATCATACTTCCGTACATGTTTGTTAGAAAGATTAGATTGAAGCAAATTGATATAAAAAAAAGGTCTCTATTAATGAAAATAAGTAGTATTTTATGGAGGGATGAACAGTCATTTAATCTTGAAAATAAATGTCAAACCCACAGACTGAATCTGATGTTTCTATTAGACATTTAAAATGTTTATTCCATGTTACTGTATAATTTGATGTTAGTCGGCATTTAGTTTAAAAATGCAAATATCTATGTCAAGCAAATGTCTGTTTCTTATCTATATTACAGAGTTATTGGTCACTTGGTAAAATAAATTAAGAACCTTCTGTGTATAGGTCTTCAGTTTCTGTAGAGATTATCCGGTTTTGTGTGTGTTCTAAAATTTCTCTGTTACGTAGCATTCGGGACAGTGGAAATGATGACAGTAGCACAGTTTGGATGAGGGCTTTCCCTAGAGCTGATCTAATTAGAATCGATCTGATTAGAGCAAATTGCCAACTAGAATTTGTTAGTAGTTCAGCTTTTAAGTACTTACATAATTCTAATGTGCTGAATGAAAGAAATCAGAGTCCATTCAAAGCAATATAATAATAAGGTATGTTTCTAGACTTTTACTATCATATGTGAATAATTCAGGATCGGTAGTTCAATAATTATTAGAAAGACAATTTGTTGGAAAAATTGTTAGAAAGCACAAAAGATGAAATTATCAATGAACTAATGATTATGCCAGATTTCTGATCATATGCACTCTCCCACTTAATCGTGTCCCATGTTGCTGTTTGTATTATTCTAGTACATTTTATACTGTAAGCTTAATTTTTAGTTTGTCAGAAATTTTGAATATTACAACACACACTTGTTTGTGAGAATTTAATTTTAAAATGATGCTTAGTTTGATGTATTTAAATATCTGGTTTCTTTTGGCCCCTCACCAATGAATTAATTTGTCTTAAGTTTTCATTAGTTCTTCGCAACTGCGTATTTACTTTGTCATTAAAATCTGGAATCTTAAAATTAATTAAGAATATGTGTGTTCATTTCTTGAACTATGTAGTATTGGTTAAAAAAAGAAAAAAAAAAAAGACAAGGTATTTAAATTCTTGTCAGACCCAGGGAACCACTAGAAATGAAGACTCATATGGGAGATAAAAGGTTGATTTCTAACTATAGATAGTTTAAAATAGTAAAGGTTGTTGTATGCTTCTTTGAAATTTGAGGAGCCCTGTTGGCACAGTGGTTAAAATACTCGAGTGTTAATCTAAAGGTCAGTCGGTGGTTCAAACCCATCAGTCACTCTATGGGAGAAAGATGTGACAGTCTGCTACTGTAAAGATTACAGCCTTGGAAACCCTATGAGGCAGTTCTACTCTGTCCTATAAAGTGGCTATGAGCCAGAATCAACTTGACGGCAGTAGGTTTACTTTTTTGGTTTTTATGCTTCTTTGAAACTGAGTAAGTCTATATATATCAGCTCTTATTAACATTAAGAATGTATGAACATGTCAGTGTTTTGCTGGATGTATGACAAATACATTGTAGTTTAAAAAAATAATAATAATCATTATTTTTAAAAAACCAGCATGAGTTTTCTTAACAGGCTGGACCAGTATCATCTTCAAGATTTGGTCACTATTATGATGTTTCAAAAAGAATACCCCAAGAGCTAATTGAGGCTTCAAGATGGCATGGATTTTTTCTTCCGGAAAAATTATCTTCATCTCTTGAAGTAGAACCCTGGTAAGTCAATGACCCATGTAATTCTGGTTTCAAAACTAACAGAATGCATCTACAAGGGTACATATCTTAATAATAAATGTCAGTTATTATTAAGTTATTATACTTAATAATATAGAAGAAATGGGAAAACATAGGTGACAACCTATTCCATGGCTTAATTACCCTTTTTCCCTTGATTCAATTGCAAAAATAATTGAACTAATTATTTTTAACACTTTATAAAGTATTAAATGCCAAGTCCTATAATATGTGTATATGTTTCATAGTATTTCATCATATGTGGTTTTCTTCCTTTTTTGGGCCTATAATAGTTGAACCTACTGTTAGTCTAGTTTGCAACTTGAAAGGTCTGGATATCAAACTTACAATACCTGCTGTTTTTATTTTCATAAAAATGTGGAATAGTTCTAAATCTGGGTCTTTCAGCCCTAGATGCAAATAATGCTTAATAAATACTTATGGGTAATAATAGAAGTAAAAATTATGTAAAACTACTTGCTCAGAAAGTAAAAAAATATGTTTTCCAATAGTTCCAATTTATTAAGGCTCTCTATTTCTAGTTATACTGTAAATAAAACAATCTGTATATTTTTTAGGATACTTATGGGAATTTAGGGCTTCAGAATTATACAATAAGAGTTATAAGTATTAAACCAAACTACTATGTTTATACTGCTACTAACATTTATTAAGACAGAACTTTGAAAATTATAGGACTGGGCTTTTAATACTTTATAAAGTGTTAAAAATAATTAGTTCAATTATTTTTGCAATTAAATCAAGGGAAATTAAGCCATGGAATAGGTTGTCACCTATGTTTTCCCATTTCTAGAAAAAGATACTCAAAATCACGGAAGTACTATAAAACAATCAATAACACATGTGAGGAATATGCTTCTTAGTTCAATGACGTATACAAGACCAAAAGGGCAACACCTGCCCAAAAGCAAAGACAGGAAGGCAGGAAGGGAAAGAAAACTGGATGAATGGACACAGGGAACCTGGAGTAGAAAGGGGGAGAGTGCTGACGCATTGTGGGGATTGCAGCCAATGTCACAAAACAATTTGGGTATAAATTTTTGAATCAGAAACTAATTTGTATGGTAAACTTTCTCCCAAAGCACATTAAATTTTTTTTTTTTTTTAAATCACAGAAGTGAAGTAATTTATCTGAGGCTCAGCAATTAAGTGGTAGAGCTCTAAGTCAGATCTCCCTGTGTTATGGAAGAAAGAGCACTAATAAAGGACTGAAAAACTCTAGGTTCCAATATTAAGTTTATCCCACTGCTACCCTTGGAAAAACTCAGGGAAAATTAGTATCCTAGTGTGAAGAATGGGAGAGGGGAAAACACTGCCTACTACACATAGTCTTTCATAACTTCACATTTGTGAAGCTTGAATGATTACATTGATGATGCTGGTTCCTAATTTTTGCCATCACTGTACCAAACACATTACATATAGGCCTGGGAAGTAGGTCAAAATAACTTTTCCATGATCTCTTAAATCATGAATAGAACCCAAATTCAATTTTTTCTGACTCAAAAACCTGTGTTAGTATTAATGCTGTAATGCCTCTATTCACGGAAGTACTTAAGGAAATATAAAATGTAAAGTGTGCATTAGTTATGATGTAATTAAACAAAAAATAATATGATGCTACTTTTGTAATTGGGGGAAAAATTAAGGGTGAACCTTTGTTAAGTCAGAAAGTACAGGTTTTCATTCATTCATTCAACTAAGGAGAGTTGGGAATTAACATTTGTTGAATGCCTATTCCCTGTTCATCACTATTCCAGGCATTTGACCATGGGATACGCTCCCAACAGCCTTCGAAGAGAAGTGTCATTATCCCTAATTTATAGCTGAGAAAACTTGTGGTCAGAGATGCTATGTAACTTAAGTGACTACACTGATACCCAAATCCAAACCTCCAAAACCTCTGCTCTTTTTGTCTGCACCAGGCTGGCTCCATAAACGGAGGCAGTAAATATATAGCGCACAAAGCTGGGTGCAGGAAAATTACGCCTTGATCAGCTGTGAGTATATAGCCTTATAGACTTTAAATAATATTTTTTCAGAATTTTTTTTAGAACTAACAGTTTTACACAGAATAGGAAATTTATAGATTTTAATTATCAAAGCCGTATTTTATTTCATTTCATAGCAGTTAACTGATAATTCATTTATTTCATATTAAACTTAAATGCTTAATTAAATGTAATTAAACTTTAAACAAGTAATTAAATTAATTTTGAAAATGGGTACTTTACCATGTGAGATTTATTTTAATTTATGAAAACCGTGTGCTCATTTCACTAAAATGAACTTCACTAGTTCCTTTATAAAACAATAAAGCTCAGCCTTACGGTTCTCTATATTTTTCCTATAATTAATGCTAAAGGATATAATTTTGTAATTTCTAAAGGCACTGTTGAAACATGTAAGGATTTTTTACAGTAAGAAAAACTGAAGGTCATTTGAAATTTGCAGTAACTAATTTAAAATTATTGTTAGGTTTGCCTATGGAAGTATTTATATGTACAGTTTAAACTTTCAAATTAAAGCTGAACATAAAATCCTAATGTATAAAAAATAGCGTGATAATATTATTCAGATAGTTTTGTTTTGATATTTTACTGTGATAAATCCGGATAATCTGAATCATAAAACAATGATCGGAAAATTGATATTTGATGGTAATTCTCTAGTCAAAGTTTTTTTTTTTATTTGATGTTGTTTTGAATTAAGCTTTGCTTTGGGGTTTTACTGGGTAGTAGTTTTTTTTAGGTATGCCCAAGTACAGCTGTTTCCTCATTATAAATATTTGTCATTCTTCAAGGTGGCAGCCATATCTCAGCTTCTGTATCTGTTAACATATATACTAACATACTACTTAACCTGCTACTGAATTTTTACACTAATAACTTGTGCCTTCTATGTTTGTTTACCAATCAAGCCCTCCCCCACAAGGTATTTTTGTAAGTGCCTCTATGACAATTTTTTTACATGTTGCTGAGAAAAAAAATTAGCATAGCGTACTTACAAAAATATCCTCACAGAGGGAGGGCACAGCTCACAAAAAAAACGTAGAGGTACACGTTGTTTGCATAACAATACAGTATATTACAAAATGTTACTTTTTGAATTATAGGTATGTCAGGTCTTGAGTATTAAGTTTACATACAGTTGGTAGTATATAGAATGAATTTATTTTGATACGTATCTTTGAAGTTCAAGATTTATTTTTAGTTATTTATTCTAAGTCCAGTAAAAATAGTTGCCATTGAGTCAGCTCCTACCATTGTGACCCCATGTGTGTCAGAGCGGAACTGTGTTCCACAAGTTTTTCAATGACTGACTTTTTGGAAGAAGATTGCCACACCTTTCCAAGGTGACTCTGGGTAGACTCAAACCTTTTGGTTAGCAGACTGAAACGCTTAACCATCTACACCACCCGGGGACTCCCTTATCACATTACACTGTAATTGTTTGTCTTACATCTTGTCTTCCCCTGCTCAAGCATTGGAAATCATGCTTTATTTCTTTAGTCTTTCTTTGAATCTAGGGCACAGGTGCTCAGCCAATAGTTGATAAAGGAGTGGACCAATGCATAAAGCATAGTAATAAATCAGATTTTAACACAGCCTTGTTCTTGACTCAAAGATCTAGTAGGATAAAACCAATAACTGAAATATAGCCATGTTAGAGTGTATTTTATTTCAAAAACACAGATTTCTTAGATTGGTAAGCATAGAACCACAGTATATTTCAAAGTTGGAAGTGGAAAATTCACAGTCATGAAAAAGGAATTATGGAACAGTGTTCCTATGTAAGACTGTAAGTTCAGGATAGAAATGATATAGAAGTATACTAGGGACTATTTAATAAAAGGGATATACCCTACCTACCTGTTGCTGTCGAGTCGATTGCAACTCATAGCAACCGTATAGGACAGAGTAGAACTGCCCCATAGAGTTTCCAAGGAGCACCTGGTGGATTCGAACTGCTGACCTTTTAGTTAGCAGCCGTAGCGTTTAACCACTACGCCACCAGAGTTTCCAAAAAGGATATAGTAAATTATGTATTAGTACGAATTTCAGAACTAGCAGAAAGGCAAGATGTTAGTGTAATGGGGATTTTACCTATCTGTGTTGTGTGTGCTTATCTACTGGTGATATAATTAAGATAAAAAGATAATACCTAAAATTTTTGAGAGGGGAACTATTATCCTTGACTGTAGTTTTGACCAGTGAAGAGAAATTGCTTGCTTGAATGTTTGCTCTTCTTTCTTTCTTCATTCTGTCCATTAAGGGGGCCATCAGATACACAGAGTTTAGCTGATCATATACTCCTCAGTTTGTGCATGGCACACTATGCTAATTGTTATATATGTTTTTTTGTAATTTTCCCGTTTCTTCCCTCATCTGTAATCCCAACCATCTTTGCCATTGGAAAGGTTTTTTATGTATGTCTTTCCAAACTTTCGTTCTTTAAGAAAGTTACTTGACCTCTCTCTCCCTCTCGATTCTTTCTTCCAGTCCGTCAGCAAATTCTGTCAGTTGTATTTTCAGAATGTATCCAGATCCTGATTTCTTCTCACAACCTTCTCATTTCCGTGCTAGCTTTTAAACCAAAAAATCCATTGCCATTGAGTCAATTCCGACTCCTAGTGACCCCATAGAACAAAGTAGAACTGCTCCATAGGGTTTCCAAGGAGCAGCTGGTGGATTCGAACTGCTGACCTCTTGGTTAGCAGCCAAACACTTAACCGCTGCACCATCAGGGCTCAAAAAAAAAAAAAAAAAACCACAAACCCATTGCCATTGTATCTATTCTGACTCCTAGTGACACTATAAGACAGAGTAGAACTGCCCTATAGGGTTTCCAAGTTGCAGCTGGTGGGTTCAAACTGCACGCCTTTTCGTTAGCAGCCATAGCTCTTAACCACTGCACTACCAGGGCTCCTAAGGGTTCCTAAGCCACCAGGGCTAGCTTAAGTCACCCATATTTCTTGCCAAGACTCTTAGGATAGCCTCCTAATTGGTCTCGTTTACTCTTTGATGGAACCTATATTTCTCCAAAACAGCAACCATAGTGAACATTTTAATATAGTCTGTTCAGTAGAACTTTCTACAGTAGTGGAATTTTTCTGTATTTGCTCTGTCCAATATAGCATCCACTATTTTTTAGCTACATGCAGAACCCTGGTGGCATAGTAGTTAAGAGTTCTCCTGCTAACCAAAAGGTGTGCAGTTCAAATCCATCAGCCACTCCTTGGAAACTCTATGGTCTAGTTCTACTCTGTCCTGTAGCGTCCCTATGAGTCAGAATTGACTCAGCGGCAATAGGTTTGTTTTTTTGGTTAGCCACATGCAGCTAATGAGCGCTTGAAATGAGGCTACTGAGAATGAGACAGTGAAAGCTTAATCAATCTTAATCAATTGTAATTTAATTAGGTATATGTGACTCGGAGTCCTGGTGGCTGATAACTAAAGGTCGGCGGTTCGAATCTACCAACGTGCTCCTTGGAAACCCTGTGGGGTAGTTCTGCTTTTTCCTACGGGGTTGCTATGAGTCACATCAACTCGACAGCAATGGGTTTGTTTTTTTTTTGGTTATATGTGACTAGTAAGGAGCTCTGGTGGTGCAGTGGTTAAGTGTTCGGCTGCTAACCAAAAGGTCGGCAGGTTGAACCCACCAGCTGCTCCGTGGGAGAAAGATGTGGCAATCTGCTTCTGTAAAGATTACAGCCTTGAAAACCTTATGGGGCAGTTCTGCTCTGTCCTATAGGGCGGTCGCTATGGGTCAGAAATGACTCAACGGCAGTGTATTTTTGGTGAATGTGACTAGTGGCTGTCTCATTATGCAGCTTTACAACATAAGTCAGCTCTTGTTATTATGCTGGCTCAAGCCCTCCAGTGACTTCTCATCTTACTCAGAATGATATACCCAAGTCTTAAGAGTCTTGGTCTTACATAATCTGTCAGCTACTTCCCCTCTGATCTCAGTGGGAGTTGGGGCAGGATAAAGGGAATATCAAGACTGCTTTCCAGGTTTCTAACATTAGAGCAGTGCCATTTACTAAAATAATAAACATAAACATATATTGAACAATATTTATTGAGTACCTTCTATGAACCTGAGCACCTTCTGAGTTAACATTATGCTAAACTCTAGGTATGTTGTAGTGAACAAAGCCACTGCATCCTTTGTGTAGCTTACAGTATACTGGGAAAGCAGACTAGAAAAGAAAAAAGTAAACACACAAAACCAAAAACCAAACCCACTGCCATCTAGTCAATTCTGACTCATAGTGACGCTGTAGGACAGAATAGAACTGCCCCATAGGGTTTCCAAGGTTGTAAGTCTTTAGGGATGCAGACTGCCACATCTTTCTCCCAAAGAGTGGCTGATGAATTTGAACCACTCATCTTTTGGTTAGCAGCTGAGCACTTTAACCATTGCATCACCAGGGCTCCTAAACAAACCAATAAATACGTAATTATTAATGTGATAAGTAATATAAAGAAAAGGGATATTTTCCATGGGGGAAAATAAGTTGGGGAGGCAAACTTTGAGTTATATCTGAGCGAGGCCTCTTTGAAGAGGAAACATTTAAGCAGAGACCTGAAGAATGAAAAGGCAATCATATGAAGGGTACTGGGTCAAGAAGTATTCTTGGTATAAGGAACAGCATATATACTAAGAAAGAAAAGAACTTAGTGTGCCCAAGGACCGGAAAGACCATTATGGCTAAAACAGTGAGTGATCAAAGAGATAAATGGGGGGTGAGTTTAGAGAGGTAGGTAGTCCCATATCACATGGGGCCTTGTAGGCCATGCTAATTGGTTTGAAATTTGATCTAAATTCTGTCGGAAGCCTTTGAAGGTTAGTGATGTTATTATTGTTTTACATTTCTAAAAGATCAGTCTAAAAATCCTAAAACTGAGTATAAATGTCAACAAATAAAGGGTGCCAAGACCATTCAATAGGGAAGGAATAGTCTTTTCAACAAGGTGCTTGGACAACTGGATAGCCATATGCAAAAGAATGAAGTTGGACCCCTTACTTCACACCATGTATAAAAATTTACTCAAAGTGGGCCAGACACCTAAATATAAGAGGCAAAAGTATTAAACTCTTAGAAGAAAACATTGGGATAAATTTCCTGACTTTAGATTCTTAGATAAGACACAAAAGCACAAACAACAAAAGAAAATAATAGATAAATTGAACTTCATCAAAATTAAAACTTCTGTTCTTAAAAAAAAAAAAACAAAAACCCATTGCCATCGAGTTGATTCCCACCCAAAGGACACTATAAAGAAAGTGACAAGACAACCCATGGAATGGGAGAAAGTATTTGCAAGTCATATATACCTGGTAAGGGACTTGTATCTAGACTATATAAGAACTTTTATAGCTCAGTACTAGTAAGAGTAAAGCAAATGACTTAATTAAACAATGAACAAAGAACCTGAATAGGCATTTCACCAAACAAGATACACCAACGGCCAGTTAGCACATGAAAAGATGCTCAACATTACTAGTCATCAGGGAAATATAAATCAAACCACAATGAGATAACGCCTCACACCCAGTATGATGGCTGTAATCAAAAAGCTTAGTAATAGACAAATCAGAATCCTGATACACTCTGGTGGGAATGTAAAATGGTGCCGTTGCTTTGGAAAACAATCTGGCAGTTCCTCAAATCATTAAAAGTAAAAAAGTTACCTTTTGACACATCAGTTCCACTCCTAGGTGTATACCAACAAGAAATGAAAACATGTATCTGCACAAAAATCTGTATATGAATGTTTATAGCAGCATTCATAATAGTGAGAAAGTGGAAACCCAAATGTCCGTTAACTGATGAATGGGTAAACAAAATGTGGTATATCCATACAATGAAAATCTTATTCAGCCTTAAAAAGGAATGAAATACTGGTACATACAACAATGTGGGTGAACCCTGAAAACATTACATTAAGTGAGAGAAGTCGGTCACAAAAGACCACACATTATATGATTCCTTAGTGCTGAGATGATTAGAAGGTTGGGTAGCTAAAAGTACAGAGTTTCTGTTTGAAGTAATGAAAATGTTCTAAGATTGATTGTAGTGATAGTTATACAACTGTGAGTATACTAAAAATCATTGAATTGTTTGTACACTTTAAATGATCAAATTGTGTGGTGTGTAAGTTCTACCTCGATAAAGCTGTTACCCCCGCCCCCCCCCCCCAAAAGTCATCGTTGAATTTAGCCAGCGCAGGTCATTGGTGGCCAGAAAACAGTTTCAGTGGAATGGTTGTGGTGAAAGCCTAGTTGGAGTGGGTTTAAGTAAAACTGTAAAGAGAGTAACTGGGGACCCCAAAATATTAGAAAACTCAAGGAGCTTGGTGCAGAGAAATAGGATGACCTGGAGCCAGACAGATGACAGCAACAATGAGAGGTAGTAGGAGACATAATCTAATGACTTGTTTACTTTAATAACTAGAAGAAATTGAAGTGAATTGTTTTTCAAGCTTAATTATTTTTCGTGAAGGATCCTAAACTGTCTCAATAGTATCACCGTCAGACAATGGATTGCTTAGCCTATGCATGCAATTCCTGCATACTTTTATTCTTAGTATTTTCCCAACTGTGGCCCATTATTATCTCTTGGTCATTGCCCTTCTTAGTGGCCCAGTAACATTCCTAGACGCTGTGAGTTCCCTCTTAGTTGAGCATCCGCGGTGAAGAGAATCAAACTTAGTGTTGTTAGGTGAAAAGAATCAGAGAAGAAAAATCAGGAAATGACAGCCTTTAGGGTAATAGTAATGAAATTTTTAACTCGAAAATTACTTGTGAATAGACTTCACAGTCTCTATAAACAAAAACCCAGTGCCATCCAGTCTCTATAGTCACATGTAAATTATATGCTAATATTACACGCTAATATTACTAGCTCAGCAAACTGTTTCATACAATTAGTTGAGACACTTGATATTGTGCCTACTGCTTTACAAGTGTATCTTGCTATTTTTCGTAGGTGAATACCTAAAATATACATGTAAATAGAATTTTGTTAACACAGATCACATTTTCTCATTGATTTGCATAATAAAGTCATAAATCATTCATCCTTACTTTAGATGAGTCCTAATTGGGAGTGATAACAGTTTTTCTTCCTAAGCATTTCTATCAAATAGTTAAACCAATATTTAAATACACCAGAAGTTCTTATTTTAAGAAAACAAGCATGAATCTTTTAATGAGAAAAATTTTTCTTGAACCATACAATTTTAAAGTCATAATGGACAACAGAGATTATCTAGCATAATTCCTTCACTTTACAGATAAGAAAACTTTGAGACCCAGAACAAAAAAATTAAAGAATTTGCCTCATGTCACACATTTAGCTACAGTTATTGCCACAGCTTGAACTTGAACCCAGATTTTCAGCGTATTTTTTATAGTGGTATACTAGTATCTAGTATATATTTAAAATATAGAAAGATTTATAAATCTACATTTTTTTTCAATACTGAGGTTTTTAATATGTTATACACCAAGTTAATACAAGTGGGACCTATTGGTGAAGGGCTCATAACCCATTGCCATCCAGTTGATTTCAACTCATGATGAACCTCTGTGTACACAGTAGAACTACTCCACAGGGTTTTCAAGGCTATGGCCTTTCAGAAGCAGATTGCCGAAACTATCTTCCAGAGTGTCTCTGGGTGGGTTCAAGCCGCCAACCTCTTGGCTAGTAGTCAAGCACTTAACTATTTGCACCAACCAGGGAACCTGAAGACCTCATGAGTACAGCTAAAAGAGAAGTATTTTCCTAAGAAGTATACCTGAAAACTTTCTTTGACTGTGCTAAAAGGAGCCATGTTCAAACCTCATCTGAGCCACATTAGTTATTTGAAACCACAGACTCTTCATTGAATCTGGACCTCACTCTTATCCTTTATCCTAAGATAGCCAAAAGAGCAGGTAATTTAAAGTTTTAAAATACTTGAGTTTTAAGTGCCACTTCTGTCACTTAATTGTTGTACAACCTTGGGCCAATCTCTTAACCTCTGTAGTTGTTAGGTGCCATCGAGCCGGTTCCAACTCATAGCAACACTGTGTACAACAAAACAAAACACTGCCCAGTCCTGCACTGTCTTCACAATCGTTGCTTTGTTTGAGGCCACTGTTGCAGCCACTGTGTCAATCCGTCTCTTTAAGGGTCTTCCTCTTTTTCATTGACCCTCTACTTTACCAAGCATGATGTCCTTCTCCAGGGAATGGTACTCCTGATAACATGTCCAAAAGTGAGGTGAAATGTCACCATCTTCAGTTCTAAGGAGCATTCTGACTGTACATCTTTCAAGACAGATTTGTTTGCTCTCCTGGCAGTCCATAGTATATTCAGTATTCTTCACCAACACTGTAATTCAAAGGCATCGATTCTTCTTTGATCTTCCTTATTCATTGTCCAGTTTTTACATGCATATGAGATGACTGAAAAGACTATGGCTTAGGTCATTCACATCTTAGTCCTCAAGGTGACATGTTTGCTTCTCAACACTTTAAAAAAGTCTTTTGCAGCACATTTACCCAATGTAATACATCATTTCATTTCTTGACTGCTGCTTTCATGGGCGTTGATTGTGGATCCAAGTAAAACGAAACCTTTGACAACATCAGTATTTTCCACATTTATCATGATATGGCTGACTGGTCCAGTTGTGAGGATTTGTGTTTTCTTTATGTAGAGGTGTAATCCATACTGAAGGTTATGGTCTTTGATCATCATCAGTAAGTGCTTCAATCGTCTTCATTTCCAGCAAGCAAGGTTGTTTGTCACCTGCATATCACAGGTTGTTAGTGAGTCTTCCTCCAATCTGATGCCACATTCTTCTTCATATAGCCCAGTTTTTTGAATTATTTGTTCAGCATACACACTGAATAAGTATGGTGAGAGGATACAGCCTTGACGCACACCTTTCCTGATTTTAACCTAACCCACACAGTGTCCCCTTGTTCTATTCAAATGACTACCTCTTAGTCTAGGTACGTGTTCCTTATGAACACATTTAAGTGTTCTGGAATTCCCATTCTTCACCATGTTATCCATAATTTATGATCCACACAGTCAGATTCCTTTGCATAGTCAATAAAATGCATGTAAATATCTTTCTGGTATTCTCTGCTTTCAGCCAAGATCCATCTGACATCAGAAACTGTATCCCTTGTTTCACATCCTTTTCTGAATCTGACTTGAATTTCTGGCAGTTACCTGTTGATATACAGCTACAACCATTTTTAAATTATCTTCAGCATAATTTTACTTGCGTGTCATATTAATGGTATTGTTTGATAACGTCCACATTCTGTTGGATCACCTTTCTTTGAAATGGGCACAGATATGAATCTCTCCAGTCAGTTGGCCAGGTAGCTGTCTTCCAGATTTCTTGGCGTAGATGAGTGAGCACTTCCAGCTTTGCATCACTTCGTTGAAACATCTCAAATGGTTTCTGTTAATTTCTGGAGCCTTATTTTTCACCAGTGCCTTCAGTGCAGTTTGGAAGTCTTCCTTCAGCACCATCGGTTCCTGATCATATGCTACCTCCTGAAATGGTTGAACATCAACCAGTTCTTTTTGGTACAGTGACTCTGCTTATTCCCTCCACCTTCTTTTGATACTTTTTGTGTCGCTCAATTTCTTGCCCATAGAATCCTTCAGTATTGCAACTCAAGGCTTGAATTTTTAATTCAGTTCCTTTAGCTTGAGAAATGCCAGCCCTGTTCTTCCCTTTTGCTATTCTAACTCCAGGTCTTTGCACATTTCACTATAATATTTATTTTGTCTTCTCGAGCTACCTTTTGATATCTCTTTTACTTCATCATTTTTCTCTTTTGCTTTTTAACTACTCTACTTTCGAGAGCAAGTTTCAGAGTCTCTTCTGACATCTGTATTGCACTTTTTCTTTTTTTCCTTTTCTGTCTTTTTGATGGAAACCCTGGTTGACTTGACGGCACAGGGTTTGGTTTCGGTTTTTTGGTCTTTTTCATGTATGATATCTTTGATGTCATTCCACAATTCATCTGGTCTTCCATCATTAGTGTTCAATGTGTCAAATCTATTCTTGTACAAAGTGTGACCTAGCCTCCAAAGAGGCTTAATTTTCTCAACCATAAAACGGGAATAATGACTATAGTTACCTCACAAAGTTATTTTATTAATGTTGTGACTGTGGTGCAAAAGATTTTTGAGTGTTTACTGTGCGCCAGACACTTTAATCAATTGTTGATGTAATTAAAATCAGATAGACTTGTTAAAAACCAACACATGTTGTCTATGACTAAACTTTTCATTTATCAGTCAACCCATACGCATTGTCATCAAGTCTATTCCAACTCATAGCAACTCTATAGGACAGATTAGAACTACCCCATAGGGTTTCCAAAGCTGTAATCCTTATGGAAGCCAACTGCTCCGATCTTTCTTCCCTGGAGCATCCATTGAGTTCAAACCACTAACATTTTGGTTAACAGCTGAGTGCTTTAACCACTGTGCGACCAGGGCTCATCGCAGTTATTTTCATTCCATATATACGTAATTTTATTTTTGTAATTTAGCTTTTCACAAAGAAGCCCTGGTAGGACAGTGTGTCAAGTGCTCAACTGCTAATCAGAAGGTGGGCAGTTCGAACCCACCAGCCAATTCTCGGGAGAAAGATGTGGCAGTCAGCGTCCGTAAAGATTTATAGCCTTCGAAATCCTATCCAGCAGTTATACCCTGCTACGGAAACCCTGGTGATGTAGTAATTAAGTGACCACGGTCAGCAGTTCGAATCCACCAGGCACTCCTTGGAAACCCTATGGGATGGTTCTACTCTGTCCTATAGGGTTGCTATGAATCCGAATTGACTCGACGGCAACAAGTTTGCTTTTGGCTTAAATCTTACTGTAAATGAAATCTTGATTCCTGTTACCTAAGGTTTGTTGTTGTTGTTGTTAAATTTGTTCTTTCACCACATTAAAAGGCTTTTTACCAAATTTGTTCAAACCACCAGTAATTAATTGAATTGGGTCACACAAAAATAATGAGCTTAAATCCTAACCTCTATGCCTGTGGTTATAATCCTATTTAGAATGGATCGTCTTTGTTATGTTAACGAGGCAGGGTTTATGTAGGATGTGTCTTGAGTAAATCTCTTACAAGATACAAAAGAAGAGATTAAAGAAGCAGAGATGGGGTAAGATAGATGCCCATCCACATGGAGCTTTATAGCCTTGGAAATCCTATCCAGCAGTTCTGCTATGTCCTATAGGATCACTGAGTTAGAATCGACTCCATGGTAGTGGGTTTGGTTTTCCTATACCAGTATAATTTTAAAGACAGGTTGTGGAATATCCAGATAGTTCATTTTAATATAAAAGTTGCTGAAATTATGAAAATCAGGTATTTAATGTACATGATTTGAAATGTGCTGCTTTTGAAATATGTTTTGAATAATTTGATAACCTATGACGGCACGCACTAGGTTAACCTATGTTAAATGTGCACACACTAGGTTAACCTATGTCGGCACGCACTAGGTTAACCTATGTTAAATGTGTAGAAACATAAATAAGGAAGCCCAAATCTTACTTGTAACTGTGATACGTTCTTGCGAGCTCATGTTTTATCAGTTACCAGTCTGCTTAGGGGAAACCCTGGTGGTGTAGTGGTTAAGTGTTAAGGCTGCTAACCAAAGGGTTGGCAGTTCGAATCTATGAGGCGCTCCTTGGAAACTCTATGGGGCAGTTCTACTCTGTCCTATGGGGTCGTTATGAGTCGGAATCGACTTGATGGCACTGGGTTTGGTTTTTGGTTTGGAGTCTGCTTACGGTGAGGAGGGAGTAAACATCATCAAAATCAAAGCAGTTTAATAAAAATTTTTTAGATGACAATAGAAGATGTTTATTGTCAGCAAATCAATATTATGGTAAAGATTGCTTACAAAGAAATGTATCTCATAGAGTTCAACAGGGCTTAGTCAGTTTCTTAATATCAACTAGTTCAGCTTTAAAAAATCTAATCACATGTACTCAAAATTGATATTCTTAAATGTATTGATTTTATTTTATTTTGTTATTGAAGTATTTTTTCCTAGAAAGCTATTTAAATTGCAGAAACTTACACTGTAGGTGATTGAATTGTTTTATGTCAGTGGTAAATAAGGAAAGAGATTATGATAGTTACTATAATCTACTATAGTTACTTTAATAGACTAAGAATATGAAATAAACGAGATCATGTTGGTTGAATAAATGATAGCAACTAAAAAGCTAAGAAATATTTATGTATGTAATGTTTAATAATGTGTCTTCAGATAGCAGATTTACTAATTACTTAAGACAGATATTATCACTGAACAATTTTGAGTGGAGGGAAAATGCTTAAGAAACTTTTTTGCATACATGAAATAATAGTGGTCCTTTGGTAGATACATTATTAGATTATGATGTACTGGATATATTCTCGATCTGTTCTTTAACATATACTGATACTCATCAAACAGTTGGCTGGAATTGATTTCAGAATCTGGGACCTTGACCACGTTTTACCTGCTGTGCAAAGCTAACTGACCCATATACCCCGTGCTATCGAGTACCCATATTTAAAAAAAAAAAAAAGGAATTGAATATTCTGTGTTCAAACCAGGGCCCTGAACAAGTTTGTTCTGGTTTGAACCCCTGCTGAGAACTTACATTTCTAACAAGTTCTCAGGGGATGCTAATGCTGCTGGTTAGGGACCCATTCATTCTGAGAACCACTAGTTGAGCAGTGTGTCTCAGAATTTATTATATATAAGAATCACCTGGGGATCTTGTTAAAATTTAGATTCTGATTCAGTATATCTGGGGTGGAAATGCAAATTCTCAGCATGGGTTCAAACCAGAACAAACCAGTTCAAAGCTCTGGTTTGAACAGCAGCACTGTGTTCTGAAAGTTGAGCTAGCCAGGACTAATATAAGATATAAAATAGCCACACTATTATCCTTAAGGAATATTATTATTTATAGACACATTTCCTCATACATGAAAGTGGAAAAATGTGCCCATGTAATCCACTGTATTTTCACTGAAAGTCAAGTTACTGAAAGAAGGAAGGAAATCAAGTTGCCATATGAGAAATAACCATACTGCCTTTTAAAATCATTCATTATCCATAGCTGTGTTTGTTTTGTATAGAATAGCACTCTTTTCTCTTGGTATTCTTTTTTGGTTTTTGTTAGATAGGTACTTTGGGCTAGCTGTTGCTGCTCAATAAAATGTTTAGAGATATACATATTTTAAACCACCTACCATTGATTGTGCACACTAAACAGTCTGCCACATTTCCCAACTTTTGATATTCTTTAATGTTACATGTATGCTTCAAAGTGTATTTCATTCTTTCTTTAGAGCATTTCTTCCAACCATATGATTGCTATACTTAAAATCACAGTTAAACAAATAGTTTTATATTGTTAACATCACCCACAGCCTTGACAGCATTAGGCACTTAAATGTCTATGGAATAGCTCTGCTCCAGAACGTCATTATAGTGATATTTAATGTTCAGCCATAGTATACAAGTTGCCCATTATACAGAATCTTAAATTCAGTTAATGTAAAGCAGATTTTCTTCACTCTTGCTAAATTTTCTTTGAAATGTTTCATAATATTTGTAAAATATTTTAATATGGTAACCTTAATGCTACTATTTATGTGGGAAGTAGTTTAGGTAATCTTCTTAAATTCATGTATTTTATTGTCTTTTTTAACAAAAGAAGTGATAAACAGCGAGTTTTAGTGGAGATTTTACTCACATGTCTTCATTTGTATTAAAAGATGTAGTTTTTAAATTATTATTTCATTATTTGTTGTAAGAAAATTAAAACTTTGATGGAAGATGAGCTCAGGTGATCAGGACATTGATTCAGGTGTACTTGGCATAGCAGTTCATTAACTGTGTGTTAATTATCTATGATTACTCCTGAAAAGCTATAGTGGGCATCATCTTTTAGGTTGCTTCATTAAATCATTAATTTTCTTGGCAGTAACTGAGCCTGACATAATTAAGTCGTCTCAGTCACCACAGATTTTATCTTCCCGTGATATCAAGAACACTGAGTAGCTAATAAAAGGCATTTGTAACTTATTCCCTGGATGGGTTGACTTTATATTTTAGGACTATTAAATACTATTTTGGCTCATCTGACTTTATATTTAGGTAATCAAATAAATGTGTACCTTATAATTGTTTACTTAATGTTTTACCTCGGATTTTGTATTTCCTGTGGAATAAGTCCGTTTGTGTATCTGAACCATTTCTCACCAACAGTTCTCTGGCCCATGGCTACCTAAAGCTGCTGAAGTTCATTCAGAGCATCATTTATGAGGAAGGATTTGATGGATCGAATCCCCAGGTATTAAGCACCTTCAAAGCTTTTTATAATCAGGTATACAATGTTGTTTTCAAACTCTCTAGGAGTGGACCCAGAAGGCCTTAGAGTAATCAACAGTGAACAAGCTGTTTCGAAGCACAAAAGACATAAATAAGCAGAGCACAGGCAGCCTTAGTTCTACTATTAATGCGTATATAGAGTTTTAGCTAAGTTTTCAGTGCATACAGGTAAGATAGGCACATGCATAGTCAAAATTAATTATTTTAAAATATTTATTTTGTACCATTTGGAGTTTAAATGTAGCCAGATTTTTAAAATTACTTTGAATCAGCAAGATGTACTTTCCTATCTAAATTTTTCGTGTTTCTGTCATTTAAGACTTAATTTCGAATTACCTTATGAGGAAGAATTAATTATCTTAAGATTTTATTTCTTATTACATTATGATTTGAGTTGTTTCATTGAATAAAAGATGCATTTTTATTTGCTATGTAAAAATATTTTATGACAACTATTTCTCTGTAGCTCTGTTTTTAAAAACTTCCTCCAAATTCCCACTATTAAAGATGTTCCAGTTAGTTTAACTTAAACAAAATGAGGGAAATTTTATTTCTACGTATTATGCCTTTCAGAATTCTTCCTCAGTGACTTTAATTGCTTTAGCTGCTAAAAGATTTGCATTACATTTATATTATTTTAGCAGAATTATTTCCAGAGCACCATTGTTTTTATTGAAGAAGACAGAGAAGTAAAAAATATTAGGGCATTATCAGCTGCTTCTTTTCCTGAATTCATAGATTTAAAAATATTATTGTAAACTTTACTGCTATATTTAGCATACTCTTCATGGCAAAATAAATTATTTTAAAGTTGTTAGGTGTGTGTGGTGAGACAGACATTTATTTACATTGGCTTTCATGTATGCCACAGTTTGTGACGGCCCTTGATATTTAGTACAATTTTATGTTGCTCACTGTTGGTCCGTTTTGAGATCTAGCTAAGATCTGTGGGTACCATATCTTCCCTTTGGTGGCAGTGCCTGTCTGGAGAAGTAAATTGGTCCCTGACAGACACCTCTTCCCACACACTGTGGTAACTACGGAAACAGGCATGTCATAACAGTTCCTGCAGTATAGATTGCAGAGCTGCTGCTCTTGCAGGATGATGACACATCTTCTGAGAGCAAGAAATTTTATAGAATGCAAAAGGGTAAGAGCAATAGCAAAGGAATACACATATACACATGTGCGCACACACACACATACATCCTAAGAACTCGTAATAAGTAAACGATCATTGAAATGGAATGAAGTGTTTGTTTTCTAACTTGTTTATTTGAGTATGAAAATAGCACCATTTTCAGTAAACAATTTTTTTTTTAATGGAAATTTATAGACAACAAACTGGAGCTGGTTTGGCTCCCTGAACCAGAGATTCTATCAGTTTCATAAGGATTAGACAGGGTTGAGGTAGATATTTCTATGGTGAATACCATGAATGGTTAAAAAATTGAAATTAACAATGTCATTATAAAAAAATATATTTCAAATTTGATTGGAACTAAAATATAGTCAATAAATTTCCATATCATTAAATTATAAATTGTATTGCTAAATTACCTGCTCTGTGTGTCTGTCTCGGAAACTGCATATGAGTTCAGGAAACCACAAAAATTCATCTCTCGTACGCTCCTGCAGAAAATATTTTTTCTGAGTCAAAATAATCCTCTGATATTGAAATAAATACTACTTTTTAAAAGGAAAATTTTAGAGGTCTTAAAAGCTTATAAGCAGCCATCTAAGATATTCCAGTGGTCTAACCCCATCTGGAGCAAGAGAGAGTGAAGAAAACTAAAGACACAAGGAAAAAATTAAGCCAAAGGACTAAGGAACCACAACTACCATGCCTTCCACGAGACTGAGTCCAGTACAACTACATGGTGCCCAGCTACCACCACTGACTACTCTGACAAGGATCACAATAGAGGGTCCCAGACAGAGCTGGAGAAAAACCTACAACAAAATTCTAACTCACAAAAAAAGACCAGACTTACTGGCCTTGCAGAGACTGGAGAAACCCCAAGAGTATGGCCCGCAGATACCCTTTCAGTTCAGTAATGAAGTCACTCCTGAAGTTCACCCTTTAGCTAAAAATTAGACAGGCCCATAAAACAAAATGAAACTAAAGGGGCACACCAGCCCTGGGGCGAGGACTAGAAGGCAGGAGGGGACAGGAAAGCTGGTAATAGGGAACCCAAGGTTGAGAAGGGAATGTTGACATGTCATGGGGTTGTTAACCAGTGTCAGAAAACAATATGTGCACTAACTGTTTAATGAGAAGCTAGCTTGTTCTGGAAACCTTCATCTAAAGTCGGACAAAAAAATAAATTTTTTTAAAAAATGGGCAAAGGACATGAACAGAAACTTCACTATGGAGAACTTTCGGGCGACCAACAAATACATGAAAAAATACAGTCGCCAGCCATTAGAGAAATGCCAGTCAAAACTACAATGAGATACCATCTCACCCCTGTAAAAAATGGGAATGATTGAAAAACAGAAAACAACAAATGCTGGGGAGGTTGAAACTGTTATATGCTGTTGGTGAGGTTGTAAAATGATACAGCCCCTATGGAAAACTGTGTGATACAGCCTCAAAAAGCTAGAAATAGGAAAACCATATGATGCAGTAACCTAGGTATATATACAGGAGATACAAGAGCAGTGACACAGATAGACATATGCATACCTATGTTCGTTGCAGCTTTATTCACAATAGCAAAAAACGGAAAGAACCTAAAGTGCCCATCAACAGATGAATGGATAAAGAAATTTTGCTACATCCATATAATGAAATACTATGCCAATATAAAGCATAATGAGGAATCTGCAAAACATCTTATAACATGGATGAACCTGGAGGGTATTCCAAGCCAAAAAACCAAACGCAGTGCCGTAGAGTCAATTCCGACTCATAGCGACCCTATAGGACAGAGTAGAGCTGCCCCACAGAGTTTCCAAGGAGCGCCTGGTGGATTCGAACTGCCAGCCCTTTGGTTAGCAGCCTTAGCACTTAACCACTATGCCACCAGCGTTTCCTGGAGGGCATTATGCTGAGGGAAATAAGTCAAAAGGACAAATATTGTATGGTCTCACTATTACAAAGCAGCATTCTTTGATGGCTACCAGGGATCAGAAGGGGCGAGAGAGAGAATTGCTTTCTAGATAGTAAACACTTGTTATGTTTTTGTGATGGGACAGGCAATACCAATTATGGGTGAAGTCTGCACAACTTGGCCAGGGTAAATAAAGACACTAAGAAGTATACAAGGAAAAGGGACAATTTCAGTAAATACTGTAACATACCAATTTTGTAACAACAGTAATAACAACCAAAAAAATATGTTTGTGGTTACATAGGTAGATGTGTGTGTATAGGAAGACATATGTGAGTAAGTGCACATGCATGTATAGGTTATCTGTAGGTAAATGTATATACATGTTTATGTGTGCTGTATAACCCATACCCATAAACCCATTGCTGTCAAGTCAATTCTGACTCATAGTGACTCTATAGGACAGAGTAGAACTGCACCATAGAGTTTCCAAGGAGCAGTTGGTGGATTCAATCTGCTGACCTTTGGTTAGCAGTCATAGCTCTTAACCACTGCACCACCAGCGTGCTGCATATGTATCCATATATATAATAAAGCATGTAGGGAACTCAGTTACAGAGACTTCCTAGACATAGCCAAACAACTCTCAGGATTGGTTTACTGGGTTAAAAGCTTAGGACCATAGTCTCATGGGACAACTTAGGCAATTGGCGTAACATAGTTTATAAAGGTAATGTTCTACATCCTGGTTTGGTGAGTAGCATCTGGGGTCTTAAAAGCTTGCAAATGGCCATCTCAGATACAACTGTTGGTCTTTACTCATCTGGAACAAAAGAGGATGAAGGAAACTAAAGACGCAAAGAGGAAACTAGTCCACAAGACTACTAGCCCACAAGAACCACAACAGCCTCTTCTAACTTGAGACCAGAAGAACTAGATGGTGCCCAGCTACCACGTCCAACAGTTCTGACCAGGGACGCAATAGAAGGTCCGGAATAGAATGGGAGAAAAATGTAGAACGAAATTCAAATTCCAAAAAAAGGTGAGACCTACTGGACCAATAAAGACTACAGGAACCCCTGAAACTACCACTCTAAGATAACCTTTGAACTGAAACTATTTCTGGAGGACATCTTTCAGCCAATTAATAGATTGGCTTATAAAATAACCAGTATCACCTATGAGTAATGTGGTCCCTTAAACAATCAACTATATGAGACCAAACGGTCAACATTTACCCAAAAGCAATGATGAAAAGGCAAGGAGGGAAAGGGAAGCTAGATCAATGGAAACAGAAGAAACAGAGTGGAAATAATTAGAATGCTGTGCACATTGTGAAAATTGTAACCAATGTCATAGGACAATTTGTATAAAAATTTTTAAATGGGAACCTAATTTGCTGCGTAAACTTTCACCTAAAACACACTATTAAAAATGTATAAATAAATAAAAGTGTTAATATGGTTGTTGTTGTTAGGTGCTGTAGAGTCAGTTCCAATTCATAGTGACCCTATGTAGAACAGAACAAAACACTGCCCAGGCCTGTAGCATCCTCACAATCATTGTTATATTTGAGCCCATTTTTGCAGCCACTGTGTCAATCCATCTCATTGAAGGTCTTCCTCTTTTTTGCTGACTTCCTACCTTACCAACAATGATGTCCTTTTCTAGGGACTAGTCCCTTCTGATAACGTGTCCAAATTACGTGAGACAAAGTCTCACTGTCTTCGCTTCCAAGGAGCACTCTGGCCGTACTTCTTCCAAAACAGACTTGTTCGTTTTTCTGACAGTCCATGGTTTATTATATATTCTTCACCAACACCATAATTCAGTGGTATCAGTTTTTCTTTGGTTAATATTAAAACTGTTTTAGAAAAAAGGAAAAAAGATTTAGGCTTGTGATATACCTCAAATTTCCCAAAAATGAAAATAATTGATTCTGTTATTTTTTATACTTTTATCATCTAAAATATTTCTTTTATATTGGCTTATTATTAATAGTATATAAAACTTTTTACCATGCGCTATGGACATTATCTCACTGATCTGTTTTTTAAATAAAAATAAGAATTGGTAGCTAAAGGTAAAAGAGGTATCCTATTAGTTACCAAAACTTACTGTGTTTACCCTTTTCCCTTTCCTTTAGAAAAAACAGAAAAACATTTTAAGAATAGGAATTCAGAATCTTGGCTCACCTTTGTGGGGAGATGACATTTGCTGTACAGAAAACTGCAGCAATAGTCACAGTCTTACCAAGTTCCTCTATGTTCTTCGTGGTCTTCTGCGAACCTCCCTTTCAGTCTGCGTCATCACGGTGCCCTCACACCTTATCCAGGTGAGAATTTTCCAAAGCTGCCTTCCCTTAGTTAGTGGTACGTAGTAAAGAGTAACTTATAAATGCTTTGTGAATCTGATAAATTATTTTCATATACCATTCAAATAAAAGAAATTTCAGATGTTCGAAACGCCAGAGTTTTTAAAAAATGACATAGATTATTAAATTTTATATATTTGTGTTTTTAGTATATAGTGAGTGTATGATACATCTGTCTTTACTGGTTTTATTGTTCTTTGATTGCTTGTGGACTTGCTAGGATCACTAAGATAAAATATGAGGGTAATTTTTGCTGGGACCTGAATAGGACAACTCCCCTTACTTCCTCTCTGGTTCTGCGTATAATCCTCCAGAAACTACACACTCAAGAAAAGACTTTCTACACAAGCTCAAAAAAAGTCCTTTTGTTCAAGGGACAAGTTGGGGAGTATTTTCATCATGATTACTGTTATAGGTAATTGCGTGTGTGAGTATATGTATATATATGTATATACAAACACAAATATATATACATATGTATAGATGTATATATCAATCACAATAATAGAAATAATTTAACTTAAAAAAAATTCTGTAGCAATGAAACGAATCATTTAAAAGTAAAAAGAAATTAAATCTCTGAAATCATTTTTTTTCTAATGCCCATACTAAAATGTTTTGATTTGGAATGACTTGCTTTTGCAGGAGAGAGGTATTGAATTATGTTTTGCTTTACTTCTCTGGGTGATAGTAATAATAATAATAAAGATTTGAAAAAAAGAAAAAAACCCTTTGCCATCAAGTGGATTCCGACTCATGGCAACTCCAATAGTAATAACAGGAAACAAGTACCAGACACTTAACTTGAGTGTAAATCAGACCTCAAACGCATATTGTAGGAAAACTCTACTAGAATATGTTTACAAGTTTTTATTCTAGAACTTATTCTGTCAACACTAATAAATCTCATACCTCTAATATTAGAGCCAGAAAGGACAGGAAGGGATCCTCTGGTCTGGGCACCCTCCTTGAACAAGTAAAACATTATCCTTGTTTTGGAACAGAGTCCTGAACTGAAATGACATATTCAAGCAAATCAAAGAAATAATGACTATACTTAGTGAGATTGCAAAGGCCTATGAAAATGTAATACTTAATTACTTTAATGGAATATAACATGTAATTGACCTTTGAAGTTTTCCAAGGAAATAAAGAAATGCCATTTTAAGATGTTTTACCTAAGCATACTGTCCAAGAGGTAAAGCTAAGACCCTTGTTTAAGGGTTAAGTTTGTGAAACATGTCAAAACCCTCTAAACTAGAGGAAAAGAATTTTAGATATGATTTGTATTTGCTTTTAAGAAAAATCCACTATTATCTACCACTCATCTACCATCTTTACTTAAAATTTTTAAGATTGGCTAATGCAGCACCTTGTTCCTTCCTCCACAAGTGGAGAAAGATGATTGGCAATGTACCCCCTGGCAGTGTACCCCCTGCGTTGGCTGTATACCCCCATACCATAGCTATCTGCTATTCAGGTAAACTTTCCTCTTAAATAATTTCAAAATTTAAGCAAAATAAAAATTAGATCTCTGTCAGTAGAAAAATTGATAATTTCACATGAAGACATCTTAAATCCAAACCTTTCCCTCTCAACAAATTGAAAAAAAAAAAAATTCTGCAATTCTTATAAATTTAGTTATTGAAGCGATATTTTACTATCTTTGATTATCCCTTCCTTCTTTCATTCATATATTTCTTTTACACTTTTTTTGAGTGACAGATGTGCGCTGCTGCCCACTGTATATATCACTTGAAATTCGAAAATCAGTAAGAGACACTGGTTTCTTTCAAGGACCTTACTCTCCAGTGTGGGAAATAAACATTAAAAAGATGAATTGCAGAATAGTATGGTAAATTTGGTGATAGATTTATACGGATATAGGATCAGAACCTTAGTCCAGTGTTTCTCAAACTTTTGATCTCAGAATCTATACTCTTAAAAATTCTTGCTCAGTGATGTAAGTCAATCATAAAAGGACAAATATTGTATGAAGCCACTACTATGAAGTAACAACAAAAAGTTTACACACAGGAAAAAAAAATTATTCCATAGTTACCAGTTATGGAAGGGAAGAGGGGAGGATATAACCAATTAAATAGAAGACACAAGGTAATACTGGTGAAGGGAAAGACAAGGTGTAATACGGGAGAGGACACTGTGAGAGACACAAGATTAGAGGACAACTACAGTAACTACTACAGCTTAGACAATCCTACAGCAATAGTACTAACAAACAATAATTGAGAAATAGGTAAATAGGTACTCCAAGAGGTATGGAAGGTTGTAAGGGAACACACACACCAGCAGATAACGGTTTGGCGGTGAATATTTCTACATACGTGACTGTAGGTGCGGCTCATAAAGAGCACACAAGAGCCACAGTAGTCAGAACAGCCTGGTACTGGTACAACAACAGATACATGGACCAATGGAACAGAATTGAGAATCCAGACAGAAATCCATCCACATATGAGCAGTTCATATTTAACAAAGGCCCCAAATCAGTTAAATGGGGAAAAGACAGTCTTTTTAACAAATGGTGCTGGCATAACTGGATATCCATCTGCAATAAAATGAAACAAGACCCATACCTCACTCCATGCACAAAAACTAACTCAAAATGGATCAAAGACCTAAATATAAAATCTAAAACAATAAAGATCATGGAAGAAAAAATAGGGACAATGTTAGGAGCCCCAATACATGGCATAAACAGTATAGGAAACATTATAAAGAACATAGAAGAAAAACTAGATAACTGGGAGCTCCTAAAAATCAAACACTTATGCTCATCCAAAGATTATACCAAAAGCGTAAAAGACTATCTACAGACTGGGAAAAAGTTTTTAGCTATGACATTTCTGATCATCGCCTGATCTCTAAAATCTGCATGATACTGCAAAAACTCAACTGCAAAAAGACAAATAACCCAATTAAAAAATGGGCAAAAGATATGAATAGACACTTCACTAAAGAAGACATTCAGGTAGCTAACAGATATATGAGGAAATGTTCACGATCATTAGCCATTAGAGAAATGCAGATCAAAAGTACAATGAGATTTCATCTCACTCCAACAAGGCTGGCATTAATCCAAAAAACATAAAATAATAAATGTTGGAGAGGCTGTGTAGAGATTGGAACACTTTTACAGTGCTGGTGGGAATGTCAAATTGTACAACCACTTTGGAAATCGATTTGGCGCTTCCTTAAAAAGCTAGAAATAGAACTACCATACAATCCAGCAATCCCACTCCTTGGACTATATCCTAGAGAAATAAGAGCATTTACACGAACAGATATATGCATTCCCATGTTTACTGCAGCACTGTTTACAATAGCAAAAAGATGGAAGCAACCAAGGTGCCCATCAACGGATGAATGGATAAATAAATTATGGTATATTCACACAATGGAATACTACACATGAATAAGGAACAGTGAAGAATCTGTGAAACATTTTATAACATGGAGGAACCTGGAAGGCATTATGCTGAGTGAAATTAGTCAGTTGCAAAAGGGCAAATATTGTATAAGACCAGTATTATAAGAACTTGAGAAATAGTTTAAACTGAGAAGAAAACATTCTTTTGTGGTTATGAGAGGGAGGCAGGGTGGGAGAGGGGTATTCACTAATTAAGTAGTAGATAAGAACTACTTTAGGTGAAGGGAAAGACAGCACACAGTACGGGGAGGTCAGCACAATTGGACTAAACCAAAAGCAAAGAAGTTTCCTGAATAAACTGAATGCTTCGAAGGCCAACATAGCAGGGGCAGAGGTTCGGGGACCATGGTTTCAGGGGACATCTAAGTCAATTGGCATAATGAAACCTATTAAGAAAACGTTCTCCATCCCACTTTGAAGAGTGGTGTCTGGGGTCTTAAACGCTAGCAAGCAGCCATATAAGATCCATCAATTGGTCTCAACCCACCTGGATCAAAGGAGAATGAAGAACACCAAGGACACAAGGTGATTACGAGCCCAAGAGACAGAAAGGGCCACATAAACCAGCGACTACATCATCCTGAGACCAGAAGAACTAGAAGGTGCCTGGCTACAACTGATGACTGCCCTGACAGGGACCACAACAGAGAACCCCTGAGGGAGCAGGAGAGCAGTGGGATGCAGACCCCAAATTCTCATAAGACCAGACTTAATGGTCTGACTGAGACTAGAAGGACCCCGGTGGTCATGGCCCCCAGACCTTCTGTTGGCCCAGGACAGGAACCATTCCCGAAGCCAACTCTTCAGACATGGATTGGACTGGACAATGGGTTGGAGAGGGATGCTGGTGAGGAGTGAGCTTCTTGGATCAGGCTGACACATGAGACTATGTTGGCATCTCCTGCCTGGAGGGGAGATGAGAGGGTGCGGGGGTTAGAAGCTGACGAAAAGAGAGAGTGGAGGGAGAGAGCAGGCTGTCTTATTAGGGGGAGAGTAATTGGGAGTGTGTAGCAAGGTGTATATGGGTTTTTGTGTGAGAGAGTGACTTGATTTGTAAACTTTTGCTTAAAGCACAATAAAAATTATTAAAAAAAAAAAAAGCACACAAGAGATATAGTCAGGGAAGCCTCTTGGACTTAAGCAAACACCTCGTGGGATGAATTTCCTAGGCTAAAAGACAATGGACCGTAGACTCAGGGGTTATCTATGTCAATTGGCACAATATAGTACATAAAGACGATGTTCTGCATCCTGCTTTGGTGCATAACATCTGGATCTTAAAAGCTTGCCAGCGGCCATCTGAGGTACAACAATTGGTCTGTTCCCCTCCGGAGCAAAGGAGAGTGAAGAAAACCAAAGACTCAAGGGAGCAGTTAGTCCATAGGACCAATGGACCACATGAACCACAGTCTGCACAACAACCCCAGGACCAGAAGTACTAGGTGGTACCTGGTTACTACTACTAACTACTCTGTCTAAGATCTCAACAGAGGGTCCTGGACAGAGCAGGATAAAAAATCAAATTCACGAAAAAGACCAGACTTACTGGTCTGACTGAGACTAGAGGAGCTGCTGAGACTATGGCCCTAAGACACTCTTCTGACCTGAACTGAAGCTATTCCTGGAGGCCGTCTACCAGCCAAACAATAGACAAGTACATAAGATAATAACACTCAAGGGGAACATATGCCTTAGAACAATCAATTATACAAGATCGGGTGCTATTTGCCAAAAAGCAAAGATGAGGAGGCAGGAGGAAGTAGAAAATCAGGATGAAAGAAAATGGGGAACCCTGGGCAAAAATGGGGAGAGTGCTGACACATTGTGGGGAATAAAACTAAGGTCATGAAACAATTTATGTACAAGCTAATGGGAAACGAATTTGCTCTGTACTTCACCGAATCCACAATTAAAAAAAAAATTGAAGATCCCAAAAAACATTTGTTCGTGTGAGTTTTATCTATCGATATTTACCATATTGGAAATTGAAACTGAGAAAGATTCAAATATTTATTTATCAATTCATTTAAATTAATAATAAATTGATTTAATAAGTAATATGCTTTTTATGAAAAATAATGATTTTCCAAACAAAAAAAAAAATTAAGAAAAGTAGCATTGTTTTACAATTTTAAAAATCTCTTTGTGGTCTAGCTTAGTAGAAAAAGCTGGATTCTAATTTTTTTTTTTTATTCTAATATCTGCTTCTTTATTCAATGAATCCGTTGTGATACATTGTTTTGGTTGAAGAATTCAAAGAAAATCTGGCCTTACACAGGTATGTGGTTGGAACAAGGAGGACTATTTTAATAGCCTTTTCAGATGATTGTGGATATTCTCTCATGCCACACCAAAATTTGACAAGTGATACTTTTCCTGAGTGTTGGTTGTAATGTGCAATTAGAAACCATATCAATGAACTTTTCATACTACGTTACACTAAAAGGCATGGTTTATCTTGCATTTTGTATCTTTTACCCATTCGTGATATTGTAACATCATTCCTTGATCATTTGGAAATTATTCTTTCACTGAGTTATGCAGATCTTTCAAATGTTTACACGCTTCACTATACAATATCAAAAAATCTATTTGTTAACAACATTACCACCATCTGTATGGCTGTATATGTCCCCAGTTTATTTTTATTGTTGAATAGTTTTCTGTTATATGAATATATCAATTTCTTTATCTTTCTACCTGTTGATGGACATTTGGATTGTTTCCAGTTTGAAGTTGTAAATAAAGCTACTATGAATATTAGTGCATAAGTCTTTGTGTAGATGTATATTTTCATCTGTCTTGGAGTAATTGCTGGATGTGATATGTTTAGTAGGTAGTGATAAACTTAACTATAAGAAGCTGCCAGATTGTCTCCAAAGTGCTTATATCATTTTACACTCCCATCCTGTGTATGATAAAGTCACCTGCTCTACATCTCCTCCAAAACTTTTTTTTTTATTTTCAATCTTTTTGATTTTAGCCATTCTGGTACATGTGAAATGGTATGACATTGTGGTTTTAATTTGCATTTCCTTGATAACGAATGACGTTGCCCATATTTTCAATGTCCTTATTGGCCATTTGCATATCATTTTTTATTGGGTTTATTTCCTAATTATTAAGTTTTCAGAATTCCATATATATGGATGCTTTTAAAAAAATTTTGGAGGGAATGTAGAGCAAGTGAATTTATCATACATAGCTGATGGGAGTTTAAAATGATACAAGCACTTTGGAGACAATTTGGCAGTTTCTTGTAGTTACTATTGAGTTTTAAGAATTCCTTATAGATTTTACATATATTTACATATATATATATGGAATTCTTGTTGTTGTTAGGTGCTGTCAGGTTGGTTCCAACTCATAGTGACCCTATGTACCACCGAACGAAACACTGCCCGGTTCTGCGCCATCCTTACAATCATTATGCTCAAGCCCATTGTTGCAGCCACTATGTCAGTCAACCTCATTGAGAGTCTTCCTCTTTTCCACTGACCCTGTACTTTACCAAGCATAATGTCCTTCTCCAGGGACTGATCCCTTCTGACATCATGTCCAAAATATGTAAGACACAGTCTCGCCATTCTTGCTTCTAAGGAGCGTTCTGGTTGTACTTCTCCCAAGACGGATCTGTTCATTCTTTTGGCAGTCCATGCTGTGTTCAGTATTCTTTGCCAGCACCACAATTCAAAGGTGTCAATTCTTTTTCGGTCTTCCTTATTCATTGTCCAGCTTTCACATGCATATGATGTGATTGAAAATACCATGGCTTGGGTCAGGTGCACCTTAGCCTTCAAGGTGACATCTTTGCTTTTCAACACTTCAAAGAGGTCCTTTGCAGCAAATTTGCCCAATGTGATGTGTCTTTTGATTTCTTGGCTGCTGTTTCCATGGGTGTTGATTGTGAATCCAAGTAAAATGAAATCCTTGACAACTTATGGAATTCTTAAAACTCACTAATTAGGAAATAAACAACCCAATAAAAACTTATATGCAAATGGCCAATGAGGACATGAAAAGATGGGCAACATTGTTCATTATCAGGGAAATGCAAATTAAAACCACAATTTCATACCATTTCACATGTACTAGAATGGCTAAGGAAACTCTGGTGGCATAATGGTTAAGAGCCTACGGCTACTAACCAAAGGTCGGTAGTTTGAATCCACCAGGCGCTCCTTGGAAACTCTATGGGGTAGTTCTACTCTGTCTTCCAGGGTTGCTATGAGTCGGAATCAACTCTAAGGCAAAGAGTGTGTTTTTTTGTTTTGGTTTGGTTTGGTTTTTTGTTTGTTTAGAGTGGCTAAAATCAAAAAGATTGAAAATAAAAAAAGAGTTTTGTAGGGGATATAGAGCAAGTGAGTTTATCATACATAGCTGATGGGAGTGTAAAATGATGCAGGCATTTTGGAGACAATTTGTCAGTTTCCTGTAGTTAAGCTTATCACTACCTAACCCTGGTAGCATAGTGGTTAAGAGCTACTGCAGCTAACCAAAAGGTTGGCTGTTCAGATCCCCCAGGTGCTCCTTGGAAACCCAATGGGGCAGTTCTACTCTGTTCTGTAGGGTCGCTATGATTCAGAATCGACTCGACGACAGTGGTTTTTTGTTGTTTTGTTGTTGTTGTTAATAGATTTTAGGTACAATAACTACGCAATAATTTTTTTCAGCCTTTGACTTACCTTTTGTGGCCTTAACGGTATCTTTTGAAGAGCTGACATTTTTAATCTTGATGGAGTTTAATTTACCAAATTTTATTGTGGTTAGTGGGTTTTTTCCCCCCATCTTACTAGTATTTGCCCACCACAAGGTCTTGAAGACTTTTTCCTATGTTTTCTTTTAAATGTTTTACAGTTTTATTCTTTACTTTTGAATCAATGTTCTGATTTGCTTGTTTTAAACAACTTCAGATCATGTTCTACACATGACTTTTGGCTTAGTTGTTAACATTACAGTTACATGTTAACATACTTTACATTCACTAGATCTCTTGATTATTGGCATTGTTTACCACAGTTCTCATTGTCTGCCTCAAATGTGATTTCATATAATTTTATATATCTAATACATTGTAGTCAGGGGCTAAATATTTGATTTTCTCTCTGTGGCCTTTTAGCTAGCATAGGGTTATGGTAATAATATAATATTAAATGTGATATGGTATAAAAATTCCTAATGTAGTACCTAGATTTTTTTCTAGATATTCAATAAATGTTAATTAATGAGTATTGATTCTCACTTGGAAAATTATTCCTAATATCTAATTGTTCAAACTGCCGGGATCTTTATTACAATTTTATGTGATTTCTTCTAACATACCCAGACTCTATCTACAAATGGCAAATTTGTTAAAATGTCATTTAATTATACTAATTATGTATACCACATATACAACCTATTTCAAGTCCTGTGACTGAAAAGTTTGGCATTAACCAGAAGTAAATTCTGACTCATTGGCAAATAGAATTTATTTATGATAGTCATAAGAAGATAACTCAGTTTTCTCTTAAGGGCTTTTAATAGATTGTGCCTGAACCTGAATTATTATTTCAGTTTAAAATTGCACAAACATCATAGGCCAACTCCTTTCTCTAATAATCTTAGACATTGTATACTTAGATTATTTACGTTGTTAAGTCATTATAAAGTTAATATAGTCATCCCTTGGTATCAGCCGGGAATTGGTTCCAGGACCCCTGCAGATGCCAAAATCTGAAGATGCTCAAACCCCTTATTTAAAATGGGATAATATTTGCATATAACCTATGCACATCCTCCTGTTAACTTTAAATCATCTCTAGATTACTTATAATACCTAGTACAATGTAAATGCTATGTAAATAGTTGTTATATAGTATTGCGTTGTTTAGGCAATACTGACAAGAAGCTAAGTGAACAATGCACAAGCAGCCAGTGCTGGAGAGAGACTGAGGATCTGTGAAATGGCAGGAGGCTACAGCAGGGAATGCCTACACATCACTTCAGTTACGTGGATTCAAGTTTTGCTTTTTGGCACTTTCTTTTTCTTTTTTGAATATTTTCGATCCATGGCTGGTTGAATCTGCAGATGTGGAAGGAACCTGCGGATACAACATGTAACACCAACTGTATTATAATAACAGCTTGGTTAGATATAATGAGCTTCTTGATTATGATGCATAAACCTGGAACAGACTGTTATCAGATACTGGTGAAAATGCCACTCATGCTACCACTACCGCTACTATTATTACTGCAACTGTTTATTAAGCACATACTACATGCCAGGCACTTTACAAGCATCATCTCATTGAATATACACCACAAACAGGTAATTTTTAGGTCCATTTTCCCCAGGGCCAGTGTCCTAATCCAGCTCTTTCCCTGACTCCGAACCCTAACATCTTCACTATAAAGTTGTATAGCTTCTCTAACTGTCACAAAAACCCTTCAAGATTATCGTGAGGCCAATTGCACAGAAGACTGAAGTTAAAGATTCTCCAAAGTCACACATGTATCACACATTTAAAGCTGGCATTCAGACTCAACTCTGTTTAGCTCTAAAACCTGGACTCTTTCCCCTCCATCACATTGTATCTTTGTATCTTGAATTATTCACTACCTTTGATGATACTAACTTTCCATTAAGAAAAAAAAGTTCTAGTCTAACATTGCTAATATTAAACATATTTAAAGAGAAAATTATCATTGTAAATCTTTGATGAATCAGTTCCTGTGAAAGATTAAGCAAAAAGGAAAGAGGAAAAAAAAAAAAGCACATTTCCTTCTGCATAATTGCAAAGAAAAAAGTTATAGAATAAATGTGTTTGTGTGTGTATATAAATATTGTTTTAATTTATTCTAAAGGGATCTTATGGGAGAAAACCAGGAAAATAAAACATTTATAAAGCCACCTTGGTGGTGATCATCATCATTTAGACAAGAAGTTCCAACCCTATTGTGAATATCTGTGTGACACTGATTCCTCTATCCTCTGTGAAAGGGAACAGCAGTGATGCTATCAGATGACCTAGAGTCAGACCATCTACACACCGATTACATAATAATTGAGATGATGAGGTGAATTGCATGTTTGAGCATTAAATAATATTTGAATTTTAGTACTTTATTTTACATATATATTTAAGCCCTGTGTAAATGGTGGGGATATAGTTTCAATTTATACTGTCCTACCAAGAAAGAGACTACTTTGAAATGGAAATAGGAGAATATAGGGTGAGACTTTTATAATTAATATAAAATTACACAGTGCGATCAGGAATTAAGATATGTTCCTAAAAATAGAGAATGTCTTTTTTCAAAAGCTGAACAACCACCTAAAGTTTTCCTGTTTTCCGTACTTTACTCCCTAGACAATTTTGCACAACTTAATCTTCTGGTGTTAATATCAGTTGAGCTTTTAAAAAATTATTCTCTTCCTCTTTGAACATAACATTTGATATATTTGTTTTTACATCAAAATATTTAGGAGATGGGACCATAGTTTCAGATGACCACTTAGCCAATTCGCATAACATAGTTCACAAAGATAATATTCTACATCCGAGTTTGGTGAGTAGCGTCTGGGGTCTTAAAAGCTTGCAAGCAGCCATCTAAGATACAATTATTAGTCTTTTACTCATATGGAGCAAAAGGAAATCAAAGGCTCAAAGAAGACACTAGTCTATGGGACTAATAGCCCACCCACACAAACCCGTAGCCTTTTCTAACCAGAGACCAGAACTAAATGGCACCCAGCTACTACTACCAACTGTTCTGACAAGGGGCACAATAGAAGGTCCCGGATAGAACGGGAGAAAAATGTAGAACAAAATTCAAACTCCTAAAAAAGGTGAGACCTACTGGAACAATAGAGACTAGAGGAACCCCTGAGACGATCCCTAAGATAACCTTTGAACTTGGAATTGAAGCTGTTTCTGTAGGTCACCTTTCAGCCAAATAATGGGTTGGCTTATAAAATAAACAATATCACCTGTGAGTAATGTGCTCCTTAAACAATTAACTATATGAGACCAAACAGTCAACATTTACCCAAAAGCAAAAATGAGAAGGCAAAGAGGAGAGGGAAAGTTAGATCGATGGAAATAATGAGAGTGCTGACACATTGTAAAAATCGTAACCAATGGCACAGAACAACTTGTGTAAAAGTTGTTAAGGGGAACCTAATTTGCTGGGTAAACTTTCACCTAAAACAATAAAATATTCTTTTAAAAATATTTAGGAGAAAATACAAAACTCAACAGTTTTGTTGAAAGCTACCATGATATAAACAGGATTAAACTCAATAACTCTTAAAGACTGGCAAGGGAAATCACAGTCTTTAGGCTAAGGAAAATGACAGAAACTGGAAGCAGTAGGCTTAGAATGTTAAGCAAAGACACGTGGATACTCAGAACTAGGGGACTATCAAGTTTATTTAACAAAAAACTTACATAGTGATTACTGTGGGCTAGATGCTATCCTAAACACTTTTCAAATATTAACTCGTTTAATCTTCCTAATAGTCTTATGTGGTTGGCAGATAGACCTGAGCAGTTAAATAATCTTGGTCAAGGCATAACTTTCTCAGCCTCAGCTTCCTCATCTATAAAAATGGGGTGACTAACACCCAACTTAAAGGATCATTCAGAGGATTATTGATAATGTGCTAACACAATGCTGGCACATACAATCATCATCTTCACAATCATTACTTAAAGAGACCTCCAAAATTGAGAGCTTGAACAGAAATTGGGCTACAGAAAATAAGGTGTACAAATCTACAGTAGAAATCTTTAGCTTTCTACCTCTTTTTATGAAAGAAACTGACAGGGTCTTTTTTACATAGTAGGTCTGAGTCAGACCAGGTTGTTGTTAGTTGCTGTCAGGTTGGCTCTGATTCATAGCAACCTTTTATATAACAGAATACCCGGATAAGTAAAGTCAGGGGGCCACACAAATCTTGGTAACATCACAGTGTTGTAACAAAACTGTTTTAACATCATTCATCAGCTTCCTCTCCAATATGACCAGTGCCATCTCTGGAGACTATAAATCATGGTTTAAGTGGGAATGGTATAATGAAGGGTAATTTAGCTTATTCATTCATTCAACAGATATTTCTTACAGGCAGTGTTCTAGACACCAGTGGGGATACAGTAGTGAACAAGACAAACAAGGTACCTATCCTCCTGGAGTGTTTTTAGCAATGTAAAAGATAGTGTGGATGAAGCAAATAATTAGTATATGTAGGTTTTTAGGCACTTGAACTTGGGAGTTGTTAGCAGAGTGGTTCCTGGGAGGAAATAGAAAATGTAATATCCTTGGAAATTTTCTTATATAAACATCTGTACATACTAGCATTAAATACCTTTATTTGAATACATTATATAAATTAATACTAGATTAAAAGTGTATAAAATATCTGTATCCCTTAGATTGGTAAAACAGCCAATCAGTGTTCTTACTTTGGTTATTAGCATTCTGTCAGACTTGTACAGTAATGATTAGTTACCCTTTATTGTACTTTTGGCATGCTTCCCATGTTTAATTCATTGTAGGAAAGGAACACATAGTTAAGGAAATTCCAAAAAGGGGGAAAAGTTAAAATAGTGAAAGTAATGATATAGATACAAAACTGATTTTAACTTATTGTTATAATAAGACTTTTATAAGTAAAGTGAACAAGAAATTATTTTCAAATTTGCATTTGAAGTATGTTGTGTTCAGCTGCATAACTTTGAACTTAAATTTTTTTTAATTTCCTTTGGCTTAAAGATTATTTTCAAAATAACACATGAAAAAATGACAAGCGTATTTTAAAACATGTATAAAAATAAATTCTAAATATGTTAAGAATATACTCAAATTATTCATCAAATATATTATAAATGCCTAAATATGTATGTATAGTCTTTAAAAATTTTTACCTGTGAAGTAGTAGTATTCATATTTTTTCTAGCTGGAATATAGTTTTAGCATCTGCTCAAAGACATTGCTGTGAAAATGGCTAAGTTAAATACAGACTTTGTTACGTGCTGAACTATGAAGTAAAGTGTCATTGGAAGGAGCAGAACTACCAAGGGCTCCCCTATATTCCTGCATTACTCCGTTCCCAGATCCCTGCTGTGTAGTTGTTCTACTCGCCAAGAAGCCTGTTAAAGAGCCCCCAAGAGCATGTGTACAGCCCTCCATGTTAATAGTTAATTGGTGAGGATGGCAAGATGAGAGGACAGCCGAACATGTGGTCTCTCAGACTCAAGCAGTAGACAGACCTTTAGTTATAATAACAGCAGCTGCTCACATTCTCACAACTCAACTGTTCAAAACTCTGTTGTCAAGTGAAGGTTGTTGTGATTGAAGAAAAGGAAAAGTTACATCTAGGAAAAAATAATTAAAACTCTACCTTTAAACTCTTTGTACATATCATTTTAATTTTAAGAATAGTGTTTCAACTTTTAAAATTTTAGTGATAAATTTCCATATTAAAGGTGACCTTTTTCGGCTACACATTTACTGTTACATATAGAACTGTTTTGTACCCTTCAGAACTTTTTTAATGAGTTTTTTGCTAGATGGTAACTTTGAAACAGTTACAGTAAGGATACTGTTCAGTTTCCATATCTAGTGAGATATGAAATTGAAATTTTTTAGCCTATAAATGGGAACTGGCTTACATTAGTGAAATTTATCATCCACCTCCAAATTATACAGACACTTTTTGCCTTTTAAAATATTTCTATTTTCCAAATCCCAGTGACAGTTGTGTGCTTGAGAAAAACAATGACCAGTAACATTTATTCTTTTGGAAATAATTCTTCACCTTATTATAACTTTATTAGTGAGGTAAAAGGAATATCCTCAAGCTTAAGCATTTTATTTAAATAATCTGTGACAGATTGGTCTTGATGTATATTTTTTACTGTTTAAAAACACTTTTACCTGAAACTATCAGGAAATAAATATTGAAGCACTTAGGAATTGTAACTAAAATAGGGAAGATTATTTTTCTATACCTTTTCCCACAGCTTTTCCTTCAAAAAGATAATTTACTTTTTATTACTGCTTCACTTCATTCAAGCTGCCATAACCTACATTTTAAAGAAATTTTTTAAATATAAGCAACTACCTAACAAATTTCTCCTTAACTCTAATAACACAGGAATGAAGACTTTTGAAATTACTGATGATGAAATAATATTTTTCTCATTACCAAATAATTCTAAATATTGCCAGCATTTAATGTATTTGCTTAGAAAATGTTAATTGGTAAACTATATTTAAACTGTCTTTTATTCAGACCAGATTTCATAATTGAAAGTGGCCTATAACATATTTTATTTGTCATTATTGGCATTTGGTCAAGAAACAGCCTTATTCTTTTTTTTATTATATAACCACTATTTTACAGCAATTTGATATGTAGAATGTTTCCCCCAGCTATCTCATAGAAGAAAACTGTCACCAGCATTAGTTAACTTATACCAAGAGAAATTAATTTTCTGATGAAAAGCAGGTACAAAGCTTTGTCGTAGTATGTCCCTTGAAAATCTAAGATTTTACTTGGTGTATTATTTCAATTAATATGTTCTAAAATATATCTTCTATAATATTAATGTACTAGAGCTTTGGAAACACTGAAGAGAATGATACAGTCTGTTTTAAGATAGAGAAATTCAAAAACAACCCTTTTCATGTCCATCAACTTTTGTATTCATGCTGAGTATTTTAGTAACTAAACTCTAAATCCAGCAAGAGACTGCTTTAGAACTGACCACTAACATGGGAATACGAAATGTGGACTCTGGTGTCCTTACGAATTTCTCTCGGTCTGAAATCTTTTATTCTTAAAACAAGAACTAAGAATAACTGCTTGGTGAACAAACAACAGACTTTTGTGAGTTTACAACAGTAAAATTTTGGAAAACATTTTTTATGTCATTATTGAGATGAACATTATTATAGGAAAGCATAACACCATCTGTCATATAAGTGAACCTGTTTTAAATTGTCTTTTTAGTGCACTTTATTAAGGAGAATATTTAAGGACAAAAATTACAGATTTAATCTCTTGATCTTAACTGTCAATTACTAAAGAATAAAGCCAGATATTCTGGGTATAAATTTGTCATGAATTCCTTAATCAAGGTACTCTCAACTTTTATTTTTCTGGGCCTTCTCAACTACTCTAAAATAGATTGTAAAAAATTAGCGTATTTAAAAGTTTAAAAAGAAGCAGTTTTTTTCAAAAATGAACTAAATCATGTTAAACCCATTTTAGTTTTACACATATTTGTCTAATTCAATCCTTTGAAACTTTAGTACCTTCATGTAACTCTGATGAGTTGTAAACAAAAAAAAAAATTTTTTTTTAAATAATAAAACTTTGCTTCAACTCTTCTACTTTAGGCTTGGTAGTTATAAATTCTTAAAGACCTAGATTTTTCTTTTCTTTTGTTGAAGACTACACATGCTGGTATCTGATTAATTTTTTTTTAATCAAATCTTAGCTTTTATGCTTTATGCATATATATTTAATTTACCTTTTTGGTCAAGAGTGATTGACATTATATGTAAACTACAAATTGTAAGTTTGTGTCTATATAGAGCATTAGTAGGGTATAGGCCATTTTGTCTTAGTACAAACATGCATATGAAATAAGATGCTATATTCCAAATTGTCAATAAGATTCATATGCATCATTAAAACAAACAAAAAAAAATTACCACTTAGAAACCTTTTATTACACTTAATCTAACCAAAACATATTTGGTAAGGCATAAGAGTAAGAATAATTTTGGCTTTAAATGCTTTTTCACTTTCTCTAAAATAATTTTATGATGTTATAGTTCATATAGTGATTCATACCATGGTTCTGTACTGATGGTGGTTGTTAAAGTACTATTAGGGCCAACATTTTGAAATGTACCAATGATATAAATAGTGAAGCGTCTCATCATGGTATGGAGATTGAGTCATCTGTTTGGACATATGGAATCTTTGGCTGCTGGACTACATAGTCCTTATAATGCCCAGTGTCCAGGCATGGACACAACTGTTCTGGGAGCAGAATGGGGGAGGGACCTATGTGTTCAGTCCACTTGAACATGGTAGAAGGAAAAACAGGGAAGGATCTTTACATTTTTCATTATTCTTATTATGGACTATGCTATTGTACATTACCTTTTATATATAGAAAAGAAATACAACTTTATTTCTAATTTTGCGTCTATTTTACAAATAAAAGTTTTTTGTATCTTTGGTTTTACAAGCCATCTGAAAAATACTTGTGAGAAAATGTAAGTTTTTTTTATTGAATTGTTCCTATTTTTATACCTGGACACATAACTTTTCTTAAAGATTAGTCTTCAAAAAAGAATGATACTTATTTCTTAATTTTGAAACAAAATGTGCTTGCAGTGGTTCATAATTTAAAGCTAAATTACCAGATTCTGTATCATATCTTAACTTTACATTTTAGCCCTTCGCTATTAATTACATTATTATTACTATCTAAAGAATTTCTCCATCTTTAATAATGTTTTTACACCCTGTGTAGTTAATCTTTAATGTTGGGGAGGACAGGAGGAAGGATTAAATTAGCCTTGTAGCCTCTTTCTCTTCCAGGCTGATGATGGAAAATAAAAGCTCTTAGCCACAAAATGCAACACTTAGAATTAATATTTAATTAGACTAGCAAATTGTACACTGTGGCTGAAAGCTTCCAAAGAGTTGTTAGTGCCACAATTGACCTACAGGTTTAATAATAACTCACTTCTAGAAGCAAGTGCCAGTTCAGCATAGTAGAGCCACTGTAAGAAAGTCCTGAGAGATTAAAATCAGCAAACCAAATGGCAGGCAAGGATTCCTGGGATGGAGCCTTCTGGAAAGCTGGGAGCTGGAATAGCTTTTAAGCCAGGATTCAGATGAGAACAGTGGGTGAAAAAGCTGATCCCTCCTGTTCTGGGAGCTTCTGGTTGTAGGCCAAAATCTTAGAACAGATTTTTACTAAATGTTTTTGCTGCAGCTATTAACTTACATTGAAAATCAAATATTGAATAATTTTTCTGTGAAATTTAGCAAAATTTTTGTGTAAACATTTGTTCTTAATTCCTTACATATTAGTACATAATATCTGTAAACTCAGATCATTAGATTATCGGATAGGTTTGGCGCTGTACATCTATGCTGTTTTGCTGTGACATGCTGTTTCCTTGTACCCTGTATAGTTGATTTATATGGTTCATTTCTATATTATTTCATTACGGAGCATTATGTGGAGCCTAAGAAAGAGCTTGTGAAGTCTGTAGCCTAAGGATTTTTTTTTTCCTTCAAGAAGGTATATATACCATCAAGCATAATTCAAAGACATTCTTAACTTGTAAAGACCTTATATTATAAAAAGCAATGTTACACTTGCTTATGCTTATGATGCAATTAAATTACAAGATAAATAATTGGACCTCCTGGTGAAACATTGGATCCTTATAGTTCTGACAGATTAATCTAATGAAAAATAGGGTGCCATGAGTTTGAAAATGGGCAAACACAGAACAGCAGACTGAAGAAGGAACACCTTGCATAATTTATTGGTTATATCTTAAATAATTGAAGAAAAGCGAGTCATTAGTTAAAAATTCAAGCAGGTGAGAACCTTGCCAGCAGAGGGAGTAGTCCTGTCTTCGTCAGGTTCCCATCATTTTCCCACCTGCCTCAGCTTTTTTCCCAGCCAATCTCCCATCTGGACCTGGCTCTGTCAGCCTGTTCCTGATGACAGGCTATAATTTTATACTCAATATGGGATTATTCTAAGCTGATTTTAAACTTTAGTATCTTTAACCTACCACTGCATCACAAACATCAGCTGGATGCTCTGTTTGATATTTGGATATTAGCAATTGTTTTTCTAAGCAGGGTGTGAGCTTTCGGACATTTATGAATTTCATTTTAAGGGTTCAAGTATAAAGTAGTAAGCACCAAATTTCTGATTTAAAAAGTTACCCATAAAACATTTTTAAGTAAAAAACAGAAACAAATTTCTATGTGAATAGTTCCCATGAGACTAAATTATTTATAGTTCATTAAAAATGCCTAAAATTAATCTTGAATAATACACCATTATTCTGCCCAACCTATGGATTACAATATCTTGCTCATATCATTTGTAAGAGTTTTCACAATGTGCAAGATGTTTTTAAAGGTTGTGTAAAATAACATCTACTGATAAGAAAAAGAGATCATGTAAATAGATATTCTGCAGGGTATGTATTTTAAAAAAAAAAAAAAGGCGTGTGTAAATGCAAATGGTATTTCTGAAAATTACAACATGTGTTCTAAATAAAAATAAGTCTCGGTTATAAAGAACCAACAGTTTCATTTCAAAATTTAGAATACCAAGTATTCGATCAGATAGAAAACACAAACAAAAGATGTGGCTCTATTGCTTCTCGTCAAAATTTGGCAACTTAGCAATTTCTTTTGCTCTCGTGGAAGTATATTTACCATTAGCCTTCTTCATGAATGTTTTAAGCATTAGAAAAAATAACTAAAATATATATGTTTTATGATTTCCATACATGAATATTACTAGAAGAGTTTTATGTTATGTGTAGGATTTTTAAAATTTACATAATTCCTCTGTCTTCTAAAATTAGCTGATTGTGACTTAGAATAAAGTTCACTGTTAAATCTGGACAGATTTAATTTAATGCTTTGATTAATTTCTTACAAATATGCATTAGTATAATTGCATCTCATAAAATTACATTCTTTCTTAAACTCAAAATAATTAAGAACAGAATTAATTTCCCCAACTATCAATTTTTTTTTTAATAAAATAAAAATCTAATCCACAGAAGTAGGTGAAAACTCTGGGCAAGATAAGGAAGGTTTGTAAAAATGTTACAAACTTAGTATAATTTTACTTCACAGCCTTGATTCCTATAGAATGGAGAACTTAATGAGCATGAAAAAACAAATACCTCACTAAATGCTTCTAGATAATTTGTATTTTGATCCAATATATAATTTTTGGATTACATTACAAAGGAACGACAGAACTGCAAGTAAGTTCTAGTATGTTCATGTATTTGTGCTTACCATTTTCAAGAAAACGTCATTATAAATTGAGCTGTTACGTGTACCAGACTTGCTTTTTTTGTGGGGATCCCCAACCCATCATCTCACGTATCAGGGTCACACATAAAGTAAGTTAAAATTTTCTTTTAACTTTCCAACATTAACTTAATAACACTTTCATGCTATTGTACTACCAAATGTGATGTTTGTGCTTTCTTGAATAGTGTAAATTTGGAGTTACGCAAAGACTTATTGAGACATTGCATAAATGCTTTATGCCAATTGGTTTTTTCCTTTCAGACCTCTCGCCAGTTAAGCTATTGGCTAATTCCTTCTTAATTCTCTTGTTAAAATCTTTCCTGGAAATATATTTTGTGTTAGTACAAAATTATTGAGATAACTAAATTAGTGATTTTCAGATTATTGAGATAATTAGGTCCAAGAAAGTAAGGAAAAGTCCAGTGTCTGAGGTATCTTGAATTTTTGGTGACTGTAGGTAGGTCTAAACTATTTTTATTAGAAAATAGTGGGAGCTTTATATGGCAGTAGCTTGATTTTTATCCCTTAACTAAGCACATAGTTTGGAATTTATGAGCTTTGAATTGAAAAACCAAAAACCAAACCCACTGCTGTTGAGTCGATTCCAACTCATAGCAACCCTATAGAACACAGAACTGCCCCATAGAGTAGCTGGTGGATTCAAACAGCCGACCTTTTGGTTAGCAGCCATAGCACTTAACCACTGCGCCACCAGGGTTTCCTTGAATTGAAAAGGAGCATTAAATTTATATTCCTTTATTTAAAACTCATTTAATGGGTTCAGGGTATCTTAATGAAAATGGTATTACCATTCTGTAAAAGCAAACAGGAAACATTCTATGAAACCAGACAAGGAGCATTCAAAACAACAACTCTGAAGTTTAAAATTGGAGTAGTAAAAGACTGTACAGTTTTATTTGCACCGGCATTTGACATAATTTGAATAGTTAATTAAGAAATTATCCTGTAACAGAAAATTTTAAGGCCCCTTTATGTGCCAGTAGCTTAAAACAATGCTGTTGGAGACTGCCAGCAAACTCTTAAAACTCCTGGACACTGGCTCTCTTCTCTTCTGGCTTCCCTCCTAGTCACGTCTTGGCTGCTATCCAGAACTGACAACTTTCACCCAGGAGTGAAGGGAAATTTGTCTAGAATAAGAAGGATTTTTGAGCTATCCTAGACTTCCACATCCAGGTGGGCAAAGAGGAATATAACAGTATCATTGTACATGCTTGAGTGATGTCACTATGCATGTACTATAACCATTACTCATGACAGTGAATCCTGAATGTCCTTACTTAAAAGATTCCTTATTGGAAACTGCAATGTAACAAATTCAAAATTAATGCAAAAATTATGTTCCGATTTTATGTGTTTAAGTACCTGATACACAAATACCTTTACTGCTCCATTGCCAGCTATGTATACTGAAGACCAAAGAGATTTCGAATCTTGGCTAATAACATAAAAACACTAAGAAACTGTTAAGATGAAAATGTGGAAGTTCCAGTTTCAAGGCCTCTGCTCAAGTCTTTATACTAAAGCTTTCTGAATATTGGGGGTTATATTATGGCAATTTATTGTCCATAGTATATCCCTCCTAAAGTAAATTGTGGTTACTATGCTTTTAAGGTTTTTTTTTCTTTTTTAACTGTTCATTTTAGATTCTTTTAAGTAAATTCACCTACTTTTATCTTTAAGAGCATTGATGGTGATAATGATGATTTAAAACACCTTTTGACAAGAGTGGTTTTAAAATAAGATTAGATCCGTATACTCCTTATGAATCTTGGTACAGAAGTAACTCTGTAACACTTTTATCTTTTTAAACCATATGTACATTTACATGCCAAATATCTTGTATGTTCCTACAAAGAACTGGAAGATTGGATGGGTTTGTAATAAAAAAATAAAGGTTAGCTCAGTTAGAAACTTAGATGTTATTCTTATATAATTTCCACTGCTTTTTCTTCTATAGACATTCTTCAGATATCTGCACAACTTTCATAATTAACCTGGCTTACCCCATCATATTTAAAAATAAACTATTTACCAAAATCGCTGTGCAGAAAGCAGTACAAGTTACTGTTAAATATAACTTATGGTAGTAGTATGATTAAACATTTGTTCTTATTCTAATACTTCATGTGAGCTTTTAAAATAGAATTTAGTTTGTAATTAATAACTATGCTTTAAGCCTATGGAACTCAGAAATAAATATATTAATGAGTTTCTAGGAAATTTTGAAATCCAGGCTGCATATACCTTTTGTATTCATTAATTCATCAGTTTTCCTCTTCAGAGTGAGTACTTGACTTTTTTTATTATATCCTACAAACCACTTTTAAAATATTTATAGTGTTGCTAAATGTTGTATGCTGTTAAATTTTAAGGTTAAATTAAGGAAGAAACCCCCTTTTTTGAAATAAGTAAATGCACAGTTCTCTGCTTACATACCACTACAATGGAGGAGACTAATCCTATCTTAAGCCTTACAATTGTTATGATTCGGATAACTGAGAAAAATCTAGCTTGTATCACAGAAATCCTAAATAATTGAATTTTAACAAAAATTTACTTTTATTATTTTAGATTCAGATATTTAGACACAAAGGCTTAGTCTTCTACTTATAGATAAAAGGAAATCTGACCTTTTTGATTAAGAAATATTGTCAGTAGCCTTTAAAAGTGCTTGTTCATCTGAGGGTCCATGACAGCAGTACTCCTCCCAGTTGAGCTTATCGTAAAAATGAAATGATAAGAGTTTGCTGGTTGCTATCCAAGATTCTTCTTAATGGGGAACCACATGGTTATTCCTCATCTCGCACTTGTTCTCACCGTCTACTACCAGCCCAGCCACACCCCACCCCCACCCTAACATTGTTCAGTACTCAGCACGATGAATCATTTTCAAGTTGACTCATTGTGAACTGTCTCCCAGCTGTTGGAATGTCTGGCAGACATTTTTGTTTGGGTGAAGAATAACTGGCTGAAACCCAACCTGGATGAGTTTGATGTAATGGTCTTTGGCTAAAGAAATATTGGGAGGAACGTGTGTATAGCCTCTGAAGCCCCTGTTATTCCGGGAGTAGGACCATCCCCTGTGGCACAGAATTGAAAGTGAGGAATCAATCTGGATTATTTTCTCACCATTGAATGAAAAATTGCCTTTGAAGAAAAGGGCATATCCAAATTATATTTGTTTTTCTATACTTGGTGCCCACATAAAAACAATTAAGGATAATTCTTTTTACTGGTTCTTTTTAAAAGCACTAATTTAAAGGCTAAAACGTTCATTTTATGACACACACTCCTGCTTATTTCTATGGAGGAGTTTCAAGGGCTGCCTGAGGTATAAGTTAGCCAGTCATGTCAGCACAGTGTTTGGTTACATGGACTACTATATTTCATACTGAGTAAGGTAACATTGACCAGTCCTTTTTTTTTATTCTTCTACATTCCTTTGTAAAAGGATTTAATAGATAATGTCAATAAGCTCAGAGGTCAATCAGGTATTCAGAAAGTGAATATATTTTATTATATTTGAGCTTTTCTCATAACAGGGTAGCATCAGACTGATAAATTATTTAACTGTTTTACATTTCCCATCTTTTAAAAAAAAAATTTTTAAACGGGTAAACATTACCAAGTATGAAAATGGGAGTTTCAAAAATACATTTTATAAACAATAGTTTTTTCAACTTATCAAGATCTTCTGAGAAAAAAAACTTAAGAGCAAAAATTTTTCTGTTAATAGTATATATGTAGTACAATATAGTGTGTGTGTGTGTATATATATGTATATAAAACCCGTAACCCATTAACCCTTTGCCATCGAGTCAATTCAAACTCATAGTGACCCTAAAATGCCCCATAGGGTTTCCAAGGTTGTAACTCTTCCCGGAAGCAGAGTTCCACATCTTTCTTCTGCAGAGTGGCTGGTGGATTTGAACTGCTGAACTTCAGGTTAATTTTCTTACCTACCACCCTGTTAGAGGCTAAAGGGAATACTGATTTTCCATTAAATACAATAATTCTTTTTTAAAAAACTATGAGGAAGGCCATACTTTCTTATCTGATAGAGACTAGAGGAGCCCCCAAGACTAAGGCCCTAAGACACCTTTCTAACATGGAACTGAAGCCATTCCCGGAGACCACCTTTCAGCCAAACAATAGACAGGCCTACAATATAAACAACACCTGAGCAGAACAAGCTCCTTAGAACAGTTATATGAGACCAAAACCAAAATCTGCCCAAAAGTAGAGACAAGAAGGCAGGAAGGGGTAGGAAAACTGGACAAAAGGTAATCGGGAACCCAGGGTGGAAATGAGGAGAGTGCTGACACACTGAGGGAACTGTGGCCTTTGTCTTGGAGCATTCTGTGTACAAATTGTTAAATGTTAACGTTTACCTAAAGCATAATAAACTATATTAAAAAAAAGAAGCTACAGGGTATTTGTTGCTTTTATAAACATGAAATTCTGGACATTTTAGAAGTTTTGCTACTTAATAACTAGACATACTGTATTTGGAAGCATATTAACATATTATTTTTATATGGCAAAATGTGGTTGCATATTTTTAAGATACATGATTTAGCAGTATTTTGGTACATTTCAGGTTGTCTTGGGAAGGAAAGAGTAGGCTACTGATCTAGTACTAGTCGTCCATCACCTTTTCTTTACCTTTATTGTTATCCCAAAGCCAAATGGTAGTATCTGGAAAAAGAGAACAGAAGACTCTGGAACTAACCATGCTGTAGCCTCTTAGCCAGACCCTTCAATGTTTCTACTGTGATATGGAGACCTCAGTTGTTTTAAGACTGGGACCTGGTCCCAGCTGACAGGCAACTGTGGGACCCTTGCATTATGCTTTGTGCTGTACTGTCTATTGCTTCTGATTCTCCAATGGGCAATTGGTGAAGTAATTTGAAGAATAATAATATATGAGGATAAAAGTAGCCTTGCACCTTAAGACAAGAGAAAAATAATTTATATTTTCTAACAGAACTAAGCTATGTCCCCTTAGTTCTTTAAGTTAGAATAGCATACATAGATGGGCTGGGATTTTCAGTTAAGGGCATGTTTTCGGCCTGTTTTCAGCCTGTGATTAGCTTTAACTTTTAAGTTATTTCTCTGTGTTAATAGTCTATTTCCACTACAATTTCTCAATGAGATAGCCTAGTGGCACTGTATAGATATTATATTTTTTAACATTACATGAATGTTTTATTTCCTTGTTTTGCAGAATAAAGCAGTTATTGCTCGTGTTACAAATTTGTCAGATACAGTAGTTGGACTGGAATCATTTATTGGTTCTGAGAAAGAAACCAACCCTTTATATAAGGATTATCATGGTAAGCATCACATTTATAATGAGAAGAGTGTGTCCTGGCTGCTTCTAGGGTGCCTGGACTGTCAGTCAGAATATCTACTGTAAAGTAGATTGAATTTTATTTTACAATATGCCTGTGAAATGTTTTCCATTCCTAGCCAATATTGAGGTAAGTAGCTTGTCCCAAACTACACTAAACTACAGAGGAAGTATGATAACTGCTTGAAAGGAGGTAAGTCCTAGTACTAAGCCATGGCTTAGTCAAATGTACATTTTGTTAGCCCAGTGGCCCAAAGTTGCTATGAAAGCAGTAGTATTTATTGGCCATGTTTGAAGTAAATATCATGTTATTTCTAATAATAACAGTTTTGTATTGCAGCTTATATTTTACAAAGCTTAGCCATTTAAATAAAATACATAGTATCGTGTTTTAAAATTCCTACATATGGGAAAAAAATATTTTCTGTTTACTCATATTGTTGTTAGTTTGAGTTTCGAAAAACTTTTAAATATTGCCACCTTGGTGTAAACACAAGTCAATTAATCAGACTTTCTACTTACATTTTTTGAAGCTTTTAATAATATTTTAGTCATTTGGTTGATTTTGAGATTTTTTTTAATAAAAGTTCTTACATAGAACTATTTGAATAGAAAAAAGTTAGTATTATGCATATCTTAGGTCTAATTTGAGTGTAGAATATAATGAACAATAGGTTTCTACCTTGTCTAGAGTGATATTCTGTGTGTACATGTATTATTGCTACTATTATTGTGAAATTACAGTACTTCCATGGAAAGCTCTGAAGACTGAACAGCTTGTTTGAGGCTTGCTACAAGACTATGAAAGACTGTGGCAATTTTTTGTTATTATTGGTTTATATACTAGAAAGTATTAAAGATAATAAGATACTTACGTTATAAATTCAGCCACTGCTTTGAAGTCAGCATAAAATCTTTAAAAAATAATAAAACCAGTATGATCTAATAATTATTTTTTTAAGATTAGAGAATATAAAATGTGAACAAAAACCATTGTAAAAATAATTTGCCTCATGATGGTTTACTTACATAAGTGTACATATGGTATATGCCCAAGTTAAGATTATATATGACATTTAATACATCATTTTTATTATGATACAAAGAAATCTACTAAGAATAAGGTATTTCTTTAATTTATTATTTCTTTTCAAATAATTCAAATTAAATATTACCTTAATAAATGATATATATTATCATTTGCAAGTATTATGAGCTTAGGAATTTAGGAAAATTATATTCTAAAATAATGTTATTTTGATTAAAGCATTTCAAGGGTTGAAAGGCTATGAGGATTCTTTGTGCTTAAATCTCTGAATTGAAAAACTATTCCCCACAGGTTAATGAGTGGTTCTGATGACTAGACTAGTAAAGTTTCTGTTAATAAGAAGGATCCGTGAAATCATTCATTCATTCTGTAGGGCTTCTTGATTTAATAGCTAGATAACGAGCATATATAAGGTTAAAATGAGAAATGTACAAATAAAAATATGGTATGTTTATTTCTAATAAACATTTTATGAAATAGCTCTATATGAAATATTTTTAATTTGTAGCTAAAAACTGTCTTCTTTCATAGTATATTTGAATTTTTTTAAGTTCAAAAATTTAAGTCAGATCTTTAAATAAATTATTTTCGAAGGGACCATTTCTAAAGTTACTCACCTGGAGGCCTACCGTTTTAAGCTAAAATGAAAACATCATTCATTACTGAGCATTGAAACACACACACACAAAACCGGGTACTAGAGAAACTGTTCTGTAAATAAAATTTATCTAATTTATTTAAATCTGGATTTTGCCTTTTTCCTCATGTTTAGGCATCAGTGTCCTCAAAATGGTGATTTTTAAATATGGGCTGAGTCAGTCAGAGAGAAGCATTGAAGAACTTGCACATCTTCATCTGTGGCAAATGACCCCTAGTTTAGTCAGAAACTACTTTAGGCTGCACAAAAACCACCCAGTCGCCTTGTCAGAAAAAATTAGCAAGTGTTTCTACTGACAAGAGACCAAAGCTCGTGGTTTGCCTAGCACTGTGGCAAACTTCTAACAGCTACATAAAGGTCTAGCCTGCCACAGAAATGAGTGTCTCAGATGGCATAGGGGGTAATCCTAAAGTGTGCTCTGAAATGTAGTTTTCTTCAATGGTTTGTTCAAGTCATTAATAAGGTACAAAATGAAATACTTTACATTAGTGCTTCACTGGTTATCAGTAACCCGTAAGTCTTGTTTTGCTGGCTGCTTACTGGTGCATTTAATAAAATAAAGATCACTCAGTGGTGCCGTGGGCAGCATGCAAGGTGATAGCCATATTTGCTTACTGTAAATACAAGAGAAAATCACACACAAACCGGCTGTAGTTTTGACAAGTATTAAGATCCCTCTTTACATCTGTACTTCTCTACCAAAGTGCAATTAGTTTTCCTCACACAAGGATTTCTGTTTATCTTATTCTGCTTGATTACTTGAGTATAATCACACCATTTGCTTCACTGCTCCTGGTAGTAAGCTCCAGTTTTAAAAGGGGAGGATGCTTGTGTGTAAATTTACAGAATTCTGCTGTAAGACTCTTTAATTTATGCATCTGATGACAGCGTTTTTTGTTTTTTTCCTTTTAATTTCCTCCACACAAGGTTTGATTCATATTCGGCAGATTCCTCGGCTTAATAACTTGACTTGTGATGTATCAGATGTGAAAGACTTAGGCTTCAAATTAAAAAGGAAGCAATTCACCATTGAGGTAAGAGAGAACTCTTAAGTTTTCTTTCACATTCTTGAGGTAAATAGTATCTTCTTTTTTTAACTTTAATGAAATTCTTAAAACATGTTTCATGCTAATCATTTTTAAGTTCTTATGGTGTAACGGAATGCTGTTTTTTAGACTTTTTTTTATTTTAATGGTATATCATTAGAGTACAGCAAAAATACTCTTGTTTTTTATTAAAAGTAAGCTCCAAACTTACATAATAACTATGATATACAGATTTCTAAGGCTTTCAAAAGCATATTTAATTAAATGTTAATGAGCTGTGCTTCATTGTGTGTGGAATGTGTATGCTACCCACAATTGTGCGTGGCTGAGAAAAGAGGATCCTTATCTATATTCTAAAAGCATTTCTCCTTACTGTTGATGAAACCACCTTTAACTTTCTGTGTTGAATTAAAAAGTATAATTTACACTAATATCTTTAAGTCAATTTCTACAAAATTTAAAGTCTTTTTTGTGACCTTTATGTAAGCAATAGTGACAGAGTAGTAGTACAAAAGATTTATTTCAACTTAATCTTGCTAAAGACCAAATGAACATGGCACTATTAAGCAATTAGAGTTGATGTATTTATTAACGAAGTAAATGCTCAGAGAGAGATGGCTTTTGGGTGATGTGATAGTTATCAGTATAGCCTGTGCAATTTTTTTTAACAAAGACATAAAACAGCCAAGCAGCCTTGACAAACCATTTTGTTTAATCTCTTTTCAAATGAAAAGCTCTTAAGCAGGCCACTTGTCTTAACGGCTTGAAACCATAAAAAGAGAGAATTGCCACCAATAAATTAGCATATTTTTAACTTCATCACCAAATGATGGTCAATGTGGCTTGGCACTGCTTTGGTGTTTGGGACTTCACCCTTAAGTGACCACTTTGGCCCTTTTTTGACCCTCTGCCCTCTTTAGCTGGCCACTTGATAAGGTAACTTAATGGTTCTCTCTCTTTTTCTCTTTTCCTTCCCATTTGCAAGTAGCACCAACCTATAAATCATTGTAAGGGCCCTATCCAGTGACAAATTAATGTGCCCTCCTCCTAATTAATGGTCATCAGTGTCCTTAATTATCTAATCCTATTGAGAGCAGTTAATAGTTAATCAGGCAGCCAGTTCTTCAAGCAGGTCATCTCTGCATGAGTGTTAAAAGTTTCTCTTCTGGGGATACTCCCTTTAAAAGCCACTTAAAGCCGAAAGAACAAGTGTAGAAATAGTGATTCTTGAGCTAATTTGCTTTAGTTCTCAAAAGAAACCATTGAATTGGAACCCAACACTGTAATTATTCAAACATAATTTTACTTCTTCTGACAGAACATTGAGTATTTTACCATAATATTGCTAAAAATCTTTAGAGGGATAAAGTTATTCTTGTTTAATGTTCCGAGGAAGAAATGTCTCACCATTTTCTTTGAAATTGAATTTATATTTTTAATGAATGATATAGGGTGTTCTTGTTTTTTCCCATGTGGCATCTTTTTCCCAAGATTATAATTCTGGCAACAAGGTCTAAGGATATCTTTTCTATTCCATAAAAACTAAGCAAAGAGATTCCCCAATTAAAAGTTAATTAAAAGTTACGTATATATATATATATGACCTAAAGAAGAAAGTAGTGTGAGTCATATTTATAATGTCTCTCTCTCTCTCTCTCTCTGGAGTTGAGGGAAGAAATAAAGGACTTACATAATGTCAAGTGGGACCTCCTTTAATTAACTTCAGGTTCTAATAGTGGCTACACTTTACCACTGGAGCTGATGAAAGATGTTCTATTAACCGCACAGGTTTCTGTTCCATTTTCTCCATTCTTCCTCCCACTGTGTTAAACTAAGAGAACCCTTATAATTGGTCACCCTGTGGTTTAGAAGCAATATTTGAAAACAAAACACAAGTAGACAGTTTTTTTTTTTAAGTTAATATTCAATAGAATCTATCTAAACATTATATTACCTTTACCTTTTTGGCTTATAACCTAATCAATGGAGTTGTTTTGTTTTAAATAGAAACATAGGTGAAACATAGTCTAAATAACTTATTTGCTTATGCCATAATATTCAATTCGGAGATTTCAAAAAAATATAATGTAAGGGATCAAACAAGCCTAATAGAAGTGCATATAGGTGTGATTATAAAGGAATGAAATGTGGTTCACCTAAGGTTAAATGTTTTAAATATAACATTATAAAATGTGTGTTCAGACAGATACCAAGTCTTTGGTGATAAAATATAGAAACTGAAACAAGAGTAGAAATGACCTGAAAATGATTAGCTCAAAGATGCTGTTATTGAGGGCTGGGAGGTGGGGGCGGGGGGGAGCGGAAATCATCTATCAAGTGCCAATGTTTTAATATGCACAGCAAAGAAATGTTTTTAAAATTGGTCTGATATTTTTAAAAAACAAAATAATACCTTGTACTAGCCTGTAAAGTCTGAGGCTATAATATGTCAGGCAGTAAATGAGTCTTGCTTTCAGAAGAGAAAAGTAGTTCAGAAGGTAAAGCAGAAATAACTTTTCTGATTCCGTGCTGGTAGATTTGTTACACATTGGAATGTACTCTCGGTCACATGGTCTGGAAAGGGGGCATGGTTGGATTCAAGGGGCAGTGTGAAATGTGGCATGGCATCTTTGGTTTCCGTACTTCTCTACATTGATTTTCAACAGCCTTCCCACTTTTTTAATAGGAAGCAGAAGCATAACTATATGTTTATTGTATCTAGAGGTAGAGAGGAGGGGGAGGGATGGCTAACTTGCCTGTCACTCACAGTTATGTCACTAAATTAAAATAATGGAAGCATGAATGTCTGGCATTGGAGCATTAAGTCCTAACATAGACTGTGTATAGTCCAATATACCTTTTCCAATAACGATGCCCCCCACAAACATTGGTTGATACTTCAAGTATTTTTCATTCCCACTTTTAACGCAGTTAACAAAATAAATCAAAGTTGAACATAGATATCTGGTATATGGATGAAACCGATTATCAAAAGTAAACCCAAATTAAATTTTAACAACAAATTTAATTTTCTACATGTTTACATTTTAACATATTCATTATGTTACTATCCACATATTTACGCTTTGATTCCTAAGTGATGTAGACATACAGTACTGTCACATAGGTTTCACAGAGCCTCCAGAAGTTGGTTTAATACTTAACTATACACTCTCTATATTTCATACGTCACACTGAGCCTATCAAAAGTGCAAACCACCTTAAGGGGAGCACAGTTTTGAAGCTCTGTCTAATCCTATTTCTTCCCACTTTGGAATCTTAATTAGAAGAGATAAGAAAAAAAAAATCATTTAACTAAATTATTGTCTTGAATCTGTAGCAAAGGTATAATCCGCAATTGGGCCAATTAGTGAACCCCATAGTTAGCTATGCTGCTGCGAACAATTTGATTAGATCTGACACCATCCTAGTTCCCACTGTTGTTTTGCCAGGTATGATGGTCAGACTTCAAAGAGCTTGAGGCATCAGCAGGGCAAGGTTTGGAGGCCAGCTTAGGTCCGGTTGTTAATCTCTCTGCTAAAACCACAGCAGCTCTCACACAAAACAAGCTTACACGACACAATCATGCGGTATTAAAGTTAGGGTTGAGTCATGCCAATTTGCCTTTGATTTTTTGATGATTGACCAAAGATGGCTACATGACTAGACACATGCTAAAAGTGTACTGATTAGGTAAATTCCCAAAATATTTGAAGTATTTTTTAACTTCCTATATAAATGTTATGAAAGCTAATTCCCTTTGATCAAATTTCCTGAAGTAATAGTACCATTGGGGAAAAAACAAGTATTTCTTGCTAGCATCCTGAATCTCAAACTTTTCACTTGCACATCTACATTAAAATTTGACTTTACATTAATAATTCCTTAAGGAAATTGTTTCTAAGTGGCAAGCTTTTTAAAAATCTATGAAGCACATTGAAAGAAAAATTTTTTTTACCGAGTCATTTATGTTCACTGACAGTTTTTCTGAAATTTCTTTATAATTTTCTGCTTAAATGTTGAGTAAAGTACCCTTCCAGGATGTGATTGCATAAGTGTTCTTTTCTCTGCATTCTGATTTGTTGAAATATTGCAGTAATAGTGACATGTTTCCATTCTGAGAAGAGCCTGAGGGCGCTTTAGTATTATTCACAATGATTGAAACTGCCATCTTGCTGACTTTCCCTTAGGCAGTGAAAGGCCTGTTTGCTTTTATGTTCATTTCACATGCTTCCTGTGAGTTTGACTGGCAGGACATCATTGCTTCATTTAAAAAGGAAGAATAGATTCATGTTTGGCTATTATATATCTTAAAGTTTCTATGTGGTCATCAACACCTAGGATAATAAACTTATAACTAGTTACATTGAATGAATTCTTTTTCTTTGAGAAATATTTTTAAAATATCTTACAGTACCTTGACTGAACAATTATTTGTAGAAAATTTTTCATTTTATATATTGAATATAGTGTCTAATATTTCACATTGCACTATATACTAATTCATAGCTATATTTGACTCAGGAAATTTAAGCAAAGTATCTATTTGAGGCAGTGAAATGATTGCACAAAACAAAAGTCAGATATTTAGAATCTTGCTAAATGGTCTTTAGTCCACAGGTCTCTCAAAAGGACTCTGTGGTACTTGTAGCGCAGTATTCTCACCTTTGAGAGCAGGGTGATACAGACTCAACATTGTCTGAAAATACAGAGAGAAAGATCTCTTCTACTCTTTCCTAGATTTACAAACACAAATACTCACAGATCTGTTCTGTGGTGTGGCTCCAGGAGAATGATATTGCAGTGTTGAAGAATTTTCTTAAAGTCTTTGTACAACTGTCACGGTACCGGTACTCCTAGTTCCATTTGTTACTGGTACTCCCAGTATTCCATATTCCCGGAAACACTTTCTCCCACAATGTGTTACATATTGTGTAAAAGGAAGACATAAAAAAGAAAACACAAAATGATGGCAAATCACTGCTGTCCCATATCATCACCTAAATGCATTTTAAGGTCCTGGAAAGTAAGAACATTTATTTTACTAGTGTACCCTCCAAGATGCCTGGAAGAGTAATTAATGCACAGTAGAGCTTAATAAATATGGTGTCCATGAACTCTGTGATATAGGTAGCTTTAGGGATTCTTTTGTACTTAAAATGCACCACGTTTAGTCCTGCCTCAGCACCTTTGCAAAGCGAATGTCCAGAATGTTCATCCCTCTGATCCTCTCATGGTTTTTTTCTTGTCATTTGTATCACAGTTTAAATATACCAAAATCCTTCTTAGAGAGGTCTCTTCTAACTAGCCCATCTAGAGTCTTCACCCAGCAACCCACTATTACATATCCTATATTAATTCTCAGTGCAGCATTTATATATATGGGGGTGTGTGTGTGTATATATATATATATATATAAAATAAGTACAGTGTAGCATATGTATAATATATGTTAATTGGTTTGTTGTTTATTTCCCTAACCTCAGCACTAGAATCTAAGCTCCACAAGACAAGGGTATGTCTTGTTTGCAGCTAAATTCTGAGTATATGTAGTAGGTGCTCCATAAAACCAAAAACCAAACCCACTGCCATCGAGTCAATTCCGACTCATAGCGACCCTATAGGACAGAGTAGAACTGCCTGATAGAGTTTCCAAGGAGCACCTGGCGGATTCAAACTGCCGACCTCTTGGTTAACAGCCGTAGCACTTAACCACTAGCCACCAGGGTTTCCATATAGTACTTGTTAAATCGTTAAACTACTTATTTAGAAAGTAACTCATGTCTGTTTATTTAAAGTTTATTTAAAACTTTATATTAAAGTTTATTTAAAAATATTTATTGGGTGTCTTGTTTGTTCCAGGCATTGTGTTGGTTGCCTTAATATATATTACCATTTTTAATTCTTACTTGATCCTCACAGGAAGCCTTGCCATAGTCATATTACACACATTTTAATGTAAGGAAACATAAGGAGCTACATAACCTTTCCAAAGTCAAGTTGGTTCCTACCCCCAGTACAACAGAATGAAACACCGCTCAGTCCTCTACCATCCTCACGATCATTGCTAGGTTTAAGCCCATTGTTGTAGCCACTGTCTCAATCCATCATGTTGAGGGTCTTCCTCTTTTTCACTGAGCACAGCTGTGTTAAAGCCAGTATTCAATCCAGATCTTCTGAATCCATGTACAGAACTGCACTGCAATGTTGACAAATTCAGGAGTTCTGTTCATTATTATTAATTAAAAAAAAATTAACAAATAGTAATAATAATAATTATGAGTGTTTAACATGGGACTATTGCAAGTGCTTTATAGGTATATCTCCTAGATATCAGGACGACCATGTACTATTATTACCCACATTTTAAAATGAGAAAACTTACACTTTAGAGATCGAACAATTTAATTGCCAAAATCATAGAGCCAATAACTGACAGAAATTACACTTAAATTCAAGTCTATTTTATTCCAAAACCTGTGTCCTTACCAGTAATTCCTGCCACCTCCCAATCTGTACTGCTATCTCATCTTTAGTCCATAAGCCAAAAAGCCTCTGCCCTGAAGGATTCTACATGAAGGAATAGATAACAAATCTCAAATATATATATATATATAAACCTTTTAACATTCAAGGTAAAAATTTTCTGTCCTAAGCAAGCATTGCTACTGTATTTTTATAAAATACACTATAAAAGAAATTTAGATTGGATTAATCATAGTTTCTCCCTCATATATAACATGTTGCTAATATATATATATATATGAATATGTTACAGCAACAAGATTGTTCTTTACCTTATTTTTTACTAATTTGTAAACTTTTTGATATAAAGTAGGTATTTTACTGTAGAAGAAAATTAATTTGCAAAAAATAGAAAGCCATTCCCTAAAACACTCTTCATTTCTATGGGATTTCTATACCTTAGCTCCATACAGGAAAGAAATATACTGTACAAAGAAATGTGATTCCTTTGTTCCAGTCAACTATTTGGATATGGTTCAAAAGTATCCCAGATTTGATTACAGTGTATTATTATTGTATACCCTTACATTCTATATTCATGTACTTTTGCAAATGCTAATTAATATGATCATAGCTAGCTATCATATTATTTATATTTTTCTAAATTGTTTTACATCTATTATCTGTTGAGTGTCAGAAATTATCCTGTGAGATAATTAAGATGTATACAAATTACATGATTCAATTTTTTTGAATTTCTCATTTTTGCCTCCCCTTTTATCATAACTGGTTTTATTAGTGGTTTGATTCATCCATATTAAAAGCAATTTTTTTCTTTTGTATATATTTGATATGTTGGAAGCTTTTTTGAATACCATTTTTAATTAAATTTAAGCAGTAAATACTATTGTGATTGTAAAATATTTTGCTTTTTATTGATTAATATTACTAAAAATAATATTAGTCATAAAGTTTAGCAATGAGAAATTGTGTTCTTTGTTAAAGAAATATGAGAATAAATGTTACTTATTAGTATTGAAAAGGTAGAATTTGGGAACCATAATAAATAATTAGAGGAAACACAGGTGTAAGAGAAATGTCTTTAAACATAAAAATATATATACAGCAGTTCTCTTATTTTAATTTAAAAAATTTAAGCAAAAATTAAAATCTGGTAAAGTTATTACTGTCATAACTCCATGCCACAGTGGACATATCATAGAGTAGCCAGTTCAGGTTCTTTTTATCTGTTACAGTGAAGTTCACTGAACTGTTTTGTCAGGTGCTGTCAAGTCAGCCCACCACTGTTGTAGAGAATCAAACTAAATCATTTTGGCGTGAGCCTTCAAGACGTGAGATACCCAATATGAAGGATTTAGTAACACTGAGTATTTGGTTTCAGTTTTTTGTAAGACTGTCAAAAATATGTTGCACTCATTCAGAAATTTCCGATTAAATCAGTTGAAATATATGACCTTATATTGAAAATTTGTTCTAAATATCATTGCTTAATATAAACAAACCTTGGAATGTATTTAGACGTGTGTTTTTTAGGTATATGAATCTTCAGTGAACATTCAAATTTCACAAGAACATTTGGAATAATAAAACTTCAAATTGTGTAGTCATTCACAAAAAGAGAGGAGAGGTGTCTTTTACTAAAATTAAACTTTTCAGTTATGAAATTAAGCCAGTGTCAAGTTGGAAATAGTTATGTTTCCAAAAACTATTAAAACACAAGTTGTATTCGATTAGATTTTTAAGTCCTTGATTAATGAATTGTTTATAAATGTTCTAAATGTTTAATTCTTATGTGAATGAAAAAATAAAGCTTGTCTTTCCACTCAATAGTTATTTAAAAGGCATTATTAAAACGTCACTTAATAAAATGTCCCAAACTTTACGTATTTTGATACAGGGTTTTTTTTTTTATGTTTCTGCCATTTCTACTCAGTAACCTGAGAAATGCTTTACAAGCTTATACTGTAGCTATGGTGTAGCATTGAAAAAGCTGGTAACAAAAAGCCTGGTGCAATTAAAGGTCACTTGTACATATTGTAATGGGCTACTCATTTACAAGATCTTTGTTAAGGGTCAGTGCTGCAGCATGAAATGGATTGCCCTTGTTGAGCCTGTAATAAAATGGGTCAACTTATCTTGTATCCAGTGGGCAAAGGAAAAGGCTAACACAAAACTAGTTTATTAATATTTTAATCAAATTGCTAAAATGTTGAACAAAACCAAATGCACAGTGCTATATTCTTGACATGAATACATGAATAGTTTTTTATTAGAATATATAATTGCAGCTCTTAGGAGAAAACTTCTTATACATATACATATTTTTTTTTAATATATGGATCATATGTTGGTATAGAAAAACAGCACAATGATAATGTTCAGATGTCCTTTAACCACAAACCTACCATGTATCAAAATGGCTGAGATTTATATAGCCTATTTTTTCTGAATTAAAGCTCAAAACTTGTTAGCTAGGGATAGATATGAAAAAGGAATCAAACTAGATAGTGACTTATTTTAATTGTCTTTTACCAACCTTTCCAATACTGTTAGGAAAAATATGGTGGTCCAGATAAAGTACGAGTGATGATCTGTACTAAATGAACTCGCTTACCTGATTTTCCAATAAATTAACACTCTAGAATAAAAATAAAACTAATGATGAACAGAAAGTATTTGTACCTCATAATAAAGTTAATGCATTCAGATTTTACATGTTACATGTATATTTACGAAGTGTAAGTCATTTTTTATTCTCAAAAAAATCAAATTGTAAAAATATAATAATGAAATGAATTTATCTGTTGCTTCTTAAATTCTTCCCTCTGCATTTGGGTATTCAGACATACAACAACCACATACCTCTAATTTTTTTTTGCTGGCTATATACTATTAAAAATGAATAAAATTAAATTCTTAATCAACATGCCTAAATTAAACATGCCTAACATGCCTAAATTAAATCTTGTAGGTTGGGCAAAAAGTAATTTAACAATGGATTTGAATCAAGAATTGAACAAATTTTCCTTTAAGAATTGTCAAGAATCATCAATTTTCCTTTCAAAACCTGTAGGGCTGATTGGCCTACTCAAAAATACTAAGTTCAATATTATTAATTAATAATTCAAAAAATATTAAGGTCGATCATGTAGTAAGTGAGCAAAAATAATCCTAATCTAAGTCGTCTTCTCTGCTTGTTACCTAGCTTTTGAACATCCAGTCTGTACTGCTTTGTTTGTTTTTGCTGCCATACTTCTTTAGAGCAGTAAAAACATTGTGCATTTCTTAGGTTTCTTTTATGAGGGATCGAAGCTTTGGGAAAATGTGGTTCATGTGGAGTCATGAAGTCCTTAAATTTATATCTTTCTTACTCATCATTATATCCTCATTACCTACATGATCATGTAGTAGGTTACCCAACAGGTATTGAATGACAGAATGAATGTCCTCTTGAAGCTTTTCAAAACATACTAGAGGGTATGACTATGAAATTGCACCATTTCACACTGTAGGGAATTGTCTGAAAGTGCTAATTCAGTTTCCATAGATGCTTAATGTACATCCAAGGTTTTGCGTTAGTAGAATAGCCTTCAACAAACATCAACTAATAATATAATGAACTATTATTTCTGAAATAAAATTAGAACTGTACTTCTCAAAAATACCAGATAAGAAATGAGGAAAGAGACCATTTTTAGTTAACACGGAAGTTATTGATATACTATCTGAATCATTATTTAATTTTATTACCATTTGAAAATTATATTGAATGATTCATCTTAAAGATTGGATAATAAATTTTCCAAAATTCTTAAATTTCAATAAGGATTTGCCAATCTGATTCCTTAAGTGAACTGTTAGATTCAGACTAGGTTTATAAAAGTCCTCAAGAGCAGACAGAAATCAATCGTAATTGCTTGGTTTGAAGTACCTTTTAACCCCTGTTGACCCAGCAGTTATCTTTTAACATGCCTGATCTTTCACGGGCAGTAGAGCTGATTTTATTACCTATATGTTTTCTGGCTTTTGACAGAAAAATATTATAAAAGGTGTGTGAGTTATTAATGAAATAATTATTTACAATGAAATTTGAATACAAGATTTTAGATTTTTTACAATTCAGATTTAAATACACATTAACAGTAAAACAACTAATGTCACATCTCTACTAACAGAATCTAAAAAGAAAATCGGTTGCCACTGACTCGATTCCGAGTCATAGCGACCCTATAGGACAGAGTAGAACTGCCCCATAGAGTTTCCAAGGAGCGCCTGGTGGATTCGAACTGCCAACCTTTTGGTTAGCAGCAGTAGCACTTAACCGCTATGCCACCAGAGTTTCCATAACAGAATCTACAACTATCATTATCGAGAAAACATCCCATTGACTTCCTTGTGCGCATGGAGCTGACAAATTGTAGTCTTGTTCTTTATGTTGGTTTCTTATGAATTTCCTCCTGGGAAACAATTCCAGTCAAGATAGAAATTCATATAAGGAAAATTCTACTCAGGGGAGAGCTCTGTAGTGCACAATTCATAACTGGATGCATCTCCTTCACATGGCCCAGTTGACTTAATGTGAAATTTGGTCAAGAAACCAAAAGTGTACATAAAAAGATGTTTTTGGAAATGTGATCTTTTCTTTTGGTGTACAAGAAAAGATGTCTTCATAGTACCATAAATATGTGTCATTGCTTTGGCATTCAATTAATATTTCCATCCTTTTTTTGGAAAGATCCTTATTTTTTGGTCCATGTAAAATAGGGTAAGTGGAGGACAAAATTAAACCAACTCTGCTAGTAATAAGGAGCCCTGATGGTACAGTGGTTAAGCACTCAGCTGCTAACTGAAAGGTCGGTGATTCAAACCCACCAGCTGCTTCCACAAGATAAAGATGTGGCAGTTTGCTTCCGTAAAGATTACAGCCTTGGAAACCCTATAGGGCTAGTCTACTCTGTCCTGTAAGGTCATTTTGAGTTGGAATTGAGTGGACGGTAGTAGGTTTTTTTGGTTTTGTGTGTTTGTTTTTTCTGGTATGCTGCTAATACTTTAAACCATCAGATCAGCAAACTATGACCCATGGGCCTGAAATCCAGCCTTGCTGTTTTTATAAATAAAGTTTTATTGGAACAGAGCTGGGCCTATTTTTTATGTATTATCTATGGCTGTTTTCACACTACATGCCTAAGTTGAGATCTTATGGACCACAAAGTCAAAATTATGTACTGTGGTACTTTACAGAAAAAGGCTGCTGTACAGATAAAACTCCTAACCTACGAAGGCCACACAATTTAAAGACAGTTTATTGAGAAAATTGTCAATTTGGGGATATGATTTATAGTCTTTAATTTTTTGAGTAACATGAATAACAATCATTTGATATGCCATTTGCACTTTTACAGTTAACGCAGGCATGTCTTTTTGAGAAAATTCCTAGATTTCATAAAATGTTGAAATTGGAAGGAGGGTTAAAGTTCTTTAAAGCCAGCTTTTTAATTTATTGTTTGTACATATTATCTCATCAAGTCACTCTTTAATCATGAGGAAGCTACCTTCTTAGAGACATCCCATTTCAGAGTCTACCAGCAAGAGTTATTAGAAAATTCTTTCAGGTGCTAAAGCAATATCTATCTATCTGTACTCCCCACCCATTAGTACTAATTCTGCTTTCTATAAGTCACACATAATTTCCTATTTTCTATATAGTATTACTGGATTCATAATAGGAAACCCTGGTGATGTAGTGGTTAACAGCTATAGCTGTGAATCAAAAGGTCAGCAGTTCGAATCCACCAGGCTCTCCTTGGAAACTCTTTAGGGCACTTCTACTGTATCCTACAGGGTCGCTGTGAGTCAGAATGAACTCAAAAGCAATGGGTTTTATGGTTTTTTTTTTTTTTGGATTCATAATGAATGCCTAATAGATGAGGAACCTACCACTTCTCTGTCAGTTTGTTGTATTGTGGCTTGCATGTTGCTATGATACTGGAAGCTATGCCATCGGTATTTCAAATACGAACAAGGTCACCCATGGTGGACAGGCTTCAGCAGAGGTTCCAGACTAAGACAAACTGAGGAGAAGTACCAGTCAATCTCCTTCTCAAATAATTGGCCAGTAAAAACCTTATGGATAGCAGCAGAACATTATCTTACACAATGCTCAAGATGAGCCCTTCATGTTAGAAGGCACTCAAAGTACAACTGGGGAAAAGCTGTCTCCCCAAAATAGAGTCGACCTTAATGATATGAGTGGGGTAAAGCTTTCAGGGCCTTCATTTGCTGATGTGGCATGACTCAAAATAGGAAGAAACAGCTGCAGACATCCATTACTAATAAGAATGTGGAATGTATAAAGTATGAATCAAGGAAAGTTGGAAGTTGTCAAGAATGAAATGGAATAGTTGAAGATTGATATCCTAGGCATCAATGATCTGAAATGGAATAGTTTTGGCCATTTTGAATCAAACAATCATATGGTCTACTATGCCGAGAAATGACAAATTGAAGAGAAATGGTGTCACATTCATCGTCAAAAAGAACATTTCAAGATCTATCCTGAAATGCACCATTTTCAGTGACAGGATAATCTCCATACACCTACAAAGACGACCAGTTAATATTATTATTCAAATTTGCACACCAACCACTAATGCCAAAATGAAAAAAATTGAAGGTTTTTACCAACTTCTACAGTCTGAAATTGATTAAACATACAATTAAGACGCACTGATAATTACTGATGATTGAAATGTGAAAGTTGGAAACAAAGAAGAAGGATTGGTAGTTGGAAAATAAGGGTCTTGGTGATAGAAACAACACAGGAGATGGCATGATAGAATTTTGTAAGACCACCGACTTACTCATTGGAAATAACCTTTTTTCAACAACATAAATGGCATACATGTGGACCTTGCCGGATGGAATACACAGGAATCAAATTGACTACCTATGTGGGAAGAGACAATGGAGAAGCTCAATATCATCAGCCAGGCTTGAATTTTTTCTTCACTTCTTTCAGCTGAGAAATGGCAAGCATGTTCTTCTAATTCCAGGTCTTTTCACATTTCATAATAATACTTTGTCTTCTTGAGCCATCCTTTGGCATCTTCTTTTCAGCTCTTTTATTTCATCATTTCTTCCATTTGCTTTAGCTACTCTGTGTTCAAGAACAAGTTTCAGAGTCTCTTCTGACATTCATTTTGGTCTTTTCTTTCTTTATTGTCTTTTTAATAACCTTTTGCTTTTTTTATGTATGAGGTCCTTGATGTCATCCCACGACTCTTCTGGTCTTCAGTCATTAGTGTTCAATGCATCAAATTTATTCATGAAATGGCCTCTAAAATCAGGTGGGGTATACTCAAGGTTGTACTTTGGCTCTCATGGACTTGTTTTAACTTTCTACAGCTTCAGCTTGGACTTGCATATGAACAATTAATGATTTGTTGCGCAGTCAGCCCTTGGCCTTGTTTTGATTGACGATATTGGACTTCTCCATCATCTCTTTCCACAGATGTAGTCAGTTTGATTCCTGTGTATAACATGTATAGTTGCCATTTATGTTGCTGAAAAAAGGCATTTCCAGTGAATAAGTCACTGGTCTTGCAAAATTCTATCATGCGATCTCCCGTGTTGTTTCTTTCACCAAGACCATTATTTTCCAACTGCTGATCCTTCTTCTCTGTTTCCAACTTTCGCTTTTCAATCACCAGTAATTATTAGTGCATCTTACTGTATGTTTAATCAATTTCAGACTGTAGAAGTTGGTAAAAACCTTCAATTTTTTCACTTTGGCATTAGTGGTTTGTGCGTAAATTTGAATAATAATTGTATTAACTGCTCCTCCTTGTAGGTGTATAGAGATTATCCTGAATCTTGGCTGAAAGCAGAAAGTACCAGAAAGATGTTTACCTGTTTGGGTTTGTGTTTTGTTGACTATACAAAGGCGTTCACCTGTGTGGATCATAACAAATTATGGATAACATTGCGAAGAGTGAGAATTCCAGAACACTTAACTGTATTCATGCAAACCTGTATAGACCAAGGGGCAGTTGTTTGAACTAAAAAAGGGAATACTGCATGGTTTACAATCAGGAAAGGTGTGTGTCACGGTATTTACCATACATATTCAATCTGTATGCTGAACAAATAACCGGAAAAGCTGGACTCTATGAAGAAGAGCATGTGTCAGGATTGGAGGAAGACTCCTTAACAGCCTGCTATATGCAGATAACACAGCCTTACTTGCTGAAAGTGAAAAGGACTTGAAACACATACTGATGAAGATCAAAGAATACAGCTTTTAATATGGATTATACTTTAACATGATGAAAACTAAAATCCTCACGACTGGACCAGTAAGCAACATTATGATTAATGGAGAAAATATTGATGTCAAGGATTTCATTTTGCTTAGATCCACAATCAGCGCCCATGGAAGCAGCAGTCAAGAAATCAAACATATTGCATTGGGCAAATTGGCTGCAAAAGACCTCTTTAAAGTGTTAAAAAGTAAAGATGTCACTTTGAGGACTAAGGTGCGCCTGACCAAAGCCATGATATTTTCAGTCACCTCATGTAGATGAAAAAGCTGAACAATGAATAAGGAAAATGAAGAAGAATCGATGCCTTTGAATTATGGTGTCAGCAAAGAATATTGAATATACCGTGTATATACCAGAAGAACGAACCAATCTGTCTTGGAAGAGGTGCGGCCTGAATGCTTCTTAGAAGCAAGTATGGCGAGACTTCATCTCACATACTTTGAACATGTTATCAGGAGGGACCATTTCCTGGAGAAGGACATCATGCTTGGTAAAGTAGAGAGTGAGCAAAAGAGAGGAAGACCCTCAACGAGATGACTGACACAGTGGCTGCAACAGTGGGCTCCAACATAGCAATGGTTGTGAGGATGACATAGAACCAGGCAGTGTTTTCACTGTGTAGTACATAGGGTCTCTATGAATGGAAACTGACTTGACGGCACCAAACAACAACAATAATGGATGTGAAACAATTATAATTTATATGTGCATGTTCTTAGTTTTTCTTAGATTTATATATTTCTTTTATGTAACATTATAAATTAAATTAACCATTTTATGGTATTTATTGTGTATTTGGAAACACTGGTGGTGTGGTGGTTAAGAGTTTGGCTGCTAACCAAAATGTCAGCAGTTCAAATCCACCAGGCGCTTCTTGGAAACCTTATGGGGCATTTCTCCATTGTCCTATAAGGGTTGCTATGAGTCGGAATTGACTAAGCAGCAACGGGTTTGGTTTTTTGATTTTTTAAAAGATTGCTAACCGAAAGGCAGGCAGGCAGAAACCACCAGCGGCTCCGCTGGAGAAAGATGTGGCAGTCTGCTTCCGTAGAGATTTACCACCTCGGAAACCCTCTGGGGTCACCATGAGTCAAAATGTACTCAACGGCAGTGGGTTTGGGTTTTTTGGGGAATTGTATATGTAATTTAAAACCTTAAGCATGAAACCCATGTAATCTTTCCAACATCCTTTAAAGGAATTTTTTTAAGAAAACATTAATTAGAAATAAAAGACATAAATCTATATTTCTAAGAGGTATTGATTTTATCAGCAGAAGTATAGAAAAAAGGGGTAGTTCATTATCCACACTACGCAGTGTTTACAATTGATTATCAAATCATAATAGTAAGTTTAGGTGGTACTGTGGTTTCAGAAGTCTTCATACTTTTTCATTGTAAAAATTATGGGGTAGGAATTTCTTAGGTAAGAAAACAAGATCATATTGAAGCTTAAAATGTCAGTGTACTATTAAAAATAACATTGGGACTGATAAGATTATTTTTAAGGCAGAAAAGAGTGGCATTAGAATCTTTCAGCATTTTAGTTTGAAAATTTTACTATGTGAGGAGGACATTTTTTCTCAAAATTGCCTTTTTAAAAGCCAATGCAAATTGTTAGTTCTTTTTAATAATTATTTAAAAACTAGTATCCTTTGCATTTGAAATTATTTTAAAGTTAAATGAAACAAAATTCCTTCAAAGGTATTTATAAAGTATAATAGGAAAGAAGATTGCATGAAACCATACAAAAAGGACTCAACTTAGTGTTTTCAGCCTAATAAAAATGTTGTAGAAATACTTGTAAGCTTGAAAATCACACTAGCTATTCTTGTTTCAAATTCTGTTTAATATATTGTTCTGTATGATTTTATAATAAACAGATTACTCCTTGAACAGGAATTAAGAATAAAGCTGCCAGGAAGGGGTTTTGTTGTCAGAGTAGTTCCCGCCTCATGTTTTGTAAGAGATTTCATGGTCTCATTGTAAAGAGTAGATGATTTAAAACGTGTTCCCAAGATAAACTTTCCCATTGTCATTAATGAGGATGGATAATACTGAGTGACAAGTGCATTAGGAATGACACAGAAAGAGCTGTTAGATTTGTCAGAGCATATCACTTCAGGCAGTGACACTTGAGGACATTCTTTTTGTGGATATTTGGTGTGTGAGGAGGGTGTCTCATTTAAAGATACCAAACTTTGTGTTTACTAATAGAATAATGTATTTTACAATTTAAAAATATTTTCCAGCATTTAGAAAATATTTGCAAGGTTATTTAGATTGTTCTTCCACATTTTAAGTTTATGATATTATTATATCCTGATGGCTCCCTAAGAAAGTCATCAAACTGCATAACATTTACATGTTAAAATATTTCACAAAACTAATTTTTCTATTTTAAACAGTCTTATTTACTGGAATATCCAGCCAAAGAAAATATATTAAAAATTACATAAAAATTTTTAAAAGATTATGCCATTTTATTCTTGTATATAAAAGGAAAATCTTTACTCCACAGCACTTCGAGTATAAAGATTTTGAAATAATGCATATAATTTATATTGTCTTTCTAAAAATACATTATTTTAGAGGAACACTTTTTGAATATTAATCAATAAATAATAATGTATGACTTTTTTTGGTATTTAAAGTATTTCCAAACTGTAGTATGCCTCTCAGTAGTGATTTTGAACATGCAATTGATCACTTTTTTGCCTTGATTCATTTTTCATGCTGACAACCAAATTTTGTCTCTCAATACCTTTTTGACATTAATAATGACTGAGTCTCTGTTCATTTGAGTTCAAGATTTCCCAAGTGGCAGTTTGGGCCAAGGATGAACTATCTATCATGATTACATACCACTAATCTGTCAAAACCAAGCCACCCTATGACTGAAATTATATTTGACAGTTCACCTCTTCTTGATGAGCCTGAGGTGAACATAGCTCCAGACCATCCCTGGGAGAACATGGCAACTACTCCATATGCTAGGGAGGGTCCATTTATTTGTGAGAATAACACTTAAACACTAGACTTTAAACTATGCCTATAGTAGAGATTTCTCTTCTTTTCTTTTTTGTTTTAATTTTCAGGAGTATAACTTTAAATTTAATGTGACAAAATTCTTTTTTTCCATGAAAATGTTTGGTAAACATTTTGTCATTACCAGTACTACCTATAGATTAGTTGCACTATGTGGTTAAAAACCATAAAGTCATTTTCAAAACTGTTTAGCTTTCTAAAAATGTTCTATTACTTATATACAACACAGCTGTCAAATATCACAGAAAATTTCGTACCAGTGTTTTTACTCTTACCAGAATTTACCAGTTCTTGAAATAATGTCAATAAATTTTTACTATGAAAATGTTTCTAAGACCTTAATTCTCTCATTTTAGCATAAAAATATTTTTTTAAATAAGTTTTGATTCTTTATTTTATTGATTTAGAAATAGATTTGAAGAGAATGCTAAATTAAACACTATAACAGAAAACATTTTAATGTTTTTAATTAAAATTTCTTATGTAGACCCTATTACGGTACAACCTGTGCGAGCCAGAGCTTGACAGGCCTGCCTTGTTTTCCCAGGTCTCACAAGTTTTCTGCCTTTGACAGGGTGCAGTCTTACCACTTTTCTAGCACTTATTTTAGTGGAAAATACTTGAGTTTTCCTTCTCTGACAGGATCCTGCCCGACACAGGTTCCGTCTTTTGCAACTTTTGTTTTTATTATTGCCAGGTGAAGTCTAGAGAAAAACGGCTACTTAAGAAAATAAACTTATTTACTACCTTACATCCTTTTTGTGACGGTATCTTTCCTTTGGAATCAGAAATTATTAAACATTTTGAGATAATGGACAAGTGATAGTTAAAGGTCTTACTATTAACACCCTAGAAAAAGAGAAATCTGTAGTAATTTTCAAAAATATAAATGGCAGGCTTAATAATAAGGCTAGTTTTTGCAGTTAGCATGGAGGAACAAGTGAACGGGCTTAAATTGCAAAAGGAAAGATTGAGGTTATTCAAATGCAGGCAATTGAATGTTAAGATGTTTTTTTAAAACCACATATAGCAGTTTGTTATAAAATAGAATCTATTTTAATCTGTATTGGTTTTTGAAATGTAATTCCACCCGAAGATTTTGAGACAGCCTGAAAAATTTGGCCCATATACCTCTGTCATTTCATCAGAGCAAGCACTTAAAATGTTTATTCCTAATTGTCCTTCACTTTTAGTTAAAATCTTATTATTCCTTTGGAAAGGTACATGTTACTAAGGGCAATATATCCTATTATCTTATCAAGCAATGGTATAGTCACTAATGCATTCTATACAAACCTTTTCTGAAGTACATAATGTCAAATAACTATCAACTTTATTTTGGAGATTCATGTAAATTAATTTTCTGTTATCACAGAGATAATTATTTAATATAGTGAGTAAATGCTGTTATTTTGGGATGTAATATAAATTGTTATTAACAAATAAACTTAATCTGCTTTAACTTATTTTCTACATTATTTTTATTTCAACTCATAGTTATGAGTAAGCCATGTAAGATTTCAGTAACATGACCTAAATATCCTGAAGAAGAGAATTGTAAAAATAAACTATCTGTTTTCACATTTTTTATTTCAACTAATATAAAATCTATCATTGAGGTACATAATATAATCCAGTGACATGTAATTAGAAGGAGAGGGAGTATTATCAAAGTAAGCTATTTATATATATTCTTTATTCTAAAACCAATTAAATGGAAAATGTCTAACTTATACATTGACTCTAACCCTAGCCAGCTTTAATTTTGTGCTAAGTTTTAACTTAAGCAATAGAATCTGTGATCCATTCATCTTATTATAGCCAGTTACTCCTCCCACCTAATTACATGATCATTAGATGTACATTTTTTATTATAGGATGCATCCACATCATTTTTTAAAAATAAAATCCGTTCCATTTTTTTCCCACAAGCATCTATTTTCTAATCAGAAAAGTTGATATTACATTGCTTTACAGTAAATATGCAAAAATATAAAAATGGTAATTATTAAATAGCTATTATCCTAAAAAGTAATTGCTTCATTTGGGAAGCCAAATTTGTTTATTTTAAGTTTAGAAAACAAGCTTATTAAAATGATGTTTTATCTAATATTTAAATAGCTATGCTTTTTGGTTTTGGTTTTAGTATAATCTCTTTTCATCACTCCTTGTGATATATCCCTGAGCATGGTACTCCATGGATCCTATTAAAAAAAGCAAATGTGACAAGAAAATAAAATGGCCATGCCTTTTGGTAAGTTATATAAAAATATCCTGAAAAATACCTTAATACCATCACATAAGACAAAATTATGGCAATTCTTCAGAATATTTTTAATAAAATGATTGGCAACACTCAAGCAGCTTTTGGATGTTCCATATATCAGGAAGGAATAATTCTTTCCAACTAAAATAATTTCCACATCTTAACTTTAGAAATCTAAATGAAATTTCCTTTTGTGTGGTGTATGTTTTGTGTGTGTATATGTGTGTGTGTGTATGTGCACGCATAAGTGACCTGTAGAGAGAAAGGTAAGAAGTCTGTCACATTTTTAATACGATCGTCTGGGATGGAATAGCTTGTTATTTCAGTATAATGTACATACTAAGTTGATGTTTTGGTGACAAATATATGTGAGAATGAGATCTGTAGATTTTTAATATTCATTCAGTAAATATGGAGGTACTTTTAGGTGAATTTTTAGTCTGGTTGAGTGCTTTTTATTAAAATACATGTCCTTAAATTCTGGCCTCTGGCTACCTCTCCAGCCTCAACTCTTGCCTTAACTCCAAGCTGCAGCCTGACTTTTCTACTTGCAGTTCCTACAAGGGCTCATTCTTATCACGTCCAAGTCTTTATAAACGCCAAAAATACTATCCCCTTTCCTCCAAGTACTCCTCCTAGATCAATGTGATTCTTCCTTCAGTTCCCAGCTTAAATGTCTCTTCCTCTAAAATGTCATTTCTTATTCTCCAAGACTAGGTTAGATAGCCTGTCTCTGTCTTCTCAGATCACCTTGTAAATTATCTCTACTATAGTGCTTATGACATTATTTTTAATATTCTGTTTCCTTGATATCCCTCCCCACCATACTGCAGGCTAGTGGCAGAAACTGTGTCTTTTTCTTACTCACTAATGCGTCCATAGCACCTAACATAGGCTCTAGCATGCTAGGTATTCAGTAAATAGCTGTAACAATGGATTCAGACATACCAACAATCATGGAGATGGCACAGGACCAAGCAATGTTTCATCTGTTGCACATAGGGTCACCATGAGTCGGAGCTGACTAGATGGCAGCTAATAGCAACAACAATAAAATATTTATTGAATGAATGAAGACCTAATAATATGTGAGACTCTGCTAAATACCTGACCACATCTTTAATTAGTTCTTCACATGGGCCTGGGTTATCATATCTTTTGGGAAGAGCCCTGGTAATCAATTCTCCAAGCCTGGAAGTAGAGCAGCCCTTCTCCTGCCATAGGAACCACACCAAACCTTTACATTTTTCCTAATTACCAAACTGTCTCATTTCTTTAAGCATTTACACCTTCCACTAGGCATACTCCTTGATATCAGCCTGGATTTTTTTTTTTTTAAAAAAACAACTAACTTTATCTTTCCTTTTTGTTAAAGATTTGCTAACCCCTTCTCCACTTCACTCACCTTCCCTGCAAATAAACTGACTTCTTTCTAAACCTTAAGCTAACACGAACCTCTCCTTTTTAATGAAAAAGTATATTATTTGATGCATTCAAACCCTATCAAATAATTTTAATTCAAATTTAAATGCATTTTTTTAGCTAATCTATCTTTTCCACTTGCCTCTATGGCATGTGGTAGAAATTCAGTATGGATACCTATCAGGATGACTAATTAAAGCCACACCAACTAGAGGGGAGGTGCCAAGCTGATAATATCTTGATAAGATTGTATAGTAATATCCCATAGGTTTGCGTATGCATTATCCCTACTCAATGGACATTTCTATCTGTTATCACTTGAATGAAACATAATTAATTACTTTTTTTGATAATTTGAATCATTGTTTAAAATTCCTGGTCTGGGAAGTGTTGAGTCCTGGCCATCTTCTTTTACCATGTCTTCTTTTACCCTGCTGTTAAAGGATTTGGAGCCGCTCTGCTATTTAGGGAAGCCGATTTAACCTTCTAATTGTTACATAATAAGCCTCATTGTTTTCCAAATAGAAGACTTCTTCTCGCTCTCTCTAAGAGTAATAATTTTATGCTGCAGACATCACAGATGAGGACAAAAATGTCACATTGTGATTCTGTCTCCATGACACTCCACAATAATACAAAGTGAAAAATTCAAGCAAAGAAAGCCTTTTGCTTTTTCCATGGTGTCAAAAGTCACGTTTCTCAGATTTTTCTTTTCTCTAAACTGGGCATTAAAATAGCTGTTTGTTTTTTATATCATTTAGAATATTATAATTATATCTTGAAATTTTATTCATAAAATATTTCTAAAAGAGCATTCTTTTTCATGAGATTGTTTATTTTTCCCTAAGGAAGGAATAGGAATTATAGTTCTACTTTTTATTAACTCTTAGCTATTTTATTCAGAGTCTTATTGCTTTAATCCATATGTGTTGTGTTTATCACTTAGGAAACATTAAAAAAAATGGGTTAGTAATTTTGTATAATGCTATAATTATATCTTTCATCAAGATAATTATATAAAAGTAAATAAAGGTAGGGCTAAGATAATACCTAATTTAGGATGCCTTTCAAATGTATAATTCTTATAATTAAAGATTTCAAATAGATAGTAGAGGGCCTTGGTTTCCCTACACATCAGCCTAATTTTCAAAATAAAACTATAAAAGTTAACTGAATAATTTCTTTGCTTACACATTTACACACTGAATTACAAGGGTCCACCTAGAAACTTTTTCTACCTCCCCCCAAAATTTTAATGTGTTTTTTACACAAGGGAACAGAACTTAAAAAATGAATTTTATAGCTAATCTGACATGCAAAGTTGAGAGCAGAAATGATTTTTAACTAGCTTGATGCCATTACAAAGTATTTATGATTTGCAAAGGGAAGTATGTAATAATTCATTTTATATTACTTAAAACATCAAAAGAAAACCTTACCATATTATCTTTCGTTGAAAGTAAATGTGTATTATACATGATTTCATAGATTTAAGAGATTATATATATCAGCTCACTAATTTGAGACATAAGTAAGATTTTATGTCTTATAAACAAGGTATTTTCCTACTTTCTTCCAATTGGACTAAAAGGCATATAACAAAAACCTAGCCTACCCTATCCTAGCACCTAGCAATCCTCACAGACATGTATGTATATTTAGATGAAGACAACTAAGCATCGATACTCTCAAAATAAGTATCCTCACATCAGCCTTTGTAATGACACATCGAGCTCCCTGGTGAATAGTGGCTGCAGCATCTCAAGGTAGAAAGAAGCAGCAAGACTTACTTATGAAGTGACTGTGAAAGGCACTTCTTTTCCTGATGCTACTACATGCAGAATTCTGTGAACGTCTGAGGTAGTCATGTGACTTCAGGTTTGCCCACTGGCAGCTGAAATAGGTCATCAAACTCTAGCTCTGCTACAGTATTACCATTCTCTCACTGCTATCAAGAACTTGGTTTAAGCAGTGACTGGCTGTTAGCTGTGTAGTGTGTGACTTCTTTTTGTTTTTCTTGGGGGAGCATAGTGGGTGGGAGGGGGCGTGGGCAGCAGAGATGAGGCTATGACTGCAAATAGTTCACTCTTTAATTCCAACTTCTGATAGGCATAAGAAAATTTCTAGGTACCCCCTGTAGGGCACTCAGCCTTCAACTGTACTACTTAGCTGGACCCAGTTTTAAGTAATTCATGGCAGTGGAGCCAGCTATACTGATTGTTACTGCATGATTCAATAAAGGAATTCTCTGTTGAAGAAGTTTCTAAGGGACTGTCCAAATTGTTTTGTTAACATGAAGCTGAGTCAATTATTACTTTTTAAAAAATAAAAGCAGTCATTTGGGACTGGAAAGTCTTTTGTTGTATGGAGGTTTTGTTATAGTGGCATTGGTTATTAATGGTGTTCTAGTAATCTGTGGTACAGTGGTTAAGGGCTACAGCGAGGTATGGCTGCTAACCAAAAGGTCAGCCATTCGAATCCACCAGCCGCTCCTTGGTAAACCCTATGGGCCAGTTCTACTCTGTCCTATAGGGTTGTTATGAGTTGGAATTGACTCGACGGAACAGATTTGTTTTTGTTTTCGCTTTTTAGTAGTGTGAAAATTCTACATATAACTCTTCAGATAACATTTGTATTGTGTACCTATGAATTTGAAGTAATAATTCAATAAGTCATCACGTACACAATTCTTTTAGTATACCAATTCTAATAACATGCCTCCAAATGGCTTGCATTTGAGCTGATGATATTCTGTTAAGTTGAAGTATGGAAGAATAAAACCGAGAAATTAGTAAAACTATCATGATATGACAGAGCTTTTGATGAAATCTCAGTAGCTATACAGGTAGTCCCCTGCATACAAAGAATTCAAGTTACAACGAACCACACTTAACTACTGTCCATTTTTTTTTTTTTCCATGACCATCCATTTTCATTTTGTTTTGTATATCTTATTGTCAGTACAGATTACAGCCTTGGAAACCCTATGGGACACTTCCACCCTGTTCTATAGGGTTGCTATGAGTTGAACTCAACTCGATGGCAATGGGTGACCTTTATGGAAACAGACTGCCACATCTTTCTCCTGCAGAATGGATGGTGGATTCGAACTGCCAACTTTTCAGTTAATAGACAAATGCTTAGCCATTGTGCCACCAGGGCTCCTTAAGAGAAAGTTAGTGTAGCTATATTAATATTAGATAAAATAAACTAACAAAAAATTATTAGGGTTGGAGAGGATCACTAAATAATGATAAAGAGTTGAGTTCACCAGCGAGGTATGTCCGTTTTAAACTATTGTTTATATGACAAACAGACAAAATGAGGTATTTGACTTCTGTTATGACCAACTTGATAGAGTCATTGGAACAGAACCCTGTTGTAAGTCAGGGACTACCCACATTCGTTTACTAGGGCTGCCCTAACAAATTACCACAAACTGGGTAGCTTAAAACAACAGAAATTCTCTTACAGTTCTGGAGGCTAGAAGTCCAAGAAGGCCATGTTTTCTTCGAAGGCTCTAGGGAAGAATCCTGTTCCATACCTCTCTCCTAGCTTATGTGTTCCTTGGCTTGTAGAAGGATCACTCCAATCTCTGTCTTCATCTTCACATGGCCTTTCCTATATGTCTCTGTGTATCTGAATCTCCCTGTCCTTTCTCTTATAAAGATACCAGTCATTGCACTTAGAATCCACCCTGATCCAGTATGACCTGATCTTAACTTGATTACTTCTGCAAAGGCCCTATTTCCAAACAAAGTCATATTGTGGGGTTCCAGCTGGTGATTAATTTTGGGGGACGCTATTCAACCCAGTATAATTGCCGTGTTTCTGATACATAAACTCTAATTATATTATCAATCATTTATAATAAACTCTTACACAATATAATGTACAAGTATTTACTTCTTGATTCTTGTGCTTATTTATCTAATGAAATGCTAATTAGCTAACTGTTATTCTTTTTAACAGAATTAGAGAAGGACTTCTTAGAGGTGCTGTTCATTTCCGATATTACAAAACTTCCTGCTTATTAGACTATAACTTATTTAAAATTGCTTTTGACACAAACCAAAGTATGACCTTTAAAGTATGCAGCATGGATAATACCATTAGCAATTCATCAGTGTGTTTACTGCATTACTGAAAGTAAAGTTACTGGCATTGTTTTTTAATATCAGTGAACTGTAGGATAAGAATTGTATAGAATCTTTTGAAAATTTATTTAATAGAGCCTGTAAGAGACTCTGAAACTTGCTTTTGAATGTTGAGTAGCTAAAGCAAAAGGAAGAAATGATGAAGTAAGATTGCTGAACAGAAGATTTCAAAGGGCGGCTCGAGAAGACAGTAAAGTATTACAATGACATGGGCAAAGACCTGGAGATAGAAAACCAAGAGGGAAAAGCATCCTTGGCATTTTCTCAAGCTGAAAGAACTGAAGAAAAAAATCAAGCATTAAGTTATAATAGTGAAGGATTCTACAGGGAAAATATTAAATGATGCAGGAGGCATCAAAAGAAGATGGAAAGAATAGACAGAGTCACTCTACCAAAAAGAATTGGTCGATGTTCAACCATTTCAGGAGATAGCATATGATCAGGAACCGATGGTACTGAAGGAAGAAGTCCAAGCTGCAGTGAAGGTATTGGCAAAAAACAAGGTTCTAGGAATCGACGGAATACCAATTGAGAAGTTTCAACAAATGGATGCAGCACTGGAAGTGCTTGCTTGTCTATGCCAAGAAATTTGGAAGACAACTACCTGGCCAATCGACTGAAAGAGATCCGTATTTATGCCCATTCCCAAGAAAGGTGAGCCAACCGAATGCAAAAGTTATTGAACAATATCATTAATATCACACGCAAGTAAAATTTTGCTGAAGGTCTTTCAAAAGCGACTGCAGCAGTATTTCAACAGGGAGCTACCAGAAATTTAAGCCAGATTCAGAAGAGGACGTGGAACCAGGGATATCATTACTGATGTCAAATGAATCCTGGCTGAAAGCAAAGAATACCAGAAAGATGTTTACCTGTGTTTTATTGACTATGCAAAGGCATTCGACTGTGTGGATCATAATAAATTACTAATAACATTTCAAAGAATGGAAATTCCGGAACACTTAATTATACTCTTGAGGAACCTGTACATGGGTTAAGAGGCAGTCATTCAAATACCACAAGGGGATACTGCGTGGTCTAAAGTCAGGAAAGATGTAGGGTTGTATCCTTTCACCATGCTTAGTATGTATGCTGAGCAAATAATCTAAGAAGCTAGACTGTATGAAGAAGAATGGGGTATCAAGATTGGAGGAAAACTCATTAACAACCTGTGATATGCAGATGACACAACCTTGCTTGCTGAAAGTAAAAAGGACTTGAAGCACTTGCTGATGAAGATCAAAGACCACAGCAGGCAGTATGGATTACATCTCAACATACAATAAAAACCCTCACAACTGGGCCAATAAGTAACATCATGATAAATGGAGAAAAGATTGAAGTGTCAAAAAGCAAAGATGTCACCTTGAAGACTAAGGTGTGCCTGACCCAAGCCATGGTGTTTGCAATCACAGCATATGCATGCAAAAGCTGGATGATGAATAAGGAAAACCAAAGAAGATGCCTTTGAATTACGGTATTGGTGAAACATATTAAATATACCATGGACTGCCAAAAGAACAAACAAATCTGTCTTGGAAGAAATACAATCAGAATGTTTCTTAGAAGCAATGATGGCAAGACTACATCTCACATACTTTGGGCATGTTATCAGGGGGGATCAGTCCCTGGAGAAGGATATCATGATTGGTAAAGTAGAGGGCCACTGGCAAAGAGGAAGACCCTCAACAAGACGGACTGACACAGTGGCCGCAACAAGGGGCTCAAGCATAGCAAAGTTTGTGAGGATGGCACAGGACCAGGCAGTGTTTCATTCTGTCGCACACAGTGTCGCTGTGAGTCGGAACTGACTCGATGGCACCTAACAACAACAACGATAGAACATTTACTTCATAAACATTTTAGAATGTTATAAACATTGTAAAATATTTTATTTAATAAAAGATTGACTGCAGAGCACTGAAGACACATTACTTACTAAAATTTGGAAAAAAATTACCTCTGAGTTGATGTGTTGAATTGCGCGCTGTAGGCATCTTAATAGGAAAACCTTTAAGTGTGATGCTACCAGTCATCACCATGTCTTAGACTGACACATTTTCTTTAATAAATGGTAGAAAATAGGGAAATAATATATTTCTATCTAATCTGAATAGAAGTCTAGATTATGAGTATATTTAGGAAGGTATGCCAAAACACTTGGTATGGAAAGGAAAAGTCTCATTTACAACACTGTTGATAGATCATTTTAGCTTGACCAGCCAACCCTTTTCCTTCATTTTACCAGTTATGCAATTTTAGGATTGGAAGTAAACGGAGTTAAAACCTTCTTTCTTACAGCATTGGGATTTTCGTGTAAGGCCTGTTTGAAAAATGCCGGGGCGTGATTTTTCTCTCAAACCTGAAAGATCTCACAAGATTAAACATGATTTATTCAGGAACGGGAACTCTAAAAGAATTTATTTTGACTTTTTAGAACTAAATTGACATTCAGTCCATGCTGCTAAAACAAAACTGAATGCTACTTCTTTATGTAATGTCAGTAACAATGTCTTCATTAATTCCAGTTTCTAGCACCTGGTAAAAAAGTACCTGAGGTTATAAAGTACGTTAGGTGTATTTGTACATGATACGGTAGCAACATAACTTTGAAAATTACTGCAGCTAAGTGCTTCATAACCACTGCTACCCTCCTTTTTCCTGTTATTGCTAATACTGCTAAAAGGTAGATATTTATCCATCTGGTTTCCTTGACATATGAAATTTTTTTTTTAAGCGGGAAAAATGGTCACTGCCAAATAGAAGTAAAGAGAGAAAGTGGAGGAAGGAAGAGGTTATGACAGACTGAATGGACAGAAGTTTTGCCCCTAGGAGTCGTGAGAAAGTAGTGTGATATTACAGTGATTAATGCATTTAATCTTTTTTAAAATATATCTATATATTTGTAAGCATATCATAAAACAGTGGTAGTTGTGTCAGAACCTGTCTAATTTTATGAGGGATAATGAGAATCACCATCAGCACGAAGCTGTAATGCAATGCTTTTCACCAAATGTGGGAAATTTGGGAGCCTTATTTCTTCAAAGATTGTTTCTACTCTTGTAAAATGGTAGTAGTAGCATCAGAACCTGTCTAACTTCGAGGGAATAATGACCAAGATCAGCCCAAAGCTGATTCCCATGAGGTGGAGGTCAGACATACCTCCACCTTCCAACCTTTTTAACAATTCTGACACCAGCCAACCCTCCCACTCTGCTTCTCTGGTTAGTTCAGTAATTCATTACATTGGCCTCACAGAACTCACAGACCATACTTAATATTTAAGTAGTTTATTAAGAGTACAGCTCACAGGAACAACAGGCTACATACAACTAACTCAGGATCAGGAAGCGTGTAGGCAAAGTCTGGAAGCTCCCCTCAAAGTGGAGAGCACATCCCTTCAGTGCAGGACAACTCTTTCACCTCCCTCCGGGCCTTAGCAAACAAGCAGGCCCTTCTCTCTGCAGTGAACACCCCTCTCAGCCACGTAGGCCTCCTCACAGACCCCTCAGGAGAGGCTTCTGAGCCCCCTCAGAACAGGCTCCTCACAACCCTCTGAAGACAGGTTGCTCTCAGACCCCTCTGGACAGGCTCTTCTTGAACCCCTCAGACATACCTCTCTGCTTTCAGCCTTCCTGCTGTCACCACCAACTCTACTGGAAGGCCCCTTTCAGGCCTCTCACCACTGGCTCTACCACTGGACCCCTTCTGGGCCTGTAGTCACCAGCTCTGTGGCAGGCCCCCTTCTAGGCCCCTTGCTATCTTTAATGTTACAGCCCTTGACCCCTTTACAGCTCTTTTAGGAAGTTCCTTGCCTCCTCTCTGTCTCTTCTCTCTTGCCCCTTTCTGCTTCTTCCTGCTTCCTGTCTGAAAAACCTCTGAGAGGTTGGCTGCATATATAAACAAACTCCTCATCAGTTTCAAGGCATGGTCCTCCTAACAAGGCTTCGAACTAACCAGTTCCCTTTCTGCAGGCCATAGACACCTCATTGCATAGTAGGCTATAGTCACTTCATTTGCATAAGATATTAACTAATCCCTGCAAGGTGCATACCAGTCACAGGGCAGGCTATAGCCCAGGACTAGAAAAAAAGTATCAAATGTAACAAACCCTTTAGGGTAGAAAACTGGGGCAAAGGTAAAACCTTAGGGTTTAGGTGGAAAATCTCTCAAACTTTTTCCAAAGAACAAGGCAAAAGGCCACATAAAGGAACCCATTTCACCACACATACACAATGTTCAAGTTATGATGTAGGCAGTGTGGGAAATACAAACACTAAGTTGTTTCTATTCTCACTTTACCTCTTGGGTACTTACACTGTAGAAGTTATAAAGAAGTGGATTACATAATCCCTCCCCTCTAATAGACTGTAGACATATAGTCTTTGTAGGGAGTTTAAAGATTTTTTCCCTCCTTAAAGAAAACAATCACTATTTGCTCAACATCCAATCTGACAAAAAATCCTATTTACTCTACGTTTAAAATATGTTCAGAGTTTAACCAGTTCTTACCATCTCCAGGGCTACTTCCCAGTCCGAGCCATCATCATGCTTTGCCTGGATATTCATAATAGCCTCGCAACTAAAAAACAAACAAAAAATAGTTGAAGTCAAGTCGATTGTAACTCATGGCAGTCACATGTGTGTCCAAGTAAAACTGCTCCAAAGGGGTTTCAGTGGCTGATTTTTCAGTATACTGACCCCAGCTTGAACCACAGTAGGTCTGTTTCAGTTGTTTTCTGCATCACTTAAAGTAAGCATTTGACAACTATTAAAAAAAAACAGTTGCCATCCAATTGAGTCCAACTCATGGTGACCCCCCAGTACCAGAGCAGAAAAGCACTCCGTGGGGTTTTCAGTGGCTAATTTTTCAAAAGCAGATCCCCAGGCCTTTCTTCTGAAGCACCTCTGGGTGTATGAAAACCTTCAGCCTTTTGGTTAGCGGCCGAGCACATTAACCATTTGCACGTTTTTGACAGCTATGAAGTGTTTAAATCCACTGTCCTTAAATGTAAGATTAATGCTATTCCATAGGCTACACAGAAGATGAAACTACCTCACAGAAAGCTTCTTTACAGAGTTTAGTAACAAAATTCTTAAGGAAGGACTCTAAGGCACATTCATTTTATTTAATGGCAAGTGATAATGTTGGAATGAGGCTTTTGGATAGGGTTTTGTTTTGTTCTGTATGTTTGCTGAAAGTTTACAGCTCAAGTTAATTTCTCATTCAAAAATTTATACACATATTGTTTTGTGACATTTAGTTGAATCCCCACCATGTGACAGCATACTCTGTCTTTCTACCCCATATTTCCTGTGTCCATTAAGCCAATTCCTGTCCCTTCCTGCTTTTGGACAGGAGCTGCTCATTTGCTTTCGTATATCCGATTGGATCTACCATCACCCGTTGCCATCAGGTCAATTCCAACTCATAGCGACCCCTGTAGGACAGAGAAGAACTGCCCCGTAGGGTTTCCAAGGGGTGGCTGTGCCACCAGGGCTCCAAACTATCGAATAGGGATTTTTAAAACTCAAATTAAAGATATAATGAATTTATTCTGAGGAGCTCAGAGCTTCCCAGGTGCGTATTTTTGATGTATTGATTAGTTAGAAAACGTAGGGCATGATCATACATTTATTAACCTGTGGTTAAGTTTTCTTGATTGAACCTATAAACATCAGTGCATCCGGGCTCATTAATGACAGCTGGAATTAACCAGCAAAAACTAACCTCTATTTTTACACAAATTCACACTCATATATTTACTTTTGTTTTTTCGGAATTTAATTTTGTGTCATGAGGGGATTTGGGGAGAGGATTTTAAGAAAGTTTCAGGCTTTTCTCCTTCTAGAACATATATCCAAACTGAGCAGATAGAAGCATTTTTAACTATTTAGAAGCAAAATATAATTATATTTAGTTCTACACTGGTAAGGGGTTGTCTGGGAGGGCAGCAGAAGCGTTCATACCATGTAGAATTGTTTGTAAACATGAATACTACAGTGTATTCTACTTAGTATTACAGTCTAAATCAATTTAGAAAAATATTTAAGTGCCTGCTGTATATAAAGCAGTCCCTGGGTGGTAAAAGGAGCCCCGGTGGTAGTTAAGAGCTATGACTGCAAACCAGAAGGTCAGCAGATCAAATCCACCAGCCACTCCCTGGAAATCCTATGGAGTAGTTCTTCTCTGTCATATAGGGTCGCTCTGAGTTAGAATCACCTTGACAGCAATGGGTTTGGTTTTTTTGGTTTGGGTGGTGAAAACAGTTTGCCTTCAACTATTAGCCTAAAGGTTGGAGGTTCAAACCCACCCAGCAGTACTATGGAAGAAAGGCCTGACAATCTGCTTCAATGAAGATTGCAGCCAAGAAAACACTGTGGAGCAATTCTACTCTGTAACAAAAGGGGTCACAATGAGTCAGAATTGACTTCATGGCAACAGGTTTGAATGGGGGGGGGTGGGTAGTCCAAATGGTTAAGCATTCATCTGCTAACTGAATGGTTTAAGGCTCAGGTACACCCAGAGGCACCTTGGAAGAAAGCCCCGTCTTTCTACTTCTGAAAAATCAGCCATTGAAAACCCTGTGGAGCAATTTTAATCTGACAAACATGGGTTTCCCATCAGTCAGAAGTGACTTAATGGCAGCTAGTATGTGTAATGTATAATGCAAATAAGTAAAACATCATTCTGGCACCATAAAAGTGAATATGACAGTAGAAGAGAAGAGACAAAAACATAAGTAACCAATACCAGGCATATTTCTAAGTGTCATAAGAAGCACAAAATGTTATGGGTCTCAAAGAAGAGTTGCTACATCTGTTGAGTACAAATTAGAAGAAGCTTGGAAGAGAAGGAAGCATTTGTGAAGGATTCCCAAGAAGCTGGAGAGAAAATGTGTGAGGATATGGTTCAGGTGCATACAAAAGAAAGTTTAACTTATAGGAGCTTTAATAAATGGGCCTTTATTTTTCCAACAGAGCGAAAAGTCTGGAGGTAAGCAACTGCTAGTGTTACTTAGTGGCTCTGTAATGTGAGGGTCACATTTCTGTAATTTTCTGGAAGTTTGCCTCATGACCACAATGTGGTGGCTGCAGCTCCAGCTACCAGTCTACAGGCCAGCATGAAGAGAGGTGCAAGGGAAGGAAAAGGGGAAAAATTTCCAGATACCCTTCACAGACTTACTTCTATTTACAAATGTTGGCCAGAACTTCGCAAATTGCCACTTTGGCTGCAGGGAATCTGGGAAAGGAGAATTTTTACATTACCCTCTCTACAAACAAAATCAGGAGATGTTAAGGTTGAAAAAAAAAAAGTAACAGGAACAAACCACATGTTATTTTGAGGTAAAGAGACAGAGTGAGAGTAAAAGATAAAACAGTAGACATGGTCTGTATCCTGCAGAGCCTTTGATGACAGGCGGAGGCACTTCCAATTACCAGATGGTAGAGAGCTATTAAAGATTTCTGAGCAGGGGAGTGATGTCATGGGTGCTGACAAAAGATCATATTTTAATTTTTCAAATGAAATTATTTTAAACATCTTTCATAGTTCACAACATACGTTTTTGCTTTGCCTCAGTAAAAAGTGATCACGCCCAGATATAAATTAATCCTGTTAAGACAATTCTGTAAGGTGTGTCACTTATCTCTATTGCTCACTGTGGCACCAGAACCTTGACTCTGTAAGGTTCATTCATTCTAGGTATCTGTATATAAAAAACAGTCTTGAATTTGGTATTTTCTACAAGATTGGTTGGGTAAACAATTTATTATACAAAGTCACATGCTAAAATGTTTCCCTTTTCTCTTTAATTAGAAACTAATGCTACTCTTCTAGGGTGATCATACAATTTATTGTCCAAACCAAGACTATAGTGAGTTAAAGAAGGAGCTATTAATAATTAGGCCAGGACAATAGCAGTAAACCAGGGCATGCCAGTGTGGCTGAGAGAATAGTTCTGGTGCAGTCTGAAGTCTCCTCTGGGCTCTCACATTGTTCTTGCCCCAGGTGGTCTGCTCCACAAGAGGATGTCTATTCCTCTCTTGAGGACTAATCCAGCTTTGCTTGTCAACCCCAGGAATGGCTGCATACGCTGTGGCTTTTTGCCCCTCCACCAGCGGTGCTCTCTGTCATTGGTCTCCCTGGTGGTCATCCTCCCCATGGGATCAGTGTTTGAGCTCAAAGCTGTGCTTTCTCTTCATGTTGTGGTCCTGAGAAAAGAGGGGTGAGGGGAACTGTTTAATTCCCTTTTTGTGGGAAAAGAAGTTTCTAGTTTGAATTGGGACCTGAAAACAAATCCCACATTTACATAGCACTATAATCTTTACTGAGTGAGACCAGTATTTTTTATTTTTTATAATCTTTACTGAGTGAGACCAGTAAAGATCCCCTAGGAAACATTAGCTTGGGACATTCCTGTTGAATCACTTGATGCTCAGGGTTATACTATGTTGTTTTTAAAACGTACAGATTCTACGTTAGAGAGATCATTACACTAAAAATTCATTCCTATGTAGAATTTTGTGTCCTTGTCTGGTTTTTTGTCTTTGTTTACACCATGTATCAGGTTTTTGTTTTTGTTTTTTTCATGTATCTTTTTAATTATCTCTTCTCTTTGGTTTCCACTAAACCCTACCAGTTCTCTTACAGCCTAAGTATTCCTTTTCACTTTCTCTGAATGTTCTTCCCCCTTTATCCTCTAAAAACAATAATGATAATTTAAAAAATATTAGCCACAGCAATAGCTAAGACTTAATGACAGCTTACAGTGTGCTAAGCACTACACAAATTACCCATACTAACTTACCAAATTCTTAACCACAACCCTATGAGATTGCATTAGAATCTCTATTTTTTGGTTGTGAGATGCAGAGGTTAAATATCTTGCGTAAAGATAACACAACTAATGAATGATGGAGCCAGGTTTCCAACCCAGATAGCCTAACTCCAGATGCATGCATGCTTTACCATTAACCCATTGTTCTTGACCTCCAGGAGCTTCTACCCTCTTTGATTCCCCTCTTGGATTCTTTGTCCTCCAATTCTAGGACCAATTCTAGCAGAGGATTTTTAAGGAACCCAACCTTAGTTGTTTCCACCAGTCTAGCATCAGCTCTGACTAGGTAACCTAGTGTCAGCAACTGAAATCTTGCAGTTCTGGTGTTCTCTATATTTTTATTGCATCGATATTACAAACATTGAGGGCCTCCTCAGATCAATCTAAAAATTAGTATAAAGTGGGGGGAGGCAAAAGTAAACATATTTTTTTAACTTTAAAAATAATGCCTCTATGTAGCGTGCCAACAAGAATGCCTTGTTATTGTGAACATCGTGATATGTATATTAATAAATAGAGCCATTACAAAGGAAAATAAATTCTTTGCAACACTTTCGGTAGAGCTACTGACAAATCTAAGAGATATTGCGAAGAAAGAGCTGATAATACCATACTGGATATTTGCCAAGATATGAAGGATGAAAAAAGAAGAACATTAGATTACTATTAAGGCTGTGGTCCATTAATAAGAGTCATAAGTGCTTGTTTACATATTCCTCTTCCCTACCAGCTGTTAGAATTAGAAAGGTGCAGAAGCAAAAAAGTCCTGTAATTCTACCTTGATCACACCAGTTCCACCGCAGGATGCTTTCTTTCCTTGCCCCTGTTCACGCAATTGAGATTCCACATACATATTCAGAGCCTACCTCGAATCCCACCTACTCTCCAAGCCTGGCTTGACAGCTGCTGCCTGCGTTGATATCTCTCTCTCTCTCCCCCTCATCTTCCCACCCCTCCCCCCGTTTGCTCCAGTTATTTGTACTTGTAAAGTTAGTCCCTTGGTATTTATTGTTCAGATCTCTCACTTTTGTACAATACTAAAGAGCACTTAGCTCAATTTAAGTATTTATAAGAGTTCTACCGTGTGCCAGGGTAGGGGTTGTGTTAATTTCTATTTGTACCCTCACAAAAGGCCTGACGCATAGTCTGGTAGGGAAAATTGACTTAAACAAATAACTATAATAAAGATTGGTTGGTACAAAAATAGAGATAGGTATGAAATGCTATGCAAATACAAATAATGGAACAATTCTGGCAGTTGATCCATATTCAGGGAAAGCTACAGAAAGAAAATATTTGAGTTACATCTCGGAAGTCATTTGTTTTATGAAATACATATGTACTCATCACTTTCTATTGTACTTATTTTGACATTTTTCTTGTTTGTTAGACTGTAAGTTCCTTGAGGTCAAGAATTGTATGTTCTAAGCCTTTGTTTCACCCATAATGCCAAAATATTTCAATGAGTGAGTACATTCAGTACTAACCAAATATTTTGTTTATATTTGTTTGTTTATCTTCCCTCTCCTCCCCCCAAAACCCAAGCTGGTCAGTATACGTCTTTATATCTTTATATCCTATTTCATTTGGCATAATATTAGCCTTGTAATACAACTTTAGAACAACGTAATTTGCACACAAATGTGTAGTTTCTTTCTGTACCATAAATCTTGTAAGTAAACATTGAAAAATTTACTCTGTAACCCTTTATGAGCTTTTGAGCTTTTATGGTATCCTGTGTAAGCATGATGAAATTCAAAGCTTGGAGGTTTTTTGTTTGTTTATGGAAAATAGTCAAGTTAACATTTTTCTAGTATTTCAAAAATCTGAGGTTTCAAATTGTTAAAAATACAGTTTAAGAACTATGTTAAACTACCATGCTATGAAAGTTACGAATTGGCAAATTGGGTTTGTTGTCAAGAAACACCAATGAAAGATTTATCCTAGTGAACATTTAAATCTGTCATTATTTTTGCAAGTTCTGAGGTCAAGAACGTTTTAAGGTTAATGCTTTAAATTATGTTAAAATTATTTGCCAAACATCTGTTTGAGACTCTGCTGTATTTAAGGCACTAAACCCGTTGCCATCAAGTCGATTCTGACTCATAGCTACCCTGTAGGACAGAGTAGAACTGTCCCATACAGTTTCCAAGGAGCACCTGGTGGATTCGAACTGCGACTTTTTGGTTAGCAGCCATAGCTCTTAACCACTATACCACCAGGGTTTCCATATTGGAGGCACTAGCAATATAAAAATCTGTAAGACTTTGTTTTCATTTTAAGGAGCACACAATTTAATAATTAAAGAGATTTCTCTAGTCTGTGTTACAGGGTAAATTCAACTGGTTGTATGCAAATTTCAAAATTATTAGAACTAGGAAAGTCCTCTAGTTATGGATTTAATTTATCATTTTTTAAACACAGTGGCTTGCGTTTAGTGGAATCTAAGTCAATGTTTGTTAAATAAATGAACAGTAAGAATCATAGAATTTAAGGGCAGGAAAGAAATCTTACTAGATGAACTTTTTCAGTCCTCTTACGCCAACATGTTTTTAGTTGCCACAGTGATTGCCACTAGTATTTAATGAGTGAGGCTAGGGTTACCTGACATTCAGCAGTATTCTGGGCAGTCCTACCTAATGAATGAAGAATTGCCACATCCTGCACAACTCTGAAAGTCCGACTAAATCTTCTACCAATATAAATTAATGTGTCGCTTCTTCCGGAATATATGCAGTGCAGCACCTGTCAAAATTGGAGGAGAATTATTTTTGAAAATTTATAAGAAAATACAAAGAACCGAGAAGGCAATCATTAAGGATAGCAAAGCTGGAGGATTTATAAAAAAAAAAAAAAAAAAAATTTTTTTTTTTTTTTTTTTTATACTACCAGATAAATAGAACAGAAAAGAGTCCAGAAATAGACCCACACATATATGGTGACCTGTTTTATGACAAAAGTAACACCGGAGTGCATATGGGAAAGGATGGTCTTTTTGATAAATACGACTGCATCAACTGATATCCATATGACAAGTGAATGTTGACCTTCTCCTCACACCATAAACAAAAATTAATTCTAAATGGATTGTAATATAAATGTGAAAGATAAAACAATAATATTTTAGAAAGAAACACAGGAGACTATCTCCATGGATAGTGCGTGGAAAGGAGTTGGGCGTTACCTCTGCAGTGTTGCTAATACTCTTGAATTTGATCTTACTAAAAAAAAAAAATGTAAAATGAGATTTCAGTACATATACATATGTATGCACACACACATAAATTGGTATTTTAGGACATAAAACTGAAAAGTTTTTTCAAGAAATTATGCAAAAAGTTCAAAATACTGCAAAAAATTTAATTGAAATAGAGACATCTTGAAACTATTGAATAATTTACTCATTCTGTGCATTTTTATCTACTGCATATTTCCAATTCTATAGTTAATTGAAATGGGTTTCAATACAAAATGCACTTACTTCAAGAACAGTGAAATGAGTTGTAAATTTGTAGCAGTAGAGTTGAAACTTAAAAGATATGGATCCAAACTTTAATAAATTGGTAGAGACACAGGTAATGCAGGGACCTTTATGAATTTCATTAATAAAGTTTATTTTTAAAGATAGCATTTTTTTTCTAGTGGTTAAAGCGCTGGGTTGCTGACTGAAAGGGGAAGATGGGCAGTTCAAACCCACCAGCTGCTCCATGGGAGAAAGATGTGGCAGTCTGCCTCTGTAAAGAATACAGTCTTGGAATCCCTGTGGGGCAGTTCTACTCTGTCCTGTAGGGTCACTATGAGTCAGAATTGACTCGATAGCAATAGATTTGGTTTTGGTTTTTATACTTATAAATTATTATAGGACAACAATACATTTATGTTGTGAAAATTGCATAATGAAATTGTTTATTTTGTGCTTATCGCACAACTTCTATATAAAAAAATGAACCAAACTCATTGCCACCGAGTCAATTCCAACTCATAGCAACCCTATAGGACAGAGTAGAACTGCCCCCTAGGGTTTCCAATGAGCAGCTGGTGGATGCAAACTGCTGACCTGTTGGTTAGCAGCCATAGCTCATAATCACTGTGCCACTAGGGCCCCAACTTCTCTGTAGTCTCTTACACAGTTTCTTTTTCTAATCCTTTCTCTGGGCCTATTAAAGATGAAGGCGAAGCTCACTTATGAAAATATTATATATATACTTTTTATATTTCAGTAGTCTATAATTTCTCTTGACACATTAGCCCTAATTCAGATCAGGTTATCACCCTTTTCCTCTTATCAATACCAATAAGTCTGGACTGTTACTATTTATCCTAACATGACGTTTTATTTTGGACTCTACCTGTATATTTCTGATCTTTCATATTTCTGATCTTTCATTTTCATGTGGGTATCTTTTTGTGGAATGGCTTCTAAGCATGTTAATTATCTTAAATACAATGTATTTATTATAATCAGATGCAAGCATAGACTGTTCAGGTTCTTAAATATGATAGAAAGGAAAAAAAGAATAATAACCAGAAGGAGATGCAGGATAGCCAGTTTTTATTTCTTTTGTTCTTTCCATTTGTTCCCTGATTAGAATGTCGCATTTTCATGATTTAATGTTAAACGTTATATTTTTATGTAATTAATCATACTATAATACCTTATTTAGTGGCATAAGTTTGAAAAAATCAGGGTTGCTCCCAAACCAAATTATGTATAAATACTAAATTGTGTGATCTTCATGAATGCACAGGATTAAAAAATATTTATGACAGAAATACGTGAAATCATGACTGAATAAAAAGAAGAGGTTGACAGCGTGTTGGATAAATGTGAGATATCTTAACAAATGATTTTTAAATGAGGCCATCTGTTAAAGCTTGCTGATGCGCTGAGTCTGGAGCAAGAGGTTATTTATGTTTTCACGCAAATCAGGCTTTAACCAAAATACTTTGGAAAAAACAGATGCCTTATAGAAATTCATTATTCCTCAAATAATTACAACTCTCTAAATGTTAACATCTCTTCCTACAAAGAATAGTATTATGCTAATACTGTTTATATTTGTGAATGTGAAATTATTGTATCATTGCTGTAATGTAATGCAATGGTTCCTCCCTACCCCCACCTCCACCCTCCACCCTCAGGAGATACATGCTTGCTTACCAGGTCCAATTTTCTACTTATTTAACCAAAAATAATTGACCTTTGGAAGTCATAACCCAACCAGTTACATTTGAATTAAAATCTAAATATACTTAATCTTTCAGGCATTCTCTCTGCCCACTCTTATGGTCTCTTTGACCCCCACTAAGTCTTAGCAATTCTATTGAGGTGGAAGAAATTTCATAATAAAATACAGTCATTGTGTCCTGTTTCATTAGTAAATAGAAGATTTCATGTAGTAAATAGAACAAGAAGATAAGAACTTTGTATATTTAAAATTTGAACAGCACAAGAGTACACAAAGGGTAGAGTATACACTCAATAAATGCTTGTTGAACATGAAGAATTAGTAATGTTTTGTTAGGAAATGCACATTCAGTATTACTAGTACTTTACTAACATGCATAATCACTCTCTCGAAAAGAATGAACGATATGCATAAGTGCCTAGAGACAGAGAAATTGTGAGAGCCCCCAACTTCTACATCCATGTTAGATCAATTTCAGCCTGCATAAAGAAAAAGCAAACTTCTGAGGGCTAGAGAAAAAACTGAAGAACCTTCCCACTTGCAGCTTTCATGATAACTGGGAGAACAGTAAATGTGAATACAAACTAGTATCTCAGTAACTTACTTATGGCATTTTGTTAATTTTGTCACTGAATGGAATGCTGAACCAAATTCCTATGGGTTCACTTGAGTAGTTTGAGAAGCTTTGATGTGTAAACTTTAATTTAGTACACTGATGAAAGTATCATTAATTGGTATGTTCCTGTCCTGTGAAAATGTTTTTACCTTCACTAGGCTCTTATTTACTTGAAAATAGTAGCTTACCCTCTTGGGTGATTTAGCCCATTTCTCACTGGATTGAAGTGTTTGTCAGAATGAAGGTTAGAGAAAGGACCGAGAATCACATATGTGAAAGCCCAGCTCCTTGCTCCTGGTAGGTAGTCTGTGTACACTAATTTCCCACCTTACTTGTTATGTATTCTGTAAAACACTATGGCATAATGGTCAAGAGTGAGGTCCTGCAGTCCAACTGTCTGAATTTGAAACTAAGCTCCACCACTTATTGACCATGTGATCTCAGCAAATAACTTCTCTCTGCCTCAATTTCCTCATCCATTAAATGGAGATGATAACAGCACCTTCCTCAGAGGGTTGTTGTGAGGATTAAATGAGTTAATATATTTAAAAGGCTGAGCACAAAGCCTGATAGGTTGTTGTGCTGGTGGTGGTTTTTCACACAAAGAAGCATTGCTGTGTTCACAGAAGCCTAGAGAAGTGCTCATTAGCAGGTAATATTGGTGACCCTGTGAAATGGGACCAAAATATTGCTGTTCTCATAAAGGAAAGAAAAGAAAAATACCATGTACTTTCACATGCGTTATCTTCTTAATCAGAACTATTCCAGCAAGATAGGTATTATTAGCCCACTTTTGACGTGTAAGAGACTTGAGGCTTAGGGAGAATGCCTTACACAAGATCAAATGGATACTGGATAGAAAAGCCAAGATTCAGTCAGAAGAGTGACAGAGTCAAAAGCCCATCTGTTGTTACCTCACTGTACAGGTTCCATTGCCACCATAGCTGTTTTCCTCGCTTCCTAGGTGTACCAGATTAAAAGAGTACCTCTGCAACAGTCCTGCAAGCGAGAGGTAGCACACACAGTAGACACTCAGAAAATGTTTGGTCATAGACCAAATACTTTTTCCTAAAAAAGTACACATTTTATAACTCTTAATATTGCCATGGTTTATTTATACTAAAATATGAGCTTCTGTGGCTTTGCGGAAAGGTAAAAATAGAATTCCATGTACGGGATACAATTAGTTATCCTAAATTAACCTGTATCCTCTCATACTGAATAGTTTACAAAGTCTGAGTTACTGAGAAAGCATAATTCCAGTAGCTTCCTATCCTTATTCTATTTTGATCTTTTCATTTCTTTGAAGAAGATGTTGACCCTGGAAACCTTGTGTTTTGGCCAAAAACAATAAAACTATCATCTAGTAACTGTTTGAAAATAGGGCAGCTATATGAATGATAATTATTTTCCACAGAAGATAATAAGTATTAACATGTGTAAGATGTTTGTATCATAGGGACTTTGCAAAAGGAATCAGTTTTCAAGGTTTAGTTATCTTTAGTGCCCCTTTTCTCCAACCGATGCACAGTTATATGGGGACACTATCGTTACTCTGCCCAGCTAAATCATGTCCTTGCCTTGAAACCCTTCCGTGCTTATCCTGCTAACAGCAGTCATTCTAGAAACTGCCTACACAACCTCCATTCCTCTAGCCACATGTATGTCTTTATACAGCTGTATATTTAGGTTTATACTCATCACCTGTGTTTATATATTTGTTTTGCTTTCTTCACAAGTGAAGACTCTTCCACTAATTAGTTGTGTAACCTTGGGAAAGTTACCTGACCTCACTGTGTCTCACCTTATCCATCTTTAAAATAAGAGAGCTTGTAACAATGTATTAAATTACTATATGTCAGCCACTGTATTAAATTTTTTATATGTCTTATTTGGTTTATCTTCCTGTAAATATAAAGGAGAGTTAGGCCAAAGAGTTTAAGTAACTTCAGCAATGATACATAGCTGAGCTAGAATTCAAATACACTTCTGTATGTTTCAACGCCTTTGCTTTGTGTACTACTAAAGCATCCTAACCTTCTCTACCCACACTTCTAGAGCATTAATTTGGAAATGGAGCTTTCTTTCCCTCGATACAAGGCCCTCCTACCCCCATTCCACTCCCATGCATCTGCTCTTACAGGTGGGAATGAATTGTGTCCCGCTGAATAATTGTCAACCTTTTTTCCACCCCAGCATACCGAGAGATATGATACATAAGCACTAGTAACGGTGGTTTAACATGGATTCACAAGGGATGTGTTTCAGGATCTGGATGATAAGGAAAAAGTATAGTTTAAAAAATCCAGATAGGTGATTGATACACCACTTCCTTTGGTGAGATCTAGATAAACTCTAAGAGCCATCCGTAGTATTGGCAGGATACTGTTTTAGATACTTGCCCTGTGTTAACTCATTTAATCCTCACAACAACCCTGAGGTTAGGTACTATTATTTTCCCCGTTTTACTGACTAAGGAACTGAGGTACAGAGAGATTAAGTAACTTGCCTAGTTTATTGCTCAAAATTTCAGCAATAATTTTGTTAAAAAACAAAATTGCTAAGCAATTTTGCAAAAATGGGCCCCATACTCACAGTTAGCATTGTAAACTCCTATTTTGCAAGAACATCTGCTTAAAAAATTTAGGCCATAAATTACTACTTCTGCCTCCATTCTCACTTCAAGTGTCAATTTCCTCATAGCCTACTGGACAAACACCCTGTTCCCTTCTAGTTCTTTGTACAAATAGATGTTTAAAAAACACTTGAAGTAGAACTAAATGTTTGTAGGCAAGGGTTTATAGTATAGTTGGCATAGTGGTTAAGTGCTACGGCTGCTAACCAAAGGGTCGGCAGTTCGAATCCGCCAGGTGCTCCTTGGAAACTCCATGGGGCAGTTCTACTCTGTCCTATAGGGTCGCTATGAGTCGGAATCGACTCGACGGTACTGGGTTTGGTTTTTGGTTTGGTTTAGCTAAGGGTACAGACTCCGGAGTCTACCACTCCTGTCCCACCACTTACTAGTTATGTGAAGGTAGACAAGTTTCTTCACCTTTCTTCTTGTCTGTAAAATTAGGACAATAATAGTATCAGCATCGTGGACTGGCTGTGACGATAAACTGAGAAAATGCTATAAGTATTTAGTACAGTGCGTAACATAGTAAATATTAGTCATTGGTCGTACAGTTGAAGTCTTCATTACTGAGCAGGTTATCTCATGTGCTTTCTCATTTGAGGCCTTTTTAGAAACTCTGTGGCTCCTTCCTCTAGTCCTCGGTTTTCAGTCAGATACTTTGGAAATGGTTTTAATTCTTTCAAATACCAGAGACCCTAAATTTCCTATGTTAAGGCTTAATAAGTCTTCAACACTAAAGAGCAGCTGCTTCTGACATTTCAGGTAGTTCAGCAAAGCAAGTTAGTACAGATAATGTAAATGATAACAAGTCACAGGCACCTTTATTTTCATTGCTTTCTTTTTCAAAAATGCCTGTTTTGTTATGTACCTTATGAATCCAAAACATGACTAAAAATGAATTTCTTAATATGTACATTATGTTTTCTGAGCCTGTTAATTCTTTAAGGAAATTAAGGGGAAAAAAATAATGAAGCCATGTTACACAGGTACTTAATTTTTTTAATCTGTGGTGGTACTGTGGTAATTAATGCTTATTTTATGCAAACTAGACTATATCTGTTAACGGACACATTACTGTCAAGAAAATATTACTTGTCTTAATTATCAGTAATGAAGCAGGGATAAGCTGCTCACTTAGATATAATATATCTAATGACCTTTTCAGTTAGGGGTTGTGATGAAAGGTATCAGTTTCACAAATTATGCTTCATTCAGCTTCTGGCCTTTGTGTAGATTAATGTTTTGTGGATGAGTTTTAAAGTCAGGCATAAATTGTGTTTGGTGTTTAAAATTGATTTAGTGTCTTGCTTTTAGTACATCATTTTCTCGTTTATAAAGCCTCAACTTTATCTTCAGGCTTAAAAAAAAAAGCCCATTGTAAATTTCTAACTGCCTTACTAAGTACCAATGTTTTTTTAACCTTACCAAATAAAAACTGTACATATACTTGTGTAACCTAAGAACATACTTAATGACTGAAGTTTCTGTTTTTCTGAATTTAAAACAACAAACACAATATTTATAATGACAGTTTTGAACTAGGAAGATAAATATTTATAATAACCATGTTCCCTAGTTAGATTTCTTGAGATAATACAAAGCTGGTTATTTTGATAGATGTATAATATTCCTAAATCAGACTAGGAATAATGGTGAATAATAAATATCTTATCTCAAGATACTGAAACATCATTCAAGAACTGATTGAGCCTTATTCAGGTGAATAGGATGCTTTAAGCAACTAAGTAAGCAGTTAAGAATTGGAGGTTGATGGGACAGGGCAATGAAACAAGTAATTAAAGTTATAGATAATATCAGTATATAGTGGTTTTCAAATTTTTTAAGCCATGAAACCCTTTCTTTGTGCAGAATCTTACTCAGAAGACCAATAAAGAAATCTAACAAAATTGAAGCTGCTCTGTTGAATTGAAGGATTTCTAAAGTAACTTGAAGAAGTCTAGGGCTCTCATGGAGCAGAGTTTTGATACTATGATCCTAATAATTGTATTATTAACATAGCCCAAATACAAGAACAGGAGAGACAAGTGCAGACCATCTTTTTCAGCCCAATCATTTTAATGGTGAGGAACTTAAAATCTAAAGATAAAATGTAACCAGCCAAAGTTCACAAAGTCAATAAGTACTATGATCTATAATCTAAAAAATTACAATTCTTCTAATGGTAGAATCTGTTCCCTACTCCCTGTTCCCCTACTACTGTAAATAATAAATTTTGAAAACTATTTGGAGAACAGTTTCTGAATTGACCTTTGTATAGAAAAAAAATATATATATAGGCCACAGATATCCATTTCCAACAGTACAGTAAAGTCTTACCTATCCCAAAACATTGTCTCTTCTTGCCTCATTGCTCATTTTGGAATAGTGTGGAATGGTAGATGCTGGTCCTCCACTCTGGCTTTGTCAAAGAGCCCAAGCAGAATCAGGTCAGCAAAACAGGAATTTTCGCATGCTATATTCAAATTCTTTCAGTTCCTCAAAGGCATATTCACGCATGATGCTGCCTGTGATTGGAACTCTCCATCTAAGAGCTCCTCCACCTCCTCCCAATCATCTCAACCTGGCTAACTTCTGTTTATCCTTCAGGCTACATTTTAAATGTCACTACTTCCTCTAGGGCTTCTCTGACCCATCCACACCAAGTCTGGATCAGATGCCTCTCCTTTGAGCTCTCATAGTATCCTGTAGTTTCTCTATTACAGCAGTAATCACACAGTATTTCAATTACTTTTATCATCCCCTCTACATGCTCAGTTCTATAAGTACAGAGACCATGACTGTCTTATTCATGGAATCCCCAAAGCCTAGAAGTTTTGGCACATGGCTAGTACCCTGTATTTATTAGGGAAGGACCAGAAGGGACAGAGGCTCCACTCCCCCTGAAAGGATGTAACATGCCAAAAATGGAATGAGTCTTAAATTGGTTTCCTATATGACTTTGGAAGAGTTATCTCTTGGTCTTTGTTTCCCTTTCAAATAGTGATAATAGTATCTACTGTGCCTAGCTTTTGTCTTCTTTGTGATGAAGTGAAAGTTTTTGCTGCATCAAAGTTTTCTCCTCAGTTTCTGAAGCATAATGGAAGAGGAAGTTGTTTTCATTTCAATACCTGACTAAGGAGGCTTCCTTTGAAAAGTGGTTTCTTCAAAATCATCTTACTTTTTCTCCCAGGTCCTGAGAAATTGAATGAGGGACTGCCTCCTTTAGTTACAAATAACCTGTGGACTTTTAATGATGATGGCATTCTTTAAATAATGCATTGGTAGTTACTCTTTGAAAGTTTAGGATTTTATTTCTTTGTTTTATCCTTGAGAACGGTACTTACACAACTCATGATTTGACATGTATACCATATAGTCATGATGGAATTATTATCTTCAATTCAATTAAAATGTTTAAACTTGTTTCTGTCAAAAATGAAGAATTTAAATACAACTAATCAGGATCCCATTAAAAACAGCACCACTCTTCCAATTATTAATTATGTTATATTATTTTTGCATTGGCGAGAGCAGCAGCTGAGGTGAATAGGATAGATATGAGGTAAGAGAAATGTCCCGTTCTATTTTTCAGAAAGTTGAGAAAGAGAAAGTTAAGTTCAAGAGAAATACCCATTGAACTTCAGTAGTTATTATACTACGTATCAGGAAATAATTTTTTTAAGGACTTTTGGGGGAAATAATGTACATAGCCAGAATAGCAGTTTATATTTAACAAAACTAATGGTCACATTTTCAAGTAAAGTACTTCCTGGCATTTAACAGCTGTTATATCTAAATCAGATTTGAATACTGTTGTTTTAGCCTTCCCAGCTGTAGCGGGGGTGGTTTATTAGTCTGATCCAGTATAAAATATGCATAGTGTACTTAAATTTGAAACTTTAAACATATATTTGTGAGTATTAAACCGATCTTAGTCATATAAGCCTATTTTAGATAAACGCTTTATCTTTCTGTTATTTATTGTTCTCAACTATATTGTATTTTTTAGCAGGCTTTAACTAATTAAAGTATACTTCTAAACCCTTTCCATTTAATTCATATCTTTTTTTTACTTCTATATTAAGAATGAACAAAAATATACATCTTCTATAAGCATACTTGTAATTGCATTGGTGTAATCATAGGAAAATTTAAGTTATTTTTTTCCTATTTCTTCCCACCTGACTCTCTGACCCAACAAAGTTTTCTTTGCTAACACAATCTTGGAAACGGAATGGGGAGTGAGTGGTTATTTAGGAAGGCAACTGGTGCCTCTCAGTCTTACAAGACTAAAACAAAAAAGGGTTAAGATCACATATAAGTACATATAACCTTGTAGTATCTGAATATACTGAACAGAAATTTATCTGTCAATATGTGCTACACTAGAAAGCATCACTTGAAATCTGGAAGAGGTAATTTTATAACAAATAAAAAATGTTCATGGTTATACAGCACACACACATGCACACACACACACACACAAATACAGGTAAATGTAGAAGTAGTTGCTGATGGATCTGTGTATGTGTGTGTCTGTTAACATACTATGTGTGCACATATATTTCTTAACCTTGTCTCCTGGAGATCTTAGAAGCAATAACAACCTAGGGAACATTCCAAGCACCCAAATATTGGTTTCTAAATATCATCTCCCCCTAAAAAATAGAGGGGGAGGGGAAGAGGAGGAGAGGCCCCTTGGAGAAATAGCTGATTCTAGGGTAGGGTCACATAAGATGAGGCTAGAATTTGTGCCAGCAGGTGAAGAGATACTCAAAGTATGATAGGGGCATGAAATAAGATACAGGAGCCACCTTGAAGAGGCTCCCACTAGCCAAATCTGGGGCATTTGAACGTCAAAATAAATAATAATAGAGAGGTAGATAGGAGATAGATACACAGATAAGAGAACCCTCTTCCTTGCAGTAGAATACCAACTAACAAATATTGAAGATATGATGAAAATAGAAAATTACCGTTTGTCAATCATCATAGTTGTGATCAGTTCAGTTGGGATTTGTCAGTGGATGCCGAGGCTGGCTGATAAGTTTAATGAGGTTTGATGATGAGCAAAATATTGTCATATTCTCAGAACATTTCCTACAAACTACTAGGTTTGTATAAGCTACTGAGGGAAAAATATTGACTTTACAGTGAAAAAACCTGATAAACGACATGTCCAGGTGATTAAGGTTACCATCACAAGATGTAAGGCAAGTCAACATCATGTGTCCTTTGATATGAGGCACTCAGAAGAGCAGTGTATCTTATTAGTGGTATTCCTGCCTAAAAAGTGTAGTCATAAGGAAATATCAGATAGACTCAGGTTTATGGTTAGACTACCGAAGGTTGTTGTTAGGCACCATTGAGTCAGTTCTGACTCATAGCAACCCTATATACAACGGAACAAAATGCTACCCAGCCCTGCGCCATCCTCACAGTCATTGCTATGTTTGAGTCAGTTGTTGTAGCCAGTGTGTCAGTCTGTCTCGTTGAGGGTCTTCCTCTCTTTCACTGACCTTCTACTTTACCAAGCATGATGTCCTTCTCCAGGAACTGGCCCCTCCTGATAACATGTCAAAATACATGAGGCAAATCTCACCATCCTGAGCATTCCGGCTGTACTTCTTCCAGGACAGATTTGTTTGTTCTTCTGGCATTCCGTGGTGTATTCAGTATTCTTCGCCAGCACCACAGTTCAAAAGCGTTAATTCTTAGGTCTTCCTTTCTTACTGTCCAGCTTTCGCATGCAAATGAGTTGATTGAAAATACCATGGCTTCAGTCAGGCACACCTTAGTCATCAAAGTAACATCTTTGCTTTTTAAGATTTTAAAGAGGTCTTTTGCAGCAGCCGATTTGCCCAGTGCAATACGTTCTTTGATTTCTTCACTGCAGTTTCCATGGATATTGACTGCTGATCCAAAGAATAGAATTTTGACAACTTCACTTTCTTTCCCATGTATCATTAGTAGTAGCAGTTGATGTCTTCAGTACTGAGCAGGTTTTCTCGTGTGTTTTCTTATTTGGGGCCTTTTTAGGGACTCTGTGGCTGTTTTTTTCTAGTCCCTGGTTTTCAGTCAGATACTTCAAAAATGATTAAATCTTTCAAATGCTAGAATCGCTAAATTTCCTATAGATTACTAGAGGGAATAATTAATACAAAAATATTTACTTTAAATCTTTATTGGAAAAATGAATATTATTCATGTAAACTACTTAGCACAGTGCCTGATACATACAAAATGCTCAAGAAATTACATTTGCTACAATTATTCCTAAATGAATTAACACACCAAAACTCCTTTCTGGTTATCTTTTTGGTACTGCATACAGGCAGTCCCCAGGTTATGAAAATCCAACTTATGGACAACTCGTAACTTAAGAACAGACTGCCATAAAGCCTATTGTATTAAAAATATGAGTTAAATAAATACAATGGTTCATAATAAGGGATGCAGGCACTACTTTGGGATGCTCATGAAAACATTGCACAGTTTGGAAGTTGTTCTTAAGTGTTTTATATGCATAGAAAGGTAAAACATATACTATGTGCAAAGATGGAGCCCTGCTGGTACAGTGGTTAAAAGCTACGGCTGCTAACCAAGAGGTCAGCAGTTCAAATCTACCAGCCACTCTTTGGAAACCCTATGGGGCAGTTCTACTCTGTCCTATAGTGTCACTATGAACCAGAATCGACTTGACAGCAACGAGCATATACTAAGACAAACGTTTGACTAAACCTGATGCTAAATAAAAACCGTACATACCTGTTTCAACTTAAAGACAAACTTAGAAATGGATTTCCTTCATAACCCAGATACTGCCTATATATGGGTTACCGCATACAGTCACTGCCTCCAGTCTCTTAGTTTGCTTTGCTTACTTGACTTGCTAAACTTGACATGTACAAGAGATCCTGTAACTCTGTGTTTGGACTCTTAGGACCCCCTTCAGCCTCCTGGGCTTAGCACAGTGGCTTAGTCAACAGGCCTGCTAAGTGAGGGTAACAGCAAAAGAAGACAGGCATGCAATGCCCCAATGTTTCTGTTTGGTAACCCTTATTGTTTATTTATCCCCAAAGAGCCTGGGCTGGTATGATACCTTTTCACTGTCTTTGTTTATATATATACCATGAAACTGTTAGTTTTAACCAATTGTTATTGATCAAAATGATTAACCAGTATTTTTGAAAGTATGAGTGTACTATTTTTAACATAATTTATATACTTAGGCCCTGCTTTATTTAAGAAGGGATTTGAGGCAATTATCTAATTGCTATAACTATCACCCTTTTATTGAAAAGACTAAAAGGACCCTCAAAAGATCGTCTCCTCAATTTCTTCTTTCCAGGCACCTTGTGCCTATGCATCCCAGGAATTTGGCTATGATTATCAAACCCATTCTAGGGCAAGCCTGTGATTTCTCTGGTGGTCATTTATGCCAGTATTTCACATTGGTATATATTTTTGAGGAAATCAAAGTACTTTCTGATTGAAAAAGAATTCATAGGGTTGTTTTTTCTTTTAATTAATATGGCCTCTCTAAAATAATTCTCAAATTGTTTGAAACTGAAGGACAAGAAATAGAGGGAAATAGAAATAGTTTGAAACAATTAATTATGTAGCTTTCATGTATATGTCCGAAAACTTAACATTCAAAAATGTTAAATGCACTCACATATTCAGCATTCTAACTTAAGCTAGAGCACACTTCTGAAATCTGATAGTAACAATATTGTAAAGCTTAATTATATCTTTATGGCCTATGCCATCTGTGCATTTATTCTGCTTACAATAGTAATAGAAAAAGAAAAAAAAAAATACATTTAGTTGGCAATACAGCCATCTTATCACAAATACATCAAGGCAAATTATCTCTTATCATTTTAGATCCTGTCCTTATATGTGGATTTTGTATCTATTTGAAAATAGAAAAAATTCTCAGCTACTAAAAAACCATACATACATGGTTGATTCAGACAGAAGAAACAAAACTCTTTTTATTTCTTGAAACAAATTCTGATTTAGATGAAGGAAAACAATAGTGTATGACTCAAAGATTATACAGTTATTTAATATACAACAGTGTATGACTTAAAGATTATTTTCTGATATCTAAAAATCCAACACTTTTGAAATCACTATATAAATGTACTTATATTTAATTGCTTTATTATTAAGAACTTTAGGTTGAGACAAATGCAGATTTTTAAAGCTATTTTTGTACAAACTTGAACATACAGGTTCAGAATCTTTCTGTTTGGACATTTTAATAATTTTTTAAAAAAATTTTACAAAGGTTAAAGTTTCTCTGCAGATATAATCTGGTTATTATTACCTATATTAATAAATGATGATGGTTATGTCTTATTTTTTTAATTTTCTTTCAAAGCAAAAAAAAATATGCCACCATTATCAAAACATCTGTTAATGTCTTTCAAGGCAAGAAATATGTATTAAAGTAACATTTGTGATGTCTATACAGCTTTATATTCTGCATGTTGAATTTTCACAATGATGTCTCTATATATATATAACATAATATTTAATAGTATATGTATATGATTTTGGAAACCCTGGTGGCATAGTGGTCAAGTGCTATGGCTGCTAACCAAAAGATTAGCGGTTCGGATCCACCAGGCGCTCCTTGGAAACCCTATGGGGCAGTTCTACTCTGTCCTATAGGGCCACTATGAGTCGGAATCAACTCGACAGCAATGAGTTTGGTTTTTGGATGTATGATTTTATATATCTATATATATGAAATATATCTTACAATTCATGTTAGTAAGAATACTGTGTAACATCCTTTGTTATACAACTATCAACTAGGCAAAGACTTTGTTTTACAAGGTATAACCTACTGAATATAAACTTTTATATAACAAATATTGAACCCTCCTTGTGTGCTCTAAGTGTGGAAAATTCAATGGACTTACCTACCATTACTTTCCTTTGTCTCTTTTGTAACAGTGTAGTATTCTTATTTTATTTCTCCTATAATTCACATAATTTCATGTAATTCCATGGTAAGGACTAATCAGTTTTACTGTTATAGTTGGTTTTTTTCTTTAAATTATTGTATTTTTACCCAAATAACAAGTACCTCAAACATTTGTTTACAAGCTGCTCCTTCACCCAATGAGGTATTTTCATAAGTGCATTATGCTAATTTTTTACAGCAAATGACTTAAAAAAAAAATTGTCATAGCGGCACTTAACAAAGATACCTCACAGGAGGAAGGAGTGGTTAGCAAACAAACATAAAAGGTTCACGTTATTCGTGTAAAACTACGTTATACAAGTAATACATGACTAATTCTGTATTAGTTTCCTACTGCTGCTGTAACAAATTACCACAAGCATAAAACCCAGTGCCGTCGAGTCGATTCTGACTCATAGCAACCCTATAGGACAGAGTAGAACTGCTCTATAGAGTTTCCAAGGAGCGCCTGGTAGATTTGAACTGCCGAGCCTTTGGTTAGCAGCCATAGCACTTAACCACTACACCACCAGGGTTTCCATCCACAAGCATAGTGGCTTAAAACAGCACAAACTTATTGCCTTATAATTCTGGAGATGAGAAGTCCAACATCATTCTCAATGAACTAAAGTCAAAGTGTCAGTAGAGCTGATCCCTTCTAAAGACTCATGGGAGAATCCATTTCTTGCCTTTTCCAGCTTCCAGCATTCCATAGCTCGTGGCCACATCACCCCAGCCTCTGCTTCCATCATCTCATTGCTGTCTTTCTGGTTTTGACCTCCTGTCTCCATCTTATAAGGACCCTTGTGATTCCTTGGGCCCAGGATAATCTCCGCATCTCAGGGTCCCTAATTTAATCACATCTGCAAAGTCTCTTTTGCCATGTAAAATAACATATACACAGTTTCTGGGCATTAGGAAGTAGACGTCTGGCGGGGGTTGGGGGGGCAGTATTTAACCTACTACCTTTTATTTTTTTAGTTTTGGTGCCTTAAAATCACATTGTTCTCTTCTGCCACAGGTCCTTTGACATTGCTGTTCAGTCTTCTCAGAATACCCTCTACGTTTCCCTCTGCCTAGATAATTTCTCTTCAGCTCTCAGAGTAATTTCTCCCACAGGGAAGCCTTCATGACCTCTCTGACTAAAAGAATTTCTCCTCTTATAAATACTCTAGAAGCACCATGTACTTCTTCATATCACTTCTCAGTTTATTACTTTTATGTTTACTGGTGTGATTCATTGATTGAGATCTTTCATCCCAATATATTTTTTAATTCTGAAAGGTCAGGTACCATGAGTTGGTCATTGCTCCTTTCTTATTTTTGTATTACCATTAAGTATTCAGTAAACATTTATGATAGGAGTAAGTAGCACATTTCTTATTAGGTTTATGCCTAAATATTTTGTGATTTTTCTTTATTGTTGTGAATGGGATCCTTTTTTGTTTTATTACATTTTTGTATTGATTTTCAAGTGTTGATCTTTTGTCCAGCTACCTAATTAAACCATCTTATTAGTGCTAATAATTTTTTCAGTTGAGTCTCTTGGATTTTATAGGTAGATGATTACATTGTCTACAAATAATAATTTGTCTCTCTTCTTCCAATATTTATGTATTTTGTTTCTTTTTTATTGTGCAATTGCGTTGGCCAACACTTTCAGTATAATGTTAAATATGTTGGTAAAATTGGACACCATGGTCTTTGTTTCTGGTTTTAATGTGATTTCTTGTGCTGTCTACCATTAATAAAAAAAAATTTCATGTTTGATAGATTCTTTTTACCTTTTTATCAGATAAAAAGAAGTATCCTTCTATTTTCTAGCTTACTGAGACCTTTTTTTAAAAATATATATTGTGTTTTTGGTGAAGGTTTACACAGCTGTTCATGTTCCCATTCAACAATTGGGTACAAATTATTCAGTGACGTTGATTACATTCTTCACAATGTGTGAATGTTCTCAATATTTCTGTCCCAGTTGTACCTTTTCCATTAATCTAGTTTCCTGTCCTCTTACATTCTCATTGTTCGTTCCTATAGATGTTTTTTAAAGGAGCACAGTACTTTAACAGGCAATATTCTTTTTTTTTTTTTTTTGGTGAGCCAATCTGTTATTTACCTGAAAGATGACCTCAGGGGCTAGTTTCGGTTCAAAGTTTAAAGAGTATCTCAGGACAGTAGTCTCAAGGATTCCTCCACTCTCAACTGGTCCGGTAAGTCTGTTTTTTTTGTTTTGTTTGTTTTCTTTGTTTGTGTTTTTAAGAATTTGAGGTTCTGTTTCACATTTTCTCTCATTCTGTCAGGTTACATCTGCTGTGGCCCTGATCAAAATGGCCAGTAGCGGTAGCTGGGCACCATCTAGTTCTTCTGGTCTCAGGGTAGATGAGGTCATGGTTTGCATAGACTGTTAGTCCTGTAGACTAGCTTCTTCTTTGAGTCTTTGGTTTCCTTCTTTCTCTTTTGCTCTGTATGAGTAGAAACTAATAGTTGTGTCTTAGATAGCCGCTTGTAACCTTTTAAGACCCCAGTTACTGAGAGCTTTTAATCAGATGTTTTTTCTGCTTCTGATTTTTGTTCTTTAGTCTGTTAGTGTAGTAAATTCTCATTTTAAGATCCAGATTGTTTCTTCCCTGCTATTCTTTCTTTTCTTTTTCTGTAATGACTGTTAGATGTATGTTAGAGCTTCTGGATCTAGTATATGTGTCTTTTAACTTTAATATTTGATTTTCTTTTCTCTTTTGATATACATTCTGAGAGAATCCATCTTTCAGCTTACTAGCTCCCTCCTCAGTTGTCCATTGCCCGTTCAATTAGTCCACTGAACTTTTATTTTCCATATTTTTTAATTAGTTCTTTTTGTAGCATCTTATCTTACCCATCTGAGGATATTAATTCTATTTTAAAGTCTTCTCGGTACTTTATGAACTATTTCACTAGGTATGAGCTCCGTTTGGTGAATAACTGTGGTGTTGATTTTCTTGACTGTTCAGTGATTCTTGGTTAGGCTCTTACCTTTGTATATGAGATGACTATTCTCCCTGGTGGTGGAGTGGTTAAGCGTTGGGCTGCTAACCAAAAGGTCAGCAGTTCAAATCCACCAGCCACTCTCTCCTATAGGGTCTCTATGAGTCGGAATCAACTCGATGGCAATGGGTTTTTTGTTGTTGTTGTTTATCTCCCATGTAGCCTATCTTAATCTCCCTCAGGATTATAGGGGATGGACAGGATATATTCCCAGCTGGAGAATGCCAGTAGTAGTCTTCTGGGAGTAGGTCTCCTTTTGCCTCTGGTGAATTAGGAGCTATGTGGTGTCATTGTTTTGCCTCTCCAATTGTATTTTTAAAAATTTCTGTGAGTAACATGGACTAGTAAACCTGCATTCTGTTTTTGCATTAATCTGTTTTCTAATTTCTCATTTATTCATCTTAAAAGTATTTTGACTCCTCCCTTTCCTGTTCCTTATGCTTAGTGTTACCCTATGGGCAGTTTCTTTCTCTGCTCTTGAAACACAACAAAGCAAATAGAGAATTTTGTTTCATTTCAGGTGTCTTTCGTATCAGCCCATAAAATGTGACTCTGGTGTTTAAATTTAGGTTTTAAAATTTTAGCAGCATGCAGCCCAAGGCATGATTTAAAAAGCCAGTTCTCAGTTATCTACAAGTATATTGTCCACATTTCAGATTACCTGCATCAAACCTGTCATGTTTTTATTGCTAACACCACATCATGCCCTCAACTAAGTACCTTTAAATAAGACATTTATTTACTATAATCTGTCATATCTGGAAGAAGAAAACGGTTATCAACCAGTTCCAGTAAAGGTGAGAGTCAACAACTTTATAACCTGACATTTTTAAGTTCTAATTTCAACTAGTACATCAATACAAATGCCCTTAGGAACAAGTTAAAGAAGACTTGAGCAGTAAAACAAGTTACAGAAGCCAGCTAACATCTAACTTCTTCCTTAGAAACCCACAATAAAAATAATGTTCAAGGAATTCTGAATGTAACGCACCTTTTTCTTTAAGCTACTCTTTTTGATTACCCATGCCTAAGGCTCTACTATTAGTATAACAAGTTGAGTCAATTCTGTACCTTGCTACAAATTAATATTTGTAAAAGGAAAATTTACTGCTCCCCTGGGTAGCTCAGTTTGTGCTTGTCTACTGACCAAAAGATTGGTGGTTGAACCCACCCAGTGGTGCCATGAAGGAAAGGCCTGGCAGTCTACTTCCATAGGATTACAGCCATTAAAAAATCCTATGGAGTGCAGTTCTACTTTGAAACACATAGTGTCGTGATGAGTGAGAATAGAGTAGGGGGCAAAAGGAAAATTTGCTTTACTGTAAGCATTCATTGAACTGTTACATCTGGAACGACAGTGAAAGAAGTGGTAAGATATTTTGAAGAAGGAGCATTAGAAGTCATTCTGGTATTGAAGAAAAATAGTGAAGAAAAATATTAGTCAGATACCAGTTGTCACTGAGTCAATTCCAACTCATGGTGACCCATGTATGGCAAAGCAGAACTGTGCTCCACAGGGTTTTCAGTGGCTGATTTTTCAGAAGGGGATAGACAAGCCTTTCTTCTGAGGCACCTCTGGGTGGACTGAACCCTCCAATCTTTTGGTTAGAAGTGTAGTACATTAACCATTTGCACCACTCAGGACTCCATTAGTCAGATAGTGCACAGCATTTATTGAAATTGCAGTTTGAATTTTCTTCTTACCTGTCACTACTTACAAGCACATTCTCTATTCCTGAGAAATACTAAATATTATAAAACACCTTAACTTAAAAAATCAAATCAATATTATTGAGTGTGCTAAGTAGAACAGATATTCAGATGCATTCTATTAGCTATTGGTCCTTAAGTGTACAAGGGAAGTTACTGATACAGTCACAATTTTTTACTTATTTCCTCTTTCATATGAAGTTAAAATATAGATTTTTCTTTAGCAGCACATCTTTTCGATCTTTTAAATATCCGGAACCTAACTCCAACTCTGTGAAAGGGGGGTCCCAATTGATTTTATTAAATTTCCTACTGTGTACCAGCTCACTGACCTATACATTCTATCTTTGAATATTTTCAGTATTTGAGTCTCATTTGAGTGAAGGAATATAAGCTCAAAACGGGCAGTTGCTGGTGTAAAGCTCACCCAGAACCAAGTGTTTTAGTTGAAAAGCATCATGCATAGCAACAACTTGATATCAGTTGGGAACAAGATGATGAGTAGCCATGTTGGAAATTAGATTTGAAATACCTCTAAACAAAATTTTCAATCCTATGGTTTCTGCCTCCAAGAGAAACCTTTAGAGTCCAATTAAGTTTACGCTAGAATAAGGAAGCTGCCACTAAGAAATGTAATGCCTGCCTGAAAGAACCAAGATTCACTTGTTCATTCACTCATTTATCAAATATTTGTTAAGTGCCTGGTATGTGTACAGGACTGCTTCTTAGTCTGTGAGGATGCTAAAACCTACAAAAGCTGATCCCTTTCTCTAAGAAGGAGTTTATCATGGTAGTTAATATAGCACACTTTAGTATCCCTTTGCCACTAACTAATTGTGTGACTTTAAGCAAGTCTGTTAGTCTGATTCTAATTCCGTTTCCTGATCTTGAGTAAAATGGAATAATAATAAAAATGCTTACCTTTTTAAATGATAAAATACATGTGAATTGCTTAGTACAATTACTGGCACATCTTATAAGTACTCAGTTTATGTTAGCTACAATAATAATTATCATTGTTGCTACAATCTAGTTTGGGAAACAAGATTTATACCCTAGACAAGTCAAATACCAATTCAAGATAATAATAGACTAAAATCTTAATTATTGGCATTAATCCAAAAAACACAAAATAATAAATGTTGCAGAGGCTGCGGAGAGATTGGAACTCTCATACACTGCTGGTGGGAATGTAAAATGGTACAACCACTTTGGAAATCTATCTGGCGTTATCTTAAACAGTTAGAAATAGAACTACCATACAACCCAGAAATCCCACTCATAGGAATATACCCTAGAGATACAAGAGCCTTCATACAAACAGATATATGCACACCCATGTTTATTGCAGCTCTGTTTACAATAGCAAAAAGCTGGAAGCAACCAAGGTGTCCATCAACGGATGAATGGGTAAATAAATTGTGGTATATTCACACAATGGAATACTACGCATCGATAAAGAACAGTGACGAATCTCTGAAACATTTCATAACATGGAGGAACCTGGAAGGCATTATGCTGAGCGAAATGAGTCAGAGGCAAAAGGACAAATATTGTATAAGACCACTATTATAAGATCTTGAGAAATAGTATAAACTGAGAAGAACACATACTTTTGTGGTTACGAGGGGGGGAGGGAGGGTGGGAGAGGGTTTTTTACTGATTATTGAGTAGATGAGAACTGCTTTAGGTGAAGGGAAGGACAATACTCAATACATGGAAGGTCAGCTCAACTGGACTGGACCAAAAGCAAAGAAGTTTCCTGGATAAACTGAATGCTTCAAAGGTCAGCAGAGCAAGGGCGGGGGTTTGGGGACCATGGTTTAAGGGCACTTCTAAGTCAATTGGCAAAATAATTCTATTATGAAAACATTCCGCATCCCACTTTGAAATGTGGCATCTGGGGTCTTAAATGCTGACAAGCAGCCATCTAAGATGCATCAATTGGTCTCAAACCACCTGGATCAAAGGAGAATGAAGAACACCAAGGTCACACGATAACTAAGAGCCCAAGAAACAGAAAGGGCCACGTGAACCAGAGACCTACATCATCCTGAGACCAGAAGAACTAGTTGGTGCCCGGCCATAACTGACGACAGCCCTGACAGGGAGCACAACAGAGAACCCCTAAGGGAGCAAGAGATCAGTGGGATGCAGACCCCAAATTCTCACAAAAAGACCATACTTAATGGTCTGACTGAGACTAGAGGAATCCCGGCGGTCATGGTCCCCAAACCTTCTGTTGGCACAGGACAGGAACCATTCCCGAAGACAACTCATCAGACATGAAAGGGACTGGACAGTGGGTAGGGGAGAGATGCTGATGAAGAGTGAGCTAAATATATCAGGTGGACACTTGAGACTATGTTGGCATCTCCTGTCTGGAGGGGGGATGGGAGGATAGAGAGAGTTGGAAGCTGGCAAAATTGTCACGAAAGGAGAGACTGGAAGGGCTGACTCGTTAGGGGGAGAGCAAGTGGGAGTACGGAGCAAGGTGTATATAAACTTATATGTGACAGTCTGACTTGATTTGTAATCGTTCACTTGAAGCTCAATAAAAGTTAATAAAATAAAAAAAAAATCTTAATTATTACTATGTACTAAGAATGAAATAAGAAATGTCTTTTCTAATGATAAGTGATACCATATAAATAATGTACATGTGTATACTCCCTCAGCAAGCTATTTGTTGCCTTACTTGACTCATCACAATCTTTAATGTTTCTGTGTTTGCTAAAACCTTTTTATCTCTCTTCCCTACTATACTCTAAGCCCTCTTTAGTTTAGGGGCCATGTCTCTCCTGTTTATTCTTTGTGTCCCCAACACATAGCATAGTGCTTTACAGGCTGGGCATTCAATATATGTGTTGAATATGTATGTATATAATTAGAGAAGGAGAAAATTATTGTTGGCTAGCATGATCAGAGCAGCATTGTAGAGAAGAGGAGATCTGAAGTGGATCTTGAGAAATGAATAGGATATTTATGTACAGAGAAAGGCAAGAACACATTTTGGGTTAAGGTTCAGGAAAGAATGGTGTCGTAATAGGTATGAAATAGCTAAGACACAATGAGGAGACACAACGAGTAAGAATGCAGTCATTTAATTTTGGGGTAAAAGAGATCATTGAAATAAACTTTTCCAACCTCTTTATTTTGCAGATGAGAAAAATAAGACCCAGATAGTGATAGAATCAGAATTACAATCTATGTCTTTTCCATATCACTAATATATTACAGTATAGTAGGAGAGACTGGAACTCATGCCTTTAGGCCATCAGTTTCATGCAGGAGGACTTAGGTGAGGAGAAATTAGATGGGAGGAGACTTAAAATCTAATTAGGAGAATAAAAAAAAAAAAAAGTTTTTTTTTTTAATTAGGAAACAGTTGTCATAACCAAAGCCCAAAGTGATACGGGAAAAAAGAGTAAGAAGAGTTATATTATTCTCTTTTAGATTGGATATGATGATTTATGGTTACAGTAAACATGGGGCCAAGTAAAAAACTGGTGAAGCTAGATATAACACTATTATACTCTAACTCAATGTCTATTAATATTATACTTAGATCATATAAAAACATAAAAAGCAAAATGTACCTTATTTTTTTTAGATTCTTTGTGAATAAGCAAACAGGTACCATGAAGTCTAGGGATAAAAAAAAACTTATCTGGGATACTTTTGAAAAAGAAGGCACTGTGTATACTGTGTAGTAAATGTTAGATGTCCTCATAACAAATCATACACAGAAGAGCCATAGACAAATAAACCTTTCAAAAGTGGGCTGATGGTTTCTGACAGCAGTATAAAGCCATCTTTCAGAGCCAGTAATTCAGCCAGGCCCATCTGAATCATTTCCTCTATAAATTGTCTTTAGTGGGAATACAAGAAAAAGCACCCGTGAACTAATAATTATCTCCTCTTTGTCATCAGAGTGGCCTAGGTTGGGAAAATGCCACCTTTAAATTAATTTCATCATTTTTTACCTACCTGGAATATTTTATTACTTTTTTTTTTCTTGTAAATATAGCACATTTGTATGTGATCTGTTTTTCTTTGATATGTATGGATCCAGAAAGTCAGTATGATGATAAAGATAAATGTGTACTTCAGAATTACTTTAGACTCACTCTTTTAAATATTTTAAATCAAATATTTTAGCTGAATTGACCAAATTAGTCATTTATTTAATAGACTTGTAGACACAACTTTAGTTTTTTTTTTATTTTCCTTTAATTAAAAAAAAAATGTATTACATAATGGATTAAATCATAAAGCTGCAAATTATCAACTGGCCCATACTACAACTGCATATTAATAATGCAGCTGATGAAAATATGTATCAATAACCTAAAGATGCATAGTGCTAGGGACAAAGGTGGCATTTTACATTTTTATTAACACTTGTAATTTTCTCCTGCTTGATTTCTTTTAGGCCAAGCCCAATTTCTTCTAAACCATGGGTCAGTGAGCTCATGCTGATTCTCATGAATGATGGGCTTGATTTTGCAAAGATATCACCAACTACCAATACCTAGATCTAGCTCTGATCATTTTGAACAACCTAGAATAAAACAGTATGAATTTCAATATATTATTTCCTTTAATTTCACTGTGACAACCCTGGGACCCATCAGAATTGTATCTATTTGTAGAGCATTACATTTTGAAATGTTATTAATGTGGTAGTAACAAAATAACATTACAACATAAGCAAAGTATGAGGTTACTATAATTATTATTCTGCTGTACATATTTGGTATCTTTCCTCGTTAATTATAGTAAAAAAAAAAAAAAGAATGAGCTTTAATTCAAATGGTCTTAATAAGGTAAAGTTTTATATTTAGCAAATGGTCTCTTATAACCAAATATAAATTTGAGAACAACAGGGTGTTTGTTACCAGAATGTGATAACATATCTACTTAAGTAGCTTTTCTACTATCCTTCTAAATGAAAACAATATTATATTAATAAATTATAAGAGGCTTCTATTAGCTTGATAAATAAGTACTTTTAAAATACAAGTTAGAAAAGGTTTTGTTTAAATACTTTAAAATAAGTCTTTATCATACTATTTTAGTGATGTCAAATACAGTTTTCATTTTTTAAAGATTTTAGTTAGAATTTAATCTTTGAAAATATTAATAACAGCTTACAGCAGGTAAGCTATAAAATAGCACTGGATGCTGTCTGTTTAGTTTCTGGTTGAAAAAGCACAGCAGTACTTTAGTTCATTACCTTTGAAAAAAACAGTAACAAGATAATACAGCTGCCTCTGATTAAGATGTAAATTCTTTCTAATTAGAATGTAAATTCTTACATTTAAATGAAGACATCAATTGTCAGGATGCCATATGATATCTTATTCCACCTTGCCTGAATGAAGCCCTCACTGCTCATCTATGGCACTAAAATAGTTTTGCAATCCCTTTGTTCTCTGATTCTTGTAATATTCTCTCTTCATGTTCCCTTTTCACATTGCTTTTGTTTGTTTTCCCCCTTGCATCTGATATTGTTGTGCCTTGGGATTTTGCAGAAATTTGGAATGAAAATTGAGTTCAGTCAGTGCCAGTATTTGCTTGTGCCTCAATTACTTCTGCTGAATTTTCCTCAATGCAAATCAGGCAGGTTGCATAAAGTGGTGCATGTATTTGAAATAATTAATTTTCCGTAAAATGATGGATCAAGTCCAATCAACCTTCTTGAAATCTAAATAATAGAATAGAGAATTAGAAATTAATTAACATTTTGTGTTGTTAATACTTTATTATATAGTATAAACTAGCAAATAGTTAAGTTTTACTGTTGATTCTAACTTTTTCTTTATTAAATGTTGATGAAAACATTCTGCCTGAATCATTTCTTGCCAGAAATATGCTAATCAGGAATCCTGTATCAAGAACATTGAAGCAAAGTCTTCAAAATACAAAGATGATATAAACAATTAACCAGTTAGTTGAATTATTTGTGTTTCTCTTTACTGAGCAATAGTGAAAGTTTTGTCTTGAATAATATATACTAATTTATGGAAATTTGTTGTATCAGATTAGGCCACCAGCTTTTCCAAAAGAAGTATAACTTAAGAGGCAAACCAACACAATCAACTTTTCAGTGCTGGGGAAAGAGAAACCTAGCAGTTGAAGGAATGCTTTACAAATAACAGGGTGCCTCCCCTACTTTCTTTTTTTTTTTTTTTTAACTTTTTATTATAGACATTTTTAAACATACACAAAAGTAGAGAATAATATAATGAACCCTTATGTATCCATCAAACATTTCAATTATCAAGGAGATAACAGGGAAACAGGTCATAAAAACCAAAACCCAAACCCATTGCTGGTCAATTCTGACTCATCAACCCTATAGGACACAGTAGAACTGCCCCATGGGGTTTCCAAAGCTGTAAATCTTTACGGAAGCAGACTGCCACATCTTTCTTCCGTCAAGTGCCTAGTTGATTGAAACCACTGACCTTTAGGTTAGCAGCCAAGCGCTTTAACCACTGTGCCACTAGGGCTCCAAAACAAGTCATACAAACCTGAAATGGTAATGAGTAATGTGCATAACAGAGAATAACATGCAATAGAAGCTAAAATGTAGCTAGAGAATAGAAATACTGTGGATTCCTGGAGAAGATCAGTTTGTGTTGAATAGGCAGAGGGGAGAAAGAACATTCCAGGCAGAGTAAAAATACCACCAAAACAGATTTGGGAATGAGCAGAGTTTGTGATAGTGTAGAAGAGACTAGTATGATTTGATCAGAAGCTTCACGTTTAGATGTGGAAGTAGTTAAGTTTGGTAAAATGAAAGGATTTGAGAGCAAGGCAATGCATTTTAATACTAATTAGCCACCAAAGAAGTATTTTAGACATTGGAGTGACAATATCAAATGTATCTTCTCTTTGTTCAAACAAAAATTCCTCCTCTTGTAATTTAAATTTCTTCCCTTCAAAACTCCAATGAGATTCTATCTCACTCCAGCAAGGCTGGCATTAATCCAAAAAATACAAAATAATAAATGTTGGAGAGATTGTGGAGAGACTGGAACACTTATACACTGCTGGTGGGAGTGTGAAATGGTACAACCAGTTTGAAAATTGATTTGGCGCTTTCTTAATAGACTAGAAATAGAACTACCATACGATCCAGCAGTCCCACTCCTTGGAATGTATTCTAGAGAAATAAGAGCCTTTACACAAACAGATATATGCACACCCATGTTCATTGCAGTACTGTTTACAATAGCAAAAAGATGGAAGCAACCAAGGTGCCCATCCACGGATGAATGGATAAATAAATTATGGTATATTCACACAATGGAATACTACAGATCAATAAAGAACAGTGATGAATCTGTGAAACTTTTCATAACATGGAGGAATACAGAAGGCGTTGTTGTTGTTGTTGGTGCCATCGGACTCATAGAGACCCTATGCACAACAGAACGCAACACTGTCCCGTCCTGCGCCATCCTTAAAATCATGGTTATGCTTGAGCTCATTGTTGCAGCCACTGAGTCAGTCCACCTTGTTGAGGGTCTTCCTCTTCCACTGACCCTGTATTCGGCCAAGCATGATGTTCTTCTCCAGGGACTGATCCCTCCTGACAACACGTCCAAAGTATGTAAGACTCAGTCTTGCCATCCTTGCCTCTGAGGAGCACTCTGGCCGCACTTCTTCCAAGACAGATTTGTTTGTTCTTTTGGCAGTCCATGGTATATTCAATATTCTTCGCCAACACCACAATTCAAAGGCATCAACTCTTCTTCGGTCTTCCTTATTCATTGTCCAGCTTTCACATGCATATGATGAGATTAAAAATACCATGGCTTGGGTCGGGCACACCTTAGTCTTCAAAGTGACATCTTTGCTCTTCAACACTTTGAAGAGGTCCTTTGCAGCAGATTTGCCCAATGTAATATGTCTTTTGATTTCTTGACTGCTGCTTCCATGGCTGTTGATTGTGGATCCAAGTAAAATGAAATCCTTGACAACTTCAGTCTTTTCTCCCTTTATCATGATGTTGCTCACTGGTCCAGTTGTGAGGATTTTTGTTTTCTTTATGTTGAGGTGCAATCCATACTGAAGGCTGTGGTCTTTGATCTTCATTAAAAAGTGCTTCAAGTCCTCTTCACTTTCAGCAAGCAAGGTTGTGTCATCTGCATAACGCAGGTTGTTAATGAATCTTCCTCCAATCCTGATGCCCTGTTCTTCATATAGTCCAGCTTCTTGTATTATTTATTCAGCATACAGATTAAATCAATATGGTGAAAGAATACAGCCCGGACGCACATCTTTCCTACTTTAAACCAATCAGTATCCCCTTGTTCTGTCCGAACAACTGCCTCTTGATCCATGTAAAGGTTCCTCATGAGCACAATTAAGTGTTCTGGAATTCCCATTCATCACAGTGTTATCCATAGTTTGTTATGATCCACACAGTCAAATGCCTTTGCATAGTCAATAAAACACAGGTAAACATCCTTCTGGTATTCTCTGCTTTCAGCCAAGATCCATCTGACATCAGCAATGATATCCCTGGTTCCACGTCCTCTTCTGAAACGGGCCTGAATTTCTGGCAGTTCCCTGTCAGTATACTGCTGCAGCCATTTTTGAATGATATTCAGCAAAATTTTGCTTGCTTGTGATATTAACGATATTGTTCTGTAATTTTCACATTCAGTTGCATCTCCTCTCTTGGGAATAGGCATAAATATGGGTCTCTTCCAGTCAGCTGGCCAGGAAGCTGTCTTCCATATTTCTTGGCATAGATGAGTGAGCACCTCCAGCGCTGCATCTGTTTGTTGAAACACCTCAATTGATATTCCATCAATTCCTGGAGGCTTGTTTTTCTCCAATGCCTTCAGAGCAGCTTGGACTTCTTCCTTCAGTACCATCGGTTCCTGATCGTATGTCACCTCTTGAAATGGTTGAATATCAACTAATTCTTTTTGGTATAATGACTCTGGGTATTCTTTCCATCTTCTTTTGATGCTTCCTGCATCATTTAATATTTTCCCCATGGAATCCTTCACTATTGCAACTCGAGGCTTGAATTTTCCCTTCAGTTCTTTCAGCTCGAGAAATGCTGAGCATGTTCTTCCCTTTTGATTTTCCATCTCCAGTTCTTTGCACATGTCATTATAATACTTTGTCTTCTCGAGAGGCCCTTCGAAATCTTCTCTTAGGTTCTTTTACTTCATCAACTCTTCCTTTTGCTTTAGCTGCTCGATGCTCAAGAGCAAGTTTCAGAGTCTCCTCTGACATCCATCTTGGTCTTTTCTTTCTTTCCTGTCTTTTCAGGGACCTCTTGCTTTCTTCATGGGTGATGTCCTTGATGTCATTCCACAACTCGTCTGGTCTGTGGTCACTAGTGTTCAGTGAATCAAATTTGTTCTTCAGATGGTCTCTAAATTAAGGTGAGATATACTCAAGGTCATATTTTGGCTCTCGTAGACTTGCTCTGATTTTCTCCGGTTTCAGCTTGAACTTGCATATGAGCAGTTGATGGTCTGTTCCACAGTCGGCCTCTGGCCTTGTTCTGACTGATGATATTGAGCTTTTCCATCGTCTGTTTCCACAGATGTAGTCAATTTGATTTCTGTGTCATCCATCTGGCGAGTTCCATGTGTATAGTCGCCATTTATGTTGGTGAAAGAAGGTATTTGCAATGAAGAAGCCATTGGTCTTGCAAAATTCCATCATTCGATCTCCGGCATTGTTTCTATCACCAAGGCCATATTTTCCAACTACTGATCCTTCTTCTTTGTTTCCAACTTTCGCATTCCAATCACCAGTAATTATCAATGCATCTTGATTGCATGTTCGATCAATTTCAGACTGTAGCAGCTGATAGAAATCTTCTGTTTCTTCATCTTTGGCCCAAGTGGTTGGTACATAAATTTGAATAATAGTCGTATTAACTGGTCTTCCTTGTAGGAGTATGGATATTATCCTATCACTGACAGCGTTGTACCTCAGGATAGATCTTGAAATGTTCTTTTTGACGATGAATGCAACGCCATTCCTATTCGAGTTGTTATTCCCAGCATGGTAGACTATATGATTGTCTGATTCATAATGGCCAATGCCAGTCCATTTCAGCTCACTAACGCGTAGGATATTGATGTTTATGCGTTCCATTTCATTTTTGACGATTTCCAATTTTCCTAGATTCATACTTCGTACATTCCAGGTTCCAATTATTAATGGATTTTTGCAGCTGTTTCTTCTCATTTTGAGTCCTGCCACATCAGCAAATGAAGGTCCCGGAAGCTTTACTCCATCCACATCATTAAGGTTGACTCTACTTTGAGGAGGCAGCTCTTCCCCAGTCATCTTTTGAGTGCCTTCCAACCTGGGGGGCTCATCTTCCAGCACTATATCAGACAGTGTTCCACTGCTATTCATAAGGTTTTCACTGGCTAATGCTTTTCAGAAGTAGACTGCCGGGTCCTTTTTCCTAGTCTGTCTTAATCTGGAAGCTCAGCTGAAAAACCTGTCCTCCATGGTGACCCTGCTGATATGTGAATACCGGTGGCATAGCTTCCAGCATCACAGCAACACACAAGCCCCCACAGTATGACAAACTGACAGACACGTGGGAGTGGAAGGCATTATGCTGAGTGAAATCAGTCAGTTGCAAAAGGACAAATGTTGTATAAGATCACTATTATAAGAACTTGAGAAATAGTTTAAACAGAGAAGAAAATATTCTTTGATGGTTACGGCGGGCGTGGAGGGAGGAAGGGTGGGAGAAGGGTGCTCACTAATGAGATAGTAGTTAAGAACTATTTTAGGTGAAGGCAAGGACAACACACAGTACAGGAGAGGTCAGCACAACTCGACTAAACCAGAAGCAAAGAAGTTTCCTGAATAAACTGAACGCTTCTAAGGCCAGCGTAGCAGGCGCAGGGGTTTGGGGACCAGGGTTTCAGGGGACATCTAAGTCAATTGGCATAATAAAATCTATTAAGAAAAACATTCTGCATCCCACTTTGGAGAGTAGGTTCTGGGGTCTTAAACGCTAGTAAGTGGCCATCTAAAATGCACTAATTGGTCTTAACCCACCTGGAGCAAAGTAGAATGAACACCAAAGGCACAAGGTAATTATGAGCCCAAGAGACAGAAAGGGCCACATAAACCAGAGACTACATCAGCCTGAGACCAAAAGACCAGCTATAACAGATGACTGCCCTGACAGGGAACACATCAGAGAACCCTTGAGGGAGCAGGAGAGCAGTGGGATGTGGACCCCAAATTCTCATAAAAAGACCAGAATTAATGGTCTAACCGAGACTAGAAGCACCCCAGTGGTCATGGTCCCCAGACCTTCTGTTAGCACAAGAGAGGAACCATCCCCAAAGCCAACTCTTAAGACAGGGATTGGACTGGACAAAAACCAAAAGAACCAAACCCGTTGCCTTCGAGTCGATTCCAACTCATAGCGACCCTATAGGACAGAGTAGAACTGCCCCATAGAGTTTCCAAAGAGCACCTGGCAGATTCAAACTGCCGACCCTTTGGTTAGCAGCTATAGCACTTAACCACTATGCCGCCAGGGTTTCCTGGACTGGACAATGGGATAGAAAATGATACTGGTGAAGAATGAGCTTTTTGGATCAAGTAGACACATAAGACTATGTTGGCATCTCCTGTCTGGAGGGGAGATGAGAGGGCAGAGGGGGTCAGAAGCTGGCCAAATGGACATGAAAAGAGACAGAGGAGGGAAGGAGTGTGCTGTCTCATTGTGGGGGAGCAATTAGGAGTCTGTAGCAAGGTGTGCATAAATTTTTGTATGAGAGACTGACTTGATAGGTAAACTTTCACTTAAAGCGCAATTTAAAAAAAAAATAAGAAATTTCTTCCTGTTCTCTGATCAGAGCCTCGGTGGAATTGTGGTTAAGAGCTCTGCTGCTAACCAAAAGGTCGGCAGTTTGAATCCACCAGCCGCTCCTTGGAAACCCTATGGGGCAGTTCTCTCTGTTCTATAGGGTTGCTATGAGTCAGAATCGACTCGACGGCAACAAGTTTGGTTTGGTTTTTGGTTTCTGTAGTTGGGATTGACTCGACAGCAGTGGGTTTGGTTATTGGGTTTTTATACCCAGTGTAAGTAATGTCAAGTTCTCACTTTACAAAGAAAGTAGAACTTGATCTTTGAATGTCACTTTTGTTATTTATTTCGTCACTTGAGAGTTGTTCAAAACCACAACCTCTTTGTGGTTTTATTTACATATTGTATTAGTTTCCTATTGCTGCTATAACAAATTACCACAGATGTAGCAGCTTAAACAATGCAAATTTATTATCTTACTGTTCTGGAGAGTAAAGTCTAAAATGAATCTTACAAGGCTAAAATGAAAGGGTCGGCATGGATGAGTTCCTTCTGGAGGCTCTAGGGGAGAATCCATTTCCTTGGTCTGTTCCAGATTCTAGAGGCCACCCTCACAGCTTTACTTAATCTTAATTACCCTTTGCCACGTAAAGTAACATATTACAGGTTCTGGGGTTAGGATTTGGAAATCGGTGGGGGGGGGTTATTATTCAGCTTACCACACATTTTTTTCATACTTGCTTATCAATAACCACTTTAATACACCGTAGAGATGCAGAAATTATTTCATTGGCTCAGAAAAGAATTTTTCCTATGATTTAATACTTATAATTTTAGCTGAATTCGAGAAAAAGAAAAAAGAAATTAGACTTAATACTATAAGTTGCAACAATTGAACAGCCAAATCTAAACATTTTAATAAAAATATATACTAAAATCAGTCATTGTAGACATGACAGAAATATTAGTATGTTCCAGACACTGTGCTAAGTATTTTACAGATATTACTGCCTTTTAATCCTTAAACAACCCTATAATTAGGTATATTTTCCTCATTTTAATGATAAGGAAGCTAACGCTGGAAGACCTGCCAAAAGGCACAGTTAATGAGAGATCCCAAAGTCTGCCTACTACACCATGCTGAATTCCATGAAATGTCAGTTGTATCCATCAATCAAGAAGCATTTTTAGCAGTATCATTTAGAATCAAGACATTCAAAGTATTATGGAAACAGTAAGCAAGTATGAGACATAATCTCTGTCTTCAAAGAATTTACAATCTAGTTGTGAAAATAAAGCAAAAACACATAGGCAAGTAGTATAACATAGTGTTGTAATGCGTGAATTTTGGAGTCAGAGAGCTATGGATTAGAGCCTTGCTCTTTCTTTTACTACTTATACATGAGCCTAGGTTTCCTCTCCTGGCTCACAGAGTTGCTACAAAGGTTAACTAACTATACATTAAATTATTCAAGGAATATAGGAGTTCTGAGGAAGAAAAACTAATTATCAAACCAGTGATTTCATGGTCAACTTGCAGGTATGTTTAAGCAAAGATGTATTTATTAACATCATGAATGGCAGTACAGTGAAGTGGTTAAAAGCACTGTCTCTGAAAAAGAATGCCTATTTTCAAATTCCATCATTTTACTAACCTCTTTGTGCCTCAGTTTCCTCATTTATAAAATGGACATAAAAATAGTTCCAACATTATGGGGCTGACGAGAGGATTAAATGAAAATGTAGAACATTTAGAAGAGTTATCAGGATCAGGCACCTAATAAATGCCACAGGAGTGTTTTTATTGGCATCAGGGCCGCACCTTATATAGCCCGTTCTTAGTGATCCATTGTAATTGACAGTGATATTAAAAAAAAGAATACTGGTAGTCTTAATTTCTCACAGCCATATAGGAGGTTTGCACAGCTGGGTAGCAGGTAGTATTACCAGTAGGATAAAGTGTACACAGATTTATCAGGTGTCTGCAATATACCTAGCAGTATGTTTTGGTAATAAAAAATAGCATACAGTCTCCATTCCTATAAACCTCACTGGCTAGGTGGGGAGACCAAACTGATGGTGGTTGAAATAGAGACTCATTAAGTGCTAAGCTGAGGGTAAACTGACTCCAAGTGTAGGAAGAAATTAAAGAAAGAAGAAATCTTGTGGATCGTATCACCTTACTAAAGAAAGGAGGATTTGAAGTAGGCCTGGAATAATGGAAGGGATTTTATCAAGTGGTGACAAGATAATGAACAATTTTTAATATAACGAACTACTTAAGCTTGGAATCTCATGCATCTTTTGTTCTAACCTTTCCCCAACTTGTTAAATAAGCAGCAGCAGCAAAGAAAGGAAAAAGCGAATGAGGAGGCCACGAGTGCCATAAGCCCATGGAATCATGTTGTTGTTAGGTGCCATTGAATTGGTTCCAACTCATAGCGACACTGTGTACAACAGAACAAAACACTACCCAGTCCTGCACCATTCTCACAGTCATTATGTTTGAGCTGATTGCTGCAGCCACTGCGTCCAATCCATCTCGAGGGTTTTCCTCTTTTTCACTGACCCTCTACTCTACCAAGCATAATGTCCTTCTCCAGGGACTGGTCCCTCCTGATAACATGAAATCATAGGTAAGTGCTTATCCTGTTGAAGGGATTTAGGGACAAGGGGTGCATGGATAGAATTCAGGGGTCCCAAGAACTTGGGTAGAGGATCAATTTACATCTTTATTTTTACTACCCTCCCACGGAAATTTATTTTTTTCTCAATTGTGAATACAGGCAGCGGACCACATTAGCAGTAACCATGACTTTGTCATCAATAGAAATCATAGGAATCTCCATACAAGATTGTAGTTATTGGAGGTATTTCAAAATATTGTTTATGTTTAACTCCTTTGGTAGCTATTAGCCCCACTGCTGTTCTTGTTTTCTAATGGGTTAATAAAGAAGCACATATATTACTATAAGAAAAAAGAGTTTATTATTGATAACTGTTTCAATACAATTTGTTTCCTTTGTAATGCAATACTTAAAAGCGTTATTCTGAAAAAGGGTCCATAGGCTTCACCACGTTACCAAAGAAGTCCATGGCACTAGGATTGTGCTTCTATTTGTGAACCTGGGAATATATTCATTTGTTTGTTTTTGGTGGCCACATCCGTTATTGACTCATATGGAGCTTATGGTACAGTCAGCTAAATCCTTTTTTTGCACATGCTAATTTAGGCGATATTTCTTCCTTAATAGAGGCAACTAGCATTACTATCCAGCCAGTGGCTGGAACTGATTAACCAATAGCTTGAAATGATTATAGCAGCACTTTATAAAGATAATTTTTACCTACTTCGTAGATATAATAAGCAGGAGCAGCAAAGAAAGGAAATAGAACTAAATATAGAACTTAATGTTAACCACCTCAGATGATATCTTGAAAAATATTTTCTATATGCAAATATATCTGTCAAACAAACTTACGTCTTCCTTTTAAAAAGTCAGTGGTGTTTTTTGGTTCATTTTGTGGAAGTTAGGGGTAGAGAAAGACTGTTCTAGTTATTATGGCTGTGTTACAAACCATCCCCAAAACTTAGTGATGTAAAATAATCATTTTATTGCATCCAAGGATTGTGTAGGTCAGGAATTTGGACAGGGCACACAGGGATGCTCCAAGGATGCTGGAGGCTGGAATCATATAATAGCATATTCACTCACGTATGTCTAGACATCAGCTAGGACCACAGCTGGGGCTGTCTTCCAGAGCACCTGCACATGGCTCTCCATGTAGCATGGACTTCCTCACAGTATGGTGGCCTCTTCTTGCATGGTGGTTGAATTTCTTACAGGGCAGCACGGGGCTCCAAAAGTGAGTGTCTTAGTAAACAATGTAGAAGTTGCAGTGCCCTTTATGGCTCATCCTAATGAGTCATGAAGCCTCATTTCTGCCATACTCCATTGACTGAAACAGTCGCAAGCCCACCCAGATTCAAGGGACCAAGAATTAGACTCTGCCACAATGCAAGGTCACATTGTAGAAGAGCACGTGAAACAGGCCGTACTGTGCAGGTATCTTTGGAAAATGCAATCTGCACCTGTAAATAGGTGCGATATCATGCTAAATTAAAACATTTCAACCCATAACCCACAGTTGCAGTTTTGTAGAATGATTATAGAGAAAACATCATTTTTCTTAATGACTCATATTTGGAGTTGAGGTTCATAATTATTTTATCTATTATTCTAGTAATGAAATTTCTCATTTAATTAGGATTGGGAAAGGAATCACAGTGAAAACTTGATTTTTCCAAAACTTGCAGCTCTGTGTGTATATCAGCACAAGATCTGAAAGCTACAAGTATTATCTCTCACGAATAATAATGACAGAGAAAAAAATGTTCCATATTTTCTCCACTAAGAGTTTTGAGTAAAAAACCATAAGAGTAAATTGTATGGTATATGAATTATAGCTCGATAGAGCTGTTTAAAAAAAAAAAGAAGAAGAACCATAAACAAATACCGAATTCTAACTCTTGGTATGTATGCACAGTGAGGTAGTTAGGAGTAAAATATACTGATGTCTACAACTTACTTTGAAATTCACCAAAAATAAGATTCCTTGGCAATGGATAGAGAGGACGAATAGAGGGATGGATAGATGTTTAGAGAGGTGATAAAGCAAATATAGAAAAAGGTTAATTGTAGAATCTAGGTGGTGTGTACATATGAGTTCTCCAAAAAACTCTTTGAACTTTTCTTTATCTTTGAAATTTTGTATAATAAACTGTCAGGAAAAATCATAATGAGACACCGCTATGCACTCGCTATTGATGAATTGAAGTAAATTATCTTGACTAGTAATCACCTATTTTATTCAAGTAATTGGGATAATTTCTTGATAATAGAGAAAGCAAAAGGAAAGAGGCGCAAAACCGCACCACAGTTTTATGTCTACAAAGTCAGAAATCTTTGACACAAATAATTTAAATTAGCATAATTTTGCCATTGGAAGAACAGAAACTCTAAACTTAGTGTGTAAATAGAGCATAATCTCCATTTCTAATGCTGTTTGCCCTGCTAAAGTCTCACACCTCTTTTTCTCTCTGGGCAATTACTTTTAATTTTTTTCCTTTTCTTTGACCTCAGCAATATGTTCCCTGTTTACATTATCCATGGAATCATGAAGGGTCACTATTGTCTGCCCAGTTCCAAAATAGCTTGGCACTTTTTCAAATTATTTTGCTTGAATTGTACTGAAGTGGTTACCCGCTGACGCAGGCATACACTCCAATACCCTTGTGCTATACTCAGGCCAAAAAAAAAAAGATAAAAGAAGTGAAAGTCTCTTTCAGTTGCTAAGCAAAGCGGTAGTTGCTAAAGAATAGTAAAACTTTAGAATTTTTTAAGTCTTCTGGTAAAATTTGGACTTACTGAAGCATTTATACCTTAACTGAGAATAATACTAAGTGATCAATTCAGATCATTCAGCAGAACAATTGGACATTTAAAATGCCTTTTTTACATGCCCACCAAGACCTAGTACTAGCTCTGACATACTATGCAGAATCCTTAAGAAACATGGGCAGTGTATCTAGGAAGAAAAGTTGGAGAGGACACCAGGGCATGAGCAGATTCGCACTGCAAGAGACGGCACAGAGAAGATAGGTGCCAGGTACCAGATGGAATGAAATCATGTTCCCCTTGCTCTCTTGCCCAGCCTAAAAAGCCAGGCCAGGGAAGTTTGCGATCATGGTACAGGAACGGGGACTATTGCTCAATGCTTAAACTGCCCCATCAGGCAAACTTGCTATTCGATATACTCCTAACTCCCAACTTTATATTTAGAGGCTTGAATTCTTATATGAAACTTGGCAGCTTTGAAAGCTGACTCATATTTTATTCTGCTTAAGACTTTCACTTCTAAATACATATTCAGGCTTTGTTTGGTCAGTTTTGTTGATTGTGTAGTTGAATGCCATCCCTGGAAAGATGTGCTTTTAAGCTAGAATGAAGCCAATGACTTGCCTTCAGCATTCACAAGGAAGTCCTGCACGGTTTCTGTTTCAAGGCTTTGACATGCCAACAAGTATAAATCTAGTCTGATGTCAAGATGCCCTGTGCCAGTAGGTTGCTTTTGATCTTGGTGTGCATGATTTTCCTTGTGGCTATTAACCTGTTGCCATTAAGAGAAACAGAAAATTATAAGATTATGGAATGTGACATAGGTTGTAGGCACAGATATAATTAGTATTGTTCCACAACACTGCTCTGGTTTTTTAGAACTTTTAACTACATCAGCATTAAAAAAAAAAATCTGTTTTCTGAAACTGTGCATTCAACTCCTGATTTTCCATTCAACCCATGATGATGCTTCCTGACTGCTCAGCTGGAATCTGGATTTGCCTTCTCTCATTCAGTGCACTTTTGAACCAGTGGCAAGTCTTGTTGTGGGGAATATCTGGGGTAGCAAATTCAAATTTGGCAGCACCCTGGGGACATAAATCTATCAGAAAATATAAATGGGCAAATAATTTCTCAGGTGAAATGGCTCAGTTGAGAATGATATTGGAACAAAAAACCCAAAGGTTGACCAGACAAACACATTGGTAATTTATAGGATCCCCAGTCTTGATTTTGTTTTTATCTGCATTTATCAGGCTTGGTCTTTTAGCTTTTGAAATTTAAATAATTGGCAACAACTTATTAACTTTTCTAATGCTGAGTTCACCTTTACTACTTCCTGACTGCTGCCATTGCCCCTCTTGGTTGCCTTCCTCACCCCTATTACTTATCTGTCTCAGCCTGATGCATAGCCACATTGCCAGCAACTTCCACTATATGTTGTTGTGGAAGTACTGCTGATTCAAATTTTGGGTTTTTAATTGTTATCACTATATAAACAAACATAGTATTTGAAATTTTTAAATAAAATGTTCCTCAGAGGAAAGCAAACATATCCACCTTGTCTATTAGAAGTTAGAGGAGAAAAAAGAAGTAAGAGAAGATCTCCCATAAGAAACTTTAAATATTACTTGAGGTGTTTTTTATTGTTGTTTATTTTCAGTGTTTTATTTTTTTGTCCAAACCACTAATGATTAAGACTTGAGAATTCAGGAAGAGGGAGGTGGTACTTGATTTCCACTGCACAGATTGAAGAGAGTTGTAACCTTGGAAATATTGAGCTAGTATGAATCATTCATTTTAAAATTCATATATGATGTCTGTGACTACCATTATCTATACAGTTAGTCCCTGACTTACTACATATTTGAATTACGAAAAACCGCACTTAGGACAGTCTGTTTAGTTGTTTTGTTTTACATGTTATCATTAGTAATCTGTACCACATACAGTGTTGCAGCATGTAATTTACCGATGTTATCATTCTCTGTAAGTTTATATGTAATGTTTCCAACCTCCAAAAATACAGATCAGATTTATGAAGATACTGACAATAAAATTCAATAACAATGAAAACTAAAAAAAAAAAGGTATTTGACTTATGTCAGAACTGACTGACAATGGAGTCATTGAAACTGAACCTTGTCATAAGTCAGGGACTGCTTGTGATAGTTTAATAGCCTATCATCTGTGACTTCTCAATGATAATGCTTAGTGAAAGTGTCTATTTTAAAAGCTTTCTGTGGAAGAAAGTAAGCCTTGCAGGTAGGACCAACTGAATAATTTGCGGGGCACAGTGAGCATGAAAATGGGGGGCCCCTTGTTCAAAATGGTGGGAATAAGTGCTCTTAAAGGTACTAAAATATAAAGCTTTTCCCATTCTTCCACAATCTCTCTCTTGACCTGTAATGACGTTTTTATTTGCTATTTAAGGTCACACTTCAGGCACAGGAATACTGCCAGAGCAAGCACAGACTTTCACAGGCACCTGTGGGTCTCACCCCATAATTTGGGGCACACATGGCCCATCAGCTGCCAGGTTTCTCCTCTTGCCAGCCACCAGACTGATGCACTGTGCCCCAGCCAGAGGTAGTAAACCAGAGCTAGCACCCACACTAAATGGGCAGCCAGCCCTCCAAGGGTATGGTAGCCTCTAGTGGGGACGTGCTAGTTACCTAGCTTAGAGATGGGCAAGAAGCTTACTACCACCAAATCACCCACCAAATGCCCTATGGCATTGTCAGCCCAGGGCGGGACAGCTGCTTCACTGCCCACGTCAAATACCATGGGGTTTGGGCTCTGACCCTGACCCTTCCTGTACCTCCACCCAGGTCTCAACGAGAGCAAAGAGCAGCAGCAGTCGCTAGGCAGAGAGGAGAGTATGAGGGCAGTCAGGGCCCAGAGCACCAGGCCATAGGGAAGCAGGCAGGCAAGAACCCATCCTCAGAGGCCAGAAGGCAGGGGCTGCTCATTAGCCAAGGCCTCCAAAGCCCCCCAAGCTCCCCTAGCTTTCGGTGCGTACTCCGTTTTCCTATCAAACTTCACAAATTCAAAGATAAAGTTATTAAAACTATCAAGACAGCAGTTGCAGAGCATTAAACTCCAAGCACTGGCCTTTTCTAAGCATAGGACCCTGGGTGATGCCCGTGAAGCTGATGCTGTCTATAGGCTAGACCCGATTTACCCATAAAATAATAAAATACTGACAAACATATATTACTCGAGGTCGTGTTCTAAGCAGTTTACATGTGTCTTAACTCATTAATCTTCAAAATAACTTACGGCATATATGCCATTATTATCTCCATTTTACAGATCAAGTAAATTGTACCCAAGGTCACTCTATAGTAAAGGGCACGTCAAAGACTCAAACCCAACCAGTCTGCTCTAGAAGATCCTTTTTGGAGAGCTGAAAGAAGAATGAATAACCTAGACAGTCACTAAAAGCAAATCGTACTTATAAACGCTGTGCAATATTGGAAGTTTTGTCTTAAAGCAAATTTCCAGAAGGTAAAATCCTGATTAATTGCAGATACCTTAGGTATTCTTTGTTAATAGGCTGTTGTCTTGATCTTCTTACAGCATCAAAAGTAGCTATCAAATAAATAAGGTCCCCTATGAGGTAATATCAAAGGACTGGAGAGATTAAATAGAAGTGGAGGGGATTTTGTGAATACTCCTCACCACCCACCACCCACTGCCACCCAGTCGACTCCAAATCATCGCGACCCTATAGGACAGAGTAGAACGGCCCCCACAGCGTTTCCAAGGCTGTAAATCTTCACAGAATCCCACTGCCACATCTTTCTTCCACTGAGCAGCTGGTGAGTTTGAAGCACCAACCTTTGGTTAGCAGCCAAGTGCTTAACCACTGCGCCACCAGGGCTCTATGAATACTCCTAGCACTGCGGTATTTTGAAACCTTCTATAAATATCTACTTCAACCCCCACCCCCCGCCCAAGGTTATGCAGCTAATTAATAAAAGAGTTGGACCTCAAACCTCTTTGTCCTGGGCAAGGAGGTGGACAGGAAGTTATAAGGCACCACCACTATGTTTTTGGTACATGCCTAGGCCCCTTCTTGAGAAGGCTGGACTGGAAGACAAAGAATGTGGGGTGGGGAGAAGGGGGTATCAGCCAATATCTACCCTACTGCTGACTTTATTTTATTTTTGTCTCCTTAATATTAAGGTGATTTCATGTTTGTGTAAATACTATTGTTGACTGTGACCATTTAATTTTAATTATAATTGCTATTATAAAAATCACTATTTTAAATGAAATTGTTATTATAAAATCTTAACTAATTATAGTGGTGATTGCTGGGTCAACTTGTTTAACTCATCTGTAAAATAGGAAAATTTAAAGTATAATATGCAGTGTGATCCCTTGACACTTGTGCCTTCAAATCATCAACAAGAAAGGTACTAATAGCTCTCGTTTAAAAAAAAAAAAAAAAAACCAAACCCGTTGCTGTCGAGTCAATTCCAACTCATAGCGACCCTGTAGGACAGAGTAGAACTGCCCCATAGAGTTTCCAAGAAGCGCCTGGTGGATTCGAGCTGCCGACCTTTTGATTAGCAGCCATAGCACTTAACTACTACACCACCAGGGTTTCCAACTCTCAATAACTCTGTGGAATTTCCAAGTGACTAGACCAGAGGTCATGAATGTTATTTCCTCCACTGACTTTGTTTTACTCCAGAGTACAGTACAGGTAGTCTCCTGCTTACGATGTATTCAAGTTACCACAAACTGTACTTAAGACCATCTGTTCTTTGAGGTTTTTTTGGTACATTTTATAGTTAGTAATATGTACTATATACAATGTTAACATATACTGTAATATGTACTATGTACAATGTTAAAATACATCTGTAAGTTTATATGTAATGTTTCCAACCCCCAAAGACAAATAAAGATCAGATTTATAAAGATACTGATAATAAAAGGCAATAATAATGAAAACTGAAAAAAAATGAGGTATTCGACTTACAATGGAGTCGTTGAATCGGAACCCCGTCTTAAGTCGGGGACTACCTGTATTTCACAGTAGAAAAATATGGAATAAGAGCCAAGGCCAACCTGTTTATTTGAGCTGTTTATTGAGGAATCTCGACTCAGGAGGTATACATATTAAATAATTTTATTTGCCGTCATGGTGACTTTCAACTGGTTTTTTAAATCTCCTTTTCCTGTCTCTTACATATATCTTGGTCATATTCTGCAACTTTGGGGTTAATTGTTTATTAAAATTCAGTATCATTTAAACTTCAGAAACCCTGGTTACATAGTGGTTAAGAGCTATGGCTACTAACCAAAAGGTTGGCAGTTCAAATCCACCAGGCACTCCTTGGGAACTCTATGGGGCGATTCTGCTCTGTCCCTTAGGGTCGCTATGAGTTGAAATCGACTTGATGTTAACGTCCCCCCCCCGCCTCCGCCATGCAGTTTAAATTCTCATCTGCCCTTTTGTCAATACAAGCTCGAGCTGAGATCCGCACTGTTTGAGAGATTTAGGGGGTTGGAGAACAGACTCTGGCTCTGAAGATACCACCTCCCTCCTCTTTGCAAGGCCCAAATAGCTCCTCCAATTTACTGAGCCAGAGAGAATAGAGTGGGAGTGAACAGCTGTTTCTGTACAAAGCTGGCCACTCTCAGAATCATCTGTTGATTGCGACTACTTCTCTGACTACCTCCAAGGCAGGCATCCAGATGCTGAATCTCTCAAGGGCTACGTTTATGAGTTTTTCCACAGAACCCAGTGAGGCCTTCACACCACGCTATTTTCTGATGTCAGAGTGCAGCAACTCTCCTACCTCCTTACCTGGTGGTATACCTGACTAGTGTCTTGCTAGGCAGGTCGTCATCTTAGGTAGCATACCAGCAGACTGGTTCAAAGGCAACTACATCCCACAGTATGTTTCCACATGTGCCAGAGGAATTTCTTACATCCTTACCAGGCCATACTGTAGGAATGCAGGCTGCTCCACCACTGCCCTTTCTCTCTGCCGTGCTATTTCTCTCTACTTCTCTCTCTGCCTTGCTCAGATAGGCATGTTCTCTGCCTAAACAGATCTCCAATGGGATATGGAAGGCCAGTTTTTTCACCTTGCTGGTACTACCAACCTTTGAGTTAGTCTCTGGGAGCCCCACCAGCACCTTTGAACCTAACTTCATAGAAGAGAATCTCCTCTTACCATAAGCACCCTGCTTCCCACAAAGGCCAGTGAGCCCATAACTCTTGCCTTCCTTTCCCCAAACTTCATACAGTGGATAGGATGATGGCTGTGATAGAGGGCATATTCTGCCACCCTTTAGGCTTAGGAGGTACCTGGGCCTCTTTAACTGAGGCCTCCCTTTAGACCACACTTAGTTCGTTTTGTTTTCAAGGGTGGACCTTTCAACTTTCAAGCAACAATAAAAATACCACTCATCATGCCGTTATATTTATATGCTGATAAAGGGAGTCATTTTTGATGCAGAGTGAAATCCTTGAGAAGTCTTTGGCACACAGTAAAAATTAAGTAAATGATAGTTTCCTTGCTCTTTCAAAAATGCTGAGATCCTGAGACTCCATCAGCCTATGATTGGAAGAACTAGATGGTGCCTAGCTACCACCGATGACTGCCCTGACATAGAACATAACAGAGAATCCCTGATGGAGCAGGAGAACAGTAGGACACAGACCTCAAATTCTCATAAAAAGACCAGACTTAATGGTCTAAGAATGGAGGGACCCCAGAGGACATGGCCCCCGGGCCCTCTGTTAGCCCAAGACTGGAACCATTCCCGAAGCCAACTCTTCAGGCAGAAAATGATACTGGTGAGGAGTGAGCTTCTTGGCTCAAGTAGACACATGAGACCATGTGGGCAGCTCCTGCCTGGAGGTGAGATGAGAAGGCTGAAAGGGACAGGAGCTGGTTTAATGGACACAGGGAATTCAGGGTGGAAAGGAGGAGTGTGCTGTCACATTAGGGGTAGAGCAGCTAGGGTTATATAGCAAGGTGTCTGTAAGTTTTTGTATGAGAGACTGACTGGAATTGTAAACTTTCACTTAAAACACAATTTTTTAAAAAAAGTTGAAAAGAAAAAAAAGCTGAGATTCTAAGATTTAATGAAGGTGAGTATTTCAGATACTTTGAACAAATTGATAGGATTAAAAAGAGATTAAAAACATGAACAGAGATTGGCATGGGAAGTTGAGAAACAGATTTTGGGAAAGTGAGTAAACATTTTTTGTAGCAGAAAAGCAAAATATAAGATCAGAAAAGCAGGCTGGGAACATCAGATCATAGAGTTCACGAGGACAGTATTAAGGAATCTAAATCTAGCTACAGTGGAATGGCTTTTCAGTAAAGAAATCTACTGAAAATGGGGAATTTGGGTATATTGACTCACAGGCAAAGTGCGGAATAGAGTGGAGGAAAGGCGATCAGAGAAGTATGATCAGAACAATTTTAAAAAGAAGAAATAGGAGTGAGGTACAGGGGAGCGCATGGAAAGGAAAAATGTAAACAATATTGGGATCATTTGTGGTTTTTGCTCGTTGATCTTATAGGATGGGTTACGCCAGCATGTCCCTAATATGTCCTGCATGACATTAGTTCTATCGGATGCTCCAAATCAACAAAGAATTCTCTAGCCAAATAAGCTGAGGAAACTTGGCTTAAAATGGTTCCGTCTCAGAAATTCATAGTTAAAGTAACACAGAAATCCTACAGAAATAAAAATCCATAATCTTGTTTAACCCAGCATTTCCCAAAAATACTTGATCATTGTTGTTGTTGTTAAGTGCCCTTGAGTCAATTCTGGCTTATTGCAACCCCATGTAAAGAGTAAAATTGCCCCATAGGCTTTCCTAGGCTGTAAATCCTTACGGGAGCCAACTGCCACATCTTTCTCCAACGGAGCCAGTGTTGGGCTCAAAATGCTGACCTTTTGTTAGTAGCTGAGCACTTAACCACTGCACCACCAGAGTTCCTTTATATGATCATAAAACCAAAAAAAAACACACCCGTTGCCGTCGAGTCAATTTCGGCTCATAGTGACCCGAAAGGACAGAGTAGAACTTGCCACATAGGATTTCCAGGGAACACCTGGTGGATTCAAGCTGCCGACCTTTTGGTTAGCAGCCGTAGCTCTTAACCATTATGCTGCCAGGGTTTCCTATATGAACACAGAAGCCCCTTTTTCATAACTACTATCATACAGAATTAGTGTTTCAAGAAACACACTTCGGGAAACACTGGACCATGTTATATGTTAACAGATTGGTATGTTGATTTGTACATTTATATTGTATTTTTCTTTAGTAAACAGTAAAATATAAAAGCATAATTTATGAACTCTGTTTCTGAGTAGAAAATTGTTCTTCTTGGACTTTCTAAGCTTAAGCTATGTTTTGCCATGTGGCCTTGCCTTGTATTCAAGATGAAATATCTTTTTGTAACACAAGAACAAGTAGCTCGAATTTTTAAAAATTTATAATAATTTCTGGGGTTGACTTGTGTGGCCTTAAGGAACCTATACATCAATATCTGTGTCCTTGGCTTTGAGCTCAGGAGACAATTTAGATTGCTTTTTTTTACTTTAAAGTACACACATGTAATAAGGGGTTTCATCCAGGAGAATATTTGTGTTGTTACAAAGAATAACTGGTAACTAAATATTTGTTGGATTATGAAAGGAGGGCAGATGTCTTAGGCATCTAGTGCTGCTATAACAGAAATACCACAAGTGGATGGCTTTAACAAAGAGAAGTTTATTCTCTCACAGTCCGGTAAGCTTGAAGTCCAAATTCAGAGTGCCAGCTCCAGGGAAGGCTTTCTTTCTCTCTGCCAGCTCTGGAGGAGGGTCCTTGTGATGCCTCAGACTTCCTTTGGCCTGGGAGCACGTCAACGCAGGAACCTTAGGTCCAAAGGACATGCTGTACTCCCAGGACTGCTTTCTTGGTGGTATGAGGTCCCTCTCTCTGCTGGTTTCCCTTTCCTTTTTATCTCTTGAGAGATAAAAAGTGGTGCAGGCCACACCCCAGGGAAACTCCCTTTAAATTGGATCAGGAATGTGACCTGGTAAGGGTGTTACAATCCCACCCTAATCCTCTTTTTAACATAAAATTACAATCACAAAATGGAGGACAACCAAGAGTACTGGGAATCATGACCTAACCAAGTTGACACATATTTTGGGGGGGCACAATTCAATCCATGGCAGATACTATCTACACTTCATACACAAAGAAATTTGAGACTTAAAGATGTTAATTTATTGGCTCAACGTAGCTAGTTACTGGTAGAACCAGGAGTAGGGAGAATCAGGTCGCATGTTCTATCTCATAGAGCACTCCTCACTGAAGAATAAGAGATAAAATAACCACTTTCATTGCATGTCAAAAGGACTTGTCCTTTGTAAATTATTCCAAATTTTCAATGACCCTAGCCACAAAAACTACTGTGTTCATGCAAGTATCCTTGGACAGAGGTCCCTGCCTTCCAGTCAGTTATTAATGTAAATGAAAGTAGTAAATGTATCTATCTTACCTTTACACTTTTTACTGTCTCCACTGAAGAATTGTAATCTCCACAAAAGATTAGTAAATTCTACCTATCAGGGCAGGAATTATGCCCACTTGGATAAAAAAGAGGGAGCCCTGGAGGCATAGTGGTTAAATCAAGAGACTGAGACTCAGAAAGGAATTAACTTATCACAGTCATAGGGCAAGCTGATGACAAAAAGCACAGATCTTAAACTTCTTTGTGGCACCAACACTGCATAGCACTGAGCATTCAGAATAGGTGTTCCAAGTGTGTATCTATTGAATAGCAGATCTGTTGGCTGAGGTGATAAGCAGCATCTTATTCATACACCTAGAGTGTATTTTATCACTTAAAGAGGCTCATCTATCTCAGAAATTATAGTGCCTATTATTTTATACCAAGCATGAAATATTGCTATGATTTTATTTCAAAAAAAAAAAAGAGCTTACAAACAAAAGCTTTACAAAAAAAGTAAGCTTTACTTTCAACAATCGAAATATGGTGAATATAGGTTTCAAAAGCCATTTGTCTTTTATCTTTAACAGTGTTCAAATACTAGGTTAATAGGAGGAAAAAAATTTTGGTTTTTTTGGTCATTTTTCTCATATTACATATTTTTCATGTGTCATTTATAAAGTACATTTCAAAAAGGGCTCCTTTTTTGCTATAATTAGATTTGTAGTTACTCTACATATCTGTTTATTCTGAAAAGTTCTTTGAATAATAAAGAAGAATACAAAATCTGTTAACAGGAAGGCTGGCTACCTCAGAGGATGAAACTGGCAAATTAGAACACGGAGGGGCACTTGTAATTTGTTTTACTCTCTTTTATACTGTAATAATCTATTATAGGAAACCTTGGTGGCGTAGTGGTTAAGTGCTACAGCTGCTAACCAAAGGGTCAGCAGTTCAAATCCGCCAGGCATTCCTTGGAAACTCTATGGGGCAGTTCATCTCTGTCCTGTAGGGTCGCTATAAGTCGGAATCGACTTGACAGCACTGGTTTTTTTTTTTTTTTTCAATCTATATTACCGTTGTAATTTTTTCCAAGTTCGTAAAAATTTTTTTTAAAGAATGAAGCCGTGTAATTAACATTGTGAACATTTATAGCATTTCTTTTTTAAAAAAATTTGAGAAGTATTTCAAATGCATCGTTACTGTAAAAAAAAGCTCCTATTTACCCATCACCTTTTAACTGTGACAAACGTTAACATTTTAGAGAATTAGAATTTTTAAATCCCAAACTTGCTCTGTTGACCAATAGCAAATACGAGTTCCTAGGCTTTTCTGCCTGAATCAGTATTGGTGTGGAAGTGGCATATGCTGCAATAGCCCTGAGTTTTATGCCGCAGTGCACTGTTGCAAAACAGTTGTAACCACTGGTTGCTGGGCAATGGACAACACAGCAAACCCAGCTCCCTTCACTTCTACATTTATTTATCTAGATTAATGATATAGACCATCATAAACAAACAAGGTATTTGTTATATAAATAGGATGGCTAATGCATTTCAGGAAATTTTAAGATTTTCCTTAGCACTCATGTGTACTTTTGGTGCTTTTAACCTTGAAAGAGATATAGATTGTTTGGAAACCAAAATTAAAGTTAGATTGAAAGGGTACAATATGATCTCCTTACTTCATGATAAATAGTACCATTAATCTTAGGAAGGTACACTGGGTTTTCTATTTGAACTGTTTCCTAACAGATAAAAATGAAGTTATAAAATAATTCTTTATATTAAAACATAGAATGGTATTATCAGAAAATGAAAATCTCAAGTTATTCTTGACCCATTCTCTACCAAAATTCAAAGGAAAATCAAAGAAATATTTTTAACCAGTAAAACAAAATGTTATAGTTCTAGCTCATTTTGGAATGTGTTTATTCATTTATAAATTCTAGGAAAGTTATAAGTGTAATACATTTCAAATGTTTTATAAGATGTGATGTCTACAGTCAATTATAATGGCTGTGTTACACCATATTAACAGTCAGTACAAAAGCTACATGGTCTCTGAACAGGTTGTTTCCCGATTGGTATCTATGTACTAAGTTAGCAATAAAAATATATATGGGTCCATTTACTTGGGCTCTAACTCACAGGGAGTTGCAAAAATAAAATGAAATAATATAACAAATCATCATTTTAGGGATAAAATGTAAAATTTCACCCATGGCAAAACATCTAATAAAAATAGTAATAGACATCACTACTAACGTACTAGAAATTGGACTTCAGATCTCAAAACAAAATTTTGTTATACTCATCTATTCTCATTTTGTTTGGTATTCATGGTAATCTGTGTTAGTGGGAAGGCTTTGGGGCTTTCTATGTGTGTAACTGCCGCAGCTATTTGATGAATTGACCCATTTACAACTGTAAATACAAAAATGACTACCATCCTTATACACCTAGTCAGTTCCATCTAACAACTGGTCAACTTAACCAAAATTATCAAATAGGTTATGGGTGTGTGTGCCTGACACAGCCTGAGTGAGCGTGCTTGGCAAAAGCGCATGCGTTTTCTTGTACCTTATCTGCGTATAATTTAGCCACATCGTCTGCAGCACTGTTAGTATGGCTGAGAGTTGTCCATCTTCATATAGTTTAGTGGCCAACTGAGCAAAAGTCTGCCTATTTTAGTCTTATAAAGCAACATTCTCATGACAAATGGGGAACGTTATAGTGAGACAGGTTTCATTGAAAAAGGCAAGACCAATAAAAGTATAGTGAGACAATATTCTCAAAGCCTGATGATTTCTGAAAAATACACACGACTACTGTCTACTAAAGGAACCCTGGCACAGTGGTTAAGCAATTGGCTGCTAACCAAAAGGTCAGCAGTTTGAACCCATCAGGGATAGAGATGTGGCAGTCGGCTTCCATAAAGATTACAAAATTAGAAACCAGTGGGGCAGTTCTACTCTGTCCTATAGGGTCATTGCACGACAGCAACAGGTTTGGGGTTTTTTGTTTGGTTTTTTATTGTATACTACATTGAAATGTAACTTTCACTAAGCCTACTTATGTGTTTATTTTCAAAAATGTGAAATTGGTATTTATTATGGTTATTAGAAGAATTTTGTTTCTTCACCTTGGGTCTGCGTTTTAGCACTTGCTAACTTTTTTATTGGTGATTTCTTCTGTCTTTAGGCTACTTCGACTATGATTTTCTCATGGTAGACACATTATAGAAAGTTTTTTTCTTGATGTGTACCATATGTTCACAATACTTCCTCAAATCTTTCTTGTTGGTGTCCAAGATTATTAATACTAACAGACTACTTTGTTTTAAGTAGTATCTAGTACAATTAAATTTAATAATTATAATTTAATAATGATTAATTACACAGAATTCTTTGTTGAGATTAATGCTGTATTACTATTATTAAAAAATTTTGTAACCTACGTGAGTTCTTAAAGAACGAGTTAAAAATACTGATAAGTAAATGATATTTAAATACCACGTGTTCACCTACAAATAAGTTATATTTATCACTTGCTAGAGTACAAGCAAATCCATGAATTTGCATGATTAATAACAACATTTCCATTTGTTTTGTATGTACAGAACATATTCATCTGGATATTTACTCATAGCATCCCCATTTGCTTAATCGTTACTGCTACCACCCCAATTCTGAAAATAAAAGTCAAGAAAATTATTTTTCCAGATTCTTAGACCTGCTTTGCTCCCAAGCTTTAAAACAGCAACCATGGTTGCCAAGAGAAGCTCTAAGAAAGTCAGTTTTGTACCCAGAGGCTATAAAGTTGAAGAAATTATATAGACATCATTCTAAAATTTGTACTGACTTATCTGATTTGGCTCTGTGGCCTAAAGTTCACCAGACAATTTCCAGAGCTGTAATTCATTTTTACTTACGAGACCTGAGTTACTGGGAAGTCTTTTTACCCTCTCAAGTCTTTCCAGTCATGCTTCCGTGTGCCATTAAACTGTTGGCACATTTTACCCCCACAGGATAGATTTTGTTTGGCGTTCTGAGGAATTTTGATATATTTAAGAAGGTGAGAAGTACACATTGGCATCATTTAAACAACATAAGTCTAAACCCAAATTGGCTTTTACATGCCAAAGATGTGAAATGTGCCAACAGTTTAATTGTACACAATAACTGTTCAACTACAGAAGTTAATTCCTCAAAACAGTTTGGTGTGTGTTTTATTATGAATCATTTAGATACAATTACGCCCTTATGGTGCTTTAATAATAGAGACAGGTCGTCCATGACTTTCGCATAAGCAGATATGAGTCATATTGAAATGTTAGTCATACTAGATTTGAATAGAACATAATATAGCTTTTGCTTAAGATGCCTTGTCAGCAGCTTCAGCAACTTCTATGCTGCCAACAAATGTGAAATTGGAAAATAGAATTTGAGATCGATGATTGGAGACAATGAACCTTTTAATTTTTTTTTAATAAAATGTATTTGAATTTTAGTGACTTGGGGAAACATGTCCTAGATTTTATTTTATTTTCAGACTTTCAAATGTATATGCTTTTCATTTTAACTGGACCAGCATTTACTGAGCCTGCTAATATATAATATATAAACTGTGTAAGCCCTGGTTGGAAAGATACATATAGAGAGAGAAGGGTAAATATAATCTCCTCCTTTAAGGAGCTTATAGTTAAATAGAGAAGATATGTAGAGAAATAGCACAAGTGCTAACTCCAACAGAAAGTAGACAGTGCTTGTGTTTTAATAGAGATAAAAACCAAATGTTAGTATGGGAAAGAGAATTTGGGGTGGGGAATGGAGGCTGTGTTAGGACGAGTGATCTGGGAGCCTCATGTAAGTAGCCTAAGAGGATTTTAAAGAATGAGTCCCGTGGTAGGGGGAGCAGAGGAATAGAAGCAGCCATAAAAGCCAGAAAGTGTGGGATATCTTTTGGGAACAGCAAGGTGAGGGGTTGGTGGAGGGGAAGAGGTTTAAATTATATAAATATACAATTTACCAATAATATATTACCAAATTGAGAGAAAAGGACTGGATGGAATTTCACAAAATATGGAAGCTATAAAATATAAAAAAAAATTTTTTTTTTTTTTTTATATTTGAAATGATCATAATATATTAGTTTCTTGGCCTATATAAAATTTATTTTGGGCAACCCTGGGGTCACCCCAAAGAGATAGGCCGTCATCCTCCAGAGCAGCCAAAACGAGAAGGTTAATGTGACTGCCATTCTAGAGAAATGTGCCATCAGTAGTAGGTTATCATGGACAGTGGAAAACAGCAGTGGTTTCAAATATGAACTCTAAATGAAAAGTCACAAGAATAGATGCTCTGTATTTGGCTGCTTCTCTCATAAGCAACTCTTTATAGCGAGTGACAGCAGAGATTTACTTATTTAACAATGATTGATGACTTTGCAAGCAACCTAGGGAGCAAGGTAGTAGAAAGTAAAGTTGGAAGTTAGTGTCAAGTCATAAAAGCCCTATATATATTTAGTGCCAAACAACTTTTCTCTGAGATGATGCATATTAAAGTGTATAAATTATTACTTAAAATTATATTTGAACTATATCCAAAGAGCTTTTCTTATAATATGCAAAACAGAATATTTTACAATTGTAAATTACAACTCCTTTTTTTAGAGATAAGCAGCTGAAGATAATTTTAGCACAACCTCCAATTGTTACATTCTTTTCCTGCAATGAGCGATTCGTTAACTGTGTTCCCTCACAGTCCCAAAAACCCAGTGCCGTCGAATTGATTCTGACTCATAGCAACCCTATAGTACAGAGTAGAACTGACCCTATAGTACAGAGTAGAATCGCCCCATAGCGTTTCCAAGGAGCACCTGGTGGATTCGAACTGCCTACCCTTTGGTTATCAGCCGTAGCACTTAACCACTACGCCACCAGGGTTTCCTCCCTCACAGTAGTGGTTAATATTATTAACTTATCCTCTTATACATCTAAAGAAATTCCTCTACAGCAAAGTAAACCAAGATCATATAACATAGATTTCTGGTTGATATTTACTTCGTGAACACTTAACTATGAATATTATTGATGTCTTCTCCCACCCACCCCCCAATGTATCAGACTATCTCTTCTGTGTTCAGTAAGCTTAAAATATAAAAAAAAAAAATAGTAGGGAAGAAATGCTGGTAGATACGAAACAGTCCTATATAATGAAGTGTCAAATTGTATAGAATAGTCTATGATAAATAGCTCAACAAGGAAAGGGTCAATAGGTCTAGAAGAAGGAAAGTGCTAGGACTTGGCCAAACCTAGAATTAGGATAATTAGAATAATTAGGATAAGTCCATTTAAAGGAGAAGGCCTTCCTGATAGAGAAAAGCATAAGTAAGAACAAGGAAGCATGACTGACGATAACATACTTGGTAACAGTCTACAAATTGGCCCTTCTGAAGAAAGTTTGCATTGGGGAAATAACTAGCATGGATGGGGATGATTTGTGCAATGCCTTGAAAGCCATAGAGGATATGGAGAACCATTGTAGGTTCTCAGTGATATGCGAAAAGTGGTGTTTAATAAAGATTAGCATGGCAGAAGTGGATAGGATGTGTTAGAGTCAGAGAAAACAGTCAGGGATGCATTTATCTCACGTATGAGGGTATGAAGGTGTCAATAACTATAGTAAAAGTGGGGAAGGGGAGAAAAAGACACATAAAAGTCTCTTCCTATAAATAATCAGTAGAATTTAGACATAGATTATAGAGAATAATGGGAGTCCCTGGGTGGTTCAAGTGGTTAACACATTTGGCTGCTAACTGAAAGGTTGGAGGTTCAAGTCTACCCAGAGACACCTTGTAAGATAAGTCTTGCAATCTACTTTTGAGGAATCAACCACTGAAAACCCTGTGGAGCAGAGGTTACTCTTACACACATGGAGTCTCAACTTGAGTCAGGGTCACCATGAGTCAGAGTCAATCCGACAGCAACTGGTACAGAAAGTAAAAATAAAAATAAAAGTACACCTGATATACAGTGGGAAACCCTGGTGGCATAGTGGTTAAGAGCTACAGCTGCTAACCAAAAGGTTGGCAGTTCAAATCCACCAGGCACTCCTTGGAAACTCTATGGAGCAGTTCTACGCTGTTCTGTAGGGTCGCGATGAGTTGGAATCGACTCAACGGCAACGGGTTTGATTTTGGATATACAATGAAACCTGTGAGAGCTGGAACTCGACAGGACCGTCTTGTTTTTCCAGGTCTCCCAAGTTTTCTGCCTTTGACTGGGTGCAGCCTTCTACTTTTCCATCGCTCCCTATTATAGTGGTAGAAGACATTTTAGCTTTCCTTTTCTGACAGGTTTCTGCCTTACACAGGTTCCAGCTTTCACAGGTCTTACTGTATATGGCCCTGTACCCTGTATAGTCACTTTGGCTTTGCTAAGAGATATTTTCCCCAGCAACTTGGATATAAATCTCTTGTACATATCCACACAGCTACTACTCCAGATTACTTCCTCTATCATTGATTTCTGGAAACCCTGGTGGCGTAGTGGTTAAGTGCTACAGCTGCTAAGAGGTCAGCAGTTTAGATCCACCAGGTGCTCCTTGGAAACTCTATGGGGCAGTTCTACTCTGTCCTGTAGGGTCGCTATGAGTCAGAATTGACTCAACGGCAGTGGGTTTTTTTTTTTTAATCATCAATTTCTAATTCTACCAAATGATATTTAAATCGTCCGTTATTTAATTTCTATTTATACTCTACCATTGGAATTTGGAGGTTTTTATATGTATTTAAACTAGATCTCCGTGGAGTATAGGTACAAAAAGGTAAGAAATGATGAGTGAGAGAAGAAAGGAGGAAGGGATACTCAGAAAAATAAATAATTTTAACTGCTTAGTAATTCCTATAACTAGAAAATAAAGTTAAATAAATGCTTCAGGGCCTTTTAAACTGTTCCGTTCCCTTTCTACAGTGTCCCTGAACCTTTATAACTTTAACAATGTTAATGGAAGTACTTCCTGGAAGCTGATTGGTTGGTTGGTAGTTATTCTTCTTCCTGTTTCATTGCTTGCAGAATAACACCCTCAGGAAAGGGGAACAGATTGGCAATGGAAATCAACCTCAGTGCAGATAGCATAGGCTCTCAAGGGTTACATTAAGGCCTGTACTACACTCTGGAGAAACTTCTTGAGGTTTTTTCAAAATGCAAAAGCCTCTAGAGAAGCGACTGCTTTCTTATTAGTACATTGTTGTTGTTGTTGTTAGGTGCCGTTGAGTTGGTTCTGACTCACAGTGACCCTATGTACAACAGAAAGAAACACTGCCCAGTCCTGCACCATCCTCACAATCGTTGTTTTGCTTGAGCCCATTTTTGCAGCCACTGGTTTTTTTTTTTTTTTTTGGTGTCAATCCATCTCATTAAGGGTCTTCCTCTTTTTCACTGACCTTCTCTTTTACCAAGCATGATGTTGTTCTCCAGGGACTGATCCCTCCTGATGACATATCCAAAGTATGTGAGACGTAGTCTGTCCATCTTTGCTTCTAAGGAGCACTTGGTTGTACTTCTTCCAAGACAGATTTGTTCATTCTTTTGGCAGACCATGGTATAGTCAATATTCTTCGCAACGCCAGGATACAAAGGCGTCAATTCTCCTGTCTCCCTTATTCATTGTCCAGTTTTCAGACGCATTTGAGGCAATTGAAAACACCTCAATTTGGGTAAGGCACACCTTAGCCCTTAAATAACATCTTTGCTTTTTAACACTTTAAAGAGGTCTTTTGCAGCAGGTTTGCCCAATGCAATGCATTGTTTGGTTTCTCCCTGCTCTTTCCATGGGTGTTGATTGTGGATCCAAGTATAATGAAATCTTTGACAACTTCAATCTTTTCTCCATTTATCATGATGTTGCTTATTGGTCCAGCTGTGAAGATTTTTGTTTTCTTTATGTTGAGGTGTAACCCATACTGAAGACTGTGGTCTTTGGCCTTCATCAGCAAGTACTTCAAGTCTTGCAGCAAGCAAAGCTGTGTCATCTGCATAATGCAGGTTGTTAATGAGTCTTCCTCCAATTCTGATGCCCTTTTCTTCTTCGTATAGTCCAGCTTCCTGAATTATTTTCTCAGCATGCAGATTGCATGGGTATGGTGAAAAGAAACAACCCTGATGCACACTTTTGCTGACTTTAAACCACACAGTGCATAGTTAACTCATTCTCCAGTCAAAGCCTCCCTTTCTTCCCTGTCATAGTGGTCTTTTCCTCAGGCTACCTGGCATGAAATCAGTGTTTTTTCAGTCTTGATTGTCTTGCCTGAAGGTACAACTTGACCTAGATAAATGTGACATATTGCCCTTGTCCTGTTGCTCAGTTCTCTTCCCACAGAGGTTTTCTTCCCTAAATAGAAGTATTTGGGGATTTTGTTTTGTTTTTTACGTTTTCTGCTTTCTGCCCAATACCTTCAGTGTCCTTATAGAGTAAGAAATGTGTGTTTTCTGAATCTTCACATCCATGTTTTCTACAGGGCTTATTTAAATGCCTTCTGTGGTGAAATCAGGCCTTTTTTTAATCCCCAGTGATTTCCCTGGTTGTTCAGCTCTATGTTCCCTGTATTTATGACTTACCTTTCCCTTCTTGGGAGCCCTGGTGGCACAGTGGTTAAGTGTCCAGCTGCTAACCAAAACCTACCAGTTTAAATCCACCAGCCACTCCTTAGAAACCCTATGGGTCAGTTCTGCTGTGTCCTGTAGGGTCACTATCAGTTGGAATCAACTCAACAGCAATGGGTTTTTTCCCTTCTTTACCCTTTAGACAGACATGCATTTAACTGAAATATGCAAAAACTATATCTTAAAGACCTCCAGAAAGAACAAAAAACCAGTTATAAGAACAACTCGATATGATACAATATATATACAATTTTAAACACATAAAATGACATACATTATTTATGTATATAAGTATGTTTAATAGTTGTTTAAAGCTGTCCATGAGGAAGATAAATGTCAAATTTATTGTTGTGCCTCTGGTGGGGGTGGGTATGGATTATAGAGGGACACATAAGGATCTTTATCTGTACTTTTTGTTTGTTTTTGAATTTTATTATGGCAAAAATATGTATATAACAAAAAACTTGCCATTTTAACCATTTTTAAGTGTGCAATTCAGTGATGTTAATTACTTTCACTATGTTGTGGTACTATCACTACTCTGTCTTTTTTCAACAGAAACTCAGTATCCCTTCAGCATTCCCATTCCCTGCCTCCCCAGGCCCTGGTAACCACTAATTAACTTTGGTTACTATGCACTTGCCTACTCTAGATTTTTCAGATAATTAGGATAATACAATGTATGATTTTTTGTGTCTGGCTTATTTAACTCAGCATAATGTTTCCAAGGTTCATCCATGTCATAGCATGTTTCAGAATTTCATTTCTCTTTATGGCTCAGTAGTATTCCACTGTATGTATATACCACATTTTGTTTACCCATTCATCTGTTGACAGACACTTGAGTTGTTATCTGTGCCGTTTTATTCTGAAGCAAATGTGGCAAGATATTAGAATGCAGTAGTTTAGTGATTAGCATATGTGTGTTTTGTAAAATGTTATTTTCTGAGTTTTCTGTATACCTGAGATATTTCAATATATATGCACATATACACCGAATCTAGCCACTCCTCACCACAGCTACGATCCTAACCCTAACCCCATTATATCTTTCTACCATTAATCTCTCATAAAGTCTACTGCAGTAGCCTTCCAACTTGCCTGCCTACGTTTTGTTTTCCATGTGCCAGTTAGAATGATCTTTTATAACAAAATAAATCAGATTGTTCTACTCTCCTACTCAATACACTCCAGTGGCTTCTCATCAAAATTAAAATTCAAACTCTTTTCTTGATTTACAAAGCTCCTGTCTATTCTCTGAACTCATTCTTTATCACTTTCCTTAGCCCACTAAGTCGCAACCACAGTCATCTTGCTATTCTTTGCCAAGCATGTGCCTACCTCAGAAATTTGCACTCTCTGTGCCCTCTGCCTGGAAACTTCTTCCCAGGTCATTTGCATGACTCCCTCCTGTTCAAGTCTTTGCTCAAATGACTTTCTCAGGGAGACTTTTCCTGACTTAAAAAACCTGTTTTAAAATATCCTCTTCAGGGCCTAAAAGCACTGGCACCTCTGTAACAATGACATATCTAACACCAGATCTTAATCTCTAAACTCCATCAAAGAAACCAGGGCTCCAAGGAGAAGTGGTTAGTTCCAGGACTAAGAATAGGGAAAATACAAGATGAAGCTGAACATCTTATGTTGCCAGAAAGTAAGAAAAGCCTAAAAAAAAAAAAATTCTAGATCATGTCAAAAGAACCAAGGTGCCAACCTGAAGGAGCTCCTCATGACCAAAGTTAGAACAATTTGAGCATCAAAATAAGTAACAATAGTATTGAACTTTAACTCACAGAATAAAATAAATAAGAATCCACAGTATTATAAATAAGTAATGAAATAAAGAAAAAAAATAATAAAAGGGAGAAAAGGGACAAGCCTTCCTCACAACGGATTTCAATTAATAAATGTAGAAGGAAAGAGGGAATTAGAGAATCATCATGAAGCAAACACAAAGGTAATTAATATTACACACAAGATCCCTTGATGGATGCAAAAATTGATGGACAAAAGTTTGAGAATGAATGGGATTTTCATAGTTTCAAAGTATCTCAACTAAGATACTTATCAGTTATAAAAAGAAAGGTAATAACTTTTCAGTCAAGCAACCTGACAGACACCAACTTGAGTGATCAAGGAAAACAGCATCAGTAATAAGACATATCAGCATTATGGATTCCTTAAGCATTGAGAAGCATGTAACATTATTTTTATGGTAGCCTTGGAGCCCCTGGGTTGGTACAGATGGTTAACACACTCAGCTACTAAACAAAAGGTTAGAAGTCCGTTTGAGTCCACTCAGAGGCACCTCGGAAGAAAGCCTGGCAATCTACTTCCAAAAAATCAGCCACTGAAAACCCTATGGAACATAGTTCTACTCTGACACGCATGAGGTCTCCATGAGTCAGTGTCAACTCAACAGCAACTGTTTTTTGCCAAAAATTGTTAGAACTCAGTCATTACTTCAGATAAGCCTATACTGAAGGACATTCTACAAAGTAACTGATGAGATTCTTCAAAAGTGTCAAGGTAATAAAAGACAAGGAAAGACTAAAGAATTGTTGCAGACTAAAAGAAACTAAGAAGAAATAACAACTAAATGCAAGTGGCATCTTGAAATAGAAAAAGGACATTCAAAAAACCACATTAGTGGACCTGATACCTAAAGTATTTGGCACATAGAGGAGCTTAATAAATACCTTTTGAATTGGTTTGTCTGTCTATCCATCCATCTACCCACCCATCCATCCATCCTTGATATGTACCTTTTCCTCATGCTCCACATCCATGTCAACACTAGATCTTCATCTCTTTTAACACCTAGTTTCTCATGGAGAGAGACTAGGTGGGAAGTAATGTCAGCAACACAACAGCAACTTTTTGGTAAATCCGGTGTAGATCTCCCTAGATACCAGGATAAGATTTCATTTTTAAGGAGTAAATATTGAAGGATGCGGGAAGTTTATTCAGAATAACCACAGAAGTGACCACAGATGCAAATAACAATGCCTCCAGCTTTGCCTTTTTGAGGGGATGGCATCTCATCATTGCTTGTCTCTATTACTACAATGATGTCCTTCTCCAGGGACTGATCCCTCTTGGCAGCATGTCCAAAGTACATGAGACAAAGTCTTACTCTTCTCACTCCTAAGGAACATTCTGGCTGTCTTTCTTCCAAGCCAAATTTGTTCATTCTTCTGGCATTCCATGGTATATTCAATATTCTTCACCAATGCCATAACACATGCTTGGTAAAGTAGAAGGTCAGCAGAAAAGAGGAAGACCCTCGACAAGATGGATTGACGCAGCAACTGCAACAAGTAGGCTCAAACACTGCAATGATTATGATCAGGCAGGCACAGGACCAGGCAGTGTTTCGTTGTTTTACGTAGGGTCGTTATGAGTTGGAACTGACTTGAAGGCACCTAACAACACCACTGCTACAATAGCCTCCTAATTGGTCTCCCTGCTTCCAGTCTTGTCCCTCACTCCTCTAAAAGACTGATATCAGTGTAGCTAGAGTAATATTTCTAGGCTATAAATCTGATCATGTCATTTCCCATGATTAAAACCCTTCACTGACTCATCATTGTCTTCAGAAAGAAGGCTCTCCATGTTCTGCCCCTGCCTACTTTTCCAGCCTTATCTTTGGCTATTTCCTGGCACAAACCATAATATCCAATCATACCAAACTGAACCAGCCTGTTTGTCACATACTTCTTTAACTTTGCATATACTGCTTGTTTCCTTCTCCTAGGACTAAATTTCTTTCTAACTCTAACTTGCCATTTAAATTCTACAGAAACAGTACCTCCTCTTCTAAAGCTTTTGCTCATATGGTGAAAGTCTCTCTCCTCAGGTACTTTCAGCACCTTGTGTAAAACCCCTTCCAGCCCCTTCCTGAGGACAAAAACTCCTTGTTTTTCCAGCTAGCTTGTTGCCTGGTACATAGTAGGTGCTCCATAATGTTGGTTGAGAAAGGAAGGGAGAGAAAGGAAAAAAGGAAAGAGGAAAGGGAAACTTAATTTAAGCAATTAAGTTCTTCCCTAACTTTTCTCCTTCTGTGTTATTATTTCAGTCTCTTGAATATTCATATAATTTATTGTACCTAATTCTCTGTTCTTTGACATAAATGAAACCTAAATTTATGCTTATAAATTAACTGAGGAATATTAAAAAGCTATCTACTTTGACATAAATGTTTACTGATAATGATAGTATTGAGCCAGATTGAGGTTACGAAATGCTTGCTTTAACTGTCAGAGAATCCGATATAATATCTAGAGTATTAACTTTATAACCATCTTTTGGCTGATACTATCAATTGTTGAAAAAAATTCTAGTGAAATCTAGAAATATTACCAAAAGTATGTTTAAAACAATGCATGCCATGTTAAGGAGTGCAAAGAAACCAAATATGCCTTCCACTTACTTGATGTATTTCCTCTTTGTAATGTGTTGAGAAGTTTAAATATTTGCTATCCCCAGCATGTGGAAAACCTTGGAAGGGGTTAAATAACTTAGCCCTTGGGTGTTGGACCTACCTTAGGGCATAAAAAAAATAAATAAAAACAAATTTCTAAAGGAAAGTAGAGGTATCCTCAGGCTAGTGAAAGGCGGAAGATCCTGGTTGTGTTTTTACTTCACTAAATTCTTTCCAAATCAGACTACAGATTTTTTTACCTTTACCACTCCAAGCACAATATTTTTAGAAATGATGATGCAAAGCAGCAGCCTGTCATTTGGGAGCTGAAAAATAAGCATACTGTTCCCCTTACACACAATATGCTGCACATCTTTATCTCTACTCATCCTTACAGAAGCTCTTTAGTTTTCCATGTTTCCTTAAGGAGTGACAAGGAGCACTGGTTAACAAGCTCTTGGGGTTATTCAATATCCCTCTTCAGTGTGCGTTTTCTGAAGTTGAAAACACTCATGCATGTGCACACATGCTCACTAAACTTTGTCAGAGGTGAAGTACTTCCAAATGCCACTTGAATGTGATTAAAAGAATCCTGGGCTTGATAGGAGTCATTACACAAGGTGCCAGGCCTAACCGATTGCTCAAACTTTTGGTCTAAAAAAGGGAAAGATCTTGGTAAAAATGGCTTATCAAAGTAAAGGTTATTGTATTTCTATACAAATGTCTGCTGGATACATCATTTACAGAACTGAAACAGATATTTCTTATTATAGAATGTATACTAGAAAAGTATCTGTCATTTCTTTGGCTTTAGGTAAGAACTCAAAGTCTGTTTAACTTATTGTCCTGACTTTGTTGCCTGGTTTCTAGAGTTACCTCTTTTCTCTTCCTAGTTATTATAATTTTCTACAAAAGTTCAGGATATTATTAAGCAACTGTATACTTAGCATCATTGGTAAATTTTATGTTTAATTCCAAGTCTGAAACCATGGTTAATAATACTGTTTTACAATGTGGTTTTTGAAAGTCTTCCAGTATAGCTTAAAGTTACCCAATTCTGTGTTCACCTTCTAATCTCAGAGAATATTAACAACTCCATCCTATGGCTGAGTCTCCTGCCCCTGGGTAAATTCCTCAAGGGTTTATTATTATTATATCATCCCAGCCTCTGATTTACTTTGTGGGTCACACTCAGATTTGTACTTTATCATTCTAGCCATGGAATCTGTTTGAGGTGTGTAGTAATATAGTTAAGAGTTTAATGGTTGTTGAATTCAAACAGGAACTTAAGATTGTTTAAGATTTTGTGGATGGTAATTGCCCTGTGTGTTTCAAGTAGACTAGAATATTATGACCGTGGAAGTTGTCAACCTAGAAAGTTCTCTGCTTTTGCTTTTTTATTCCCAGCACAAGTTTTGTCAGGCAGTATGTATCACAAGATATTGTGTAAGACCTCTACATCATACTAAAACATTCAATCAAATATTAAACTTGGATTTTTATTCTGTTCTTAATGGCGTGTTCACAAGGAGGGTGGATCTTTTTAATTAAAAAAAAATAGTATTTTAATGATCTTAAATAACAAGCCCATGTCATATTAAGCTGTAACATATCCAGCTGTCTTATTACTGTGTATCAGCCTGTGGCTGACTTTTATCCATTGTTCTGTTCAGTAAAAATTAACGAAATTTCCTAATACTATTTTATTTAAATGACTAGATGTGTTGAGAAACTAATCTTGTATTCTAATCTTGTATTCTAGCTCCTATAAAATAAATAGCAAAAAAGTTTTGGCTATTGTACCCACATAATATATTACTTCTCTTCCAAAGTAATTAATTTACAAATCAAGAAATTCTTCCTCATACGTATTTCCTTCTTTAGAAAAGCAGAATTAGAAAATTTACTAAATTTTCAGTCTTTCCCTTTGTTCTGAGGTGCTATGAATGTGTAATTTTATAAGAATCCTCTGCTTAAAAATAATTTATCTTAACCTAAATGACTGGAGCAGCTATATTAACATTAGCATTGCCTTATGAGGGTTAAAAAATATATATCATTTATGGGTATTGAAGCTATCCTTTCATTTTAAAAAGGGCTTTGTTTAAACTGTAAAAGGTGTTTGAAATATATAATAATTCACTTTCTTCCAAGTTTCCTGAAATGTGTGTTAATTCCATACATTCCAGGATAATACATATCTTATAAATCTTTGCAAAGTACAAAACAGCCTATTGCCTTCTTTTTATTAATGCTTATTTTCATGCACCAATAGCCCTGTTTTTCATGTAATATGCCATACCTTTTGTAAGCATTTTCTAATTACCACCTTGAGTAGCTTATATTCATCAGCCTCAGTGCTTATATTAAGTCATTGGAGACATTGATGAGCCTGACTGTCATATTTAAATGATACATGCCCTTATGTCCACCTTTCTTGGGATGGACTATATATTACCTAGACGTCAACAAATTACATACCAGCTTCTCCAGTGCTATGGAAATAGAAGCCTGCTCTGACAACATGGATGTTAGAAACAGTGGAGTTTTGGCTGTTCAATACCTCATTTCTATGGTCTGCTTTTTCCAAATTGCACAACTCTAAAAACATACATGTCACCACATTAAATGTAACATTAACAGTCTAGGCCCAAAGGTACCTATCCCTTCTTCCTATGAGTTTTCTGGTCATTTCAGGATGCCCCTGTTCCTTGAAAGAAAATTACTGTATGTCCCAATGCAGTAGATTGGATTATGTCTTTTCAACTCTCAATTTATCATCCATGCTTTGGCAAGTCCTTCTCCTTAAGTACAAGTGTACATCAGTTTAAGTATGCTGGATGTTTTTTAAGTGTGAATTTATCAAAACATTAGGAAACTATATTTGTATCTCAAAAAGTCTCTTAACTTCATACAGTGAAACCTGTGAGAGCCGGGACTCAATGACACTGCCTTGTTTTTCCGGGTCTTGCAAGTTTTCCGCCTTTGACAGGGTACAGTCTTACCACTTTTCTATCACTCATCTTAGTGGTAAATATTTGCATTTTCTTTCTCTGACAAGTTCTCACCTAAACAGGTTCCAGCTTTCATAAGTTTTACTGTACAAGATTCATAAAAGAATTCATTTAAGTATATCTCAATTCATAGCAACTTAATTTAGATGTACATAACTTTCTAGGAATAAAACTATCTGCAAATCCCTGTACTTAAAAGATTTCCCAAGACATTCCACATGATTCAAGACAAAAGTTAACTGCAAGTTATGACTATTTTAACTTGATTAAATTATGATTATACTAGAGAAATCAACCATCTTTTTACATGAATGTTGTATGTTTCTGAATCATCTGTCAAAAATGGCATGATTTAATAGCTCATTGCTATTTTCCAGCAAGTTAATTAAGGCTATTCCCAGTAACAGAGCTTCTCCAAGGGTAGGGAACTATGTGGCTTAACCGTCTTTTTTTTTTTTTAAATATTTTATGAACCTTAGAAATTGAGCTATATATATGCTCTATCCTATAATGAGATTACTAGGTACTAACTTTTGGGGACATTTTGTCAGCTCAAGGGCTCTTAAGATACTCCTTAGAATCTTAAAATAGTTATTCATTCATTTTTTGTTTGTTCATTTGTTCTTGATAAAATGAAACACCCAAAATTCAACTTTAATATTTTAAATGGAGGAATAGAATAGAATTTCACATATTACATATACACCAATAACTATATAAAATCTTTGTAGTTAAAGATGAATATTAGTGTAACCAAGAAAAAATTTGGATTAAAATATACATTCTAGTATATTTTTATATTACCATAAAGGATAGGGATAGAGGGGAGAGATATTAATAGGAAGATATAGCAAAGAAAATTGAAATAAGAGCATGAATCATTCTAGGAAAATGATTTATCAAGCTAAACAAATAAGAAGTATCTTAGTAAATAAGGACAGTTGGCACGTATGTAGGTGTGGTCTTGGGATTTTGCCACCCAGACCAGGGATTTGGGCTGTGGGGAAGGATGATGACCATCTGCTCCAAGTGACTCCTACTGGCTGATACACAGAGCTCAGTTGGCATCA